>NC_092378.1:138289879-138943942 GCF_030028105.1 Mobula birostris | reverse complement strand
ATAACTAGATAGTTCGCAGCTGTAAAGAAAAGTGAGCAAGAAGTTCTGAAGGAGCTTGAAAGCTGCATTTAGAATATGTCCTTGTATGAAATACATCTTTTATTAGAAATACCTGTCGAGATCTGAAGTTGAAATGCTACTACTAAGGCACAGAAAGATGGAAGTGCTGATTAGGGTGCTTTTTATAACTTTCATTAGGAAATGTTCTCAGAGATATGACAATTATAAATTGCAGAGCTCTTTTGGAATTAAAATGAGTCACAAACTTTATGCTGTTAAAGGCCTGGATGACTAATAAGCAAATTGAATGGGAGTTAGGCTGAAGAGAATGTCGCTGGTGTCACGTTGTTAATGGTAGTAACTGCTGAAATTAGATGAATGACTAAGGTGATAGAATAATATGCATCCCGAGGGAACAGTCACTGCTCAGGAAATGGCCATTCAGTCATATGGCTCTGGGTATCGATTAGCACCCAATCCTCCATCATAAGCATTCATTTCTGTCATTGATTCTCTACTGCCACAGAATGTACCGTCCTTGGAAAATGCCATCCTGAAGGACAGGAGCAATAAGTCTACGAGAAAAAAAAAAGACACACTCCATTCTGGCTTGAGTATACACTTAGTGACCACATCATTAGGTACACCTGTACAGCTGCCCATCAATGCAAATATCGAATCAGCCAATCATGTGTCAGCAACTCAATGCATTAAAGTATGTAGACATGGTCAAGAGGTTCAGTTGTTGTTCAGGTCAAACATCAGAATGGGGAAAAAATGTGATCTAAGTGACCTTGACCGTGGAATGATTGTTGCTGCCAGACAGGGTGGTTTGAGTATCTCAGAAACTGCTGATCTCCTGACTAGGACACCACAATTAGCACTAATTGGGCATCCACTTAAATTACAGAAGTAACACAGAAACACCAAGCTTTTCAAAATAAACTTAACACACTTAGTCAGAACACACCAGGAGACCACATTATGAAGGGCGAGATGCTCGAGAAAAACACAAGGAACTCTTAATGATTAATGACACTCGTTAAATAGCAATTAACCAGGTGCTCTAAAAACCTCGGCACCCAATGCTCTCTGGCACCCCTCACAGGCCTGAAGTACTCATTATAATTACTACAAATAAAATAAATACATGGCGCGAAAGAGGAATAGTGAGGTAATGGTTCATGGACCATTCAAAAATCTGATGGTGGAGAAGGAGGAGCTGTTCCTAAAATGTTGAGTGTCAGTCTATAGGCTTCCCTACCTAGTCCCTAATGGTAGTAATAAGAAGAGAGCATGTCCCCAGTGGTGAGTGTCCTTAATGATGGATGCTGCCTTCTTGAGGCACTGTCTTTTGAAGATGTCCTCAATGGTCTCTAGAAGGACGGAATCCATACTATGATTTAGGGTGCCGTGTGTCAGTTACTGAGGAACACCCTGGTGTATCTTTCCCTGTGACTGACTCCAGGAAGAGCCCTCTGTACTTACCATAGACTTGCTGGTTTCCTATCTGAAATGCCCGCTTCGCTGCTGCTGCTACTGTGTGGTCCAGAATCTCCGGAGGAGGAGGCCCCGAGTCCTCGGCTTTGCTTGTTGCTCAGCGGCCGGGGCGGGGTCAAAGCGCTCGGCAGAGGATGGTGCTCAGAGAGGCTGTGTCGGAGGGGCTGGTCGGAGGCTCGAAGTTTTCGGACGGACTCAGAGTCCGCTGCGGTCGGGTGTTTCCAATGGTGTTGCATCGGCAAGTTGGCGGCACTTGGAGGTTTGTGGCGGGGAGAGTTCCTCCTTTCTGCCGCCTGTGTGAGATGATGAGTCTGTCGGGACTTTGAGACTTTTTTTTACCGTGCCCATGGTCTGCTCTTTATCAAATTATTGTATTGCTTTGCACTGTTGTAACTATATGTTATAATTATGTGGTTTTGTCAGTTTTAGTCTTGGTTTGTCCTGTGTTTTCTTGTGATATCATTCTGGAGGAACGTTGTATCATTTTTTAATGCATGCATTTCTAATTGACAATAAACAAGGACTGAGTGTCCTCATAATCTAATCTAATCTTGAAGATGGCCTCGATTACAGTACTTCTAGTGTCTCCGGAAGTATTGTCCTCTTCCCAGATTTGGGCGATGATTGAAAATGGAAATTCTTCACAAAAGAATCATAGAACTTCAATAGATTGCCGTCTGTTTCTTAGGCCTGCTTATTTTTTAATTGGGATATGGCCTTGTTGTTCACGAGTGATTGTAAAGTTTGAGCAGTGAGGCAGTGTGGGATGGGGTCAAAGGGGTTCACATCATGGGTAGGAGGCAGGGATGATAATTGTGAAGTGTTCCTTCCAGTGAGCATTGAGATCCTCTCTGCCCTTGCCACCTCACATCTTGGTTCTTATCTTAGTGTAGATGTTTTTGATAGCAATAAAGAGCCAACACACTTCATGAGTACAACAAACTCCTGGCCTTATGCTTTCTTCCATCGTCCCTCTGTACTTTGGGTCATGAGCTTTTAGGTGGATCTCTGCTTTCAGGAGTCTGTAAAAAGGTGCCTTTGCCAATGGAATTTCCGATTTGGGTTATTTCAAGTTTGAGAATATTTAATTCCTCAATCTCCTAGTTATTCTCATAAAACCAGCCCTGCTTAGAGTGGGGAAGAGATGTAACAACCAGGTAACTTCGAATTAACCAGGTCTGTTGTATGGCATTCCCCATTTCCAAAGGGGGCTGGTCTCTGCTGCCAGGAAGGAGTTCTGTGGCAACTGATAACTGTGCTGTCATCAGGCTAACTAAACAGCCAATTGGATTGCAGGATTATCCTTACAACAAACCAAGAAGTCAAAAGCAGTGTTTTATTTAAATAATATTTTATTTACAAAATCAACAATGTAATGTACACACGGAGTATACAGTATTTAGAAACAGAAATTCTCAAAACACAGCTGCACGGCAGCACACTGGTTAGCACATTGCTTTACGGTCCCAGTGATGCAGGTTCAATTCCCACTGCTGCCTGTAAGGAGCCTGTACGTTCTCCCTGTGACTGCATGGGTCCTGGTGTCCTGGTTTCCTCCCACAGTCCAAACACATACCAGTTGGTTGATTAAGTAGTAATTGTAAATTGTCCCGTGATTAGGTGGGATTAAATTTGGGGATTACTGGATGGCGCAGCTTGAAGGGCCAGATGGGCCTATTCCACACTGTATCTCAATAAATAAAATAAAAAAAAAAGACAAAAATTTAATGTAATGATTAGAACTGTGTGAGTACGTGGCCAAGTGATTAAGGCATTGGACTAGTGACCTGAAGGTCGTGAGTTCGAGCCCCAGCCGAGGAAATGTGTTGTGTCCTTGAGCAAGGCAATTAATCACACATTGCTCTGCGATGTGTGCCAAGCTGTATGAGTCCTAATGCCCTTCCCTTGGACAACATTGGTGTCGTGGAGAGGGGAGACTTGCAGCATGGGCAGCTGCTGGCCTTCCATACAACCTTGCCCAGGCCTGCGCCCTGGAGAGTGAAGACTTTCCAGGTGCAGATCCATGGTCTCGCAAGACTAACGGATGCCTTTAGTTTACTTTACTTTAGAACTTCCAAGTTACTCTAAGGGAATGAGACTCCCCACATGAAACTGTTCATCAGTAAGTGTGACAAACAAAGTTTAAAAACTCATTTAATTCTCATTTAGCAAGGTAGAAGGGTTTTAGTGACATAGTTCTCCTTCAATGGCTGACTGCTTGTCTCAGAGAGGGATGAAACCATGCCATTTGTGGAGGAGATGAGCGATTTGTTGCCCTGTGCTTAATTGGACCATGTGCAGACACCGCTGCTTGATGCCACACTCACAATGTGAATACAAGTTCCAACTCCAGCCATGGAGTGTCGCATCAATCAGGAGATGGGACACGTGAGTTGGTTAAGCACAGTGAGACCAATGCAAAGCATTTGTCATGGACTATTGCGTAACTACAATTCAATGTTGATTTAAACCTTAGAATAAGGTGGCGGGGGAGGAAAGTGAAATGGAATTAAAATAATTGAAACTGACTGTATCTAAATTTAATGTGGTTGCCTTGTCTCTCGTCACAGCAGGTACTGCACATCATATGAGCCAAAGTTGCTCGACAGTAAGTTGTGCTCAATGCCATTGAAATTACATCCAGTTTTTAGCAATGTCCGTCGGCTAATATAAAGGTCATACTTTTTGTGTGGTGATTCTCTCATAAATCACTGTTCCATTACATTGTGATAGTTTGCTGTAGAACAAATAATGCAAGGGAAGGCTTGTGGTTTTGGTTTATCGGTCTTCAGGCCTAATTTAGAATCATCAGAATCAGAATCAAGTTTAATGTCACTGGTATACCAAATTTGTTGTTACGCGGCAACAGATTGCAATACATAATAATAAACACTGTAAGTTGTAGTAAGTGTATATATGGAAATTATGGTAAGTATATATACACTGAAAAAGTTAAATTAAATTAGTAGTGCAAAAAGAGAGAAAAACAGAGTAGTGAGTTAGTGTTCACGGGTTCAATGTCCATTCAAAAATCGCATGGTAGATGGGGAAGAAGCTGTTCCTGAATCACTGAGTGTGTGCCTTCAGGCTTCTGTACTCTATTGCTTATTGCCGCAATAGGTCTATGGCAGCCACGATCTCCCTGGCTCTCCACGCGGCCTTGGATCACCTGGACAATACAAATACATATGTTAAGATACTGTTCATTGACAACAGCTCAGCATTTAATACCATCATTCCTACATTTCTGATCAAAAAGCTACAGTACCTGGGCCTCTGTACCTCTCTCTGTACCTCCACCCTGATGGTAGCAATGAGGAGAGGGCATGTTCTGGGTGACGGGGGTCCTTAATGATGGCTGATGCCCTCCTGAGGCATCACTCCTCAATGATGTCCTGGATGCTGGGGAGGCTGTTGCAATGAGCGAGGCGAATCCAAACGCAGGACACAGGCACGGAGATTGAGTTAGGATGCAGACGCGGGCGTGAGCATTGAACAGCAAACAGGAGGAAGTGCAGGAAAGCAGGAGGCAGGCAGAACTTATCTTGACACGGAGTGTAGAAAGGAAAGCGGCAGACAAAACTTTTCTTAGCACGGAGAGACGGAGTTACACAGGTAAACCTCAGTGCTGAAGTAAAACTTAGAATACTTATCTTGACACGGAGGGACTGAGTTTCACGGGTAAACCTCAGAACTGGAGTAGAACTTAGAAAACTTATCTTGACACAAAGAGACTGAGTTTCACAGGTAAATCTCGGTACTGAAGCAAAACTTAGAACACACAATCCTAAGTGGCTGGGAAACATTAATTACCACACTGGCAAAACCAACGATCTGGCAACTAGTGGGTGCAAAGCTGGGGTTCTTATGCTGCAGGTCTTGATGAAAACCAGGTGTGTCGCCATCAAGAAATTAGGAGAAAATGGGGAATTAACGGTTGGGACCGTGACAGAGGACATGATGGAGCTGACAGAGTTTACAACTTTCTGCAGCTTATTTCAATCCTATGCAATGTCACCCCCAACCCCCCATACCAGATGGTGATGCAGCCAGTTAAGATGCTCTCCATGGTACACCTGTACAAATTTACAAGAGTCTTCGGTGACAAATGGTGTACATACCAAATCTCCTCAAACTTCGAATAAAATATAGTCGCTGGCATGCCTTCTTTGTAACTGCATCGATATGTTAGGTTCAGAGATGCTGATGCCCAAGAACATGAAATTTCTCATCCTTTCCACTTCTGATCCCTGGCGTGTGTTCCCTTGTCTTACCCTTTCTGAAGTCCACAATCAATCATTTGGTCTTACTGATGCTGAGTTCAAGATTGTTGCTGCAACAGCACTCAACCAGCTGGTCTATCTCGCTCCTGTATGCCTTCTCATCGTCATCTGAAATTCTGCTAATAGATGTGTCATCAGGAAATTTATAGATAGCATTTGAGCTGTGCCTAACTGCACAGTCATGGGTGTAGAGAGAGTAGAGCAGTGGGCTAAGCACACGTCCTTGAGTTGTGCCAGTGTTGATGACCAGCGAACTGGAGATGTTAGTTCTGATCCTGCCTGCAAGTGTGGGTGTATTACAGGAACAAAATCCTCAATCTTTCTCAAACACTTAGCAGGCAGACGCTAAACATTCTCTTGGAGATTTGATGTGACAGGCCTAATGTAAATTTGATCAGCAAAGATTTCTTGCATTGATGTCGGGTTTCTGTACAACTGACAGGTGCTTTAATTCACTAGCACAATGCTTTAAGACTTTTTGTCATTTAGAGGAGCAAGCCACTGCAGGTCCCCTGTACTGGAATGGATGATGAGTAGGAAGGGTTTTAAGTTTGCGTAGTTTAATGTGAACTGAATCTATGGCAGCGGAATTAATAACTTCTGCTGTAAATAACTCTATGAGTCACAGTCCTCTTCAGATCAACTGCTCCCTTTTTATTTTCTGTATTGCCTTCAGAATGTATTGATGTGAAGCTTATTTAAGAGGTGTACTTACAAAGCAGAAACTGTTCATATCTCTATTTCTTAAGTCTTGTTGCAAACTTATAGCTAGCAGACTGAATATCTATGAAGCAGTCACTTTGTTCAGAAGCATACACCCTACATGACTCTGCTGTACAATGACATCATAATATAACATATAGAAGAAAACAGTTTAATGATACTGAGAATGACATACTAACAAAAGCTAACATCTGAAGTCACAGTGCACTTGCAATCATTTGATTATGTTCAAAGTTCAAAGTACACTTATGTATACATTATTTTAGGCATCTGTTAGTCTTGCGAGACTATGGATCTGTGCCTGGAAAGTCTTCACTCTCCAGGGCGCAAGCCTGGGCAAGGTTGTATGGAAGACCAGGAGTTGCCCATGCTGCAAGTCTCCTCTCTCCACGCCACCGGTGTTGTCCAAGGGAAGGGTACTAGGACCCATACAGCTTGGCACCAGTGTCGTCACAGAGCAATGTGTGGTTAAGTGCCTTGCTCAAGGACACAACACGCTGCCTCAGCCAAGGCTCGAACTCGCGACCTTCAGATCACTAGATGAACCCCTTAACCACTTGACCACGCGCCAACACATTATATATTATACAACCTTGAGATTCGTCTCCTGTCAAGCAGCCATGAAACAAGAAAGCCAAAAGAAAGCAAACACCTAATGTTCATAGAAAGAAAGAAAAGTACAAATTGTGCTAACAATAAATGTAAGAAAATAGCACTTAGAGGGAAAGCGAGTCCTCAGACATGAAGCCCGGAGCAGATGGAGCAGGCTCACAGCTTCAGCCTCAGTGCAGACATGAAGCTCAGTGAGGACGCGAAGCTGAGTGCAGACTCGAAGCTGAGTGCAGACAGAAAGCTGAGTGCAGACACGAAGCTGAGTGCAGACACGAAGCTGAGTGCAGACTCGAAGCTGAGTGCAGACACGAAGCTGAGTGCAGACTCGAAGCTGAGTGCAGACTCGAAGCTGAGTGCAGACAGAGCAGGCCCATTGCCTCAGCCTCAGTGCAGCGACGAGCAGAGTGAATGTTATGCAGCAGTGAGCAGGACTGGCCCGACTATTGCCTCTCGTCCCAACACCCTGCCTTTTCAACCCATCTGGCCCGGTGTTTAAATCATCCAAACATTGGGTCATTCCTTGCTCTAGGACTGGGCCCTATTGCATCGATACACTCTGAGCCTGGATATTAAGTTTAAGATGACATCGTAAAGTGTCATTTGTCTGAGTCTTGCCACACATTCTGCTGCCAGTATAGTATGCCCGCAATATTTAGCAGAACAACACAAACAACAGAACAACAGCAACACAACAACAGCAAAACAAGCCCGTCTTTTCTCCCACCCACTCTCTCTCTCTCTCTCTCTCACACACACAGACACAGACACACACAGTCCTCTTATCCCATGACAGGATTCCTCTAGACCTTCAGCCTCCAATGGACTCGCGATCTTGCACACATCGGGCCTCTGACATCCCCCGTCTGACTTGCAGACCCAGGGCTTTGGCCATCGAGCCTCAGCTTCCGGGTATTGGTTTCAGGACTCGCTGATGATGGGTCCCCGATCTCCAAGCCTCGATCTCCAGAATCTCCAAATCTTGATCCTAGGGGTGTATGTACTTCATGGCTTTCTCTCCTTGAAAAGTTGTTATCACCACACGTGCAAAGCAATGACACATTCAGCATCTTAACTAGTTTTATTAAAAGGTTGCATTTTGATATCTTGACCTATGTTAATTTGTGCCCTCTTCTCAGTGGGCAATTCTAAATCCACTTCTCTCTTGTTATGTTTATTTGCTGTGGAGAATTTTGGCCAACTGGGATCAGGCAAATACCTTTGTGCGACTATAGAATTGTGTGTCTGTAATACTTAAGCCCCAGATCAGCAGAAAATCATGGGGCTGCCTTCCGCCCTACTGCTGTAGACGTAAGATTACGTGGTGTTACTCTCTAGTTTGCAACTGTACACCACGACGCTAAGTGACTTGGGTGTTTTTCCCTCTAGCGTGCTTAGGCCAATACCAAATATACCAAACCATACCTGTTAGAATCAACCATAAAGAGGGTGTGTGTACTAATTGTAAACGGAGTCATTGCTTTCTGGAGGGATGGCTCTTCGTGTCACGTAAATAAAGAGTCTCCTAATGAATATCTGGGTCTGAGTCTTGTGTGGAAAAGGAAATTCTCTAACATTTGCCCAGTGCAGATGCTTCTAGCTTGTCCTGCACCTCATTGCAAACATCAGATCAGACCAGGCACTTAAACCATCTCATTAATTTCCCACTGCTGTGTGTCAAAGAGGTTTACTGCTCCTGATATTGTCACTGTATTTTCTAAATGATGAGCAGTAAGCTGTGCCGTGGAGATTGTATTTCTACTATCAGAGCAGAAATTGATGGAGTATTTTAATTTACCACCGTTTGAACTCACAGAGCTACTTGTTCGGCATGAGGAACCAAAAAGCTAAAGGAATAGTTGACACAAACCCAAGAGATTCTGCAGATGCTGGAAATCTTGAGCGACGCACACAGAATGCTATAGGAATTCGGAAGGTCAGGCAGTATCATAGAACATAGAACAGGCCCTTCGGCCCACAATGTTGTGACGACCCTTAAACCCTGCCTCCCATATAACCCTGCAAATTAAATTCCTCCATATACCTGTCCAGTAGTCTCTTAAACTTCATTAGTGTATCTGCCTCTACCACTGACTCAGGCACTGCATTCTACGCACCAACCACCCTCTGAGTAAAAAATCTTCCTCTAATATCCCCCTTGAACTTCCCACCCCTTACCTTAAAGCCATGTCCTCTTGTATTGAGCAGTGGTGCCATGGGGAAGAGGCACTGGCTATCCACTCTATCTATTCCTCTTATTATCTTGTACACCTCTATCGTGTCTCCTCTCATCCTCCTTCTCTCCAAAGAGTAAAGCCCTAGCTCCCTTAATCTCTGATCATAATGCATACTCTCTAAACCAGGCAGCATCCTGGTAAATCTCCTCTGTACCCTTTCCAATGCTTCCACATCCTTCCTATAGTGAGGTGACCAGAACTGGACACAGTACTCCAAGTGTGGCCTAACCAGAGTTTTATAGAGCTGCATCATTACCCCGCGACTCTTAAACTCTATCCCTCGACTTATGAAAGTATCTGTGGCAGGAAGTAAGGAGTGGATGTTTCTGGTTGCGACCCTTCATTACAACTGAAAAGGAAGAGGGAAGAAGCCAGAATAAGAAGGAGGGAGGGGGGAGAGGGATGGATGACAAGCCAGCAGGTGATGGGTGGAGCCAGGTGAGGGGGAAGGTGGGTGCATGGGGGAAAGAGATGAAGTGAGAAGCTTGCTAGTGATAGGTGGTAAAGGGCTGAGGGGCTGAAATCTGATAGGAGAGGAAAGAAGACCATGGGAAAAAGGTAAGGAGGAGGGGCACCAGAGGGAGATGTTGGACAGGTGAGGAGAAGAGAAGAGGTAAGAGGGGAGTCAGAATGAGGAATGGAAAAAGAGAGAAGGGAGGGAGAGGAATAATTGGAAATTAGAGGAATCAATGTTTCTGCTGTCAGGTTGGAGGCTATCTGCCTGGGGAAGATGAACTAGTTGACAACTATCTTTTGCATTAAAGGAGAGATTATGTGTTGCCTGAATCACAAGCAGATCATACCCAATAAGTACATTATCACACCCTTTATGTAAGTACATTATGTACATACCCATTATGTTTGACCCAACTTATCAAACTGCAAATCCAAGTGAAATGGTATCAAAAAATGCCAAGGAACTTGATCTACCACCTGATAAAATGCTATACTTCTCAGAAGAAGGTCTATCATATAACCTTCTTCTGACATGTAAATCCGAGCTCACAATCAATTGTGGATTTTGCCGTCAGCTCCCCTCAGAATCTGCCGGTCAACTGCACATTAAAGGTAATTTGGAGTGGCTGTTTAGCCAACCTGCCTGCATGCCTTTGAGACGTGGGAGGAACGGGAGTACAGCATATTCCACACAATCAGGAATAGAGTTTGGGATTGAACCCTAATCACTTGATGTGTGAGGAAGCAGCTCCACTCACTGTGTCATTGTCTTGCTCCTTTTTTCTTGTATCCCTGGTGGACCATGACAGTGATAAACACATGGGTTTTGAAATGAATATGCTTGTGGACAGGGAGCTATTCGAGAACCATATAGGTATACTTAAAACGGAATTTGACAGGTTCTTGATTAGTAAGGGTGGCAAACGTTACGGGGAGAAGGCAGAAGAATGAGTTGAGAGGGAAAATAAATCCACCATGATGAGATAGTAGAGCAGACTTGATGGGCCGAATAGCCTAATTCCACTGCTATGTCTAATGGCCTTACAGTCTTATGATCTGGTTTGACAGTCACAGAATCATATCTGGAATAACAGAACTCTGAGCTGAGTCAGAAAGGCTGCTGTTGAAACATCCCGCTCATCTGGGAAAGATGAAATGATGAACAGCCTGGCATGCCTTTGTTGTTTGGTCATACGGGAAATGAACACTGTGCTTTGAAAATCGTTCAGGTTACAGCGCAGCCAATAATATTAAATGGTTTTGTTGAGCTACAATAACCTTGTCAGGCACAGTGTCTCCCAACATTAGTGTTCAATTATGAATACTGCATTTGTAAATAATTCACACATGGGCCACTCCATGCATTAATTATATTGTGTGGATTCTTTCCAACGTTTCAATTAAAAGCCTTAAAAATTAAAAGTCATGAACATGTCCATCAAAATTGCATTCTGATTTGCTTATTAAGTGACAAAACGTCAATAAAATAATAATGCCTTGAAATGGCAATGTGCAATGCAATAACAATGTTTAGTAGTGGCCTCAAGATTCAAGGTATTACACATTTTCTTCATGTACTTTGATAGTGGGGAGAAATCGCTGCGGTTAGTTGTAAGCAGAGTAGAGGTGAAGAGGGCCAATCCTGGGCAAAATTGGAACCTTGATGGGTAAATACGGTGGGAAGAAAGTGCACTTAACTGGTGTGAGATCAATAGTTGTGTCACGGTGATTTTTAGGTCTGGAGATGTGTGATAGCTGATCAGCTTTTGATGACAGTATAGGGAGTTGTTGGGAGGTTTCAAGGTTCCATCCAGAGCTGAACCAAGAGATATTTTACTTAGAAAAGATTCAAAGTACATTTATTACCGATGTATACAAAATACAATTCTGAGTTTCATCCTCCCGTAGGCAGCCATGAAATATAGAAACAGCATTTTACACATTCAAGAAAGCATCAAACATCCAATGCATAAAACGAGAACAAATTGTGCAAACTCCAAAAAGCAAGCGAACAAGACAAAGAACATCAAGCATAAAAAAAGGAGTTCAGTAGTATTCAGTTTAGTATTTAGTTCAGTAATATTTTAACATGCAGGTCGATTGGGATAATCAGGTTGGTAATGGATCTCAAGAGAGTGAGTTTGTTGAATGCCTATGAGATGGCTTTTTAGAGCATTTTGTCATTGAACCTGTTAGGGGATCAGCTATACTGGATGCAATGTTATGTAATGAACTGGAGTCAATTAGGGAACTTAAGGTAAACGAGCCCTTAGGAGCCAGTGATCACAATATGATTGAGTTCAACTTGAAATTTAATAGGGAGAAAGTAAAGCCTGATGTAGTAGTATTTCAGTGGAGTAAAGCAAATTACAATGGTATAAGAGAGTAGGTGGCTAAAGTAAATTGAAACTTGCTGATGAAAGGGATAACAGCAGAATAGCAATGGTGTGAGTTTCTGGGAAAAATGATGAAGGTACGGGATATTCCAAAACTGAAGAAATACTCAAATGGCAAAATAGTACAACCATGCTGACAAGGGAAGTCAAAGAGATTGTGGAGGCATTAGTAATGATCTTTCAAAAACTATTGGAATCTGACATGGTGCCAGAGGACTGTAAAACTGCAAATGTCGCTCCACTCTTTAAGAAAGGAGGAAGGCAGCTGAAAGGAAATTATAGACCAGTTAGCCTGACCTCAGTGGTTGGGAAGACATTGGAGTCAATTGTTAAGGATGAGGTTATGGAGTGACACAGGACAAGATAGGACAAAGTCAGCATGGTTTCTTCAAAGGAAAATGTTGCCTGACGAACCTGTTGCAATTCTTTGAGGAGATTACAAGTAGGATAGATAAAGGGAATGCAATTGATATTATATACCTGGACTTTCAGAAGTCCTTTGACTAGGTGCCTGTCAGTACCTCCAGTTGAACTCTGTCTTTTTGTGTGTTTTCCCCTAGCTGTCAGTCTGTGGTTTTGTATTGCCATGTGCTTCTGTCCCTACTCCTGCTCTGCTCTGGCCCCTCTATTACTGAGTACTCTGTCTCTCACCTGTTTCTCATTATTACCTGTATTGCTGCCACCTGTGTCTCATTGTGCTCCACCTATCATCTACATTCCTGTTTATTGCTCAGTGTATTTCAGTCCTGTGTTTTCAGCTGTTTGTTGGCAGGTTATGCCAGTGAATTTTCTTGAGCCTGTCCAGCATTTGTATTGGTTGTCTCTCTGTCTCTCTGTCTCTCTGTCTCTCTGTCTCTCTGTCTCTCTGTCTCTCTGTCTCTCTGTCTCTCTGTCTCTCTGTCTCTCTGTCTCTCTGTCTCTCTGTCTCTCTGTCTCTCTGTCTCTCTGTCTCTCTGTCTCTCTGTCTCTCTGTCTCTCTGTCTCTCTGTCTCTCTGTCTCTCTGTCTCTCTGTCTCTCTGTCTCTCTCCTGATTCTGGTTTTTGGATTTTTCTGGATGTTTTGATCTCTGCCTGAACTTTGATGCTGACTTTGTTTGCACTTTGGGATTTGTTATTCAATTAACAGTACTGTGAGAACAGTACTGGGTTTGTGATCTGATTGGATCCCTGCTCCAGTGCCCTGACAGTACTGCACATGAGGCTGCTCACCAAGTTAAAAGCCCATGGTATTACAGGTAAGTTACTAACATGGTTAGAGCATTGGCTGATTGGTAGGAGGCAGTGAGTGGGAATGAAAGGATCCTTGTCTGGTTGGTTGCTGGTGACAAGTGGTGTTCTGCAGGGGTTGGAGTTGGGACCACTTCTTATGTGGTATATCAATGACTTAGATGGTATGATGATTAGTGGAGGGGCAGGTAGTGTTGAAGAAACAAGTAGGCTGCAGAAGTCCTTAGACAGATGAGGATATTGGGCAAAAAGGTGGTAAATGAAATACAATGTTAGAAAAGGCATAGTCATGCAGTTTGATAGTAGAAAAAAATGTGCAGACCATTTTCTAAACGGGGAGAAAATCCAAAAATCTGAGATGGAAAGGGACTTGGGAGTCCTTGTACAGGATACCTAAAGGTTAGCTTGCAGGTAGAGTTGGTGGTGAGGAAGGCACTATTAGCACTCATTTGAAGAGGTCTTGAATACAAGAGCAGGGATGTGATGCTGAGGCTTTATAAGGCACTGGTGAGGCCTCACCTTGAGTATTATGAATTGTTTTGGGCTCCTCATCCAAGAAAAGATGTGCTGGCATTGGAGAGGGCCCAAAGGTGGTTCACAAGGATGATTCCAGGAATGAAAGTTATCATATGAGGAATGGTTGATGGGTCTGTGTCTGTACTCACTGGAATTTAGAAGGATTGGGGGGGGGGTGGATTTCAGTGGTTCATTTTGAATGTTGAAAGGCCTAGACAGAGTAAATGTGCAAAGGATGCTTGTGGTGGTGGTGGGGGGGGGGGGGGGGTTAGGACAAGAGGGTACAGCTTTAGGTTAGAGATGGAGAGAAATTTCTTTAGCCAGAGGATGGTGAATTTGTGAAATTTGTTACCACATACAGCTGTGGAGGCCAGGTTGTTGGGTGTATTTAAGGCAGAGCTTTGATAGATTATTGATTGGTCATGGCATCAAAGGTTATGGGGAGAAGGCTGGGAAATGAGGTTGAGAAGGTGGTGGGGGGGGGGGGAGAAAGGATCAGCCATGATTGAATGGCAGCGCAGACTTGATGGGCCAAAGGGCCTAATTCTCCTCCTATGTCTTATGGACTTGTGGTATTTAGTTTAGAAGACATACCTTGGGTGGGTTGTCAGTGTAGGACTCCACAGACTGTATTTTTGGATAACATAGTTTGTCTTTGAGGTATTCCAGGTGATGTGGAACCTAGGTTTGCATGGTTGCTGGTTCTCATTTTCAACCCAATCATGTAAATTCAAATTACTCAGGTACAGGAAGGAAAACTTCAAATTTTGTGGAATTTAAATTAAATCCACTATTTCCCCAAGTGATATTATGATTCAATTTCTAATACTTAAGTTGCCACAATGGGTTTTCCCTTGACATTCTGAGTTCCTTGCACATCAAAAGATGCGCAGGTCAGTAGGTTAATTTGTCACTAAATTGTGCCTTGCCTGTAGCTCAGTGGTAGAAATTTAGAGTTTGGACTGGGGGAGTCATTAGGCCTGGGAGGAAATTAAATTGAGTTGGTGTGCTCATGGGGTCAGACAACATCATTGAAAGAGAATAAACAAGGAGGGGAGGAGAAGATGGTGCCGCGATGCAGCGTACGCGGCTGTTCTGAATTGATATCGCATCTGTGAAGTGGGATGCTGTGCACAATCCTGATTTGATAGAGACAGACATGAAGAAGCACGGAGGAACATCTGGAGAAAATTCTGAAATGCCTGCTTCGCTACTGCTGCTACTGTGCGATTGAGACTCTCTGGAGGGAAGGCCCCAAATCCTCAGTTTTGCCTGTTGCTGGGGCTGGGGTCGAAGCACTCGGTGGAGATGGTGCTTGGTGCATTGGTGTCGGGGAGCTGGTCAGAGGCTTGGAGTTTTTGGACGGACTTGGAGTTGACTGTGGCCGGATGCTTCTGGGATGCTGCATCGGCAAGTTTGCGGCACTGGAACTTTATCGTCTGAATGAGATGTTGGGACTTTTGAGAGTCTTTGAGACTGTACCGTGCCCATGGTCTGTTCTTATCAAATTACGGTATTGCTTTGCACTGTTGTAACTGTTATAATCATATGGTTTTTGTCACTTTTTCAGTCTTGGTTTGTTGTGTGTTTCTGTGATATCATTCTGGAAAAACATTGTATCATTTCTTAATGCTTGCATTACAAAATGACAATAAAAGAGGACTGTGTGTCCTCAATCTAAACAATCAGCTTTTTGGGTCAAGACCCTTCATCAGTCCTGATGAAGCCAATTTTTCCACCTTGTCCAGATACTTCTGCAAAATTTGATGGTCTTCCTCACCGTCTACTATGTCTTCAAACTTTGTTATCCACAACAGTTTACTACATCATTCAGTTGGTTGATACAAATGCCAAGCAACAACAGATTCAGCAGCGATCCCTGTGGCACATCACTAGTTACATTCAGGAGAATGAGTTTGAGAGGGGAAGTAATCAGCTATGAATGAATGGTGGAGTGGACTTGATGGGCTGAATGCCTAAATCAGGTCTTGTGGTCTTAAAAAAACATAAAATACACTAGTTCTCAGCAGTTCTACAAACAAGAGAAGGAGAGCTAATGCTTTAATTGTTTGAACTTTCATCAGATCATTAATTCTGATTTCCTAATCGCAGATTCTGCTGAGTACCTCCAGCATTTTTTTTTTTTTTTGCTGCTTTTTCAAAAATAACTTTTGGCTGCAAAGTTACAAGTTTAACGCAGATGTGTTATGTGCTCAATGCCCTTCCGGGAAATTTTATTTGGCCATATGCGAAGGAAGATTTTCTCTGTGTAAGAGTGCGTTTCTTGTCGAGCAATTGGGATGAGAATGAACAGTGTTTTGACAGGGCAACTCATCTAGAAAATGAAGGAAATGGCAGTGCAGTGCACCAGAAAGTCAGAGCATAGCCCCAGGAACTAATTCTCCAAGAATATCTTCAATCTGGAGATGGGCAAGATGAAAAGGCAGCTCTTATTGCATCCAGAATTGAGAATAGTTTTAGTTTTCTTTATTGTTCCACTTGCTGGTGAATTATTAAATGTGCGGTTTGCAGAATTTGAAAATCCACTAGTTTACACAGCTTGCTGAAAGAAGGAATTAAGCAGAATCAGTCAGGTTTAATATCACTGGCATATATTGTGAAATTTGATGTGTGGCAGCAGTACATTACAATGCATTATGACAAGAACTATAAGTTACAATAAGTGTATGTATAAAATATGCCAAAAGAGTGAAAAGAAAAAAATACTGAGGAAAGAGTTCATGGGATCATTGTCCTTCTCAAAATCTGATAGTGGAGGGGAAGAAGCTGTTCCTGAGATGTTCAGTGTGTGTCTTCAGGCTCCTGTACCAGCAATGACGAGGGTATGTCCTTGGTGATGGGGGTCCTTCATGATGGATTCCCCTGGATGCTGGGGAAGCTGGTGCCCATGATGGAGTTTGCAGCTTTTTCCAATCCTGTGCAGTGGCCCTGCATACCAGTTAGAATGCTCTCTATGGTACATCATAGAAATTTGCTAGAGTCTTTGGTGACATACCTAGTCTCCCCAAACTCCTGATGAAGTATAGTTGTTGTGCTTTCTTTGTAATTGCGTCAATATATTGTACCCTGGATGGATTCTCAGAGATGTTGACATGAAGGAGCTTGAGGCTGCTCATCCTTTCCGCTTATCTCCTGATGAGGACTGGTGTGTGTTCACTAAATTTCCCCATCCTGAAGACCACGATCAGTTCCTTGGTGTTACTGGCTTTGAGTGCAGACTGTTGTTGTGACACAACTCATCCAGCTGATCCATCTCGCTTCTGTACGCCTCCTCGTCACTATTTGAAATTCTGCCAATAGTTGTGTTGTCATCAAATTTATAGAAGGAGTTTGAGCTGAGCCTAGCCACACAGATGTGGGTGTACAGAGAGTAGAGTAGTTGGTTGAATGCATGTCCTTGAGGTGCGCCAGTGTTGATCAGTGAGGAGATGTTATTTCTGACTGGTCTCTTGGTGAGGATGTCAAGGATCCAGTAGCAGAGGGAAGTACAGAGGCCCAGGTTTTGGAGCTTGTTGATTAAAACTGAGGGTATGATTGTGTTGAACGTTGAGCTGTAGTCAATAAAGTACTGATGTAGGTATTGTCCATGTGATCTGAAGCTGAGTGCAAAGCCACTGAGATAGCATCTGCTGTTGACCTTTTTGGGTGATAGGCAAACTGCAGTTGGTCCAGGTCCTTGCTCTGGCAAGAATGGGTTCTAGCCATGACTAACTAATCAAAGCACTTCATCATAGATGTAAGTGCCACTGGGCGATAGTCATTGAGGTAGCTCACCTTGGTCTTCTTAGGTACTGGTGTGATTGTTGCCCTTTTGAAGCAGGTGGGAACCTCTGACTGCAGCAGTGAGAGATTGAAGATGTCCTTGCCAGTTGCTTGGCACAGGTCCTAGTAACCGATCAAAGATTTAAAAATTAGTTTTATTTATCACTTGTACATTGAAACAGCGAAACATTCAGTGAAATACGTCATTTGCCTCAACGACGCATATAGTTCGAGGATTGCACTAGGTGCAGCCTGCAAGTCTCAACATGTTTCTGGTTCCAACATGGCATGCCTAAAATTCACTAACCCTAACCCTTACATCTTTGCATTGTGGGAGGAAACGTGAGAACCCAGAGGAAACCAAGGCAATCATGGGGAGGTCTTCCACTCTTCCAAGTATTGATAATGGCTGGGGTCACCCACCTCGTTAAAACACTGCCCAATCTGCCACTGTAAAGTGTACAGTATCACTCCAAAGGAGGTTGAACTGAGGTGAATTTTGAAATTATATATCCTGCCAGTGCCTTTCTGCAAAGAATGGGCAAGCAGGTGTAAATCTGAAATGCATCTTCTAATGGCCTTGGGTTGCAGTTTTATCAATCAATTCAAAGTTTGTGACTGAGAGGAGGATATCACTGAGTCTATAAATGCAGTTTCATCATTCAGCAAAATCATGGCTAACCTGTGATTTAACACTGCAGACCCAGTTTCTTTTCCTACTTGTACAGTATTTTAATTCCTTTGGTTTCAAAATCTTTCCATTCTGGGATTTACATGAACAATCTATCCAGTATTAATTACCATTGGTAAAAGCCCTTTACATGTGACAAAGTTCTGCCACTCACGGTAAGTGTTTCTGAACACTTGATCCTCATTTTAAACTATACTTAATCCGAAACTCCTTAAGCAGTGGAAATAATTTCTCTCCATCAGCTGTGTTCCTTTTGATATCATAGTACCTGCTATGAGGACTGCAACAAATACAAAATGCTGGAGGAACTCAATGGGGTCAGGCAGCATCTATGGAAAGGAATAAAGAGTCAACATTTCAGGCTGAGACCCTTCATCTGGTAAGGACAGCAAAATGGATTGTAGAAATTTAACTAATTGTAAGATTTTCTTCTTGTTGCTGCATGCTGGAGGGAGGCAACAGCATTTTGAAATTAATTTTGTTTTGTTGTTGCACTTCGCCCGAGCTTTTATTTTGCAGGCAAGAATTTGAAAGTGGTCTTGGCTGAAGCCAGATGGATTGCTAAGTGGAATGCAAGACACCTTTGGCTGATTTAGCTTTGCGACCTGCACTGATATAGTGTTAAATGCTCAAAAGAGGAGAGGCCAATTTTGGCTATACCTCTTGCCAATTGGAAACATACTGTACTGAGACTAATTAATTTTGAGGATTTTGGAAGCTGCTCTATAGAAACCTTTGAGTCTACACATTGAGTTAGATCCAGGAAGAACTGTGTACCTGTCAAGCAAGTAATTCCTGAAGTCAAGAATTTCATGGATTTTTTTTTTAGTTTGTGGAACTGGTATATATTTACAAACAACAATCTGGGATTAGTTATGTCTTTAGCGAAGGAGGTGTAAGCAGCACCTTCCCTCTGCTAGAATGCAGATGACCCTTGGGCAAGGTGTAGCACCTGCTGAGCCCTCCGATCAGCATCACGTGAAGCCATGGGAGCAGGTGGTGGATGGTTGTGTGTGCAATTGGTGCACATTACAAGTCCTGGTTATGTGACCACTGACACCAGGCAGACACTCTCTGATGAGTATTGATAATGGCTGGAGCCACACTGCCCAGAGGAAGGCAATGGCAAACCACTTCTGTAGAAAAGTAATTGCCAAGAGCAATCATGGTCATGGGATAATAGGTCATAGCACATAATGATAATGATGGAGATGAGTGTACTGTAGATGGGTGGTAGAATCTGAGAGCCATTGATGGGCTGGTAGAGTGAATAGACAGCAGGGTTACAGGGTAGTTCAGACAGCTGCAGAGACTTGATAAACCAAGCACCCTTCTATGACATATGGAAGCTTACTAACATAGAAAACGAATAACTTTGCACCCGAGTTTGAAGTGCTACCAAAGTAGATCATTTTAGAGATCCTTTCCAGGCAATATTACAGCATTTGTACAATTGAATGTCCAGCTACCTTTGCCCAGTATCAGATGCACATCAAATTACATCAGTAATTATGGACGCCACAACCAACTGCATCAATATTAACTGGAACTGAAGTCACCACACCAAGATAGTCACTGAACAGCCTAATGCTGGAAGCACATCATGCTAACTCCCCATTTTTCTCACTGTTTAAAAGGACCTTCCACATTTCAAAGATGTACAGGTTAGGGTTAGGAAGTTGTGGGCACGCTCTGCTGCCACAGAAATCATGTTGACACTTGTGGGCTAACCTCAGCACATCCTTGGACTCTGGTCATTACTGGGAAGAGCACATTTGAAGGTACATTCAGTGGCCACTTCATTAGGTACACCTATACACCTGCTTGTTGATGCAAATATCTAATTAGCCAAACATGTGGTAGCAATTCACTACTTAAAGCATGCAGACATGATCGAGAGGTTCAGTTGTTGTTCAGACCAAACATCAGAATGGGGAAGGAATGTGATCTAATTAACTTTGACTGTGGAATGATTGTTGGTGCCAGATGGATACCTCAAACTGCTGATCTCTTGGTATTTTCACATCTCTAGAGTTTACAGAGAATGGGGTGAGAAACAGAAAATATCCAGTGAGTGGACATGGGAAAGCCAGTGGATGTAATGTACCTGGACCTTCAGAAAGCCTTTGATAAGGTCCCACATAAGAGGTAAGTGAGCAAAACTACAGCAAATGGTATTGGGGGTAGGGTACTGACATGGATAGAAAATTGGGTGGCAGACAGGAAACAGTAGGGATTAATGGGTCCTTTTCAGGATGGCAGGCAGTGACTAGTGGGATACCCCAAGGCTTGGTGCTGGAACTGCAGCTATTTACAATATACATTAATGATTCAGATGAATGGATTAAAAGTGACATCAGCAAATTTGCAGATGACACAAAGCTGGGTGGCAGTGTGAAATGTGAGGAGGATGTTGTGAGAAAGCAGGGTGACTTGGACAGGTTGGGTGAGTGGGCAGATGCATGGCAGATGCAGTTTAATGTGGATAAATGTGAGGTTATCCACTTTGGTGGCAAGAACAGGAAGGCAGATTACTATCTGAATGGTGTCAAGTTAGGAAAAGGGAAAGTACAACGAGATCTAGGTGTCCTTGTTCATCAGTCACTGAAAGTAAGCATGCAGGTACAGCAGGCAGTGAAGAAAGCTAATGGCATGCTGGCCTTCATAACAAGGGGAATTAAGTATAGGAGCAAAGAGGTCCTTCTGCAGTTGTACAGAGCCCTAGTGAGGCCACACCTGGAATATTGTGTACAGTTTTGGTCTCAATTTGAGGAAGGACATTCTTGCTATTGAGAGAGTGCAGCGTAGGTTCACGAGATTAATTCCTGGGATGGCGGGACTGTCATATGTTGAAAGATTGGAGCGACTGGGGTTGTATACACTGGAATTTAGAAGGATGAGAGGGGATCTGATTGAAACATATAAGATTATTAAGGGATTGGACACGCTAGAGGCAGGAAACAGGTTCTCGATGTTGGGGAGTCCAGAACCAGAGGCCACAGTTTAAGAATAAGGGGTAGACAATTTAGAACAGAATTGAGGAAAAACTTTTTCACACAGAGGGTTGTGGTTCTGTGGAATGCTCTGCCTCAGAAGGCAGTGGAGGCCAATTCTCTGGATTCTTTCAAAAAAGAGTTAGATAGAGCTCTTAAAGATGGCAAGTGAAGGGATATGGGGATAAGGCAGGAACAGGGTACGGATTGTGGATGATCAGCCATGATCACAGTGAATGGTGGTGCTGGCTCGAGGGGCTGAATGGCCTACTCCTGCACCTATTGTCTATTGAGTAGTAGTTCTGTGGGTGAAAATGCCTTATTAATGAGAGAGATCAGAGGAGAATGGTCAGACTGGTTCAAGCTGGCAGGAAGGTGATAATTTAAATAAGGTGTGCCTAATAAAGTGGCCACAATGCATGTTTCGATTATACATAGGACAAATAAAACTAATATTAGTATTAGTCTCTGCTGACACCTGACATCTGATGTCCTGACTGGATAGTACCAGAACTGACTGCAGGATGCTCGTAAACAAAGTACTCTGTGTGCTAAAATCACCAAAGAGCATTTTCTTCCACCATTTTATTTGCTGAGTTACTCAATGCTATGGCCACTTTAGTCATGACAACCATGGCCATGTGTTGTTACATGTGGCTGAGATCAGGGTAAGCTTGGGACCTCAGGAGAAGGGGAATTCTTGCACTTAAACCTTAATAACTTGGAACTATTTATGAACAGAAGTTGTTCCCACTGCCTCACTGAGTGGGTGGCTTTGGTTACAAGTAGATAGTTCTGATGGCGATTATGCACGTCTCCCCCTCCACTATTAGATTTTTGAACTAATGAACACATAATTTATTCTGTTAGTTTTTGTAGCTTCTGGTAATTTCTTTTTATGTCTTGAGTTGTACTGCCACTAAGAAACAAATTTCACTATATTTATCACTGATAATAAACCTGATTCCAATTCTGATTGTTTAGTTCCAGTTTCATTTGATCTGTGTAATGTGCTGTAAGGTTTCACTGCTAAGGTAATGGTTTCTCTGTAGGGGCAACATTTGGGTTATGACTAGAGATACCAGGGGCTTTGGAATGCATGTTAGCCAATGAGAGGCATGTTCTTGTGGGTCTGGGAGCAGGGATTTCGCAGTCTTTTGTCAGCGAGAGAAAGAGAGAAGACACGAATGGAAAGAGTTGGTAGATTGCCAGATGGAGTGGACTCTGAATGAGGGTCCGATGGTCAGTGATGCTTGGAGGTCGATGGGGATTGAATGAACGATTCTGTAAGCTCCAACGTGCGCTTTAGACAGTTTCATTACTAACTCTATAGTCAGATCAAGACTTGTAAAGTTCATTGTTTAATTGCATATGGTGTACTGTCTGATATTTTGTGGTTTGCATTTGTAACCAGGCAACACATCACACAGCATCCACACAAATGAGATTTCTCAGTTTGGCTGGGCCAGAGGCTGTCTTACCCCAGACAAACGGATGCTGTCCGAACCTCAGGGTTACATCTGTTTTGTCTCACCCTGTAATAACTCTGCAAATTTACAACTCTATGATGTCATTCTTTCTATTAAAAAAAAACACCCTGTATTTTGAGTATCTGCTGGCCATGGTACAAGAGCAAGAATTAGCTCATCAAAGGTTACAGGGAGAAGACAAAGAATGAAGTTCAAAGCAAATATATTATTAAAGTAAAAATATCACAATGTACAACCCTGAGCTTTATTTTCTTGTAGGCATACTCAATAAATATATAGAATAATAACAATCAACGAAAGACATCATCAGTGTGCTAAAGAGAACAAATGATGCAAATATGAAAAGAAAGAAGAAATAATAAATTAACCAATCAATATCAAGAATATGAGATAAAGAGTCCTTGAAAGTGAGGCTATAGGTTGTGGGAACAGCTCAGTAGTGGGGCAAATGAAGCTGAGTGAAGTTATCCCCTTTGCTTCAAGAGCCTGACGATTGAGAAGGAATAGCTGTTCCTCATCCTGGTGTTGTAAGTCCTGAGGCTCCTGTACCACCTTCCTGATGGCAGCAGTGAGAAGGGAGCATGGCCTGCGTGGTGGGGTTCCCTGATGATGGATGCTGCTTTCCTACAACACCATTTCATATTGGCGTTGGCACATGGCCGTGGTTAAGGTGTCAGTCAAGTGATCTGAAGGTCGTGAGTTCGAGCCTCAGCTGAGGCAGTGTGTTGTGTCCTTGAGCAAGGCACTTAACCACACATTGCTCTGCAATGACACCGGTGCCAAGCTGTATTGGCCCTAGTGCCCTTCCCTTGGACAACATTAGTGGTGTGGAGAGGGGAGACTTGCAGCATAGGCAACTGCCAGTCTTCCATACAACCTTGCCCAGGCCTATGCCCTGGAAACCTTCCAAGGCGCAAATCCATGGTCTCACGAGAGTAATAGATGCCTTTTTTTTTTAAAAAGAAAAAAAAAAAATCAATCATCATATTGATGTGCTCACTGGTGGGGAGGCCTTTACCTGGGATGGGCTGTACCACATCCACTACTTTTTGTGAGGTTTTCCATTCAAGGTGTTTCCGTACAAGGCTGTGATGCAGCCAGTCAATATTCTCTCCACTACACATCTATAAAAGTTTCTCAAGGTTTTAGACGCCGTACCCAATCTTTGCAAACTCCTAAGGAAGCAGAGGTTCTGCCATGCTTTCTTTTAATTGCACTTACGTGCTGAGTCCAGGACAGGTCCTCTGAAGTATTTACAGTAATAAATTTAAAGTTGCTAAACCTCTCCAGCTCTGATCCTCTGATTAGCACAGGCTCATGGACCTCTGGTTTCCTCCTTGGCGTTGCTGACATTGAGTGAGAGGTTGTGGGTGTGGCACCACTCACCCAGATGTTCAGCCTCCCTCCTGTATGCTGATTCATCAGCACCTTCGATTCGGCCTACAACAGTGGTGTTGTCAGCAAACTTGAATATGGCATTGACACTGTACTTAGCCACACAGTCATAAATGTAAAACGAGTAGAGTGGGGGATCTAAGCACAGAGCTGAGCAGGGGGCTAAGCTCGTTGGAATTCAGGAGGAGGGGGGGATCTCATTGAAACCTTTCGAATGTTGAAAGGCCTAGACAGAAGTGCAGTGAAATTTCTTTGGCCCCAGTGTGGTGAGCTTGTGGAATTTGTTATCACGGGCCACTGTGGAGGCCAGGTTGCTGAGTGTATTTAAGGCAGAGATTGATAGGTTCTTGATTGGACACGGCTTCAAAGGTTATGGGGAGAAGGCTGGGGAGTGGGGCTGAGGAGGGGGAAAATAGCATCAGTCATGATGGAATGGTGGAGTAGGCTCGATGGGCCAAATGGCCTAATTCTGCTCCTATGTCTTATGGTCTTTGTGGTGCATTTGTGCTGGTGGAGATTGCTAAGGAGATGTTGTTGCCAATCTAATCCGATTGGAGTCTGCAAGTGAGGAAATCAAGGATCCAATTGCACAAAGAGGGATCGAAGCCAAGAGAGGAGAATGAGGTTGAAAAGGATAACAAATCAGCCATGATAGAATGGTAGAACAGTTTTGGACTTCCGGATCATCAAAGGAATGGTGGCATAAGGAAAAGGTCTCTTGACAAAAAAGAAGGTAAACTGCCCCAAAATCAAAATTAGACAAATACTTAATATTGTATAACTATATTAATAAATGGGGCAAGGATGATGTCTAAGAACAAGATTAAAAAGTCCGCCCAGAAGGCTGATAAACACAAAGACGCAGCAAGGCGATGGGTCTAGCTCCCCCACGGCAAGCCAGGACGGAGATAATGAGGAAGAATCGGTGAATCTGTCTTTGATTCTCAGAGAGATTTGTGAGTTCCGACAAGATAACAACAAGCAGCTGGAAGGTATTAAAGGAGAAATAGTAAAAATTAATTTGAGGTTAGATGAAGCTGAAGCGAGGATTGTAGGAATTGAGGAGAGGCTGCAAAATGCAGAGGAAGTGATAGCAGAAATGCTAAAGCTACAAGAGCAGCCCCAGTGGAAGCTAATAGACCAAGAAGGCTGCTCAAGAAGGGAAAATCTGAGGATCTACGGAGTTCCTGAAGGAACTGAAGGTAAACCCGGATTGATGATTCCCTTCTTGCAGAAGCTGCTTAGAGAGAACCTTGATATACCGGATGCAAAAGACCTACAGATAGAAAGGGCCTACCGCGCGTTGGCACCACAGCCTCCGGCAGGCGCCCAGCTCAGATCGATTCTGGTCAGATTTCTCAGTTACAGAACGAAGGAAGAGGTGCTTAAATGGGCATAGCAAAAGAAAGGTTTCATGTGGAGCAACTGTAAAATCAGTTTAGACCACGATTACGCACCGGGGATCCTTGCCAGATGGAAGGAATATGCGGAAACTCGGAGGGTCCTGAAGGAAAACAACATCAGATTCCAGACTCTGTATCCAGCTCGGCTGAGTGTCTTTTACGACGAAGGGACAAAAACTTATGCTACGGCGGAGGAGGCAATGTTGGACCTGGTGGACCGGGGACTACCTATTAAAGTCATCAACCAACCAGAGTCGTTACTGGAGAGGATTCGGCAGAAGTTGTGGCAGCCAGTGTGGCGAGGACGCTCCACACAAACCAGAGTGTCAAACTACAAGGAAAAGCTGCAAATATTCAGACACGAATGTACAGAGAACACAGATTAATTAAGAGAAATGACTGAAAAGAGTAAATCGGACTTAAAGGTAAAATGAAAGCTGGTAATTGAAAATAAACGAGACGGAATAACTTGAATGAAAGCAATATGGTTGAGGCATAAATGGGATAAAATTCTCTATGATTATTCACACTGCGGAGGGCCCTCTAACACAGGGTGAAGATAGAGGTTTTCCCTCTGAACTGAGGCGGGTCGGTGCTCAGGCCTCACTGTTGGAAGTCGGGGAAAATTTTCAAATGTTATACGTTCAAAAATGTCTAGGGTGTGGTTATATGTTTTGGTTTACTGTTGAGGAGGGATTGCTTACTGTTTGGTTAGAAAAGGAGAGTGGTGTTTTTCTACTAGAGAAAAGTGCAAATTGAACCGGTAAAGATAATTTCCTATAATGTTAATGGGGTTTTGAATCCAATTAAAAGAAATAAGATTATGTCTAAATTGAAAAAAAAGAGGGCACAGATAGCTTTCCTCCAGGAAACACATATGAGCCAATCCAAACATGAGCATTTGAAAAGAATGGGCTTTAAGCATGTATTTTATTCATCATATAAATTGAGCCACAAAAGAGGAGTAGCTACTTTAATATCAAGTACTGTTAATTATGATCATATTTCAGAGACTAAAGACAAAGATGGACGATTTGTAAAAATTACAGGAAGAATAGAAGGTACAGAAATAACATTGCTGAATGTTTATGCTCCACCAGGTTGTGAATGGTCATTCTATAGACACATTTTTGACCTAATGGTCAGTTCTCAAGGGGTAGTAATCTGTGGAGGGGATTTTAATATTAGGTTAAATCCTGCATTAGATTCTTCAAGAATAGCTACGCAGAATAAACCTCTGACTCGGAAAATGAATTTATTGATGGAGGAGTTGGGAATTATAGATGTGTGGAGGGAATTACACCCCACTAGTAAAGGTTATACACATTACTCTTTCCCTCATTCAGCCTATTCAAGGATAGACTATTTCTTTATATCTAATACAGATAGACTCAGGATAAAAGACTGCAATATTGCAACAATTGATCTGTCGGATCATAGCCCAGTCTCTGTCTCTAATCCTGGAAAGGAAAATGAGGAAAACACTATGGAGGTTAAATTCACATAAAATTAGCAGACCTTTAAGGAAAATTAAAACAACTTCAAGTTGTAGATAGCAACAAAAGTAATTCTAATTTAAAACAGGAAATTAAGAAATTGCAAAGTGAAATTGATGATATTTATACATTGGAAACTCAAAGAAATTTTCTTTACCTGAGAGAAAAGGATTATGAAGTACGAGGTAAATCAGTTAGATTATATTAGCATATTATATAATATATTATGTTAGCATATAAGTTACATAAACAACAAGCAGACAATACAATTCATAAAATAAAGAATCCAAAAACAAAGCTTGTGGAGAGTACAATAGGGAAAATTCAAGAGAGTTTTGAAACATATTATCGAGAGCTGTACTCCCAACCCCGGGCCTCCAATGAGCCTTATATAGACACTTTACTGAATTCTTTAGATCTACCCAAGCTTACAGATTTACAAAATGAATGCCTATTAGAACCAGTAACTGCCAAACAACTGAATGTGGCCATCTCTAGATTAAAGGCTGGAAAGTCTCCAGGTTCTGATGGGTTTACCTCAGAGTGGTACAAATTGCTGAAGTCACAGTTAGCCCCATTACTACTTAACACCTTTAACTGGGTCTTGCAGAGAGGAGAAACTCCACCTTCCTGGAGAGAAGCGATTATTTCAGTTATTTCTAAAGAGGGTAAAGATAAACTAGAATGCAGTAATTATTGGCCAGTTAGCATTCTTAATTTAGATTACAAACTATTTACATCTATATTAGTGTGCAAATTGGAAAAGCTTTTACCTGGCCTAATCCATTTAGACCGGACTGAATTTATTCAACCAAGATAAACATAAGGAGAACTCTGCACATACTAGAACAGGTTACTAAGAACGTGACAGAGACAATGGTAGTGGGATTAGACGCTGAGAAAGCTTTTGATTCAGTTAGTTGGATATTCCTATACAGAGTGTTAGGAAGATTTGGCTTTCAAGAAAAGTTTATTAAAGTAATCCTGACTTTATATGACAGTCCTACAGCTTGAATTAAGGTAAATGGGGACCTCTCTGACTCCTTTATTTTAGAGAGGACCTAGACAGGGATGCCCAATTTCTCCTCTCCTTTTTGCGCTATATATTGAACCGCTTGCCCAACTAATAAGACAGAGTGAAATTGTAAAAGTATCAAGGTGGCAGGGATTGAACAGAAAGTGGCGTTATTCGAAGATGATGTTTTAGTCTATCTGAATGAACCAGAAAAATTATTTGTAGGATTGTTTACACTATTGGATGACTTTGGGGAAAATATCAGGTTATAAAATAAATGTAAAGAAAATGCAGGTTATGTCCCTAAATTATACACCATCCAAAAAATTGCAGGATACATACGATCTTAAGTGGGAAGCTAAATCATTAAAATATTTAGGAATAACCCTGCCGAAGGAACTTTCAACGCTGTCACAGGTAAATTTTGGGCCATTAATTTCAGAGATAAAAGCAGATATACATAGATGGAATGTTATCCCCCTTTTAAGTTTAAATTCAAGGAAAAATACCATAAAAATGAATATTCTCCCTCGGTTACTCTATCTTTTCCGGACTTTAGCTGTGGAGGTGGATGATAATCAATTCAGGGAATGGGACAAATGGATTTCCCGCTTCATCTGGCAAGGAAAGAAACCTAGAATTCGATATAACACCTTACAGTTAGGGAAGGAATGAGGAGATATGGTACTTGCTTGAGAAATTATTTTTATGCTTCACAGATAACCCCTCTGTCATATTGGTGTAATAGGGAATATAAGGCTAGATGGAAGGAAATTGAATTTGGATTGGTTGACAGTTTTCCTCTACAGGCCTCAATAGCTGACAAAGGATTGATGGCCCAATTGGAAAAGTTTAAAAACAGTTGGATAAATCTTACATTAAAAGTATGGCAGAAGGTGGTTAATTCATGTGGAATCAATAACATGCTAAAACTTTTCAGATGGTGTGCATATGATACCGAATTCCTTCCCAACAGAGGAGATAAAAGATTTGAACTATGGATAAAGAAAGGTCTTACAACCTACCTCACATTTATACATAAAAGAGTATTACAAAGTTTCCAATTCCTGCAGGACAAACATGGCATAGAACACAATGACTTTTTTTAGGTACCTTCAAGTACGACACCATGTTAACCAGAGTAGTAGATATACAGACTTATCAACAGTAGAATTAGAATTTTTCAAGATTCCGAATTCGGCTTACAGTTCAATACCAAGTAAATCAGTTTCTCGATTATATAATGCACTCTCCCATGCTAAAAATGTATATACACTGTATATTAAAGAGAAGTGGGAGAAAGAAGCGGGGTTGGTACTTTCAGAGGAGGCTTGGGGGAAAGTCTGCAGCTTTCAATGGTCCTCGACTAATTCTTTGATTTGGAGAGAACATTGTTGGAAAAATATTATAAGATACTTCAAGACCCCATATCAGGAAAAATATAAAGACACAAACGTGACATGTTGGAGAAGGTGCGGCTCCAAGGAGGCAAATCATTTCCATATTTTCTGGGATTGCCCTAAATTAAGTTTATATTGGAAAGGTATTCATAGAACATTAGTTAAGGTACTTAAGACCCAGATACCTCTGAACTTTGAGACGCTCTATTTGGGGCATGTATTGTTTTTTGAACAGAAGAAAGATATAAAGTTGCTGCAGGCCCTTTTAGCGGCAAGTAAGAAATCAATCACTAGCAAGTGGCTAAATCCAATACCATCTACATTAGAAGATTGGCACAAAATTATCTTGGAAATATTTAAGATGGAAAAGATGACTTACTCTCTGAGAATTCAAAAAGAAAAATTTTATCAAATTTGGAATAAATGGATTGAATATATAACCCCAAAGTGAGCAGACTTTAGATGACTCTCCTAATGATTTATACTGCTCTCCTCATCAACACAGTAATATTGATAACGTAAGCACCCCTAGTCTAAATGTTTACTGTTTTTTTCTTTTTTTGGAAAATGGAGAATTAACACAAGTAAAGGAAAAGATTTGGGAAAGGGGAAAAAAAAATGATAAAATTAATTAAATAAGTACATAGTGATTGGATAATTATGTTTGGGGGTAGCAGCAAACATGAGCGAGTTAGGACATAAACACCTACAATGGTAGTTACATAGGCTTACATACAATATTTTGGACCAAAAAGAAATGGTCCAGAAGAGATATATGGAAATTATTATTAATCCACTATTATTACTATTTTTCTTAACAACTAATATCATTACTTAGCCTAATAGAATAGAATTACAACTGCACATAATTATCTATTTAAGTGTCTAATTACTTTTTATATCATCTCAATGTGTACTTAGGAATGTATAAATAATTATAGATTTATACATATATAAAAAAATGGAAAAGGTTATACATGTGAAAAAAGTTCATGATACTTGAGAATTCCTTATCCAAATAAAAATAAAAAACTTAAATATTTAAAAAATGGTAGAACAGTCTTGATAGGCCAGATGGCTTAATTCTGCTCCGATGTCTTATGGCCTTGAGGTCTTCTGACTTGTTCTTTCCAAGGGATTCTGCATGGCTGGACATGTTTAGCCAACAGAATTGCCTGGAAGATTGGACCATGTGGGCTAATGACACTGTCTAATCCTTGTTTTCTCATGCCAATTACAGCAGCTGAACACCGGAACAAGAGTCTCCAAACCACGGGTTATGGAAACTCAGCAGGCCAGGCAGCATCTTATTTCTTCTTACTTATAAAGGTATTGCATTTATCAGAATCAGATTCAGGTTTATTATCACCGGCATGTGACGTGAAATTTGTTAACTTAGCATCAGCAGTTCAATGCAATACATAATATAGAAGAGGAAAAAAAAAGTAAATAAAAATAATAACAATAATAAATAAGTAAATCAATTACAGTATACATATATTGAATAGATTAAAAAATGTGCAAAAACAGAAATACTGTATATTAAAAAAAGTGAGGTAGTGTCCAAGGGTTCAATGTCCATTTAGGAATCGGATGGCAGAGGGGAGGAAGCTGTTCCTGATTTGCTGAGTGTGTGCCTTCAGGCTTCTGTACCTCCTACCTGATGGTAATAGTAAGAAAAGGCATGCCCTGGGTGTTGGAGGTCCTTAATAATAGACACTGCCTTTCTGAGACACCGCTCCCTGAAGATGTCCTGGGTACTTTGTAGGCTAGTACCCAAGATGGAGCTGACTAGATTGACAACATTCTGCAGCTTCTTTCCGTCCTGTGCAGTAGTACACCGCCCCACGCCCCCCATACAGGACAGGGATGCAGTCTGTCAGAATGCTCTCCATGGTACATGTACAGAAGTTTTTGAGTGTATTTGTTGACATGCCAAATATTTTCAAACTCTTAGCTGCTGGCTTACCTTCTTTATAACTGCATCGATATGTTGGGACCAGGTTAGATCCTCAGAGATCTTGACACCCAGGAATTTGAAATTGCTCACTCTCTCTACTTCTGATCCCCCTATGAGGATTGGTATGTGCTCCTTCATCTTACCCTTCCTGAAGTCCACAATCAGCTCTTTCATCTTACTGACATTGAATGTCAGGTTGTTGCTGCGGCACCACTCCACTAGTTGGCATATCTCACTCCTGTACACCCTCTCATCACCACCTGAGATTCGACTAACAATGTTGTATCATCAACAAATTGATAAATGGTATTTGAGCTACGCATAACCATACAGTCATGTTTATATAGAGAGTAGAGCAGTGGGCTAAGCACACATACCTGAGGTGCTCCAGTGTTGATTATTATTCTTCTTAGGCACTGGTATAATTGTTGCCTTTTTGAAGCAAGTGAGAACTTCCGCCCATAGCAGTGAGAGGTTGAAAATGTCCTTGAATACTTCTGCTAGTTGGTTGGCACAGGTTTTCAGAGCCTTAACAGGTACCCCATCGGGACCTTCCACCTTGCGAGGGTTCACTCTCTTTAAAAACAGCCTAACTTTGGCCACTGAGACAGAGATCACAAGGTCATCAGGCGCAGCAGGGATCTTCACAGCTGTAGTTGTGTTCTCCCTTTCAAAAAGGGCATAGAAGGCGTTGAGTTCATATGGTAGTGAAGCATCGCTGCCATTCATGCTATAGGGATTCGCTTTGTAGGAAGTAATGGCTTGCAGACCCTGCCAGAGTTGCCATGCATCTGGTGTCACACCTCATTTGAAATTGTCTCTTCACCCTTGAAATAGCCCTCTGCAAATCATACCTGGTTTTCTGGTGCAGGCCTGGGTTGCCAGACTTGAATGCCTCAGATCTAGCCTTCATCATTCATCCACTTACCTCCTCGTTCATCCACAGCTTTGGGTTTGGGAATGTATAGTAAGTCTTTGTAGGCACACACTCATCCACACAGGTTTTAATGAAATCGGTAACAACTGCAGCATACTCATCCAGGTTCAAAGATGAATCCCTGAATACAGTCCAGTCCACTGATTCAAAGCAGTCCTGTAGGCGCTCCTGTGCTTCCCTTGTCCATACCTTCTTGGTCCTCACTACTGGTGCTGCCGTCTTCAGACTCTGCCTATACTCAGGGAGTAGAAGTACAGCCAGGTGATCAGACTTCCCGAAGTGAGGGCATGGAATAACATGGTAGGCATTCTTGATGGTGGTGTAGCAATGGTCCAGTGTATTGTTCCCTCTTGTATTGCAAGTGACCTGTTAATGGTAATTGCTTAGTGATTTTTTTCAATCTGGCCTGGTTAAAATCTCCCAAAATGATGGTGAAGGCATTAGGCTGCGCTGTTTCGTGCATGTTGATCCCATTGCTCAGATCATCTAAAGTCTGCTTGACATTGGCCTGAAGTAGAATGTATACTGCTACGAAAATGACCTTGGAAAACTCCCATGGTAGGTAAAAAAGACGGCACTTAACTGCGAGATATTCCAGGTCTGGTGAGCAGAATTGGGACAGCACTGATATAATTGTGCACCAAGAAGAGTTGATCATGAGGCATACTCCTCCACCTCTGCTTTTGAGAGACTCTACAGATTTATCCTGACAATGTATAGTGAACACAGGCCTAGAATAATCAAATGCTCTTCATATGACAAGCCATTCAATCCTGGAATCACTTTTGTGAACCCCCTTTGAACCCCCTCCAGTTTAAAGATAAGGGGCCCAAAACTGCTCACAATACTGCCTCACCAGTGCTTCAGAAAGTCTCAGCGTTACATCCTTGCTTTTATATTGTTGTCCTCTTGAAATAAATGCTAGCATCACATTTGTCCTCCTCACCACAGAGTCAACCTGCAAATTAATCTTTAGGGAATCCTGCACAAGGACTCTCAAGTCCCTTTAAGCCTCAGGTTTCTGCATTCTCTCTCCATTTAGAAAACTGTTAACCTTTTCATTTCTTCTACCAAAGTGCAACACCATACACGTCTCAATTCTGTTTTCTATTTCTTTGCCCATTCTCCTAATCTGTCTGTCCTTCTGTAGCCTCTCTGCATCCTCAAAACTACCTGCAGCTTCACCTTTCTTCATATCACTTGCAAACTTTGCAACAAAGCCATCAATTCTATCATCCAAATCATTGACATATAACGTAAAAAGAATTGGTCCCAACACAGACCGCTGTGGAACACCACAAGTCACCAGCAGTAGTCAAAAAAGGCTCCTTTTATTCTCACTCTTTGCCTCCTGCCAATTAGCTACTATTTTATCCATGCTGGAATCTTTCCTGTAATACAATGGACTCACAGCTTGTTAAGCAGCCTCATGTGTGGCATTTTGTCAAAATCCAAATACACAACATCAACTGATTCTCCTTTGTCTATCCTGCTTGTAATTTCTTCAAAGAACTACAACAGATTTATCAGGCAAGATACTCCCTTGAGGTAACTATGTTGACTATGGCCTACTTTATCATGTGCCTCCAAGTACCCTGAGAGCTCATCCTTAATAATCGACTCCAACATCTTCCCAAACATTGAGGTCAGACTAACTGGCCTGTAATTTCCTTTTTTCTGCCTCTCTCCCATCTTGGAGAGTGGAGTGACATTTGCAATTTTCCAGTCTTCTGGGACCATTCCAGGATCTAGTGATTCTTGAAAGATCATTACTAATACCCTCACAATCTCTTTAGCCACCTCATTCAGAATGTAACTACAAAGGTACTTTCAGACCTTTCATTTTCCCACGAACCTAATCTCTAGTAAAAGTCACTTTGCATACTTCATGACCCCTGACACCTGGAACTTTCACCATACTTTCTGTAGTGAAGATTGATGAAAAATACTTATACAGTTTATTCGCCATTTCCATGTCCCCCATTACTATCTCTCCAGCATTGTCCAATATCCACTTTCCCTTCTCTTTAGCACTTTATGTATCTGAAGAATCTTTTGGTATCCTCTTTAATATTACTAGCAAGCTTACATTTGTATTCCATTTTTATCATTTTGATGACAGTTGTCTTCTGTTGGTTTTTAAAAGCTTCCCAATCCTCTAACTACCCACTAATTTTTGCTCTATTCTATGCCCTCTCTTTAGCTTTTATGTTGGTTTTGACTTCTCTTGCTAGCAACAGCTGTGTCATCTTGCCTTTAGATTATTTCTTCCTCTTTGGGATGTATACATCCCGAGTCTTCCAAATTACTTCCAGAAATTTCCGTCAATGCTGCTCTGCCATCATCCCTGCCAGTGTTCTTTTCCAAACAGTTCTGGCCAACCCTTCTCTCATGCTTCTGTAATTCCCTTTACTCCACTGTAATACTGATACATTTGACTTTAGCTCCCCCTTCTCAGATTTCAGGGTGAATTTGATCATATTACGATCACTAAGGGTTCTTTTGCCTTAAACTCTCTCGTCAATTCTGGTTCATTGCACAGCATCCAATCCAGAATAGCTGATCCCCTAGTGGACTCAACCACAAGCTGCTCTAAAATGCCATCTCATAGGCACTCTAGAAACTCTCCCTCCTGGAATCCATCACCAACTGATTTTCCCAATCCACCTGCATATTGAAATCCCCCCATGACAATTGTAACATTGCCGTTTTGACATGCATTTTCTATCTCCCATTGTAATTTGTAGACCACATCCTTACTACTGTTTGGAGGACTGTATGCAACTCCCATCAGGGTCTTTTTACCCTTACAGTTCCTTAGCTCTATTCACAATAATTCAGCATTTTCTGACCCTATCACACCTTCTTCTAATGATTTGAGTTTATTTTTTACCAGCAAAACAACATCACCCCTTTTGCCTTCCTGCCTGTCCTTTTGATACATTGTGTGTCCTAGGACATTAAGCTCCCGGCTGTAATCTTCTTTCCGCCATGATTGAGTCACACCTGCCAATCTGCAACTGTGCTAAAAGTTCATCTACCTTATTCTGTATACTGTGTGCATTCAAATATAACCACTTGTTATATCGCTGGTGAGATTGCTCTGCTACGGAGAGAGAGGATGTTGTCCAGGTTTTCTGCATTTTGCATGCAGACTTTTTCCAGTCTTGTTTGTTTTTTGTATTCTTTGTTTTCTGCCTGATCTTTCTCGCTTTTTTGTGTGCGGGAGAGGGGGATTTGGAGGTTAATGTGCCTGCTCCATTTTTATTCATTTTTTGTGTGGGAAGAAGGGATTTGGGGGTCGATGATGGTGCTGCCATTCTTTTCTTTCTTGGTTTCATGGCTATCTGGAGAAGAAAAAAATCAGAGTTGTATATTTTGATAATAAATGAATCTTTGAACACCTTCAGTCCTGTATTCACCCTTTTTGACTTTGTCCATCTTTTACATTGCAACTCATCTTTTTGACTGCAAATTTGCCCTACCAGCAACCTCTCCTCACTACACATTACCTCTGTTTGTAATCCAGCTACCTCACCTTCAGCACTATCATCCGTATTTCCTACGATCCTTCTTGCATTGAAGTATATGCAGCTCAGGACATTAGTTGCACCATGCTCAACCTTTTGATTTCTAACTTTGTCTGAGGTCTTAACAACATTTGCCTTCACAACCTCTCCACGAACTGTTCTGACACTCTACTTCCCATCCCCCTGCAACTCTAGTTTAAACCTCACCGTGCACCATTATCAAACCTTCCTGCTAGGATATTAGTCCCCTTCCAGTTCAGGTGCAAACCATCCCAATTGGAAGAGAGCCCAATGAACCAAAATCTTGTGCCCTCCCTCCTACACCAACTCCTTAGCCATGTATTAGGCTGTATAGTGTTCCTAGTTTTGGCCTCACTAGCATGTGGCATAGGCAGCAATCCTGAGATCACAAACCTGGAGTTTTTTTCCTTTAACTTAGCTCCTAGCTCTCTGAACTCCTTATGCAGAACCTTGTCACTCATCCTACCCATGTCATTAGTACTACATGGACCATGACTTCTGGCTTAATTGCTTAATTGCTTCTCTTTCCAGAACTGCTGCCAGAAGTATTCCAAACATCTCTTGTGCTCATTGCATCCTCTTCTTAGGCTGAATAAATGAAGCAGGAAAAAGATGCCATTTTAACACAGCATTGTCTCCACCGGATTAAGTATTATCTCATCCAATTTACATGTCCATTCTCCCTGATTATTTCGCCTTATGTTATGTCTTGGTTTTAATCCCTTTTAAATATAAGACAATGGTCCAGATTTTCTGATTAAAACTGGCAGTGCTCTTTGGAACTACCATTTAGACACCCCATGGAAGCAAAAACATCTATAAATGTTCCCAGTTGGCAGGTCTTCATGCTTAACCTGCATCAGTTTGGCCTGGCTTGTCCATTGTCAGCCCTGTGGGTCCTTAGATGGTTTTTGGCATGGCTATGGGTTGAAGGGGTGAAACTATCTACTGGGGTGGTGTGTAGGGTTACCATTTACATAGAACATAGAATAGTACAGCACAGTACAGGCCCTTCGGCCCACAATGTTGTGCCGACCCTCAAACCCTGCCTCCCATATAAGCCCCCACCTTAGATTCCTCCATATACCTGTCTGGTAGTCTCTTAAACTTCACTAGTGTATCTGCCTCCACCACTAACTCAGGCAGTGCATTTCAAAGGATTTCAGGGGATCTGTCCTGGGACCACAATGTAGGTGCCACTACAAGGAAGGCATGGTAACACCTCTACTTTTTTTTAAGAAGTTTTTCACAGATTTGGCATATCATCTAAAACCATGATCAACTTCTTTAGATGTGCAGTAGAGACTATCCTGACTAGATACACCGTAGCCTAGTTTAGAAACACCAATGCCCAAGAATGGAAAAGCCTACAAAAAGTGGCAGATGCAGCCCAGTCCATCACAGGCAAAGCCCTCCCCTCTATTGAGCACATGTCCAAGGAGTGCTGCCTAAGAAAGCAGCGTCCGTCATCACGCACCCTCTCTGTTCATGCTGTGCTCTCTTTTTGCTGCTGCCATCTGGAAGGACCTGCAAGGCCTTTAGTTCTTTGACATGTATATTTGATCATGATGTTTTATTTTTAATGAAAGGGACTTCCAACTCAGTTCCATAAGCTCCACAACCACATTTAAGTCTTGGTTGTTTGACAAAATGGCCAATGAATAAAATCTTCTCGGACTTCCAGCCGGGTACAGGTATCGATTTTAACCGGCATTTCAATGCCAATCTCCACCATCTTCTTCAGGGATGATGCCTAGGTGTGTCTAGTCTGGTGGTATTTATACCCCGTCATCCACCTCTCCTGAGCGGTTAGTCCTCATCCAATCAGGCTTCCGCTGTCCCACCTTGTTTACAATCAAATTCCAGTTCTTACTTAGAGCGAGACCTTTATCTTTGTTAAAATTCTTTGATTAACAGTGTGAAAACTATTTTGGGCTGGGAGAGTCTCCACGAGGAAATAAAATCATTTTGCGCGACATTCCTACAGAATAGCTACAAGGTGAAGGAAGTCAATCAGGCCCTTAAAAGGGCTGACAGAAAAACCAGGAAACCTAACAATGAGCAGGAACCCGTCGCTACCGCCTGTCTTCCCTATATTTCCATGGTTTCTGGAAGGATCACCAGGGTCCTGAAGAAATACTGGATTAATACAATCCACAAACCCATAAGGAATCTCAAATCACAGCTTATGCGGGTCAAAGATTACTTGGGACTCAGGATGGCTGGCGTTTACATGATCCCCTCTGAATGCAGTGCAGCATGTATTGGCCAGACAGGGCAGACAGTGGAAACCCGCATTAAGGAGCACAGGAGGTCGACCCGTTTGGATTACCCGGAGATATCAATGGTAGCAGAACATTGCATTCGCAATGGCTGTAGGACTGAATTTGATAGGACAAAACAACTGTGCCATGCCAATGGCTTTTGGGACTGCCTGGTGAAGGAAGCCATTGGAGTAAAAGCAGAGGAAAAGAATTTTAACAAAGGTGAAGGTCTCGCTCTAAGTAAGAACTGGAATTTGATTGTTATCAACATGTGGCAGCGGAAACCTGATTGGATGAGGACTAACCAATCAGGAGATAGATATATATATATATATATATATATATATCACCAGACTAGACATGCCAAGGTATCACCGGTGGTGAAAATGGCAGAGCTTGTCATTGAAATGTCAGTTAAAATCAATATCTGTACCTGGCTGGCAACTCGAGAAGAATTTATTTATCATATATGCCGGGAAAGCGCTGGAACCTATTTTGTTATATTGGCCAATGATTTATTTAGTTTCTGTAAGGCTTGCTCTGTGGGATATTGGAGCATAGAATTAAGTTGATAGAATAATAATCTGGAGATTTAACATGTTCTAGAAATAAATTTAAGAACTGTCACAGTAGCTGTGAAATAAAGACTGAATTAATTAAATAACCTAGAATTCGTGCTTGTATCAGTGAGAATATGGGACAGTGTCTTCTTAGCTGTTCTTCGACAGGCCCCCCTCAGTTAAAAGGTATTCAGTGCTTGGCTTGTTATGATGAACAGCACGCATAAAATGTTGGAGAAACTCAAAAGGTCAGGCAGCATCTATGGAGATGAATAAACAGTCGACGCTTTAGACTGAGACACTTCATCAGGAAGAGAACAAAAAGATTAAGTCCTTATTATATATGACATATCTTTTTAATATGCTCTCCATGGATGCTGCCTGGCCTGCTGAGTTCCTTCAGCATTTTGTGTGTGTTGCTTTGGATTTCCAGCATTTCTTTTGTTTATGGCTTGTTATGATGCCCACATTCTGTGTACAGTTATTCCTGAGTAAAAACATGGCATTATTCCCATCTCTTTAGCTGCATCGTCAGCCTGCTTGAAGTCTGGATAGGTTGGTTTGAGGAAGACCACAGAGGATCCTCAGGACATTATATCTAGGATATTTTTCCTATGTGCTTTTAATAATCAGGTGTCCATTAAATCAAATCCTTCAAGGAGGTTGTTTTCACTGTCAAATGGGTTGTCTGTGATGTTATTCTGACTAACAACAGTTAGTCTTCAGTAGGAGTTCCCCTAGACAGCTAATCTAATCAACCTTTTTACCTACCCCCCACCCCCATTACCTCAGTCACCTCACTGTACTGTAAATACTTTAAACCATTTTTTATAATTCTGTTTACGTTGTAAATACATGGTGATATTTATTTGTGCACATTTTATTCCATATCCATATTTAGTTTCTAATTTTATTTTAATATAATTCTTTGTTCTTATAATGGTTAAATTTATTGTTTTTGTTGAATGTCATGCCAACACACCACAGCAAATTTCAAATACATGTATATGTACTGTATGTGGTGAATAAAGTGGATCCTTGAAAGAAGATGGACAAGGGATGTGTAGAACACAGAGAATGTCCCTGATAGGATGAGTTGTGATGGTTTAATGGGGAGAGATTGTTCTGTTTTGTTCTACTTAATGTCAACGACAAGGCTGTGGGACATGACTAGCAGTCTGGACTGTGTGATGAGACAGAGTAAAACTGAATTGACATGATCTAAGAATGTAAAATAGATTAACACCAGAAAAAACTTAGCAGGTCAATCAGCATCTGATGAAAGAGAAACAATTAATGTCTCATAAGAGAGGCTGCAGATGTCAGAAATCTAGATTAACACAGACAAAATGCTGGAGGAAGTTAGCAGGTAAGGTAGCATCTATGGAGGAAATGGACAGCTGACACCTCGGCCCAAGACTTTTCATCAATCCTGGCCTGCTGAGTTCCACCAGCTTTTTGGCTGTGTTGATCAAGTTAATATTTCCGATGGGATGGGAGGGGGGGCCTTCATCAGAGAGAAACAATTTAGAACGGACAGCAGCAAAGATAGGGAAGAGCCAAGGATGGAACTAATGGGAATTCTCTGATACAGTGAAGTCACGTCCAGTCGGCTGGACTGTGCAAAAAGGAAAATAAAAATAAAGGACAATAGACGAAGATATTGTCGTTTTTTTGTTATTTGTAATTTAGGTAGATTAGATCTGCAATAAACAGCCTCTGAGGGTAACGTGTAGAAATCACCATAAAACAAAACCATATGATGTACGTAGGAGTAAGATTAGGCTATTCAGCCCATTGAGTCTGCTCCACCATTTGATCAGGGCTGATTTATTATCCCCCTCAACCCCATTCTCATGCCTTCTCCCTGCAATCTTTGATGTCCTTACTAATCAAGTATAGCTCAATCTCTGCTTTAAATACACCCAATGACTTGGCCTACACAGCTGCCTGTGGCAATGTATTTCACAGATTCGCCACTCCACTGGGTAAAGGAATTCCTCATCATTTCAGTTCTAAACTCTTAGATAGGCACATGGATGATGGAAAAATGGAGGTCCAGGTAGGAGGTCCAATCACAAACAAGGGAAGATATGCAGATGCTGGAAGTCAAAGCAACGCACACAAGATGCTGGAGGCCAGGCAGCATCTATGGAAAAGAGTACAGTCAACGTTTCGGGCCAAGAGTCTTCAGCAGGACTGGAAAAAAAAAAGATGAGGAGTAGATTTAAAAGGTGAGGTGAGGGGAGAGAGAAACACAAGGTGATAGGTGAAACTGGGAGGGGAGGGTGAAGTAAAGAGCTGAGAAGTTGATTGATGAAAGAGATACAGGGCTTGAGGAAGTCTGATAGGAGAGGACGGAAGGCCATGGAAGAAAGAAAAAGGGAGAGGTGATGGGGAGGCAAGGAGAGGGTTCACCTATCATCTTGTGTCCCTCTGGTGCTCCTCCCCCATTTTCTTTCTTCTCTCATCTACTCCTCATCTTTTTTTCTCCAGTCCTGCTGAAGGGTCTTGGCCCGAAACATCGACTGTACTTTTCTCCACTGACGCTGCCTGGCCTGCTGAGTTCCTCCAGCATTTTGTGTGTGTTGTCTATGTAAGAGGAAGGGGTTGGATTGATTTTAGAGTATCTTAAAAGGCTGGCACAACATCATGGGCCTATGGGCCTGTACTGTACTGTAAATTTCTATGTTCTTTGTAATGGGATACCAGTGGGATTAGGACCACACTAGCCAATCTCTGAGGGCAATGCATACAAAGATTGTGATGCCAAAAAATATTAGGACTACAATAACCAATCCACGAAGACAATGCACAAAGAGGTTGTCATGAGAATAAAATTAGGACCACAGTAATCAGACCTTGAGGATAACACACCCGGGGCTTGCAATAACAATAGGATTAGAACCATGATAAATAACCCCTCAGATTAACACAGCTACAGTTTGAGTTGCTTCAGACTAAGCATAGACTAACAATCAGAACAATTCTAGGAAGCTAATTGAAACAGTGATTCAACCCAGAAAGTGGCCAAAACAAGGCAAGGACCCTATAAATCATTTATTGCATCCTGCTCCGCTGACTTGCTGTGTCTATTTATTGGCTTCACGCTGTCGCTATAAACCTCCAATTACTATCTCAAGCACAACAGTCAAATGATAATTATGTTGCTTGATGTAGCAAACTTAATTTGGGAACTCTATTCAGGCCCACCAATGAATACATCTAAAGTGAGCCACATTTCAAGCCTGGCGTGCAGATAAACAGAAAATAAGCGCTTTAGTCTGAATGGCTTATTTCTTCTCAACCATTACAGATATACTTAAGTAATTCATTAGTAGTTATATTTACACACGCAATGCCAACTGGTACAGATAAACCTTGCCTTGTTTGATCTTCTTGTATTGATTCTTCTTCATTGGCATGAAGGATTGTAGGCTCACATTATTTGCCAATTATTTACTAGGCTGAGTTTTCTCTTTTTATTGGGGATCCTAGATTCAGACTGCACTATTGGTCTATGACAACAGGGCAGCAAAGTGGTGCAGCTGGTGGAGATACTGCCTCTTGGTTCAATCCTGACATCCAGTGCTGTCCATGTGCAGTTTTCACATACTCTCTGTGGCTGTGTGGATTCCTCAGTGTTTCATCCCACCTTCCAAAGACAAGTGGGATTGTTGGTTACCTAGCCACTGGAAATGTGTGCAAATGAGTGATTGATTGAGTCTGGGGAGGGGGGAGGTGTAGAACTGAAGGGAAAGTGAGAAAAAATGGGTGTGCAATGCTTGATAGAGACTCAGTGAGTTTCATGGCCAAATTCAGTGTCTTTCAGAGAAGATATAAAACCAGGGGTCCACCTGTTCTCCCAAAAGTCTCCATGGTACTCTTACAAAAGGTGAGTTCTGTGTTCATCAATGTTGCTCAGTTCTTCTAAAGGATGAAGATGTGAAAGAGCTTGGTTATATGTATGGAGTGAAATGCTGCTGATCACATTCCTCGGCAAAAAATAAAATTATCAATTTCAAAACGATGATAATAAAATGCTTTCTATTTGATTTCCAGAGCAACAAGCTAAATGTTTAAAAATAAAAGCACAAGAATTTGATGTTTAAGTAACTTTGAAAATAGGATTTTATAACTGGGGCAGTCATACCAATGCCTTGAGCTGGCTCCAATAAAAAGAAGCTGGGTTTGAGCAGCGTGGCCAGTGTTGGTGTGGCCGTTAAGTGAATGGACAATGTTTGACTGGTCGGGGTTTGTCTCAACAAGCTTGGGCGAGAAAGGGCACAGGCTAGAACTTAAGTTTGGGAAGTTAGAGGCATAACAAGTGTAGACAGGATGGTAGTTCAGGCGATGGGCTGCTCCTCCTGTGAGATGTGAGATTTCACGGTACCTAAGAGGATCCCTAGTGACCATGTCGGCAGGAAGTGCAAGCACCTTCAGCTCCTGGTCGACAAGGTCAAGAAACTGGAGCTGGAGCTGGGTGCACTTAGGACTATCCTGGAGGCCGGAAAATTCATGGATAAGTCTTCTACTAAGGAGGTCCCACCCAAAATGCATGAATCAGATAGCAGGTGGGTGACCACCAGAAGAAGTATGAGGAGTAAGCAGTCAAGTGCAGCGTTCTCTGTGACCAATTTCCCCCAGCAGCACGTATACCCCTTTGGATACTGCTGGGAGGATGACAAGTCAGTGGTACTGTGGGCAGCTCAGAGCTCAGAAGGGAAGAGGAACGTCAGGCTGAGTGATAATGATAGGAGACTCGATAGGTGGATGGACAAGAGATTCTTTGGCCACAAAAGGGCAGCCAGGATGGTACGTTGCCTCTAAGGTGTTAGCATCCAGGACGTCTCAGAGTGGCTGCAGCAAATTCTCAAGAAGGAGGATGAGCAGCCAGAGGTTGTGTTGCACATAGACACCAATGTGATAGATGGAAAGGGGAAGGAGATCCTGTGCAGTGTGTATAGGGAATTAGGCAAAAGGCCAAAGAACAAGAGCTCCACAGTACTAATCTCCGTATTACTCCCACTGCCTTGTGCTAGTCAGGACACGAATAGGATTTGGTACAGATGAATGAGTGAGCAGCTGAGGAACTGGTGCAGGGGTAGGGGTGAGATTTCTTCTGGAGAAGGTATGACCTGTACTAAAAGGATGGGTTACATTTGAACCCGAGGGGGACTCCGCCATTTCTTCATGGCTGATCCAACTTTCCTCTCAGCACCCAAACCTTGCGGGTTGGTTTGCTAGAGTTGTTTGGGGGGGCGGCTTTAAACTAAGTTGGCAGGGGATAGGAACCAGGGCGATAAGGCTGAGGCTGGGACAAGTCAATGCCGTGTGCAGTGATACTGTGACGATGGACAGGCAAATGATAGGGCAAAATTGCAGTCAGTGGGATAATGTGAAGTGTAACATGGGGGCAAATTCATAAAGGGTAATGAATATCATTGAAGGTGTTATATTTAAAAAGGTGGATGTTCTTGTAGCATAGTAAGAGCATGGCAAGAAAGGTATTGTGGGCATCACTGAGACGTGGCTGAAAGAAGATCATAGTTGAAAGCTTAACATCCATAGATACACTGTGTGTCGAAAGGACAGGCAGGTAGGCAGAAGGGTGTGGGGTGGCCCTGTTGGTAAAAAAAAACAATCAAATCCTTAAAAATGGGTGACATAGGATCGGAAGATGTGGAATCCTTGTGGGCGGTGTTAAGAAACTGCAAGGTTAAAAAGACCCTGATGTGGGTTATGCACAGGCCCCTGAACAGTAGTCAGAATGTGGGACATAAATTTCAAGGTGAAATACAAAAAGGCATGTAATAAGGGCAATGTTACAACAGTTGTGGGGGATTTTAATATGCAGCAAGATTGAGAAAATCAGGTTTGTGGTGGATTCCAAGAGAGGAAATCTGTAGAATGCCAGTGAGATGACTTTTTAGGACAGCTTGTGGTTGAGCCCACAAGGGGAAAGGCAATCCTGGATAGGGTTTTGTGTAATGAACCAGATTTGATTAGGGACCTTAAGATAAAGGATCCCTGAGGGTGCAGTGATCATAATATGATAGAATTCACCCTGCAGGTTGAGAGGGAAAAGATAAAGTCAGATGTATCAATATTACAGAGGCATGAGAGAGGAGTTGGCCAAAGGTGACTGGAAGGGGTCACTAGCAGGAATGATGGCAGAGGAGCAATGGCTGGATTTTTTGGGAGCAATTCAGAAGGTGCAGGATAGATGCATCCCAAAGATGAAGATATATTTTAAAGGGGGGATGAAGCAACCGTGGCTGACAAGGGAAGTCAAAGACAGCATTAAAGCAGAAGAGAGGACATACAGTATAATAAAGAATATAGTGGGAAGTTAGAGGATTGGGAAGTTTTTAAAAACCAACTAAAGGAGAAAAAGATGAAAAATAAAGGAAAGCTAACAAAAAATATCAAAGAGGATACCAAAAGTTTTTTCAGATATATAAAGAGTAAAGGAGAGGCAAACTGGATATTGAACAGCTGGAAAATAATGCTGGAGAGGTAGTAATCGGGGACACAGAAATGGCAGATGAACTTATTAAGTGTTTGGCATCAGTCTTCACTGTGGAAAACAGTATGCCAGCAATTTGAGAGTGTCAGAGGGTAGAAGTGAGTGTAGTTACTATTACTAAGAAGAAGGTGTTTGGGAAGCTGAACAGTTTGAAGGTAGATAAGTCACCTGGACCAGATGGACTACATGCCTGGCTTCTGAAGGAGGTAGCTGAAGAGACTGGGGTGTCATTAGTAGTGATATTTCAAGAATCACTACATTCTGGAATGGTTCTGGAGGACCATTGTGGGCAGATGGATCTATACCTGTGTTGAACTGTTATGACTGGAAAACTGCAATTGACACTCCAATCTTTAAGCAGGGAGAAGATTCAAAAATCAGAGGGGCAAAAGGACTTGGGAGTCCTTGTCCAGGATTCCCTAAAGGTTAACTTGCAGGTTGAGTTGGTCATGAGGTAGGCAAATGCAATATTAGCATTCATTTTGAGAGGACTAGAATATAAAAGCAAGGATGAGATGCTGAGGCTTTATAGGGCATTTAGAGTTTTGTGAGCAGTTTTGGGCTCCTTATATGAGAAAAGATGTACTAATATTGGAGAAGGTCCAGAGGAGGTTCATGAGAATGACTCTGGGAATAAAGGGGTTAGCATATGAGGAGTGTATGATGGCTCTGGGACTGTACTCAAAGGAGTTTAGAAGAATGATGGAGATCTTATTAGAATCTATCGAACATTGAAAGCTCTAGACAGAGTGGATGTGGAGAGGACATTTTCTATAGTGGGTGAGTCTAGGACCAAAGGCACAGCCTTAGAATAGACATTCATTTATAGCCAAGATGAGAAGGAATTGCTTTAGCCAGAGAGTGGGGAGTCTGTGGAATTCATTGCCACCGACTACTTTGGAGGCCAAGTCATTGCGTATATTTAAACCAGAGGTTGATAGGTTCTTGGTTAGTCAGGGCACCAAAGGTTGTGTGGAGAAGGCAGGAGAATGGTGCTGAGAAGGCCATGACGGAATGGTGGATCAAATTCCATGGGCTGAGTAGCCCAATTATACTCCTATGTCTTATGGTCTTAGGATCACAGGGCTTCAAAGAATATAACTCTCAGTGTAATACTGGGGAACGAGAGGTGGAGTAGGTCAGCAACTTTAAACTCCTTGATGTTATGATTTCAGAGGAAGTGGCCTAGGTCCAGCATGTAAGTGCCATGACAAAGAATGTAAGGCAGTGTCTCTACTTCCTTACAAGTTTGCGAAGATTTGGCACAGCATCTAGAACTTTGACACCCTCTATAGATAAGTGATGGAGAGTGTATTGACGGGTTGCATTATGGCCTGGTATGAAAATACCAATGCCTGTGAATGGAAATACATGCAAAAAGTATTGGATACAGCCCAGTCCATCGCAAGTAAAGCTCTTTCCACCATTGAGCACATCTACATGAAAAAATGTCACAGGAAAGCATCATGCATCATCAAGGAGCCTCGCCACCCAGGTCCTGCTCTCTTCTCCCTGATGTCATCAGGAAGAACAGGAGCCTCAAGACCCACACCACCAGGTTCAGGATTTGTTATTACTTTTCAACTATCAGATTCCAGAACCAAAGGTGATAATTTCACTCAACTTCATTCACCCTAACACTGAACTGTTCCCACAATCCATGTACTCAATTTCAAGGGTTCTTCATTTCATGTTCTCGATGTTTATCGGTTATTTATCTACCTATCCATCTATCTATCTATCTATTTATTTATTTATTTACTTTTGTATTTTCTCAGTTTGTTGTCTTTTGCACATTTGCTGTTTGTCCCTCCTGTTGGGTATGGTCTTTCATTGAAGGTCCTCCTTTTCTGTCTGTTCTTGGCTGTCTTGATGATGGAGTTGGCCTCCCTTTTCTTCATGTGCCCAATCCATCCCCAACTTTGCTTCATGATGACTGTAGCCTTGTCCTCTTGATGATACTGAAGGAGTAGGGCATGGCTGGAGATCTTTCTTAGCCAGAAAATATGGAGAATCATTGGAGGCTCATAGTGTGGAATGATGACAGTTTGGCAAGGTCATTCTCTGGCATGCACCAGCATTCTGATCCATACAAGAGTGTAGACAGTATGCAGTTCTGCTACATCTTCACCTTGGTGTGGATATTATACTTGATTGATACCCGTATGTAGCTCATTGATCTGAAGGTGTTTCTAGCTTTGCTGAGTCTGTACTGGATGTTGTCCCTTGGTCCCACCATCTCGCCGAATGATGCTGCCCAGGTAGGTCAATCTGCTGGTGCTGGGTAAGTCGATGCCATATGCCTTGACAGAAGGAGCACACTCTACACTGAGGGTCATGGTGTCGGGTCTTTCTCTGGCAGACCCTGAGTCAAGCCTGTCCACCAAAGGTACATAAGCACTTGGTTTTCCAGGTTAAACAATTTTGCTGACATCACACAGCCTTGCCTGACTCCTGTCTTGACTTCAAAGCTCAAGTTCAGGTGAAGTTAGCATAGAACTCAGGATGAGCTCGACATTTTGGAAGGGATCCCATATGATCTGAGAGTTTGCCAGAGGCCCACCCTGTGGATGCTATAAAAAGCCTTTTCAAAGTGCACAAGATTCTCATACAGTTGTCTTTGCCACTCTGTGCACTGTACTATGATGTTACGCAGCATGAACAGAGTCAACACTGCCTCTGTCTCTCCTGTAGCCAACACACATCAACAGCATCTGTAATCCATTGGACAATGACTTTGGCAAAAACCTTGTTGGGCACTGACAAAACTGTGATGCCACAACAGTTGTTGAATTCTCTGAGTGCTCCTTTCATGGGGACCTTAACAATGACTCCCTTTGTTCAGTCCTTGGGTTCTTGTCCCTGTTCCCAGATTATAGTAAACCGTGGCTGCAGGATAGCTGCTGCAAATGTTTGTTTCAGCTTACTGTGTATACCTACAAGAAAATAAATCCCGGGATAGTCTATGGTAAAATATATGTACTTTGATAATAATTTTACTTTAAACTTTGAACTTTGACAGAAATCGCACTGTGCTGTGTTGTTCAGTATGTACATTCACATCTCTTCTTCAGACCTGTTTGCTTTGTTCAGAAATTAAGCAGCAAGCTGGTACCATAATGACTTGAAAGACTGGCCCAAAAATTAATCAGCCATGATTGAATGGTAGAGAGGCCTCGATCGGCTGAATGGCCTAATTCTGTGCCTATATCTTATTGTCTTAAAAGCATTATTGGAAACCAGTGATGTTTGAACTCAAGGAAACACACACCAAGTGCTGGAGGAATTTGGCAGGTCAGGCAGCATCTATGGAGAGGAATAAAGAGCTGATGTTTTAGGCCATGACCTTTCATCTGGATTTCTAGCATCTGCAGATTCTCTTGTGTTTTTGATAGAATTCATGCATGATGCCATCTGCTACCCTATAATCAAATCCCAGCCTATCCCTGGGAGCTAACCCTTGACAGTAAAGTCATAAGAAAGGCATGTAATTAAGGTTTTGGATTTTATGAGCCATCTGTTTAAGTATAGGTGTGATGAAAGACAGTCTATCAGCAAAAAACAGGAAAAGGAAATTAACAGAAACAACATATCAGAGAGGATGAGCAGGATTTCAATTTTTTGGAATTTTCTATTCCGGAAAGTTGGGAAGACTGAATCATAAAATGTATTCAGATTCAAGTTGCCTTGGGGAAAAATAGCATGAGACTTAGCTTTATACTGCAGTGCACAGTACATTACATACATGATAAACATAAATTAACATAAAATTAAATTCACAGAAATTATACAATACAGTACATAACAAAATAAACATAATAACATTAGTGCAATTTGAAAGAGGAAAAATATAGTCTTGGGAACAATTGGAGTTTTTCAGGTCAGATTAAGAACCTGATGGCAGTGGGGAAATTTAAGCTGTGGGTTTTCGGGATCCTGTTGGATGGCAGCATTGAATTGGAATCAGAATCCCTTTATTGTTAATATGTGAAACATACCAGAATTGATTGTGGTTCAGTGCCAAGCATAAAACACAGGACAGATAACATAATAGCAACTAACAATTTACAAGACAATAGCACAAACAGTCATGAGCAATCAACAATTATCAGAATGGTCATATGCAGAAATGCCAATAGTCGAAGTTAAATATACGTGACTATATGAACAGTTTAAATGATTATCAACAGAACAAGAAGATCAGGAAAGACCATTTAATGTTATTGCTGGAAAGCAGCATCCATCACCAGGGAACCCCACCACACAGGACATGCTCTCATTTCTGCTGTCATCAGGAAAAGGTACAGGGGCCTCAGGACTCACAGCAGTAGCTTGAGGAACAGATATTACCCCTCAACCATCAGGCTCTAGAACCCGTAAACACAAAATAATCTGCAGATGTTGGGGTCAAAGCAACACTCACAACACACTGGATGAAGGGTTCTGGCCCGAAACGTCGACCGGTCTTTTCCACGGATGCTGCCCGACCTGCTGAGTTCCTCCAGCGTGTTGTGAGTGAGGCTCTAGAACCAATGTGGATAACTTCACTCAACTTCACTTGCCCCATCACTGAAATGTTCCCACAACCTATGGACTCACTTTCAAGGACTCTTCATCTCATCTTATTGCTTATTTATTTACTTATATTATTTATTTCTTTTTGTATTTGCACAGTCTGTTGTCTTTTGCACCCTGGTCGAATGCCCAAGTTGGTGTGGTCTTTTACTGATTTTGTTACGGTTATTATTCTATTATGCATTTATTGAGTATGCCCACAAGAAAATGAATCTCAGGGATGTATATGGTTACATATAAGTATTTTGATAATAAATTTACTCTGACTTTGTGCAGGGACAGTTAGGGCAGAGAAAAGGGCATGGCCTGGATGGTAAGGGAGTTTAATGGTGTATATCACAAACCTAAGACATTGTCTCTTCTAGTTGGTGAGACAGACGAACCTTTGGTCCATAGTGGAGTCAGGCTCACGGGAAGCCAGTTAATAATGGAGCTTGCAGTCAGCAAGTTGGAAGGATTGAGTGTGTGCTGAGAGGAGAGTTTCCACTAAATTCACCTGTAATTTGCAAGTGAATATAATACTGAAGCAAATACAAAAGATTCTGCAGATGCTGGAAATCCAGAGTAACACAGACAAAATGCTGGAGGAACTCAGCAGGTCAGGCAGCGGCTATGGAAATGAATAAAATGCTGATGTTTTGGGCCGAGACCCTTCATCTGGGATAGAAAGGCAGGGGGAAGAAGTCAGGATAAGTAGGTGGGGTAAGGGTACAAGTTAGAAGGTGATAGGTGAAGCTAGGTGAGGGGAAAGGTAGGTGGATGGGGGGGGTGAAGTAAGCAGCTGGGAGGTGATAGTTGGAAGAGGTAAAGGGCTGAAGAAGAAGGAATCTGATAGGAGAGGAGAATGGAGAAAAGGAAGGAAGAGGGGCATCAGAGGGAGGTGAGGAGAATAGAAGGGGTAAGAGCGGAGCCTGAATCTAATGTTAGTTTGAGTGAAAGGCAGCCCTGGATCACACAATAGTGCATGCACACATTTACATCCAATAACTTAATGAAGGAATTCTCAGGGGAAAACAGGAATCCCAGTCAGTGCTGCCACTTTCAGCATCACGTTGAGTGGATTCTCTGCAGAGGATGTCATCGGTACTCCAGTAGAGGGGAGTATTAACTCAAGAATCTACCCGCAGTTACTGTGTGAACTAAATTCATTCCCACTGTGGATTACTTCTTTCTATTATTCTGCAGGAACAGAAAACCATGATTGAACTTATATTGAGCCAAGAAATGATATCACAAGGTCATGCCTTGGCACTGATCTCTGCTTCAACCATGCTACTTTATTTGAATATATGAGAAAAACATAATCTCAGTTTAATAGCTTTTAATATTAAGAATGCATCCTCAGTCTGTATTGACCTTGAGTTGTCATTAAATAATACAAATGTATATGTCTATCTGTACTTGACTTTGAAACTAATGGCAGATTCCTGATAATCATAATTCCTGATGCACTGTGTAGATATATCTTCCTTGGCCACTATATTGGAATAATTGGGAACCAAGGGACCGCTTCTTCGAGCACTTCCGCTCTATCTGCCAAAAGTAGAACTTCTCAGTGGCCAAATATTTTAATTCCAATTCCCATTCCCATTCTGACATGTCAGGGTGGAGGAGCAACACTTTTTAGACCTTCTGCGTAGCCTCCAACCTGATGATATGAATACCGATTTCTCCTTCTGGTACAAAGATTGTTCCCTCCCCCTTCCCTCTTCTTCATTGGCACATGAATGAGAGAGAAATGGAAGGAAATGAACATCGTGTAAGCAGAAGTGATTCCTTTAATTGGCTATTTGATTACTAATTTAGTTGGGTCTTTGCCTGTGTTGTAGTGTTCTATGTTCTATGAAATATATCATGTGTGTTCTAGACTAGCGGAGGCCAAAGTAATATCTTAACTATATGGTAACAAAGATGATGGAGGAATTTTTTGTTGCCTATTGCAGTCACCTGAAACGACTGTACAGCTCTCTAATCATCCAACTTTGTGTCCCTTGCTGCTTGGAGCATCTTAATAGGTATAATTCAGGTGGAAAAGGAAAGATTTTAGACCGTCCTGTGTCCAGATGGACTACATGTTCATGTAACCTAACTAGTCTTCCCTAAAGACGGCACAAGAAATTATTCAACATGTGTTCAGTTCTTGTCGCCTCATTACAGGAAGGATGTAGAAGCTTTAGCAAAGGTGCAGAGGTGATTTACTAGGATGCTCCCTGGATTAGAGAACATGCCATATAAAGAAAGGTTGAGTGAACTAGGGCTTCTCCCTTTGGAGCAACAGAGGATGAGAGGCAACTTGATAGAGCTACAGATTATAGCTAGAGTAGACAGTCAGTGCCTTTTGCCAAGGGTGGCAATGGGCAATACCAGAGGACATCCATTTAAATTGAGTGGAGGAAAGTTTAGTGGAGATGTCAGAGGTAGGTTTTTTACACAGAGCGCATGACATGTGCCGCCTGGGGTGGTGGTAGAGTCTGATACATTGGGGATATTTAAGAAACTCTTAGACAAGCACATTGGTTTAAAAAAATTGAGGGTTATGGACTACCTAGGAAGGAAGTGTTAGACTGATCATGAGGTAGGCGAAAAGGTCGGCACAACATCATGGACTGAAGGATACGTACTGTGCTGTGCTGTTGTATGTTCTAGAAAGACAAGGCAGTTCAGAGGATGGGTATTCTATGGCAATGACTCACCTCCTGACACTATAAAATCTTACTGCCATCTACAAAGCACTTCCCCCTTACGTGGATGAGTGCAGCTTCAACAATACTCTAGAAATGTAATACTAGCTTGCTTAGCAAAATATTTAATCTTCATTCTGCCCTCCTTCAGCTATCTATCAACAGCAAATGACACCAGTTGACTATACCACCCGTACCTCCCTAATCTGCAATTTCAACCAGGAAGAACAACGGACTTCCAGCAGATGGGGCCACCACCTGTAGTTGCAGACCATCTTGACTTGGAAATGCAGTATGTTGCCAGTCCTTCATCACCTCTAAACTTGGGAACATCCTACCCCCAACACCAGCGAAGTATCTTCACAAGAAGGAGGTAGTAGTTCAAAAAAGCTGGTAACCACCATTTTCTCAGATCCAGTTATGGGTGGGTACTAAATGGTGGTCTTGCCAGCAAAGTTTGTGATAACACTCTGGTCTGTATTCAAGCACAGCCTGATTGTGTCATGAAATTTGTCGGCTTTGTGGCAGCAGTACAATTTAATACATGATTATCGAGGAAAATAAAACTGTAAATACAGTGAATATGTATAAAATAGTTGAATTAAATAAGTAATGCAAAAACAGAAATAAAAAAGTAGTGAGGTAGTGTTCATGGGGTCAATGTACTGGAATTTGGATGAAAGAGGGGACGATACTGTTCCTGAATCATTGAGTGTGTGTCCTTCATGCTTCTGTACTTCAGTCTTGCTGGTAGCAATGAGAACAAGGCATGACTTGGGCAATGGGGGTACTTAATGATGGACCCCATCTTTTTGAGGTATCGCTCCTTGAAGATGTCCTGGATACTATGGAGGCTAGTGATCATGATGGAACTGACCAAATTTACAAATCTCTGCAGCTTACTTCAATTTTGTGCGGTAGCCCACTGCCCCGCACCCCCACCCCCACCGTCCCCCATACCAGACAGTGATGGAGCCAGTTAGAATGCTCTCCACGGTACATCTGTAACACGAAGTAAAGAACCATCGCACTATCTCTCCATTCAACTTTCATTCCAGTCTAACGACAACAGTGATTCAAGTGCCAACACTGATCATGGATTCAAAGCAACACTCACAACACGCTGGAGGAACTCAGCAAGTCGGGCAGCTTCTGTGGAAAAGACCGGTCGCCGTTTCGGGCCGGAACCCTTCGTCAGGACTGAAGAGGGAAGGGGCAGAGGCCCTATAAAGAAGGTGGGGGGAGGGTGGGAAGGAGAAGGCTGGTAGGTAACAGGTGAAAAACCAGTAAGGGGAAAGATAAAGGGGTGGGGGAGGGGAAGCAGGGAGGAGATAGGCAGGAAAGGTGAAGAAGGAATAGGGGAAAGAAGGAGGTGGAGCCATGAGGGAGGTGATAGGCAGCTGGGGGAGGGGCAGAGTGAAATAGGGATAGAGGAAGGGAGGGGGAGGGAATTACCGGAAGTTGGAGAATTCTATGTTCATACCAAGGGGCTGGAGACTACCTAGACGGTATATGAGGTGTTGCTCCTCCAGCCTGAGTTTAGCCTCATCATGGCAGTAGAGGAGGCCATGTATGGACATATCCGAATGGGAATGGGAAGCAGTGTTGAAGTGGGTGGCTCCCTCTACAGTCTTGACGAAGGGTTCTGGCCTGAAACGGCGACTCATCGTTTCCACGGATGCTGCCCGACCTGCTGAGTTCCTCCAGCGTGTTGTGAGCGTTGCTTTGATCCCAGCATCTGCAGATTACTTTGTGTTTACCGATCATGGATTAGCATGCGACATTTTCTCACAACAAGCCCAGAAGAGTGAAACCCTGTTTGTAATGGATGGAGAGGTAGTGCCAGTGTTGTACCAAGGCCCATACTGGGGAACAGACCTTCTGATTCCATTTCAGGTCTGGCCATGAAAAGCAGAGACTGTTCTGCATGTAGATGTCAGTTATTAGCTTTCCACTGCAATATCTTCATTAGTTGCCACCTCCAGTTTGTCAAGCTCCTAGTGTTATCCTGTTCCCTTTCCCTGTTTGCCCAGTACACTTAAAAGCCTTAGCCACACCACTCCACTGGTTAGAACTGCAGCATGCTCTTGAAACATTGGGAGCTGACAAGGTGTCGCTTAATTATCACCAGAGGGTTCAATATGAAAAAGTGTTTGAAGGAAAATCTTCAAAATGAATATTTTTAGATATGAGACTAGTGTTATAATGATTACTTAGAACATAATAATGTGATCAATTGAATCGAGTAAGTTGTTCTCCTAAAGGGTTGTCTGTTGGTGGGTCCTCAGGTGGCTGGGAGGCCGATCTGGGGCCCATCTGTTCTGGTGTAGTGTGGACTCCAGCAGGCGGTTGGGTCATTTGATTACTCAGTCTCTTCTTTCACAGTTGCTGCTTGTTCTTGGTAGTGTGGAGGAGCAGAGGGATCTGGGGGTACATGTCCACAGATCCCTGAAAGTTGCCTCACAGGTGGATAGGGTAGTTAAGAAAGCTTATGGGGTGTTAGCTTTCATAAGTCGAGGGATAGAGTTTAAAAGTCGCGAGGTAATAATGCAGCTCTGTAGAACTCTGGTTAGGCCACACTTGGAGTACTGTGTCCAGTTTCGGGTCGCCTCACTATAGGAAGGATGTGGAAAGGGTACAGAGGAGATTTAACAGGATGTTGCCTGGTTTAGAGAGTATGGATTATGATTGGAGATTAAGGGAGCTAGGGCTTTACTCTTTGGAGAGAAGGAGGATGAGAGGAGACAATATAGAGGTGTACAAGATAATAAGATGAATAGATAGAGTGGATAGCCAGTGCCTCTTCCCCAGGGCACCACTGCTCAATACAAGAGGACATGGCTTTAAGGTAAGGGGTGGGACGTTCAAGGGGGATTTTAGAGGAAGGTTTTTCACTCAGAGAGTAGTTGGTGCGTGGAATGCACTGCCTGAGTCAGTGGTGGAGGCAGATACACTAGTGAAGTTTAAGAGACTACTAGACAGGTATATGGAGGAATTTAAGGTGGGGGTTATATGAGAGGCAGGGTTTGAGGGTCGGCACAAAATTGTGGCCCAAAGGGCCTGTACTGTGCTGTACTATTCTATGTTCTATGTATGTTCTATGTTCTCTGTGGCACAGCAGAGGTCAATCTCATGTAACATAGCTCCCTCTTGAACAGATTTTCTCCAAACATACAAGATGGAGGCTAGGTTGTGCAACAACATTTATTTAAGTGGGACCCTGGTAATGAAGGCCTTTCCACGTTGGTTCAGAACTGCTCCCGTTCCAGGTCCACCAGACTTCTCTGTGGATATATGGCACCCAGCCAGGACAGAAAGTCAGATGCCAGTGGCAGAGAGGATCATGAACAGAACTGCCTTGAGCACTCCAAGGACTGACATCTCCTTTACACGCTAATCAAAACTGAACACGAGCCACGTGGTAAATATGTCAAAACCCTGTCAAACATGATTGAACTAAGTGGGCAACAGGGAGAAACCAAGTAACTCAGTGCTGCTTGTGAATTAGTGGAGGGATTGTTTTCAGACATTCAATTATATGTCTATAAAGTGGCCACAAGGACATCAGAAATGTTATTGTATTGTACAGAACCATACTTATTTATTGCTGTTGTTTAGGAGAGTCATGATAGCAGTTGGACTATATGGCTGTAAATATTCACTCAATGGCCACTTTATTAGGTACACCTGCTTGTGAATGCAAATATCTAATCAGCCAATCATGTGACAGCAACTCATGGTCAAGAGGTTCGGTTGTTGTTCGGACCAAACAACAGAATGGGGAAGAAATATGATCTAAGTGACCTTGAGTGCGGAATGATAGTTGGTGCCAGACAGGGTGATTTGAGTATCTCAGAAACTGCTGATCTTCTGGGATTTTCATGCACAATAGCTTCTAGAGTTTATAGAGAATGGTGTGAGGAACAAAAAAAAAACACACCCAGAGAGTGGCAGTTCTGTAGGCAAAATCATCGTGTTAATGAGAGAGGTCAGGGGGGCAATGGCCAGACTGGTTCAAGCTGACTGGAAGGTGACAGTTACTCAGATAAGCACACATCACAATAGTGTTGTGCAGGAGAACATCTCTGAATGCACAACACATCGAACCTTGAGGTGGACAGACTGCAGAAGCAGAAGACCATGTATGTGGCTGGAAATATAACTATGTAAAGCAGATGTTTTACTGGCATCAGCAAATTGAAAACTGATTTTCCCACGAGGGCAAAATGTTAATGATTATGTCTGCATTGCTTTAACTTGCGTTTGAAATTTGACTGTGTGTTTCTGGATAAGGCTTATAGCTGCAATTACGACAGGGTCTAAAGATCAGCTTTATTTGTTGCATGCACACTGAAACATCAAAACACACAGTGAAATGCATTGTTTGCATCAAATGAAGTCAGTGAGGACTGTACTGGGAGCAGCTCACAAGTGCCACCGTGCTTCTGGTGCCAATGCCTGCAACTCACTAGCCCTAACGCTAACCATAACTGCATATCTTTGGGATGTGGGACGAAACCGGAGCACCTGGAGAGAACCCACACAGCCAGAGAGGGAATGTACTAACTCCTTACAGACAGCGGGCGGAATCGAACCCCGATCGGTGGTTGCTGACCCTGTAAAGTGATTGCGCTAACTGCTAAGCAACCTGCCAAGCTACACTTCCACGCATTTGTGACTGGGATGACACCATTCCCCATGCAGTTTTCCTTGAAGACCATTGCAGGTAAAGTTAGGCTATGTTGTCTTGGGAAGGAGTGGCACTGATTGTTGTGCACTCACGGACCTCGATTGGAGATCCCGTGGGTCTTGTACTTTCTTTAGATATATGGGCCAAGCCTCAAAGAGAACTAGTCCCATTCTATGCATCCATGCTCTCTTAACTTGGATGACTTAACTTGTCATCCTGCAAATTGTTTATTGATTTTTGACTTTAGGAAGAGGAAACCAGAGGTCCTTTTCATCAGAGGATCAGAGGTGAAGAGGGGTGGCAACTTTATATTCCTCAGTATTATTATTTTGGAGTCCTGTCCTAGGCCCAGCACCTAAGTACAATTACAAACAAAACACCACAGCACCTCTACATCCTTGGGAGTTTGCGAAGAATTAGCATAACATCTAAGACATTGACAAACTTCTATGGATGCATAGTGGGGGGTATATTGAATGGCTGCATCACAGCTTGGTACAGAAACACCAATGCCCTTGAACAGAAAATTGTACAAAGAGTAGCAGTCTTTCATTGATTCTATTGTAGTTAATACTCTATGATGGATTTAAGAAAATGCCCACAAGAAAATGGATCTCAGGTTTGTATATGTACTTTGATAATAGGTTATTCTGAACTTTGAAATTGTAACTGCAACTGGTATAATGATCACCATGCCTGGCATCATGTGTGGAGAGAGAATTTGAGTTCATGTTTCAATTTTGATCACCTTTCAACAAACTGATAACTGAACAGCTTTGAAGTAACTGAGCTTAAGATGCAGAGAAAGGTCAGTGCTTGGGGGTGTGGGACAGAGGGAAGGAGAGAACAGAATGTTTGGGCGGATGGTGGAAGAGATAAAGGTGGAAAAGTGACCAACTACAATTGAAAGAGTGTGGTGAAGGGAGATATGAAGGAACAGAAAGGCTCTCTGAAGAGATGTAAGGTGGTGCTGAGGGAAAAGCCCAGACATGATCTTACTGAACAAGGAGGCAGGGAGAAGAATCCTTATATTTTTATTTAATTGGAAATCCAAGTATCATTACTTCAAATTGCCAATCCCAGTGCTGAGTTCAGAAATACACAAAATGTCTTGTTGCAAAGTAAGAGAATTAAGTATATGGTGCCTCCATCTATGTTGTATTTCAAAGTTCAAAGTAAATTTATTATCAAAGTATACTGTATATCACCATACAGATCTGAAATCTGTTTTCTTGCAGGCATTCACAGCAGAACAAAGAAATACTACACACAAAGACTGACAAAGGCAAATGTGTAAAAGACAAACTGTGCCAATACAAAAAAACACAAATAATAATAATAAATACATAAGTAAATAAATAATCCTGCAAACATGAGATGTAGAATCCATGAAATTGAGTCTACAGATTGTGGAATACGTTCAGAGTTGGTTGAAGTGAAGTTATTCCCTCTGGTTCAGGAGCCTGATAGTTGAAAGGTAATAACGTTCCTGAACCTGGGGTGGTGTGGGACCTAAGGCTTCTATACCTTCTTCCTGTTGGCAGCAGCAAGAAGAGAGCATAGCCTACAATGTGGCTTCTTGTACAGCAATCTGTTCACTCTCATTCCCCTGCTCTTTCTTTGCAAGCTTGAAAATTACTTTCATTCACATACTTATCCTATTTCTTGATTGGCTCCATTTCCAGGACCATTACAAAGAACTCCAGAAAATTATCATCCTTTCTGTGAAAGAAAGGGTTTCAAGCATCCCCCTTGAAAGTTTCCAGCCATCGATCTATCCCCCAGTGAGAATTTCTTCCTTCCACCTTTCCCTCATAAACTTATCATGATTTTGTACATCTCCATTAAATTGACTCTCCACTTTCCTTGATGAAGTTCAACATACGAGGGGCGATTGATAAGTTCGTGGCCTAAGGTAGACAGAGTCAATTTTAGAAAACCTAGCACATTTATTTTTCCTAAATTTACACACTTAGTCCAGCGGTTATGGAGCACACGGATCCCTTCTTTGTACAAGTCGGTGTCTTGGATCTCCAGAAAGTGGTCCACAGCAGGGGTGATTGATAAGTTCGTGGCCTAAGGTAGAAGAAGATGAGTTATACAGATCCCATTACATGCATGTGCAACCCTTTGAGTGATTATGCCGGAAGTATGAAGTTAATAACTCATTTCCCTCTACTGTAGGCCACGAACTTATCAATCACTCCTGCTGTGGACCACTTCTGGAGATCCAGCACGCTGACTTCTACAGAGAAGGGATCTGTATGCTCCATGACTGCTGGACTAAGTGGAGGAGGGGACTATGTTGAAAAATAAATGTGCTAGGTTTTCTAAAATTGACTCCTTCTACCTTAGGCCATGAACTTTTCAATCACCCCTGGTAAACAGATACTGCTCGACCCACTGAGTTCCTCAGCAGGTCATTTCTTGTTGCAGATTCCAGCATCTGTGGTCTCTTGGGCATTAAACATAAAATCTCGCGTTTGTATTCATGGTTTCTGAATACTCAGGATCCCATTCTCTTCGCTATTTGATCTCTTCATGTGTTTCTGTCTGTCGCAAAGATTTATCCACCTGCATATCTGGACCTCTCTGTGTAGCTGTATGTTTTTTGGAACGGTGACATGCATTTTCATTGATTCTCATTGTCCCTTCTGCCAAAATGGGTCTCACCCACGCTTCTCTGTCGTAAATTTCACCTCCCACTTGTCTGACCAATTTGCTGGTCTGTTGCAGTCTTTTACCGGAACTGTGACTTTAGTGTTGTCTATAAACATTGGAATTTTACCTCAGCATCTCTGTAGCAAGTCATTGATATAGCTGTCCCAGAGAAAAGCACTGCTTGTTATTCACCCATGTGAAAGACAATCCTTTAAAAAGACTCACTGTATATCATCTTGAGCCATGATTTGTACTCTTGGTCAACTAATGGGTGACTTCCTGTCATTAGCAGAAGGGAGTTACCTAAGGTCAAATTGATTTCCAATGTATAATTTTGGAATTAATATTGAACTCATGTTGGTCAGTGCCTTTTTCAGCTCAGACAGCTGAAGAAGTTTGGTATGGGCCCCAAATCCTAAGGACTTTCTACAGAGGCACAATTGGGAGCATCCTGACTGGCTGTGTCACTGCCTGGTATGGGAACTGTACTTCCCTCAGTCACGGGACTCTGCAGAGAGTGGTGCGGACAGCCCAGAGCATCTGTAGATGTGAACTTTCCACAATTCAGGACATTTAGGAAGACAGGTGCGTAAAAAGGGATCATTGGGGACTCGAGTCACCCCCAACCACAAACTGTTCCAGCTGCTACCATCCGGGAAACGGTACCGCAGCATAAAAGCCAGGACCAACAGGCTCCAGGACAGCTTCTTCCACCAGGCCATCAGACTGATTAATTCATGCTGACACAACTGTATTTCTATGTTATACTGACTGTCCTGTTGTACATACTATTTATTATAAATTACTATAAATTGCACATTGCACATTTAGACAGAGATGTAACGTAAAGATTTTACTCCTGATATATTTGAAGGACATAAGTAATAAAGTCAATTCAATTCAGTTCAAATCATTATTTTAATACTCCAACTGATAGAGCATTAATAATTAAATACATACAAACAGTAGAGGCGCATATAAGCTTGTGGAGCACAGAAAAATAAACAAATACTATAAGTGGTGAGGCACAATACATGTAATCCAATGGGATGGCCGGGAAAACTAGGTTGCAGAACAACCTATTAAAATTTCCTCTTCGATCTAGAAATATTTCAAGATAGTGGTAAAAGTAATGAAAAATGTGCACATTTAAAACAATGGTCAAAGTCGTCAAACTTTCTACAGGCTCTTACCTGAATAAAACATCTCAATTTTATAAAATTAGTTAAAACATCCGGACAAAATATACCAACAGCGATAAGCTTATTAAGGAGGGATGTGATAAGATCCAGAGAATGCCTGAGAAAAAGGAAGAACCTGGAATGTGTGAACGAATGAAAGAGTTAGTGGGAGAGTAAAACATTTACTAATTGAAAAGCATGTGAAACTTGTGATAAACTGCAATACCAGCATGATATAAGCAGTATAAAGTGTAAGGAACAAATCTCTGCATTAACTGGATGAGCACATGAACAATATGGTAATCAAACTGAAGCACTTCAAAGCGAACTGAGTCAATTTCAAGAGTACAGCTGCAATTTCAAGTGGACAGCCCTGCCAGTGATGCTGCCAGTGACACAACTTCTGACGCCCCTACATTGGACAGTCCTCCAAGACAGCGACATCATCCGACATCGGAAGAATTACAGCCTACGTAGAACAGACCCCCAGCGACACCATCAGAACTCTAATGAATTACAGGATGGACATAACGTGAACTCTATAGCGGCCTCTAGCGACTCAAATGAGGGAGACAGTGATGAAACAACAAGAATGACATCCATGCCACAGTTTGCTCCAATAAAGACCAAGGGAGTGAAGACACACAGGACTGAAGATGGAACAGTTGTTAATCAATGTATTGACAAGCTGGTGGCAGACTCATCAACTATTGCTCAGCCACTCAACAATCTGCTGAAGAACAATAAGTGCTCAGATGATCCTGTGACTCTTATGGAGAACAACCGGAGGCTTTTCAAGCTTTAAAGGTGGTATTGTATACTGCATCAGCATTAGGAGTCCCTGATATGAGTAGACAATTTACCCTGGATGTCAACAAGAAACATAGCTACATGATGGCAGTCTTAACCCAAGAAAATGGAGTCAGATAGTGTTCTGCTGGCTACTACTACACTGCCGAAGATTTGTACATTGAAGACTCCTTAATGACTCAGAGAGGAACTTGATTGGCTGCTTGAGCAATCATTTCTGGAACTGAAATACAGGTATCAGGAAACATGGCTCCTGGTATCATGACACAGCAGGCAGAACTAATAGCTCAGATTGAAGCCTATAACCTGGCAGAAAGAAGATCAGCTAATATCTACACAGATTCTCAATATGCTTTTGGAGTTGTTCATGATTTTGAAAACATGGGGACAAAGAGGATTTCTTACAGCCGTAGGAACCCCAATCAAAAATGGCCATCTATTATAAGAATTTATGGGTGTCAGACAGTTGTGTCAGAAGTTGTATGTTGAAATGTAAAAGCAACTCCAAAATGACGACAATGGAAATGCATTTGCGGATGAAATTGCAGAAAAGGCAGCTCGGGAGGGCGTAAAAGAAATAAATGAGCAGATACACTCTCTAGGACACATTGGAGTGCAAAAGATGATCGACAGATTCTCCCAATTGTGGTGGAATCCACAGTTCAGGACACTAGCTCAAGAAATGCTTGAAAGATGCACGATATGTCAGAAAATAAATCCTGGAGCAGCAGGAAAATTACCACAGCCAAGTGGTCTTGCCCCATCTGTTCCATTTTCACACTTATAAGTGGACTATATTATTTTGCCAAAGTGTCAAGGATACTCAGACATACAGGTAATACTGGACAAGCTTTCAAGCTGGGTGGAACATATTCCAGCAAGGAAAGCCAATGCTGCATGCACAACAAACCTTTGATCAAGGGCTGTATTCCTAGATGGAGTTTATCATGTCTCATCGACTCTGACCAAGGAACACTTTTCATTGGAATGTTTGTCAGGAATTACATCAACTGATAAACATTGGCAATAAACTTCGGCAAAAAGTACCGAAGCATCCGGGCTCTCACGACCAGACTGTGCTACAGTTTCTTCCCCCAAGCCATCAGACTCCTCAATACACAGAGTCTCGACTGACATCGACTTCATTTATTATTATATTGTAATTTGTCCTCTACTGTGCCTATTGTCTTGTTTATTATTTATTGTACTGCCCTGCACTGTTTTGTGCGCTTTATGTAGTCCTGTGTAGGTCTGTAGTCTAGTGTAGTTTTTGTGTTGTCTTATGTAGTCTAGTGTAGCCTTGTGTTGTCTCAATTAGTCTAGTGTAGTTTTGTGTTGTTTCATGTAGCACCATGGTCCTGGAGGAACATTGTTTCGTTTTTACTGTGTACTGTACCAGCAGCTTATGGTCAAAATAACAATAAAAAGCGACTTGACTTGTCTTGATTGAATGGTGTTTTCATTGTCCACATCACCCAGAGTCATGAGGACAAGTTGAATGAATGAATAGAACCATCAAACAATGACTAAGTATCATGAAGAAGGTGTACCATAGTCTACGGATCTTCCTCTGGTTTTATGCAGCATCAAAGCAAACCCAAACAGGAAAACTAAACCAAGTCCATTCAAGGTAGTAACACCATTGTCACTGCCGGGAGCCCTCAATCTCAGAGAAGCTGATTTATAGATCATGGCCGATACTTCAGTTAACTGTTGTGTGAAATTAACTCAAGCTATACCGTCTGCTTTTCAACAGGTTTCGGCTGAGAGTGATCCAACGGAAGGAGGACATACTCTGATTCCTGGTGAATGAGTCCTGATTAAGAAACCACGTAAGGAACCCCTGGGAACCTGATGGGAAGGTCCTTATCAGGTGCTGTTATTTACCAACTCAGCAGTGAAAGTAGGAAGTAAAAGTAAGTGGATGCACACTAGCCCCTGAAGCAAACTGAAATAGTATCTGACGAGGACAACAAACACTATGGTTAATGTGGAAGACTTCAAATATGTCAACAACTACTGGACATTATGAAGTTCATTCTATTATTTGGTGCTGTTATATTTTTGCCAGTTTTCCCTACCCACAATATGCCAGTTAAGATGACTCATAGTGTACATTTGCGAATATCACAGGAATTTGCTGATGCTATTAATGCCTCTAGCCGTTGGTTATGTCAATATATACCATACACTTCAAAATATTCACTAATGCTTGGCATTCCCGCAGATCCAGAACGAACATGCATCCTCTTTATTAAATGTTGCAGCAATGCAGATGTTGACATTATGCCCATGATTCAATATTCTCAAGGGAGACATACTGTAAATATATGGTGATCGTGCCCTCTGCACATCATCTTAAATGAGATTATTTACATAAATATAATCGACGTGGTTTAGGGAATCATAGCATATCTGACCCTATTCATGACTTATCCTGGGATAGATCCATTTCTAACGGTCATGACAAAACTATTAACTCTCCTCATGTGTTCACTATAAAAAGCTAACCTTAGCTTGAGTTCGGAAGGTACCATTCCAGTAGGCCGTAGTTTATACAATTACACTTTATATTGTCCTATATGGGGTAATGACTCTGGAATTTTTATTGACAATATCCATCAGAAAAATATTACAATTAAATAAGGTTCCTGACAAGTAATAAGGAACAGACTAAATTTATGGAACAATACATATTTATGTGCGGAAATGGATCTGTAAAATCATATGGCATTAGATCTTAGCAGGTAAGGGTCGGGAGGAGGGGAAACGTGCGCAGTTATAGGCAAAGAGTGTTGTACTTGCATACCTGATGAGTCTGAAGACATAACTGATGTGACTGACTATATCTGTAAGGCAGCTAAAATACATCAATCTGATGGATTCCTTTCATTGGATTCATTAAGTATCTGAAGTTGTGGTGACTCAATATTACAAATATTATTCGCATTAATATGGTGTAGGGTTCATATAGGGGGGAGGTGGGGGTCGGGAGTTGATGTCTTTCCTTTCAATAATTCCCAAGTCTTTCTGTATTTCATGGCTATCTGTAGAAGACGAATATCAGTGTTTGATTGCACATGCATACTTTGGCAATAAAATGAACCTTTGAATCTTTGAACTTTTTCTTCCATGTAATTGGTTTGGATCTTATTATTTGGGGTATGTTTTTCCCACTATGAGACTTATACAAAGCTTATCATTTACCTGCCAAGTCTAGAGGTACGGTAAGTGAGACATTTCAAAAGGCGATTGTTTTGCATCAATTCCCATTTTATGATATTGCAAGGAGTATGAGAGGGATAAGAAAGTTACTGCAGCTTTAGAAAGATTAAGCAATGACACTGCTGATGCCGTAGGAAAACTAACAACAGAAATGGCCACCATGTGTGAGATAGTTCTTCAAAATCATATGGCATTAGATCTTCTCTTAGCAAGTAAGGGTCGGGAGGAGGGGAAACATGCGCAGTTATAGGCAAGGAGTGTTGTACTTGCATGCCTGATGAGTCTGAAGACATAACTGATGTGACTGATTATACCTGTAAAGCAGCTAAAATACATCAATCTGATGGATTTCTTTCATTGGATTCATTAAGTATCTGAAGCTGTGGTGACTCAATATTACAAATATTATTCACATTAATATGCCTTATCATAATTTATATCTTTTTTACTTGTTTAAGGGCAATCATTAACAGGATAGTTCAAACTCATGTAAGTGTGCCTACTAATCTGCCTAACCAAAAAGCTTCATTTTATTATCAAAGTATGAATGCAGTTTATGAGATACACAGACTACCCCATCTGACACCATCAGTCATTCCATGGTCAAAAACACTTAGATCACATTTCTTCCCCATTCTGATGTTTGGTCTGAACAGCAAATGAACTTCTTGTCTGTCTGTCTGTGTCTTGTTTTAAGGCGGTTGGCATCCAGCTTAATGGTGCATTACCACCAGCTTCTGCTCCAGAATGTGCACTAGACATATATCCTAAAGCCCTTCACCCAATCTCGCTCGCACACACACACTAACCTACACTTTACCCTCCCATCTTTGACCATCCTAGTATCCTATTCCTGTTTATCCGTCATATCCTATAAAAAACCCCTGTACTCCTTAAGAAAGCTAAAAATACCTGGACCTGTGCTCTCTCACCCATGCCCAGCAACCCTTTTAATGTGAATTCCTGCACCAATTCCCTTAGTTTAATTCTCATCATCTCTCTTTGTATCCCATACTTCCTGCAACAGAGAACTACATGTTCTACTGACTCCTCTTCCTGACATTCCTCACACAATCCTGTCTGGTGTTTCCCCATCATTTTCAATGTTTTGTTTAATGCACAGTGCCCCAGCCTTAACCTAGTCCACACAGTCTCCTCTCTTCTGTTTCCACCACCTACCCTAGTACCTGCAACACTTTTTTGTATTTGATATAAATGCCTCCCTTTTCCCTCCCTATCCCATCTTTCTTGTCACATTTGGTTGACTTTTTCCCAGATTACACACTTAACCTCTGCTTTACTGATACTAATGTGCATTTCTACATTCTCTTTCTCTAATGCCCTCTTTGTCAACTCATCCACCCTCTCATTCCCCTTCACCCCTACATGTGCTGGAACTCATAAATTTTACCTGACCTCCCTGATTTGCAATTCTTGTAGCTAACTGAAGGACTTCATAAAGTGCATCTTGCCGACTGTTTGTGTGAAAAGACCTTAAACTTGCTAGAACTGAGGATGAATCTGAACATATCAATGCTTTGGCTTGTCTGGCTTTCTGCACCCATTGCAACGCAACCAACACTGCCAGCATCTCCACTGTACACACTCCTAACTTATTAGATTTTCTTCTGCTGATTCCAATTTCTTTTGCTGGTACAACCACCCCAAACCCTGTCACTCCTGTTTCAGGTTCCTTCGCACCAGCTGTATAAATGTGAGTATAATCACTATACCTTTCCATCACATGATAGTTAAATGCATTTACCAAATCTGTTTTATATCTTCCTTTCCTTTTTATCTCTAACAAATGTCAGTCTATGCTAGGCCATACAAGCTTCCATGGAGCTACAACCAGATAAACTACTGAAGGACTTATCCTTAGAGCAATGAACTTCTTGTCTGTCTGTCTGTATCTTGTTTTACAGCGGTTGGAATCCAGCTTAATGTTGCATTACCGCCACCGTTGCTCCAGAATGTGCACTAGACATACATTCTAAATCCCTTCACCCAATCACACACACACACACAAACCTACACTTCACCCTCCCATCTTTGACCATCCTAGTATCCTATTCCTGTTTATTCATCATATTCTATAAAAAACCCCTGTACCCCTTAAAAACGCTAAAAATACCCGGACTTGTGCTGTCTCACCCATGCCCAGCAACCCTTTTAATGTGAATTCCTGCATCCCCAACTCCCTTAATTTATTTCTCATCATCTCTCTCTGTATCCCATACTTCCTGCAACACAAAACTACATGTTCTACCAACTCCTCTTCCTGACATTCCTCACACAATCCTGTCTGGTGTTTCCCTATCATTTTCAATGTTTTATTTAATGCACAATGCCCCAGCCTTAACCTAGTCCACACAATTTCCTCTCTTCTGTTTCCATTACCTACCCTAGTAACTGCAACACTCTTTTGTGATGAACTTCTTCTGTCTGTCTATATCTTGTTTTACGGCGGTTGGCATCCAGCTTAATGGTGCATTACCGCCACCCTCTGCTCCAGAATGTGCACTAGACATACATTCTAAATCCCTTCACCCAAACACACACACACACACTTCACCCTCCTATCTTTGATCATCCTAGTATCCTATTTCTGTTTATTCATCATATTCTATATAAAAAAAACCCTGTACCCAATGAACTTCTTGATCATGCCTGCAAGCTTTTATGCATTGAGTTGCTGTCACATGATTGGCTGATTAGATATTTGCACTAATGAGCAGGTGTGTCTAATAAAGTGGCCACTGAGTGTGTTTGACAAGTCACTGATAAAGTGATTCCAGAGGCTATCACTGCTTCTCATTTTCCAATTTGAAAGGTAACTCTTTATAGTGACTTACTGAATATTATCTTCAGCCATGATTTTTACTGATATACTATTGGTGGATGACTAACAGCAATTTAAAGGAATCACCCAATGTCTAATATTGGAATGAACCCTCAGGCCACTAAATAACTTATGGTGGATGGAGACTGGTAGTGTTTTTAATGACAAAGGCAATTGAAGAATATTGGATGGCTGGCTGCTGAGGAGATTGCTGGCTGACCAGGGGGAGCGGACTGGAAGCTGGCTGTGTTTTGCTTGATGTGTGAATGTGGTTTGGAACCTGTTGAGGGAAAGAGAGTGGGGAAGGAACAGAAATTGCTGGGAGGGGGTCGTGTGGGTCCGGTAATGGCGGACAAGATAAGAGGCGGGGTTGAGGGAAAGAAAGTGGAGAAGGAGAGGGATAGAGACTTGGGACCAGAGGTAGGTAGCTGGGGAGAGGTGGATTATTGTGAAGGGAGAAATAAAGGGAATGAGGAGGTAGTGAGGGGTCAGATGAACAAAAACCAAGACAAAGGGAATAAAAGAATAAGAAATGATAGTGGAGAAAGCTCTGAAAGTGAGGAAGATGAACAAGCTCAGAGAGGAGGTGTTGTCATAATTAGGTTTAATGGGAAGGCTCAGGGACATATGAAGAAAATTAACCTGTTTGTGCTAACAACAACTCTGACAAATAAGGTAGGGGAAATAGTATTTGCAAAAGTCCTTAATGATGGTAACTTATTGGTAAGATGTGTGAATGAGGAACAACTTGAGAAAGCACTCAAGCTAAAAGAAATAGGAAAATGCAAGGTGGAATACACTGGGAGGGTGGGAGCACAAAACAATGGTTGTAAAGGAGTGATCACGGGGATACCAATGAGTATAAATATGGAGGAGATAAAGAGGAATATCAAAGGAGGGAAAGTAATGAATGTTCAAAGACTGAAAACAACAAAGGAGGGAGTGAAAAAGGAAAGTGAATCAGTATTGATTGAATTTGAAGAAGAAAGAGTGCCAAGGAAGGTGTTCCTGGGTTTCATGAGTTACCCAGTAAGGGTGCATGTGCCAAAGCCATTGAGGTGCTATAATTGTCAAAGGTTTGGACACGTGGCTAAAAACTGTAAAAGGCAGGGGAGATGTGCTAGATGTGGGGGTGATCATGAATATGGAAAGTGCGGAACAGGAGTTCAACCAAAATGCTGCAATTGTGGAGGAGCTCATAATGTTGCATATAGTGGGTGTGAGGTTGTCAGACGGGAGACTAAAATTCAAGAAATAAGAGTGAAAAGAAAGATCACTTATGCAGAAGCTGTAAGAATGTCAAGAGAACACAATAATGCTCCTAATGAACAGGAAGCAATAGGGATACGAGAGATACAACAAAGAACAAATGACAGGATTTATGTAGACAAAAAGGCTCTAGTAACATTCATTTCAGGAGTAATTAATAGTACGGCTGAGGTAAAGTCAAAAAGTGACAAAATTCAGCTGGTGGTAAGAGCAGCAGTAAACCATTTAGGGTTAGTAGGACTGATATGGGAGGAAGTGAGGGAGAACCTCAGTAATCAGTCAAGCCAGGAAGTGTCATGTGTTGGTTAATACTAATTATGGTGATTCTTTTACAATGGAATGCAAAGAGCTTACTGGCCAATAGCCAGGAATTCAAGCACTTTATTAAAGAAATGGTTGTAAAACCGGATGTAGTGTATATTCAGGAAACTTGGTTAAAACCAACTTTAGACTTTGTGGTATATGGGTGTACAATGATAAGGAAAGATAGAAATCTAGGGGGAGGAGGGGGTTGTGCTATGTTAATCAAGCAAGGTATACCATATAGGGTACTGGAAAAAGGAGATGATCAGGAATACATAGTGGTGGAAGTGTGGGAGAGAGGGGAGGGAGTGGTTATAATTAACTACTACAATCCATGTAAAAGGTTGGATTTGGACAGCCTATTAAAGATACAAGGACAAAACAGACATAAAGTAGTGTGGTGTGCAGATTTCAACGCTCATAGCACAATATGGGGGGATCAGATTACAGATCCAAATCAGCAGAAGAACATCTAATAAGTTAGGGGTGTTTACAGTGGAGATGCTGGCAGTGTTGGTTGCGTTGCAATGGGTGCAGAAAGCCAGACAAGCCAAAGCATTGATATGTTCAGATTCATCTTCAGTTCTAGCAAGTTTAAGGTCTTTTCACACAAACAGTCGGCAAGATGTACTTTATGAAGTCCTTCAGTTAGTTACAAGAATTGCAAATCAGGGAGGTCAGGTAAAATTTCTATGGGTTCCAGCACATGTAGGGGTGAAGGGGAATGAGAGGGTGGATGAGTTGGCAAAGAGGGCGTTAAAGAAAGAAAATATGGAAATGCACATTAGTATCAGTAAAGCAGAGGTTAAGTGTGTAATCTGGGAAAAAGTCAACCAAATGTGGCAAGAAAGATGGGATAGGGAGGGGAAAGGGAGGCATTTATATCAAATACAAAAGAGTGTTGCAGTTACTAGGGTAGGTAATGGAAACAGAAGAGAGGAAACTGTGTGGACTAGGTTAAGGCTGGGGCATTGTACATTAAACAAAACATTAAAAATGATAGGGAAACACCAGACAGGATTGTGTGAGGAATGTCAGGAAGAGGAGTCAGTAGAACGTGTAGTTTTGTGTTGCAGGAAGTATAGGATACAGAGAGAGATGATGAGAAATAAATTAAGGGAGTTGGGGATGCAGGAATTCACATTAAAAGGGTTGCTGGGCATGGGTGAGAGAGCACAAGTCCGGGTATTTTTAGCGTTTTTAAGGGGTACAGGGGTTTTTTATAGAATATGACGAATAAACAGGAATAGGATACTAGGATGGTCAAAGATGGGAGGGTGAAGTGTAGGTTTGTATATATATATACGCGTGATTGGGTGAAGGGATTTAGAATGTATGTCTAGTGCACATTCTGGAGCAGAGGGTGGCGGTAATGCACCATTAAGCTGGATGCCAACCGCCGTAAAACAAGATACAGACAGGCAGACAGAAGAATATTGGATTACAGCAGGAAGGGGTGCAGAGGTTACAGATCACCTATGGTCTATAGAATGGCAAGGGCAGGGGTTAGAGGTTGAATAGATTACTCCTGCTCCTATTTTGTATACTTCTTTGTTCATGTCATCCACAGAATCCATATGAAGATTGTTATTTGAAGACATTATTGATGTACCTTGGCTTCCAGCTGAGATCATTAGCAGATTCTTTCCAGAACTATCACTTCCCACCTCTGCATCATTGTCTGGCTCTCCCTTGGCCTTTATCTATTTGCCTCGGTAAGTGCCTCCCACGTCAACTGGCATACCTGTCTTGGTTTTTTTTATATTAACCAAAATAATCTTTAGCCATAATAAAAAGAATTTGCCAGAGTGAACCATGCAATGCTTTTTCATTTAGTGTTAAACTACATTGTTTAAAACTAATAGCACTGTTTATAAGAAACCAACTACAATAATTGAGGGGTTTCCTCACCCAACCCAGCCCCTTCCTGTCTGGAGTGAAACACAGAAAATGCTGGAGGAACATAGCAGGTCAGGTGGCATCTGTGGAAAAGAATAAAGAGTCAACGTTTTGGGTCGGGACCATTTGTCAGGACCCATAAAGGGTCGACTCTTTACTCCTTTTCATAGATGCTACCTGATATGTGGAGTTCCTCCACCATTTTGTGTGTGTGTTTCCCTGGATCTCTTGTGGTTATGGTTTGTCCCTCCCTGTCCATTTGTGGAAGAACACTACTCCACTGAGCTCTTGTCCTGGCTGCACCATGCCTCAGCACATCCGTCAGCACATACTCCTGCAGTTTGAAATGTGCCAGTCGGCAGCAAACATCTGACTTTGGTTAGTACAGCTCTCACCTGAGCATGTCTCTCCTTGCCTGAAACTAGTTCACCTCAGGTTCACTCCCTGTATCTCTTCACCCCTCTTTTAACTACATGCAACAGTTAATTCAATCTCAGAGGTGTGGTATTGAATGCATTGGAACTGGTGAACTAAGGTTTAAAAGCAAAGTTCAATGGTAGACATCGTGCATAGACAATGGAGGATGGATTTCTGACTTCATCTCTTCAGTCAAGTTTTTGATCTCTCAAACTCTCCTGCTCAATCGTGCAGTCTATTTTATTCTATGAAATAATTTTATTGTTTCTCAATATTACAGTCACTGTGTAAGCACACAGTAAATGGTTGTTACTGATCAGTACAAAGAACAAAGCATAGTATTCTGACAAAACCCCGTGGCAGTCAGCTTGATCTGAGAAGTAATCCACTTGTTACAGCTTCATGCCATGGAAAACTGTATGCAGTTGGCTGGCAGATGTAGTGCAGCCCGAGCCTGAAGCTATATTACAAGTATGCCTTTAGATTGCTCCTTTAACAACTTAATAAAGCCAAGATGACTTTACAGCAATGATTGTAGGCATTTATATAGCAAAAGAGCATTTATACAGGCATTTATAGACCAACTGAGAAATGACGATAATAAAACTTATAATAGTACACATTGATCAAAAGCACAGCCATCATGGTTGGGGGAAGTAAGAGCACTGGACAAAGCTAAGTTAGATCTTCACAGTTTGACATTGCAACTAATTATGATTTATTAGGATTGTTAAATTTTAAATTCATTTGTTTGTTATGTGCTGTGTTGTATGACGTGGGTGTTCGGACCGCACGACCCAATTTACATCGGTGGTGCGCAAGTGGAACAGGTCAAAAGCTTTAAGTTCCTCGGGGTCAATATCACAAGTGACCTGACTTGGTCCAACCAAGCGGAGTTCACTGCCAAGAAGGCCCACCAGCTCCTTTACTTCCTGAGAAAACTAAAGAAATTTGGCCTGTCCCCTAAAACCCTCACTAATTTTTATAGATGAACTGTAGAAAGCATTCTTCTAGGGTGCATCACAACCTGGTATGGAAGTTGTCCTGTCCAAGACCGAAAGAAGCTGCAGAAGATCATGAACACGGTGCAGCATATCACACAAACCAATCTTCCGTCCGTGGACTCACTTTACAGCGCACGCTGTCGGAGCAGTGTTGCCAGGATAATCAAGGACACCCAGCCAACACACTTTTCGTCCCTCTTCCCTCCGGGAGAAGGTTCAGGAGCTTGAAGACTCGTACGGCCAGATTTGGGAACAGCTGCTTTCCAACTGTGATAAGACTGCTGAATGGATCCTGACCCGGATCTGGGCCGTACCCTCCAAATATCCGGACCTGCCTCTCTTTTTTTTTTTTGCAGTACCTTACTTCCCATTTTTCTATTTTCTATTTATGATTTATAATTTAAATTTTTAATATTTATGAATTTTTACTATTTTAAATATTTTTAATATTTAATATTTGTAATCCAGGGAATGTGAAGCGCAGAATCAAATATCGCTGTGATGATTGTACATTCTAGTACCAACTGTTTGGCGACAATAAAGTATGAAGTATCATGATCTTTCCATGACCATGATTGTTCTTGGCAAATTTTTCTACTGAAATGGTTTACTATTGCCTTCTTGGCGGTGTCTTTACAAGATGGGTGACCCCAGCCATTATCAATACTCCTCAGCGATTGTCTGCCTGATGTCAGTGGTTGCATAAATAGGACTTGTGATGTGCATCTGCTCATACGTCCATCCACCACCTACTCCTATGGCTTCACAAGCCCTGATCGGGGACTAAGCAGGTGCTACACCTCACCCAAGGGTGACCTGCAGGATAGCAGAGGGAAGGAAGGAGCACCTTACACCCCACCATCCCAAGTTTCAAATTAACCCTATAATGAAAAGGAGACTGTGGATGCTATAATCTGAAGCAGAATACAAACAGCTGGAGGAACTCTGTGGATCACACCGTGGTAAGAACAGAATGAGAGAAGTGAGAGAAGGAATCACAGAGCTCCTATTGAAGAGAGGAGAAACACTTCTTCAAAGGGTGAAGATCTTGAAGAGAGTTGGCAGTGGAGTAGTGAAACAGAGACACAAGAGACTGCAGACGGTGTAATTTGTAGCAAAAAATAATAAATAAAATAAACATTAAAATAGTAACAAGCATGGTATTACTGATTATTTAGGTTAAATGGATGCTATTATCAATGCAATTTTGACAGCCTGTGTCTTTTTTTATACTTCAACAATCATTTCCAGGCAATGTGACTGGCAATTTTAGTGTCAAGCATAATGGTTACGACCCTTGCTGGGATTGATCAAGAAAACTGATGCATGCAGAATATTCCTGTTGTGAGAAGCAGTAACATACAATTTGAACCCTTCCATTTTTAGCATTTTTTGAGATTTGACTGATTTTTCTGTTTTTTGCATTTTTTATATAGATATTAATAACAGGGAGATATTTCTCCTGTCTTTGGAAGATTAAAGTTGCTACTGACCTTACTACGTTCTACTGATGGTAAGAGAACAACTTGTGTACAGTTTAGTGTGTCAGACTGTAAATTGTGATACAGAATTTGGTGCCAGATTTTACTGGAAAGAATGTCCGATTCCATTGCTTCAAAGTGTGAGCCAATGTGGATATTTCCATTGCTGCTTGCTTGTTTTTACTTTCTATTTCCTCCCTTACTCAACAGAGTTCAGTTAGCCTTTTGTCTCCTAGCCAGAAGACTGTGAGTGCAACACAGGAGACATAGTATGGGGTGGCAGAGTGGAGCAGCCAGAAGGGCCGCTGCTTCCCAGCACCAGAAATCTAGGTTCAATCCTGACCTCGCTGCTGTCTATGTGAAGTTTGCACATAGGACTTGGGAGCCCGATTTTCCTGCAAGGAGGGCTAGAATATAAAAGCAAGGTTGTATTGCAGAGGCTTTATAAGGCATCGGTCAGACCATGTTTGGAGTATTCTGAGCAGTCTTGGGCTGCTTATCTAAGAAAGGATGTGCAGACATTGGAGAAAGTTCAGATGAGGTTTACTAGACTGATCCCAGGAATGAAAGGGCTAAAGTATGAGGTATGTTTGATAGCTCTGGGCCTGTACTCACTAGAGTTTAGAAGAATGAGAGGGAATCTCATTGAAACCTACCAAATATTGAAAGGCTCAGACAGAGTGGACATGGAGAGGATGCTTCCAATAGTGGGAGAGTATAAGACCAGAGGGCACAGCCTCAGAAAAGAAGGACATCACATTATAACAGAGATGAGGAGGGATATCTTTAGCCAGATGGTGTTGAATCTGTGGAATTCATTGCCACAGATGTCTGTGGAGGCTAAGTCATTGACCATATTTAAAATGGAAGTTGATAGTTTTTTGATTAGTAAGAGCACCAAAGAGGAGAAGGCAGGAGAATGGGATAATAAATCAGCTATGATCACCTGGTAGAGCAGACTCGATGGGCCAAATGGCCTAATTCTGCTCCTATATTTTATGGTCTTATGGTCCTCCCTGTGATTGCATTAGTTTTATCCCACGCCCCAGAGATGATTGGATAGGTTAATTCATTATCATCATCATCATGTGCCGTGTCGTATGACGTGGGCGATCATAGTCTTTCCATGACCATGGTTGTTCTTGGCAGATTCTACAGAAGTGGTTTGCCACTGCCTTCTTCTGGGCAGTGACCCCAGCCATTATCAATACTCTTCAGAGATCTTTTGGCTGGCGGCTGCAAGGAGTTTCTATGTTTTCCCCGTGTCAGTGTGGGTTTCCTTTGGGTGCTGGGGTTTCCTCCCACAGTTTAAAGATGTTCCAGTCAGTAGGTTAGTTGGTCATTGTAAATTGTCCCATGATTAGGCTAGGATTAAGTTGGGGTATTGCCGGGCAGCATGGCTTGGAGGGCCGGAGGAGCCCACTCTGCGCTGTATGTCAATAAATAAATAAATGAATATGCACCAGCTGTTCATACGACCATCCACCACCTGCTCCCATGGCTTTACCTGATCCTGATCCAAGGTGCTACACCTTGCCCAAGGGTGACCTGCAGACTAGAGGAGGGAAGGAGCACCTTACACCTTCTCTGGTGGAGACCTATCTCGACCTTGCCATGCACATACATAAATTATCCAATGTAAGTTACAGTGCAGTAATCACTGTAAATGGGTGTTGGAGCCTGGTGGGATTTAGGGGAGGTTGATGAAAGTTTGTGGGGAAGATAGAATGGAGGATTTGAGTAAATGGGTTGGTAATTTAATAGTCTGGAGTCAGTGGTCTGAAGGTCCCCACTCCACACTGCATCTATGTCTCTGTGACTATAATGGATAGGTGAGAGCTTATGCTCCAATACAATGATAAGAGAGGGACGTATTGATTGGAGGTACCATTCATCCCGTGAGGCATTAGGTTGATACTCATGATCGCCATGACATTGTTACATGCGACATCACCTTCTCCCTGTGCTCCTGAGTATTTCGCTGTTCCCTACTCTAAATCTAAGGAGATGCTGGTGGATTTGTTTTGCTCCAGGAGAACCAAGAATATTGGGAGAGTATGGAAAGTGGGACAGGTGAAGTCCAGCCAGGATCTTATTGAATTTTGGAGAAAGCTCGACAGGCTGCATGGTCTATGTGTGTTGCTATTTCATAAATTCTTTTCACCTGTTGCTATATCCACCGAGATTGCATTCACATCACTGAGAAATAGCTGGATCAGAACTGTCAGAAATCGCAGTGTGTCTGAATCCTCTTTACTTTCCATGGCTTGCTCTGTTTGTGATAGAGGCAGTGAACCAACAAATGACACGAAATATTCTCCTCTCATTGCACTGATAATCGCAGGATGGATTGTGCTCCAGTGACTGCATTCTAAACACATAGGAACAGGGACCATGAACGTGCATTGCCGCTGTGCTAGGAGAACTGATATGCTGTTAAAATGTCCACCCTTTTGAGCATTATAAAAGAACTAACCTTTACTCTTGTATTTATCTCTTCCTGTTACAGTTTATATTCTTAGTGTGTCAGGTAGTAAACTGATATTTTGTGTAAACTTCCCATTTCTGTGACACTGATAGGATGACAGTTAGTATGTGTTTATTTTCCCACCAAAACACATTATGCGATATGAGATCTAGAAATGTTTTTATCGAGATCTGGAAGTTTATTGAATTCAGGGAAACTCAGATCTCAATGTTGTGGAGGTGTGGAACGCGCTGCCTCAGAAGACAGTGGAGGCCAATTCTCCGGATGCTTTCAAGAAGGAGCTAGCTAACTATCTTATGGATAGGGGAATCAAGGGTTATGGGGACAAGGCAGGAACCGGGTATTGATAGTAGATGATCAGCCATGATCTCAGAATGGCGGTGCAGGCTCGAAGGGCTGAATGGTCTACTTCTGCACCTATTGTCTATTTTCTATTCCCGACCTGCAAAACCCAACATGATATTATAAGGAGACACAAGATACTGAAGACCCTGGAATTTGGAGCAGCACACAAAGTGATGGAGGAACTCAACTGGTCAGGCAGCATCTATGGAGGGAAATGGACAGTTGATGCCTCAGGTTGTCGCAGTTCAGATGAAGAGCCCTGACCTGAAATGTTGACTCTCTGTTTCCCTCCCTGATCTGCTGAGTTCTTCCAAAGCTTTATGTTGTACCATATGATGTTATACAGTTGTCTTTATTGCAAAGACTTGTCTGTTTAAGATTTAGTCCAATTTAGATCCAAATGAAAAAAAACAACACAGTACAGTGTAGAGGTCTTAGATTAGATTCGATTATGAGGACACTCAGTTCTCGTTTATTGTCATTTAGAAATGCTTCTTGCATTAAGAAATGATACAATGTTCTTCCAGTGTGATATCACAGAAACACAAGACAGACCAAGACTGAAAAACTGACAAAAACCACATAATTAAAACATATAGTTACAATAGTGCAAACAATACTGTAATTTGATAGAGAACAGACCATGGGCACGGTTTAAAAAAAAAAGTCTCAAAGTCCCTCGAAAGTCCCATCATCTCACGCAGACGGTAGAAGGAATAAAACTCTCCCTGCCGTGAGCTTCCAGCGCCGCAAACTTGTTGATGCAGCATCCTGGAAGCACCCGACCACAGTCTGACTCTGAGTCCATCTGAAAACTTTGAGCCTCCGACTAGCCCTCCAACACCGAGCACCGAGCACCATCTCTGCCGAGCGCTTTGACCCCATCCCCGGCCGCCAGCAACAGGCAAAGCCAAGGATTTGGGGCCTTCTCCTCCAGAGATTCTCGATCGCACAGTAGGAGCGGCAGCGTACCGGGCATTTCAGAAGTTTCTCCAGATGTTCCTCAGTGCTTCTCACATCTGTCTCCATCAAATCAGAATTGTGCACAGCATCCTACTTACAAATACCAATATCATTCACTGGAGAGGCCACGCGTGCTGCGTCGCGCCGCCATCTTCTCCTCCCTCCTCCTTCGTCACCTATATATAGTATATAGACAGGGTGCCTAAGACTTTTGCACAGTACTGTGATTGTCAATGTGGAGTGGAGAGCCAGTTGTAGATTTGGTGGGATAAAGGATGTTAGAATTGGCAAGGGTGGAGCACGACTGGACGGGTGTGGGACAGATGGTAGGGAAGGAGTGCCGGGGGTGGGGGACAGCGCAGTTGCAGACGCACTCAGCTCTGAGACACCAGGCAGGGTCACTTGATTCCAAGCAATTGGTTATTGATCATTACAGAATGTCTCTCTAGTGCTTCCTGCTCCCTATCCCCTCACTCCCCCTTTTCTCAACCTTGATTCCCCGCTCCCTGCCCCCTTCCCACTCTCACTCCACAAAAGAGACTCATATCAGAATCAGCTTTATCATCACCCACATATGTCATGAAATTTGTTCTTTTTTTTGCAGCAGTAGAGTGCAATACATAAAATTGCTGCAGTTCTGTGCAAAAGTCTGTAAATAAATATGTGTGCCTAAGGCTTTTGCACAGCACTGTACTTGATGTTCTCAGCTGTTCAGATAGCATCTGTGAAGTGAGAAAGCAAATCACTGTTAGTGGTTGATGACCTTTTACTGGAGATGCGTAAAGTAGTTAAACTTGAGCTAGTATCTGAGGTAGTCTGCCAGGCCTGGTGCGCGTGCTCCTGCCTACATCAATGGTGTTCAGGTTGAGAGGGTTGAGCCCTTCAAGTTCCCCAAAGTGAACACCAGCAACAGCCTGTCCTGGACCAACCATGTAGATACCACAGCCAAAACAAAACTCAGCAACACCGTACTTCCTCAGGAAGTTAAATAAATTTGCCATGTCCCTGTCGACCCTTACCAACTTCTATCATTGCATAATGGCCGGGTATGGCAACACACACAAAATGCTGGACGAACTCAGTAAGTCAGGCAACATCTATGGAAGGAAATAAACTGTAGACGTTTTGGCTCGAAACGTTGACTGGTCCTTTAGATTTCCAGCATCTACAGAATCTCTTGAGTTTATGGCAACTGCTTTGCAAGTGACTGCACAAAGCTGCAGAGGGTAGTGGATGCAGCTCAGCACACCGTGGAAATCAGCTTTCCCTCCATGGACTCTGTCTGTACTTGATGCCTCAGTAAATAAGGCAGCATAATCAAAGACCCCACCCACCCTGGGCATTCTTTCTTCTCTCCTCTCCCATCAGGCAGAAAAATCAAAAGCATGAAAAGAAGTCCATCAGGCACAAGAACAGCCTCAATCCTGCTGATATAAGACTATTAAATACAGGCAATTCTCTAGTATGAAACAGTGCAAAAGTCTTAGGCTTATATGTACTTTCCCCAATACTGCTTACCACCCCAACCCTACCCACCCCCACCCACCCACCGCCACACTGGCACTCCTTCTCTACCACCTGTCCAACACCCCTCCTGCGTCACTCCATCTTTGCCATTCCCAGCATCCTTTGCTCCTACCAGATTTACAAACTCATTCTCTGCTCTACGTTGACAAATACAGTACTGGGCAAATGTCTTAGGGACCCTAGCTATAGCTATGTGCCTAAAGCTTTCATACAGTACTGTAAATTTGACTGTTGACCTCACAATATACCTTGTTGAGATCTTGCATCTTATTGTTTAATGGCACTGCACCTTCTCTGTAGCTTTATTCTGCATTGTTATCGTATTAGCTTTCTTTTACCTCAGTGCACTGTGTAATGATCTGATCTGTACGAATAGTATGCAAGACGAGCTTTTCACTCTATTTCGGTACATGTGATAGTAATATTCCAATTTCCCTCAAGTCTGTTCCACAATTGAATAAGACCATCGGTGATGTGAACTTTGATCTCACCTTTATTGGCAATTTCTATAACTCTTGATTCATCAATATATTTTAACATCAATGGAACAGCATCCACAGCTCTCTGGAGCAGAGAATTACAAAGGTTTGTAACTCCATGGGAAGACATTGCTTCATATCTCAGTTTAATGCCTTACCTTGTGTCTATCCCCATTAATTCTAATGAAAATAGCCTTAGGCCATCTACCCTATCAAACCTCTTTGGAATCTTTTATGTTTCAATGACCCTGCATTCTTCAAGACATTGGAGCAAATAAACCTATTCTGTTTAATCTTCTCCCTCAGGATAAGACTTTCATTTTCACAATCCATCCAGTGAACCTACCTCCAAGGCATGTATTTTGGTCCTTGAAAGGAAATGAAAGGTGAAGGCAGTTCTCCAAATGTGGCCTCAGCAAGATCATTAAGACTTGAAGACAGGGGAGGAGAAAAGCAAAGTGATTGGGCAGAATCATTAGTTCCACCTTTAAAAGTTAAGCATGAATCTTCTGCCACAGAGAGATTGGAATGGTGGGGAGGGGGGATTTTTGCTTGTTGCCTCAATAAAATATGTTGGCTGGACCCTTAGGTTTAACAACACCAAATTCTGGAGGAAGTCAGCAGCACCTACAGAGGGAAATGAACAGTTGGGGCTGAAACCTTTCATCAGGACTGGAAAGGAAAGAGACAGACTGTTAATTTTCCTCCTTTGATGCTGCCTGACCTGTGGAGAGCCGACAGCATTTTGTGGTGTTGCTTAACATTTCCGACATCGGCAGAATTTCTTCTGTAGACCCGCAGGTTGGCTATCTCCCTTTCAGAGGAGGCAGAATCGGGATATCTGCTGTCAGACCGCCAAAAGGAAGAGGGACAACAAACGAGGATGGAGCACCTCAAGGACAAGGACAAGAACACCTCAAGGACAAGCTTCCAGACAGTGGTAGCTATTTGGGATATTGATGGTTTACTCCTGACTGTGACATGTTCATTTCTCTTGAGAACCAGGTACTGCACTGACGTTCAGCAATTCTCTGGTGCAGGACCCTTTACGATGGAGTCCTTGGATGCGCTGGAGCTTCAAATTAATCCTCCAGATTACAGGAACATTGCTGCATCTTCGAGTGATAGAAAAAGACTGCGTGGAAGTAGGCCCTTTGGCTCAACTCGTCCATGCTAACCAAGATGCCTCTCAAAGCAATCTCCATTTGCTCCGCATATGACCCATATCCCTCTAACTCCTTTCTATCCATGTACCTGTCCAAGCACCTTTTAAAGTTCTTGTACCTGCCTCACATTCCCATGTGGACACTCATCATCGTCATCATCATCATCATCAGGTGCCATGCCCAGTTTGAGCTTTGACTGCCATGGCCCACACACTCCTGTTTCGGGTCAAGTGGATCAATTCATTGGTATTCATTTCCAGTTCTCTGGCTGCTGTCTGCATCATCATTTGTCTTTGTCTTCCTCTTTCTTCCCTTCAATCTTTCCCATAATTACCGTGCATTCTAACTCCTCTTTCCTAATCACATGTCCAATGAAGTTACGTTGCCTTTTCATGATCTCACATTATTTCTCTTTTTGTGTTTGCTCTGTTCATGACATCCTCATTAGATATTCGTTTCATCCATGATATTCTTTGCATCCTCCTCAAAAACCACATCTCTGCTGCTACAATTCATTTCCTCATGTTACTAGATATTGTCCAACATTCTGAGCCATATAACATAACTGGATAAACATAACATTTCAGTACTCTGAGGCGAGTTGTCATGCCTAGCTTAGTATTGGTCAGTACACTCTTCATTCTCGTAAAGGTGTCTTTTGCCATCCCTATTCTTCTTTTGATGTCCATGTCACACCTGCCATCTGATGTCACCCAGCTTCCTAAGTAGCAAAAGTTCTTTGCTTGTTTTATGTCTTCCCCATTTATTCTCATCCTGCAGATAGGATTCTCCTTCTTTTTGGATATCACCATACATTCTGTCTTTTGTGCACACTACCCTCTGTATGAAGAGGTTGCCCCTCACACCCTTTTTAAGTCTTTCCTCTCTCACCTTAAACCTATGCCCTCTAATTCCCTTTCCCTGAGAAAGACCATGTGTGTTCACTCTATCTATGCTCCTCATGATTTTATACAGGTTAGAACTTCAGTTTCCTATGCTGCAGAAAATGAAGTTCTAACCTGTCTGACCTCTCTCTATAAATTAGGCCTTATGAGATGAGGCAACCTTCTTATAAATCTTCTTTTCATTTGTTCTAGCTTAAGGATCTCTTTCTTATCTAAAACTATGCACAGATCTTTAGGAACTCAGCAGGTCAGGCAGCATATATGGAGAGGAATAAATTGTCAATATTTCAGGCCTAGACCCTTCATCTGGGTCTTAGCTTTCTTAAAAATCAAAAGGCAAAAGTACTCGAAATACTCCACAAGTCAGGCAGCCTATCTAGAGAAGAAACAGAGTTAATATTTCTGTTCGTTCAGCTTTCATCACTTCACAACTTCAGTTTAAGAATTTTTCAAAAGCCTCAGATCCCTTTTAGAATCGTAGTGTACTGAAACAGGCCCTTTGGCCCATCTGGTCATGCCAACCTGTTTTGCTGCCTAGTCCCATCTACCCACACCTGGACCAGAGCTCTCCATACCCCTCTCATCCACATACCTTTCCAAACTTCTCTTAAATGTTGCAATTGAACCTGTATTCATCACTTCCATTGGCAGCTCATCCACACTGGCTCCACCCTCTGAGTGAAGAAGTCCTCGTCAGGTTACCTTTAAATATTTCACCTTTCACCCTAAACCCATGACCTCTAGTTCAGGTCACACTTCATCTCAAGGGAAGAAGCTGCATGCATTTACCCTTTCTATACCTTTCATCATTCTGTCTACCTTTGTAAGATCTTCCCTCGTTTCCTTGTGAGAGATGCTGTTGTGGATTTCCAGCCATTTTCTAAAATGACCCTTAATGTGCAGGTCATGAGGATAAAGGCATCGGGAACTTGCCGCTGCCGTGTTGTATGTATATAGTACCAGCTATAGTGCTAGCTTCTCCAGGACTACTTCAGACTTTATAAGGCTGTTAGTTCAGATCTTTCCGAGTTGTATTAACTTGCTGTTCCACTGTTTGTGCTGAGAACCACAGGGGCTTTTTGAGAGCATTTAATTGTCAGGAAGATCTCTCATCGCAGCCCAGATAATAACAAAGAACTACAATTGCTATTGACTGCTAAATCTAGGTTCTATACATTACTGTGTTCTCTCTAAATCAGCATTCCTATGTTAATAAATATATTAATTAGCCTCTGCCATCTATTTTATTTGACAGGCCATTCCAGCTCAACGAACTACACTGCCCACCAGCCCACCCATTTAACCCAGCCTCATCTGAAAACAATTTCCAAGAAGCAATTAACCTACTAGCCTTAAAAGAATCTTAAGGTTGTATATGTTGACATGTGTGTACTCTGATCATAAATTTTGCTTTGAACTTTGAGCTTTAACTGGTTCGTCTTTGAACTGTGGGAGGAAACCTACATGCACATGGGGAGGATGTACAAATTTATGTACAGGGATGCCGGAATTGGCCTCCAAACTCTGATGCCCCGAGCTGTAAAGGCGTTGTGCAAACTGCTCCACCGCCGTGGCACCACGTGAGGTAAAAATCACCAGTGGGCATCGGGGCTGGTCGAGACACGATCTCGATGTGTTGGGAGGTCTGGAATATGTACATACATATTCTGTGTCTTGTGTTTTTACTAATGTAAACGGGTGACCGTCGGATCTTATTCAGTATCATTAAAAGTGTACTTAGACATCCAGATGGGTAATGCTAGAATAGTCGTCTGTGCCTTTAGGGGAGACGGTGATGTCATTACGCACACGCCAGATAGTGGGGAGATCATTTTGTTTTCTGCTGAAGACACCGGTGGGGCATTGGAATTGAGTTCCTCCCTGAGACTGGGCATGGTGAGGAAAGATTTTCACGAGTAAAGGCATCGATGCTGGATCGCGTGGCTTGTGCAAAGTTCATCACCATCCAAGTAGGATTGCCACTTCTGTATTAGTACCATATTAGTTCTGGTATTTTTATACTGCATACACAATTCTGTTTGTATATAAGCGTGTGGATCGAAAGTTAAACTGAGATTGTAACGGCAAGGACTGGTTGTAGATTCGTTCGTTTTGTTTCACGACCCTCTTCTGGCACTTAAACATCTAAAACAGATAAAGGAATTAAAACCCGAAAAAGTATTTGTTGTCCTGAGTGTGTACTTTTCCCCAGGCTACAAAATATTCCATATGTGCTTGTATATATGAGGACTGAGCCTCAGAGCTGTGGTGTCGCCTAGCGGGAGTTGGGCGGTTCGTCAGATGGTATCAGTGGACTGGGGGAGTCTGGACTATATACATTCATATTCTGTGTCATTGTGGTTTACTGATATTCTATATGAATTTGTTGACTTGCTTGGGCAATGACTGAGCCTCCAGCCTCGATGTCACGGGGGTGGGGGAAGGGATCCAGACACTTTTAATCTGTGAATGTGACTGTTGGTAATGTGTTTTAGCACCTTGACCTTGTAGCAATGCTGTCTCGTTTGGCTGTATTCATGAGTATTCATGTATGGTTGAATGACAATTAAATTTGAATTGAACAATCTGCCAGTTTTTGAATGGTTTCATCTGAGAGTTCCAGATTAAATGCAGGCATTGTATTCTGTTTCAAGTATTCAGCTCTGTATAAAGGCATTTGTCTTTCCAATCCTGAATAAACTGATCAGTTTTGTTTCATTGAACTCTGTCACTGCCTAATCCATAAATATTGAATAATACAGGCAGCAAGTGAATTGAGAAAGAACTGAAACAAATGTGTTCCATAAAGGTGAGGTCTGATTCCTTCAGCAATAAAAGGGAGAATAGCCACACTTAGTTACTGAACAAAGAACTGAAGACGTGAAATTGGATTGTTTAATACATTTTTTTCAAGCCTAAGAGTGATTTTATTGTAACTAAAAGTGATTTTATTCCAGTTTAGTGATCATTTCTGGGTGAAATTGTTTTGCGGATTCAGTTTAGTGCATCCAATGCATTACCATTATTACAGTGCTTGGACTGACGCCACCATTCATGGAGTAAATTGAACCTTTGGTTGTAACTAGCAGCCACTGCTGGACACTCAGTAATCGGCACTCAGAATGTCATCGACGAGTCCTGGGGTTGAACCCGCAGATCAGTCGGAAGTCCAGGAGTTGAAGCCCGATGGCCGAAGCCTGGGTCTGTGAGTCCGTTGGGGAAGTTGAAGGCTCAATCTCTGAGAGTCTGAGTCCACTGGAGGCCAGGGAGGTTGCCTGACCTGGGGTTAGAGTACTGTCTGTGTATGTGTGTGTGCAGCCATCGGGGTAGCCCCCAACCTGATGGCATGAGCATCGATTTCTCTTTTGGTAATTTTCCCTTCCTCCTTCCCACTACTTCTATTCCCCACTCTTAACTCTTCTCCTCACCTCTCTATCACCTCTCCCTCGTGCCCCTCCTCCTTCCCTTTCACTTATGATCCGCTCTCCTCTCCTATCAGATTCCGCCTTCTCTTGCCCTTTACTTTTCCCGCCTACTTGGCTTCACCTATCGTCATCTAGATTCCCTGCCCCTCCCCCCCCCCCCCCCCCCCCACCACCTTGTATTCTGGCATTCCCTTTTCTTTCCAGTCCTCGGCCCAAAACTGTTTGTTCCTTTCCATAGATGCTGCCTGATCGGCTGAATTCACCCACCATCTTGTGTGTGTTGCTCTGAATTTCCAGATTCTGTGGAATCTCTTGTGTTTAGGGAGGTAAGGAGCTTGTTTTGCTGTTGTTCGGTCGTTGTTTTGATTGTTTGTGTGTTCTGTAAACATGGTGGACATGCTATGTTGGTGATGGAATGTGTGGAAACTCTTGTGGGCTGTCTCCAGTACGTCCTTAGGCTGTGTTGGCTGTGAACACGAACAATACTGTTCAGTATATGTTTCGGTGTATGTGCGATAAATAAATCAATCTGAATCTGTAAGGTTTCGTAATGTCACCTCGACCACTCGCCATGCAGCAGCTGCCTGCGTCAGCATTCAGCATACAGGGTAAAGAGAGCTGGAAACTGGATTGTGACATAGCTCACGGGAGAGATGCAGATTGTGATTTCTGCCCCCTCATGATCAACCTGCCCCTGAAGTGGTATGCTGTTCTGTAGAGCAACTCAGTGGGTCATGCAACATCTGTGGGTGGAAAGGGACTTCTGACGTTTTGGGTGAAAACCCTGCATGAGTACCTGGTGTAGGGAGTGAGATGGCTGGTATAAAGAGGAGAAGATGAGTGGTGAGAGACGAGTCTAATGTGATTAGTGGGGTGTAAGATGGCGGGCCGGAGAGCAGGGGTGGAGTTAAGAGATGGTGGCAGGTGAATGATAGATGGGGGCAGGCAAGAGGAGAGAGAAAGATAATGTTTGCAGAGTAGGAGGAATAGACTGGCTTTAAAGGTGGTGCAGAGGATGTTCATCAGGTAGATTCCAGAGATGAGGGGGGTTAGACTCTGAGGAGAGATTGAGTCGCCTGGGACTGTTCTCGCTGGAATTCAGAAGAATGAGTGGAGATCTTATAGAAACAATTATGAAAAGGATAGATAAGATAGAGGCAGGAAAGTTGTTTCCACTGGTAGGTGAGACTAGAACTAGGGGACATAGACTCAAGGTTCAAGGGAGTAGATTTAGGATGGAGATGAGGAGGAATCGCATTTCCCAGAGAGTGGTGAATCTGTGGAATTCTCTGCCCAATGAAGCAGTGGAGACAACCTCAGTAAATATATTTAAGACAAGGTTGGATAGATTTTTGCAAAGTAGGGAAAAAAGCAGGTAAGTGGAGCTGATTCTATGGCCAGAACAGCCATGATCTTATTGAATGGTGGAGCAGGCTTGATGGGCCAGATAGCCTACTCCCGCTTCTATTTCTTATGTTGTTATGTTCTTAGGTCTGGACTTTCGTACTTGCCTGGAATCCGGTTCTCCTAATGCTTGTGAGGAACGCATTGGTATGACTTACCTTTCTGAGTGGACTCCAGCTTAGAGAATCCAGCACTGGATTCCACCTCGGGCCTGTCTCTTTAAGCTAATCAAGCTCTTTTTTTTTGTGCCATCCCCCTAATCCAACACCCATCTCACAGCTCCCTGCTATCTCAGATCAGAAATATCTGAGATCAGAATTAGTTAAGGCCAGTCATCTAGATGATTGACTAAGGTTTCTGTCACTTATCTAGATGACTGGCCTTAACTAATTGGTGTGTTTCTCATTCTTAGATACAGTTCCAATTACAAATTCAACAAATCATTGAATCCTCTAGGAAATGCTCTCATTTATTATTTGCTTCTATAATGTATGTAACATTTTCCCCATGGTAACTTTGAGATAATTGATGGCCCTGATCAAGAACAAGGCAAAAGGAATATTTATAAATAACTGATGCTTAATGTACTGTTTCTGCACACAAACTAATAGCGTTTGCATATTGGAACTTATAATTATAGATTTATTTATTTTGTTTTATTCACATTACAGCATAGTAATAGGCCATTCTGGGCCAACGAACCTGTGCCTCCAATGACACCCATGTGACCAATTAACCTACTAGCCCATATGCTTTTCGAATGTGGGAGGAAACTGGAGCAGCTGGAGGAAACCCTGGGAGAAACACACAAATTCCTTACTGACAGCAGAGGAATTGTACCTAGGTTGCTGGTGTCATAATTGGGAGAAACTTATAAACTTACTGACAGCGGAGGAATTGTACCTGGATAACGAGCATTACATGAACCACTTTTCTACCCTGCTGTCCAGTTTTTCAGTTTTAATATCTGGGAGCAGGAACTGTCCAAGGGAAGATCCACTAAATTGGTACCACATGGTAGCTTCTTATGGGGTATGAGGAGTAATTTCTTTTATGCACAAGACTTTTGGCAGTCATTGCATTTCTGATCTGTGTACTCAACATTTGTTGTCATTTCCTTATTCTTAACCTTATTTTACTTCACTGCAGTGTCGAATGGGACACACGTTCATAGCACCTCAAAGGCTCGAACGCAAGTATGCCAGTTGGCTCTGCTTGCTGTTTCGTACGGTAGGTGTCTTTCTCTTCACACTTCTAATTGGTTTTCGTCAAGCCCGCCCTTCAGCTTGAGGCCGTATCGACAGACCACGGCAAAGCCGTCTCAGATCTTGGTGAGAGGGCATGTTTGGATCAGGTGGAGGACATCCTGGATTGGGGCACCTCAGGAGCAGGCTGGGGTTTGTCGGCCGCCCTATCGGTGTAGTGTTTGCTCTAAGTTGGCAGGTCGACTTCTGAGTCTATTTGTGGCTACTGTTTTTTCCCTCTGGTGGCTGCGGTAAAGCCCAGGAGGAGTGAGGTGTGGTCGACGATCAGATCTCCACTGGGGGGGGGGGGGGTGGGGGGGGGGTGGCGTGTTGGTGTGCCAGTATTGGCGCCACTCAGTGTGTTCGTCGCAGGGGTCGAGGTTTTTCAAGAAAGGTGTTTGGGATTTGAGTCAGGAGGCTGGATGAGCATTTTTGATCAGTTTATGAACTGAAATTTTGTTGGGCAGATTTTGGATACGCTTGTAGAATTTTGCTGAAGCCACTCTGCTACGGATCTCTGGGGGCGCGATTCTGCCAAATGGACAGGTGTAGATTTTAGGGCTCCTGAGATTACTCTCATAGAAGGATGGAGCTGTGAATTGATGATGTTTGTGTGAGCCGCTGTCTGTAAGGAGATTATACTTTGAACATCTCCTCCGTATGCTCCAGCTTTTCCCTACGTATGAGTTACTAAGTTGTCAGCATGCATTGTTGGTGCCAGAAGCATGGCGACACTTGTGGTCTGCCCCCAGCATAATTCTCAGACTGTGTTGGTCGTTGAGGCAAACATTGTGTTTCAATGTACGTGTAATAAATTAGTCCATCATTGACTTTTGTGGTGGAATCCTCAATTTTGATTCACATTTGTTCAGTCCAGCTCATGCTCAAACCAGTTTATGCGATGTGCTTGAATTTCAAGGACTTGGTTTCCATACAACTCAGTGCTGATTTTGCTCCTACCATTTTCTTTGACTTGTTTGGTTTCAGTTGTGCTTGATCCCTGAGTTTGGTGGCTTTATCTACTCTTTATGCTTCAGTTCTTTCATTCCTGTGTATTCTAATCTACTCTTTGTTGAGGTCATTCAGTTTTGACCTAATGTAAACTGGATTATTTTCTCCCAAGTAAATCTGCATCACAGGAGCCATTTTTGTGCTTTGTTAACTATGTTAACTTTTTACTCTATATGGACAGAATTAAAGGAGACTTACTACAAAATGCAGTAATCTTACCAGGAAATCCTTTCTTTTTCTTGTAGTTAATTCCTATGAAAAATTAAATCATTCAACTAAGCCTCTGAAATGCAAGTTGCTTAGGTACCAAAATCCTGACCTCTGACCTACACGCAGTGTGACAAAGGTGACAGTGTGGTGGTGCAATAGATTGGACCTGTATCTTACACCACCACGGTCCAGGTACAATCTTGACCTCATGTGTGATGTGTCTGTCTTTGCACGTTCTCCATGCAACCAGTTGAGTTCCCCCTAAATACTCTGCTTTTCCGCAGACTCCCAGGAGATGTGTTGGCGGGTTAATCAGGTACTATGTTACCCTCAATGGCAAAAGGAATCTAAGCGATGTTGCTGGGGATGTAGAAGTTTCAGAGGTCTGCAGGAATATGAGGAGGAGTTGGGGGATCAGGATGGATGGAATTGGTTTGCCCGGAGCCAGCACTGAGTTGTGTAAATGTAAAAGTGTGGGTATTACACAAACCAGATTGGGCTCTATATCGTTCCCTAATCACCCATAAAAGGTCACAGAGAACACACAGCACAGAAACAGGTCCGTGACCTCAACTAATCCATGCTGACCAAGACACCATCTAATCTAATCCCATTTGCCTGTACTTATCCTGTATCTCTCTAAACCTTTTTTATTCATGTACTTAGTGCCACACCTGCCCACTCACCTCTTTCCTCACCTCCATTCAGAACCCCGAACACTTCACCTACAGACCTGCTGGGGTTATCTATTGTGTCCAGTGCTCCTGGTGCGGCCATTGGTAAGACCTGCTGTAAATTGGGAGAGCGCTTCGTTGAGCACCTCCACACCATCTGCCACAAGTGGGACTTCCCGGTGGCAAACATTTTAATTCTGATTCCCATTCCTGTTCCAATGTGTCGGTCCATGCCCTCCTCTTGTGCCAAGACGAGGCCATCCTCAAAGTGGAGGAGCAACACCTTATATTCTGTCTGGGTAGCCTCCAACCAGTTGGCAGGAATGTTGATTTCTTCTTGTGAACAAATTTCTCCCCACTCATCTTCCTCCAATTCCCACTCTGACCATTCACTTCATCCTACCTGCCTATTACTTCCTGTGGTTCCCCTCTTCCTTCCCTTTCATCTATTTTATACTCCTCTCTACTATCAGATTATTTCTTCTCCAACCCATGGCCTTTTGCACTCACCTGGCTTCACTTATCACCTTGCAGCTTGTCTCTTTCCCCTCCCCTACCTTTTCAGTCCGGCATCTTTCCCCTTCCTTCTCAGTCCTGAAGGGGGGTCTCGGCAAGGAATGTCGACTGTTTACTCTTTTCCATAGATGCTGCCTGACCTGCTGAGTTCCTCCGGCATTTTGTGTGTTTTGCTCTGGATTTCCAGTATCTGCAAACTTTCTTGCGTTTGTGATATTGTATCTGCTTCAGCTACTTCCTCTGGTGGCTTGTTCCACGTGAGCAAGTTGCACTTCAGGAATCTTTCCTCTCTCACCTTAAACCCAAGTCCCTTAGTTTGTGCTCCCCTTTCCCTGGGGGGAAAAAGGCAGTCTTCATCCTCATGATTGGGCCTCATGATTTTTACACCTCTATAAGCTCACCCATCCGTCTTCTATGTTCCAAGGAATAAAGTCCTAACCTGCCCAACCCGTCTCTATAAGTCAAGTGTAACAAGGAAATATTTTCATTTGCACGCCCCATAGGCATTCAATTTTCTGTATAAATTAATTATACTAGTTTGAATATTAATGTGAGGAAATTAAATTATCATGATATTACAAAAAGGTTGGCTATGCTTATTCGCCAAGAATAACGTTCAAGCCACTGGGGATGTTTTCAGTGTGGTTATCATTGAGCTGAATCCTTTTATAGAGTATCTGTGCAGTTAATTCTGAGATATTCAAACAAATTGTCTGGTTCACTTGTGCTTGAAGCTCTGAATATAAATGTATAAGATATTGGGGACATTTTTGTTCCCTGTTCCTCTTTGAGACTGCTCCAAGAAGACCACAACTTTGCTGTTGGGTTTGGAGGCTTGTGTGCTTCGATGACCCGGAGAGCTATGCTGGTTGGAGTCAGGGCTTTATACTTCTGCTCTTGATAGGGTCACCCATGGCAATCAGGTCAAAGGGTAGAGGTTAGACTAAGAGTCATCCTCCAGTCTTCCAGGTTTGGACGTTCAGCTCAGGATAACAACTCCCTGACTGGTGAAACAAAATTGTTACAGAGACAGCAATAAAGATTCCTTCTATACCTGAGTGTGATGGTATTCCTGAGTCTATCCCTGGGACTTGCATGACTGATAGCAGTGAAAACCAAGAGGAAGCTACTGACACAATCAAGGAAGCCTTGAACACCACTAGAAATGTTGCCCTAAATGCCAGTGGCATAATGGGCCATGAGTGAGTAGTCATCTTTGAATCAATTCTAATTTGTGTCTTAATTGCTATTATTAGTTCAGTTTTGTTAGAGCTCTTTTCCAACCTCTCTGCATGTACGTATATGTGTGGGTGTTTGCGCAGTATATGATGTATTGGTTATAAAAGAGTAATCATTGCTTTAAGGCTGCCACCTCCTTAAGATCAGTTTTCGGTGTTTGATTGGTCTAGTTATGCCATTGTTTGCAGAAGCTCCCAGAGTAAATTATTTCAAAGTTCAAAGCATAGTGATTTTAAAAAATGAAAATATGTATATATCACAATATACTTCCCTGAGATTCATTTTCTTGCAGACATTTGGAGGTTTCTGGGCCCAGACATTCTTGGCTTTAGTAATTTTGTTCAACACTTCATTATACAAGCAGGCAACCTGTTGTTGTAGTGTAGAATGTCTCTTAAGGGAACAGTTATAATTTCATAGTTGTACTTCAGTTATAATTAGATGATTATTTTTAATTTATATTTAATCTTGTGCCAATGATTTTGCTAACTTTAGCTCTTGTGACAACACATGCCTTTTTAAGTCACAAATATTTTTGGAATTCTCTACTCTCGAGATCTGTAGATCAATCATTAAATATTTTCAGGTTGAATTTTAGATATTTTTGGTCCAGTTTAGGATATTTTCTTTGTTAATATCTTTCTCTGGTAAATAAGATATTTTTTGTTATTGAAAATAAAACTTTATGCATATGCATACAGTACTTTGACATTTTTGATAGTAAATTCAGAATCAATTTGAATCACATTTATTATCACTGAAATATATGTCATGAAATTTGTTGTTTTGTGGCAGCAGTGCAGTTGCAATATGTAAAAAAAAATTATGTTACAGTACTAAATAGAAACAAATAAGGAAGTAGTGTAAAAAGAGCAAAATAGAGGGGTAATGTTCTTGGAGAGTTCAGAAAATCTGATAGTCAAGGGAAAGAAGCTGTAGCTAAAATATTGAGTGAGTGTCTTCAGGCTTCTGTAGCTCTTCCCTGCTGGTAGAAATGAGAACAGGGCATATCCTGAGCAGTGAGGGTCCTTAATGATAAATGCCATCTTCCTGAGGTATCATCTTTTGCAGGTGACCTCAATGGTGGGGAGGCAAGTGCCCAGGATGGAGCTGGTTGAGTCTAGAACCCTCTGTAGCTTTTTCAAATCCTTTATAGGAAAATTATTTTATTCCGTTAATAATTAGTTTATGAAGTGTTTACTGCCCATTTTAAAAAAAAAAGTCACACACAGGGGTTCTCAATTAAAGGAATAAAATCCTCAGGAAGACATTATACTCATCTTGAGTGATCGCTACTGCTAATGGTAAAATATCATTGTAACTCCATCAGACTGTTGGTGGGAAAACTATAATTAAACGAAGGACCTGATGCTTTGATGGCTTATCTGCCTATCCCTCTGCATCTGGGGCCTGACCTCTACCACATTATAATCTGATGGCTTTTCTCTTTTTCTGCTGAGTGCCAAGATTCTGCAAGAATCAGCAAACTGAAGAAACACACATGCCAGCAAAACGTGCACAGAATTGAGCATTTACAAAAGACTATGACAGAAATGTTGCACCACTATCCCCTGTTCTCTACAGTACAGGGCTACAGTGAGGTAAAATCTGCAGATTGAAAACAATCAAAGCTTCAGCTGACCTTCTGCCAGAGAGAGCTTTAACTTTTACCTGAAGAAAGGCTGATGAATTAGCACCTGTCTTAGCTCTCCAGATAACTGAATGCCTTTGCTAGGGACTGCCTGAACTTGTTGATGAATCTGGATGTCTCTCACTTCAAGGATCTTACGCTTGTTGAATTTCACTGTGTGGGAATTGTCTTTATGATTGAGGTTGCATGAAAGGGCAAATGGAAAAAAGTACAATGGTGCAACAGCAAAGTTAGTGTGTTCAAAGTAAATTTATTATCAAAGTACATAAATATCACTATTTACAACCCTGAGATTCATTTTCTTGTGGGCATTTACAATAAATACAAAGAAACACAATTGAATCAATGAAAAAAAAACTACACACAAAGATGGACAAACAATCAATGTGCGAAAGACAACAGATTGTTCAAATACAAAAAGAAAAACAATAGTAATAATAATAAGTAAATAACTAATAAATAATATTGAGAACTAGAGTTGTGAGTCCTTGAAAGTGAGTCCATAGGTTGTGGAATTAGTTCAGTGTTGGAGTGAGTGAAGTTATCTACTCTGGTTCAGGAGCCTGATGGTTGAAGAGTAATAACTGCTCCTGAACCTGGTGGTGTGGGACCTAAGGCTCTTGTACCTCTTTCCTGACAGCAGCAATGAGAAGGGAGGAGAGATAATTGAGGTTGAAACTTAGGCAAAAAGTAGTATTTTGCCTTCAAAATCTGCATTCATCTTACTGAGCGAGAGAACAAGCTTCAGGAGCTACAGTCACCTTGTGCCTCTTTGTTCCTATGGTCCCATAAACACTGTGGTTGCTAAGACTTCAATATTTGGAGCATTGGCCAATTTTTCCCTTAACTTAGATAGTCCTTCAGCATCAAGAGTGTATTGTTTCCATTTACTTATAAGATGGCTGATTATTTGAAGGTTTTTTTTCAAAGTTCATATTTAAATTTATTTCTGAAGTGCATATATGTCACCATATACAATCATTTTCTTGTGGACGTACTCAACAAATCCATAATAGAATAATAATCAATAGAATTGATGAAAGACTGCACAAACACCCATTCAACCGATGCGCAAAAGACAACTGCAAACACAAAAAGAAAGAAATAATAGTAATAAATAAATAAACAATAAATATCAACAGCGCGTAATGAAAAGTCATTGAACGTGAGTCCATAGTTTGTGGGAATATATCAGTGATGGGGCAAGTGAGGTTGAGTGAATTTATTCCCCTCCCCTTGGTTCAGAGCGGATGATTGAGGGGTAATAATTGTTCCTGAACATGGTGGTATGAACCCTGGGGCTCCTTAGCTACCTTCCTGATGGCAGCAGTAAGAAGAGAGCATGACCTGGGTAGTGGGGGTCCCTGATGATGGATGCTGCTTTCCACCAATAATGCTCTGTGTAGTTGTGCTCAGTAGTGAGGAGGACATTACCTGTGATGGACTGGGCAGTATCCACTACTCTTTATGATGCCGGATAAAGATGGTCCATAGCTCTGGAGTATTCAGCAAGTCAGCGACCTCTGCTGCCTGGTAGATCCTGAGCTTGGAGCTAGATCTGAGATCTTGATCTTTGGATACACTCTTCTTCAGTTAGCTGAAATCTACGCTAAAGCACTGGGTACATTAGTGAATTCCATTATGAATGTCTGCCTTAGTTGATACATAGCTTCCACAATGTGGAAGGTGATCCATGTTGTCTAGGGTTTTGTCAGTGATAAAGACTGACACATGGTGACAGAGATTAAGTGACACACAATTCATATCATTCTGTGTATACCTCAAATGCACTCAATGGCCTGTTTATTATGTACACTTTTACACCTGCTTATTAATGCAAATATCTAATCAGTCCATCATGGGGCAGCAACTCAATGCATAAAGGCATGCAGATGTGGTCAAGAGGTTCAGTTGTTGTTCAGATCAAACATCAGAATGGGGCAGAAATGAGATCTAAGTGACTTTGACCATGGAATAATTGTTGGTGTAACACGAGGTGGTTTGGGTATCTCAGAAACTGTTGATCTTCTGCAGTTTTCACGCACAAAAGTCTCTAGAGTTTACAGAGAATGGTGCAAAAAATAAAATGTATCCAGTGAGTGGCCATTCTGTAGGCAAAAACACCTTGTTAATGAGAGATCTCAGGGTGGAATGACTAGACTGGTTCCAGCTAAGGTGACCGTAATTAAAATAACCACGCTTTACAACAGTGATGTGCAGAAGAGCATCTCTGAATGCACAACATATCAAACCTTGAAGTGGATGGGTTACAGCAGCAGAAGATCACAAGCCCACACTCAGTGGCCACTTTATTAGGTGTAGGTAATTAATAAAGTGGCCAATGAGTGCATGATAATAATGCATCTTGTGGTGAATTTCAAATGTCACTCAAGCTGTCTGATACTGAAAGTCCGGAATTGATTTTTGGTGGTTGCTTTGAGTCGACTACACAATATTTAAATTATTCTCAATAATCATAGCAGTGGAAATTTTGCAGAAATGTGGTTTCTGATTTTCCTTATGCAATATATCGTACAGGCAATAATGAACAGTTAGAAACAGGAAGTCATTTTTTCCATTCATATTTAGATCACAAATTGTCTTCTTTCTGTTACGTGGTCACTTGGAAGAAAAAATAGGCTTGCAGTTCTTAAGTGCCTTTCACGCCCCTTTCAGTGCATCCTAGTTTGATTTGCAGCCAACAAGTTGTTTTTGGAATGCAGGCATGGTTGTAATGGAACAAATGCAGCAGTCAATTTATACACAACAACCCCTTGCAATCGGCAAGTGAAGCATATGTGACAGATAATATTGTCTAGGGCTCAAATATTGGCCCTCTCCCTGCTTTTAAATAAATGGGAAGAACAGTAGCCGTGTTATTGAAGTCATAAGCTTTTAACAATTTACTTTAAAAAATTGATGCTTGACAGAACAAATCAGCTTTAATAATCCCTGGTCTATCACTGAAGTTGAATAACACCACCCACTCTTATGTATAACACCAGTACTTCAGAGGTTTGGGACCTATATAAACTAAAGAATGATCTGGGGACTGCTAGATTAACTGAGTGATTTTTAACATGACACTTGCATTGTATCCACAGTTAATTTTAAAACAATGTATTTGAACAATTTTAACACTCTAGAAACTCTCTCAGGTCTAATTACAACAGATTGGTTAGTTGCTGATGTGTTGATTATCCCCCAAATAATTGTGTGTTTATAGCACTTAATTTTGCAAGATCACTCTTGTAAGGTAATAGACAGTATCTTTAAAGACAATGGAATAGTATGTCTCACCATTGTAAACCTGACAGCGCTTTCACCACATTGGCAAACTCCTAACTGAGCTCCAGGCCTGATCTGAATCTTAGCATCAGAGGCAGCTTCCATTGTTCTTTTAAGTGGTCTTTCTAGGACAGGAACCGACTCCTAGCTGGATCATTAAACTCCTTGTGCTTTTTTTAAAGCCTCTTTGAGGAAAAAAGAAGGCAATTTTTTAAGTCATGCAAACTTTAATTATCCAAAATGTTTAGCTCCATTGAACATTTTGAAGGAAACAAAAGGAACATTTCTCAGTTATCTCATTCACAATTAATTATGTTTTCCTCATTTAAACCTCAAAGCAAAATTAAGCCTCGAAATAGATATTTTTAATTTAGAGAAATGCAGCCAGTAATGGTTGTAGAGATCTGGTTAACTATCGACATGACTTCTAAGACTTGGCCAAACTACTATAGATTTGTGGTGGGGAGTATATTGCGTCATGGCCTGATCTGGAAACATTAATGCCCTAGAATGGAGAATCCTACTTAAAGTAGTGGATACGGCTCAGTCCATCACAGGTGAAGCCCTCCCCACCATTAAGCATATCTACGCGAAATGCTGTTGCAGGAAAGCAGCATCTATCATCAGGGACCCCCACCACCCAGGCCATGCTCTCTTCTTGCTGCTGCCATCAGGAAGAAGTTACAAGAGCCTTAGACTCTCATCACCAGGGTCAGGGACAGTTATTATCCCTCAACCGTCAGGCTCTTGAACCGGAGAGGATAACTCCACTTTACTTGTCCCATCACTGAGCTGTTCCCACAACCTATGGACATATTTTCAAGGTTTCTTCATCTCATGTTCTCTATTTATTGCTTATTTATTTATTATTCTTATATTTTATTTTGTATTTGCATAGCTTGTTTTTTTTGCACACTAGTTGTTTGGCCATTCTGCGGGGTGCAGTCTTTCATTGATTCTATTGTGTTTCTTAGATTTGTTCTGTATGCCTGCAAGAAAATGGATCTCATGGTGAGATATATATGCATTGTGATAATAAGTTCATTTTACTTGGCTTTGAACTACTTCATACCCTTGCCTTTCTTCCAAACACTCCTGAGCAAGTCTCAATCCTACAATGCTTGTTGTTGTGTAGACATAAGCTGCTTAGGAGGTGTTCTTATCAGAGTGAGTCACAATTTGAAGTAGCAAGCGAAAGAGCAACATGTTACAGTGTGGGAGCCATTTGAACACTACAGGTCTCATTGGGATTGTTTGGGCCAATAAAAGGAAGGGAGGTGTAAATGGAGTGGCCATTGTTGAAGTGGGCCAGTGTTAGAATGGTTTGGCTTTGACTCAATAGGCTTTGGCCAGAACAGGCTTGGACATGCACAGGCAGAGATTCTAAGTAAGTTTCTAGTACGTTTTCTAAAAAATCTTTCTTTGTCTATTTGCACATAGTTATTGTGCTGAGAATGGATCTAGAGTTGTTCTTTGTGTGAGATGTGTGAACTCTGGGAGACTTCTATTCTCCCTGATAACTACATCTGCATGAGGTACATTGAACTGTAGTTCCTTAGAGATTATGTTAAGGAACTGGAGCTGCAGTTTGATGAGCTTCGGCTCATATAGGAGAATGAGAAGGCATTGGATAGGACCTTCAGGGAGGTAATCACCCCTAAGTTTCAGAGATGACTGTTAGGAGAGGGAAATTGATTAGGACCTCTGTGGCCATTCCCCTCAATAATAAGTATATAGCTTTGAATATTGTTCGGAGGGACGGCCAATCAGGGAGAAGCCACAGAGAGCAGGCCTCTTGCGCTGAGTCTGGCTCTGTGGCTCAGAAGGGAAGAGCAGAGAAGAGTATTATAATGAGGCTGTCCATTGGTCGGGGTTGACTATGACTGTTGTGTCCCAGTTATTCATATGATACACAAGCTAAGGACAGTACAACATGGAGAACAATATGTTGCCCATTAGTAGGCTCCCCCTCACCAGGTAACTGATGAATCCAAAGGAATAACAGAGACTGATACAGTTTGGCACATGCAGCATCACTAGAGTTTCCAGTCAGCGTTGAACTCAACGTAGGACTGCCTTAAGGATGCCAGCTCCAGACTTTTCCTCTGGGTGCTCTCCCGTAAGTTTTCCTTATGAGTGGGTATAGCTGCAAAGACGTGGAGGTTTGATATCAGAGTTTTCCTTTTCCTAGATGAGCTGCAAACCACAGCTGACAAGCCCCATCTGCCCAACGTGGCTGGTTTTAAAGCACCGGTAACCTGCCTTTGTTCTTTTTCCTGTCAGTAGAAACAGTTCTGCTGGGCTTAGTAACTAAGCCGCATGTGAAGGTCATGAACTGAACTTGGTTGTCAGAGGCTATTTGAGACACATGCCATTGGGAACTAGGTACTGGGAACTTAAACCCACTGCCATAGCTGGCAATAACATCCTTAGGGAATCAGGAGTTCAGTAGTGATAGGGAATTCCATAATTGGAGAAGTAGGCAGGAAATTCTGTGGAGGTGAAAAAGAAACCAGGATGGTATTTTGCCTCCCAGGTGCTATGGTCAGGGATGTCTGGGATCAGATCCATAGCATTCTAAAAGGGGAGGGTGAGCAGCCAAAAGTCATTGCACAATTTGGTACTAATGACATAGGTAGGAAAAAGGAGGAGGTACTGAAGAGAGAATATAGGGAGTTATATACTGTAGAAAGCCGAAAAGCAGGACCTCCAGGGTAGTGATTTCTGGATTGCTGCTTATTCCACGTGCCATTGAGGATAAGAATAACTTGATTTGGCAGAATAATGTGCGGCTGAGGAACTGGTGCAGAGGACAGGGTTTCATATTTCTGGATCATTGGAATCTCTTCTGGGGAGGGTTTTACTTGTACAAAAAGGATGAGTTATACCTGCACCCGAGGGGAATAAGTATTTTTGCGGGCAAGTTTGCTAAAGCTGTTGGGGAGAGTTTGACTTAATTTAGTTGGTAACTAGAATTATAGGGCTGAGGATGGAGCATTTGGTATACAAGTACTGTAGATGCAGTATGTAGTATGACTGAGGAAAGACAGGCAGATGATAGAGCAAAATTGCAGTTAATGAGATCAGGTGAAGTGTAACATGGCAGCAAAATTGAATACTGGACTGAAGGTGTTATATTTGAATGCATGCAGTATATGGAACAAAGTGGATGATCTTGTAGCACTGTTAGAGATTGGCATGAATAAAGTTGTTGGCATGACTATGTCGTAGATGAAAGAAGATCAAAGCTGGGAGCTTAACATCCAAGGATACACTTTGTAGTGAAAGGACAGACAGATAAGTAGAGGTGCTGGGATGGCTTTGTTGGTAAAAAAATGAAATCAAACCCTTAGAAAGAAATGACATAAGATGACATTGAGAAAATTGGTTTGGTGCTGAATCCTAAGAGAGGAAATGTGTAGAACACCTACAAGATGGCTTTTTAGACCAGCTTGTGGTTGAGCCCACTGGAGGAAAGGTAATTCAGGATTGGATGTTGTGTAATGAAGTAGATTTGATTAGGGATCTTAAGGTAAAGGAGGCAGTCACAAATGTGAGAAAATCTGCCGATGCTGGAAATCCAAGCAACACACACAGAATGCTGGAGGAACTCAGCAAGCCAGGCAGCATCTATGGAAAAGAGTAAACAGCCAGTGTTTTGGGCCGAGACCTTTCATTAGGACCTGACCCTTCATTGGCCCGACACTTTTGGTGGTCTAAAGTCCTGTGAAATGATTTGGCACACATTACTGTGAAGTTTCTACATAAAGACAGATTTTTATTATTGTCTCAGATGCTATTACAGATCGGGGCATCGGGGCTCGGAGTTCAATTCCAATGCTGAATGTAAGGAGTTTGTACATCGTTCCTGTAAACGCGTGGGTTGCCTCCAACAGTCCAAAGACGTACCTGTTGGTAGAGTAAAGGGTCATTGTAACGTGCCCTGCAATTAGGCTAGAGTTAAATAAGTGGGCCATTGGGTGCTGCGGCTTGTTGGGCTAGAGGGGCCTGTTCTGTGCTGTATCGAGAAATAAATAAATAACATAGAAATTACTGTTGATGAATCGTTGGATTAAATCTTGTTAGAAAAGCGGCCATTATCACCTTTTACCGTTTTAGAAATGAATTGACTTTTTTATATATATATATATGTGTGTGTATATATCTATATATATATCAGGATTACACCACACACTGCTTGGCTTGTCACTATCTACTTCAGCGTTCCCTATGTCAGACTATTTTCAGGTCAGGATAGGGAGCAGACACCTGTTCCAATACGCCTGTGACAACGGATCTGGATGTAGTTACTGTAAAAGTGTGGGAGGGACCAGCAGTTATTCACGCTCACACTTCTGTTCGACTTGCTTCCCTGCCGAGCAGTTTCTAGCCTTTGCTTGATGTCTGCTCCAATGGCCCCTTTGAATCTAGGAACCCACTGTGTAATTAATTGCCACAGCAAAGCAAGTCTACAATGCTTTTTTGATGCCAAAGTCCCACTGTGTCACAGGCCAGCTGCCTAGAGACCAATTCACAGTATTATTCAGATAAACAGGAGCAAAATATTATAACTTAGTAACAAAAAATTATTGTATTTTTCTGAACCATTGAGCATAACGGGCTTGAAAGGAAATAGAAGTTCAATGTTCAAAGTAAATTTATTATTAAAGTGTACGCATGTCTCCATATACTACCCTGAAATTCATTTCCTTGCAGGCATTCACAGTAGGACAAAGAATCACAATAGAATCAATGAAAACCTACAAAGACTGACAAACAACCAATATGCAAAAGAAAACAAACTGGGCAAATAAAAAAAATTAGTGAATAAACAAACAAACAAATAAATAAATAAAACTGAGAACATGAGTTGTAAACTCCTTGAAAGTGAGTCCTTGGTGTATCTGAGCAGAAAAGACATTCTTGCTTTGTTTGATTAGTCGTACAAAGGAGAGAATTGCTTCTTTTTCGCCACTCTTTCTCGATCATTTGGTCACTGACTGTTACTGTATCTTTACCATATTATTCTTGCCACATTATTTTACATTACAAGCGTTCCTTGAGCAAACTCTCGAAGGCCTGAAGTTTCCAGTGTACCAGCCATGTTCTTTAATGAGATGGTTCCAGTCTAGGAGCTTTTCGGTCCCAATAGCATTGAGCATGCGGTCCATATTTAGGAAGCTATTTATTCTTCTGATGGTGCAGGGCAGAGCGGGGAAGTAGAGGACAGGACAACAATTCCATTCACCTGAAGGATAAAGCCTCTAATTGGATGAAATTTACTGGCCCAGGAGCATATATAGTCCTATTTTTGTCCACTTTTAGCCATATTAAACCTGACAAATTCCAACCCTGGGCTTGTTTTTCCCTGGCTGAAACCCTTCTTTTCTTTATATCCCTTTATTTCACATCATGTTCTACAGCAAGTCTCACTGTAACTCACTTTGCTACATTTTATTACCAGCCACTGCTGCTTTCTCAGTCTGGATCAATCTTTAAGCCAAGATCTGTGGACAGAATTGACTGCCAATTTATTTGTTGGTATTTGCAGCTGCCTCCTTGACTGTTGTATTCAGTGGCGTTCTTTTCTCACACAATTGTCCAGACAACTATTGCTCCTCTGATGAGATTGGGGCCGTCAAGCCTGCTGTCTGTCTCTGCTCCCTGTCCTAACCTCTTCACCTTCAGAATTCGTTGCTCAAAATAAATTTATTATTAAAGAATCAGAATCGGGATTAATATCACCGGTATATGTCACGAAATTTCTTGTTTTGCTCAGCAGTACATTGCAACAATAACAAAAAATTATAAATTACATTAAGAAATATACTTAAAAAGATTAAATTAATTAAGTAGCGCAAAAAGAGAGCAAAAAACATATTGATGTAGTGTATATGGGTTCAATGTCTTTGGTGTCGTACCGAGTCTCTTCAAATTCCAAATGAAATACAGCTGCTGTCATGCCTTCTTTGTAATCGTATCAACATGTTGTTGGGTCCAGTGTAGATATTCAGAGATTTTGACACCCAGGAATTTGAAACTACTCACTCTTTCCACTTCTGATCCCTCTAAGGATTGGTGTGCGTTCCCTCGACTTCTTCCCGAATTCCACAATCAATTCCTTGATCTTACTGATGTTGAGTGCAAAGTTGTTGTTATGACACCACTCAACCAGCTGATCTGTCTCTCTCCTGTATGTCTCCTTGCCACCATCTGAAACTCTGACAACAACAATTGCCCCATTGGCAGATTGATAGTTGGCTTCTTAGCTGTGCCTAGCCATGCTGTTGCGGGTGTAGAGACAGCAGAGCAGTGGGCTAAGCACGCATCCTTGAGGTGTGCCAGTGTTGATTGTCAGCAAGGAGGAGATGTTATTTCTGACCCACACTGACCGTGGTCTCCCGGTGCGGAAGTCAAGGAAGTAGTTGCAGAGAGAGGTACAGAGTTCCAGGTTTTTGAGCTTGTGATTCGCACTGAGAGAACGATGGTGTTGAACGCTGAGCTATAATCAACAAACAGCAGCCTGATATGTGTGTTACTATTGTCCAGGTGATCCAAAGCCAAATGGAGAGCCGGTGAGATTGCATCTGCTGTAGACCTATTGTTGCAACGTGTAAACTGCAGTGGTCCAGGTCCTTGCTGTAGGAGTTGATTCTGGCCATGACCAACCTCTCAAAACACTTCGTCACAGTGGACGTGATTGCAATTGGGCAATAGTTATTGAGGCAGCTCACTCTGCTCTTTGTGGGCACTGGTAGTCACCCTTTGAGGCAGCTGAGATGCCCCAGCTGCAGCAGTGAGGGATGGAAGATGTCCTTAAATTCTCCCAGTTGGTTGGCCTAGGTTTTCAGAACCCTTCCAGGTACATCATCAGGCCTGACGCCTTGCAAGGATTCAGCTTCTCGAAAGATGTTCTGACATCAGCCTCTGAAACATGGTAATGGTAAGTGTGAAGGATCAGAGGGATCTCGGTGTCCAAGTCCATAGGACACTCAAAGCTGCTGCGCAGGTTGACTCTGTGGTTAAGAAGACATGCGCTGCATTTGCCTTCATCAATCGTGGAATTGAGATTAAGAGTTGAGAGGTCATTTTGCAGCTATATTCAGTTCAGTTCAGTTTGGTTTTCGTTTATTGTCATTTAGAAATGCATGCATTAAAAAATGATACAATGTTCCTCCAGAATGATATCACAAGAAAATACAGGACAAACCAAGACTAAAACTGATAAAGCCACATAATTATAACATATAGTTACAACAGTGCAAAGCAATACCATAATTTGATAAAATACCATATGGGCATGGTAAAAAAAAAGTCTCAAAGTCCCGATAAACTCATCATCTCACGCAGGCGGCAGAAAGGAGGAGCTCTCCCCACCATGAACCTCCAAGCGCCGCCAACTCGTTGATGCAGCACCATTGGAAGCACCCAACCGCAGCGGACTCTGAGTCCGTCCGAAAACTTCAAGCCTCCGACCAGCCCCTCTGACACAGCCTCTCCAAGCACCATCCTCTGCCGAGCGCTTCGACTACTCCCTGGCTGCTGAGCAACAAGCAAAGCTGAAGACTCAGGGCCTTCTCCTCTGGAGATTCTGGACCACACAGTAGCAGCAGCAGCGAAGCAGGCATTTCAGAAATTTCACCAGATGTTCCTCTGCGCTCTCACGTCCGTCTCCATCAAATCAGGATTGTGCACGGCACCCTACTTGACAAATAACAGACATCACCACCAGGGTGGCCGCTGTGAGCTGCGTCACGCCGCCATCTTCCATTCCCTATGGGACACTGGTCAGACCCCACTTGGAGTACTGTGCTCAGTTCTGGTCGCCTCACTACAGGAAGGATATGGAAGCTATAGAAAGGGTGCAGGGGAGATTTACAAGGATGTTGCCTGGATTGGGGAGTGTGCCTTATAGGTTGAGTGAACTCGGCCTTTTGACCTTGGAGCAACGGAGGATGAGAGGTGACCTGATAGGGGTGTACAAGATGATGAGAGGCATTGATCATGTGGATAGTCAGAGGCTTTTCCCCAGGGCTGAAATGGCTAGCACGTTTTAAGGTGCTTGAAAGTAGGTACAGAGGAGATGTCAGGGGTAAGTTTTTTACACAGACTATGGTGAGTGCGTAGAATGGGTTGTGAGCGACAGTGGTGGAGGCAGATATGATAGGGTCTTTTAAGAGACTCCTGGACAGGTACATGGAGCTTAGCAAAATAGAGGGCTATGTGGTAGAGAAATTCTAGGTAGTTTCTAGACTAGGTTACATGGTTGGCACAGCTTTGTGGACTGAAGGGCCTGTAATGCGCTGTAGATTTCTATGTTTCTATACTAACCCCAGATTCATTCTTTTTACAGAAAAATGAATAAATACAATAGAATTTATGGAAAAAAACTGTACATACAGTCTATAAAGACTGGCAAACAACCCATGTGCAAAAGAAGGCAAATTGTGCAAGTTCTGAGAACATGAGTTGTAGAGTCCTGAATGTGAGTCTGTAAGTTGTGGTTGGTGTCTGAGAAGTTATTAACATCAGTTCAGCAGCTTGCTGGTTGAAGTGTAGCAATGTTCCGGAACCTGTTGATGTCATACTTAAGGCTCCTGTACTTCCTCCCCAATGACAGTAGCAAGAAAAAAGTATAGCCTGAATTGTGTGGGTCCTTGATGATGGTGCCAGAGATGTGGAAGCTGTCAAACCTTTCACATCACTGACACTTGCCTGATGTTCAAAACACGTACATTTATGAGTGACAGCCTGTCTCAGTTTTCTAGCTGAGTTAAACTGCTTTCTTTCTCCTCCTGCAGTATTCAGTGGAACAACGTATCACTTTCCCCAGCACGAACCTGCCACATATTCCCATGTTATAACCCATGCCTTTATAGAGCTGCCCTTATTACTTATTCTCTTTGCATTTCATCTGTATTCAGAGTGGAAGGACTTTTCTCTTTTTTTGATGCAGATTTAATCACCTCCACATGTCTTTAGATTCCTCTGGGCTTGGCTTCACAGATCTTTTTGTCATTAGACAATGTATTTCTTTCACTGGTTATCCTTGGATAACTTTGTACATCTTGTACCATAATTTAGATGGTCATTTATCTTCAATCAGAGTTCACTTTTCTCTTTGTGCACAAAGAGACTATGTTAGGACACTGGTGAATTATGTTTGTTTTATTGGACGCTTGTCATGAAAGCAGATTTACACCTTCAAAGTTAAAAGTACGTTTCTCTCTGTTGGATCTCTTTTAACAAACTCTTTATCTGCTTTGGGAATAATGTGGGTGGGGCTTATGCTAATTGTTTTACAGTTTGTGTGTTACAGCTCAGTTCAGTACTATGTAGCAATGTACTTTCCAAAGAGTTAGACGCAGCAGGGACACATTTATCTGTTACTTATGTTACTCCAGGAATTTAACTAGGCACTGGATAAGGAGGGCTTGGAGGATGTGTTTGGAATGCAGTGGTTAGGGTTTTGAGCTTCATAAAACTAAAGATTAGCTTTATTTGTCACATATACAGTGAAATGCGTCATTTTCATCAATGACCAATATGTGCTGGGGGCAGCCTCCAAGTGTCACCATTCTTCCAGTGCCCACAATTCAATGATCCTAACAATATGTCTTTAGACTGTTGGAGGAAACCGGAGCACCCAGAGGAAAGCTACGTGGTCATGGGGAAGCTCCTTACAGAGAGTGCACCATTTAGATAGAACACCTCCGTCCTCCATTCCATGATGTGAAGGTAGGGCCTCAGGTGCTCTTTTTCATTCATGAATTCAAAAATGGATGGTGATCTTGATGATCTCGTGAATACACCATTGTTGTTAAAGTGGAGAAGTGCCACCGAAAGGCCAATTAGTCCCAGTCACCTTCCATTGCCTGAGAGGACTACTGGTGAACAAAGATGGGGCGATAGATACTTAAATGTAAATACTGTGCATATCAGATAGTGAACTGTCAGAGAGAAGAGATCTATAACATACCTGAATAGTTTTGTCAAATACTGTTAAATTAACTTAGAAGAAACAGTTTTGTATAGAATTTACAAAATAATTATACTATATATTTTACTTGAATGTGCGTACTGTATGTATTAGTTGGTCTTCTTTCGAGAGGTTGATTGGTTGATCTCTGTATAGGCTGTGCTTGATGCCTTGTTGAGCAGGCTTGATGAAGCAAACTTGTTAAAGGCAATTCAGCCACCACCTTACTGTATATATATATTAATGTATTTAATTTAGAGCCATAGAGTTAAGCGGGCTGAAACGGAGAGGCCCTTCTGTCTATAACAACCAAGGAGCCTGTTTGAGCTAGTCCCATGCACCTGCTTTTGGCCATATCCCTTTCAACCTTTCCGATCCATGTACCTGTCTAAATGTCTTTTAAAACTTATAATTTTACACACCTCTACATCTTCCTCTGCCAGCTCACTCTATGTACCCACCCCCCTCCGTGGAAAACGTTATCCATAGATCCACTTTAATTCTTTCCCCCTCTCACCTTAAATCTAAACTCTAGAGCAGTGGTTTCCAACCTATTTTATGTCAAGGGTCCCTACCATTTACCAAGGGGGCTGCGGACCCCAGGTTGGGAAACTCTGCTCTCAAGTCACTGAGTCAAAGTATTACAGCACAGAAACAGCCCTTTGGCCTATCTAGTCCATGCTGAACTGTTTTCTTCATAGTCCCATTGATCTGCTCCTGAGTAGCCTTCTCACCCATATACTTATCCAAGTTTTTCGTAAATGTTGAAATCGAACCTGAATCTACCACTTCTACTGGTGGCTCATTCCACACTTTCACCAACGTCTGAGTGAAGAACCCCCCCTTAAGTTCCCGTTAAATATTTCACCCTTAACCTATGATCTCTGGTCTCACCCAACCTCTAGCTTTAGATTTTCCTGCCCTGGGAAAAAGCCAATGCTAATTGTCCATGTCCTTCCTGATAAAGGGTCTCAGCTCAAAATGTTGACTGTTTACTCTTTTCCATAGATGCCGCCTGGCCTGCTGAGTTCCTCCAGCAGTTTGTATGTGTTATGTAAACAATAAGAATGTTTAATCAAGCAATATATTTACAATATTACTCAAATATTAATGATATATTAAATACACATTAGCTATAAACTTAAAATGAATATACAGAACTGTTGAACAGTCTTGGGCATATACAGTGTATGTAGCTAGGGTTCCTAAAACTTTTGCACAGTACTGTAGTAATTTTATCTATTGCACTGTACTGTTGCTGCTGCAAAAATAAATTCATGACATACATGAGTGTGATGATAAACCTGATTCTGTTATGCTTCTCTTTTGTTGGACTGAGAGTGGGAAGGGGTCAGGGTGAGGGGAATCATGGTTGGGAAAAGGGGAAGGGAAAGGGGAGGGCATGGTAAACACTGGAAAGACATTCTGGTGTCTCAGGGCTGGGGCTTCCCAATCCCTCCCCTGGTTTCTCAGAGGGGTGTATCTGCACCTGTGCCAGCCCCCGCCCCTGGCATGCCCTCTCTGACATCTGTACCTCACTACTTCTGCTGCGCTCCACCTTCACCATTCCCAATAGCCTTTACTTCCACCAGATTTACAGACTCGCTCTCCACTTCATGTAGACCAGGGAGGTCACTCTGCTTGGCAGGTGAGACCTGTGGCTCCGAAACAATCCTAGGTTCAGGGACCTCTTCTGTGGTGGTTGTAGGACTCAACTCTGGGACTGCAGGAAGTGATACTGACAGATCTCGAGTTGACTCTGGACACCTTTCTTCTGGATGTGTTGGCATCCTGAACAGTTGCATGGCAAGTTTCACTGGATGATGTGGATCATAATGTGTCGGTACAGTGTCTTATGTCATCATTTCCTTCATCTTCTGGAAAGCCACCTCACAGTGCTTTATCCATTGCCGTTTCCTCCCAATCTGTAGTAATGTGTTCAAGGGATGGAGCACAGTAGCCAGATTTGGCTAGAACCTGTTACAGTAGTTGCCAAATCCTAACAAGAATTGCAACTGTGACACATGCTTTGGCCTTGAGGCCCACTGCTTGAATTTTCTTGGCATATTTGTGTAATTCTTATGCATCAATAGTGTGACCACAGTATGTGATGCTTGGTTGAAGGAATTCACACTTGCGGCATCATGCCCTGAGCCCATAATCTTCTATTATTTCTGAAACTGTTTTGAGATTTTGGAGACTTCCTTGTCATTCTTATCGGTAACACTGAGTGCCTGGGCAGCCACGGATCACCTGGTCCATAGCTTTCTGCCAGAGTGCAGGTGCAGAAGCTACTCCAGAAATAAGCCCATTATAGCAATAAAGCCCCTTGTGAGTGTTTATGGTGAGAACCACTTTGGATTCCTCTATCTCCAGCTGCAGGCAGGTGTCAGCTAAGTCCACTTTGCTAAAATGATTTTCTCCAGAAAGGTTTGCAAAGATATCCTTTATCCTGAGCAGAGGGTATTGATCTACCTTCATTACTAGTTTATGGTGACCTTAAAGTCACCACAGATCCTGACAGACCCATTCTTCTTGGCTACTGGGACCACTGACAACGTCCATGGGCTCCACTCAACCTTGGCAATAATTCCTTCAGCTACCATGTGACCTAGCTCACTGACTACTTTATCACAAATGCTATAAGGAACTGGATGGGCTTTGCAAAGTTTGGGCGTGGCATTTTCATTTAACTCAATTTTATCCTTGAGATGTTTAAGTTTTCCAATGCCATCCTTGAACACTGCTGTGGCAGTATCCATTACCTTGTTTAATTCTCTCTCAGTTGACTCTCTTGCAGAGGAGGTGGCATGCAAATTGTGGATGGATCTCCAATCAAGTTGTAGTTGTCTCAGCCAATCACAGCCCCACAATGATGGCCCTTCTGTTTTTGTTTTTACCACATACAAGCTTAATATGGCTTGTTGGTTGTTGTATTTCACTGTTACAAATGTCATTCCCACAGGAGTTATCTTTTCTCCAGTATAAGTTGCTTTTTGTATGTGTCCCACTTTGTTGCAGTTTCTGCAAGTTTTACCTTTAAATCTGCATTGGCCTGGTGTATATGAGCCCCTGCCACAACAGTAATACAATTTGTTCAACCAGACCGGTTTCTGTTTAGATGCTGCAATTTGTTCACGTTCGCTTTCATTCTTGACTCCAACTCAATTGCATCTCTGTCTGCTGTTTCTGTTGACACAGCTATTTCAATGGCTCTTTTAAATGTAAGTTGTGCTTTACTTAGGAGCTTAGAATGCTTTCTAGCTATGATTTCAAAAACCAAACAATCTCTCAGCGCCTCATTAAGCTAATCATTGAACTGACAATGGTCAGACAACTGCTAGTGATGGAACCAACTTCTTCCCCCAGGTTGTAAAATGATTGAACTCCCTGCCACTACCCATGTCTCGTCACGCATGAAACACCAGTGGCATTATGCTGTTTACGTTTTTAACTTGTGTCATGAATGCTCCTTATTATTTATTCATTTATTTGTGGTTTTATTTCCTTATGTGCTGTGTTGTGCATCTTGGTCTGGAGGGATGTTGTTTCGTTTGGCGGCATACATATGTATGGTTGAATGGCAATAAAATAAACTTGAACTGAACTTGTACCTGAACTTGTAGGAAATGAAAAGCAAGTTGAATAAGAGTACAGGAAGTTATTTTAATGATTGTGTGGGGGTGAATGGTTTTGATGATGCTTGTGAGGGAAACTGGAGTGAGAAAAAATGGACAACACACGCAAAATTCTGGAGGAACCCGGCAAAACAGGCAGCATCTATGGAGGGGAATAAACAGTCGATATTTCAGGCTGTGACCCTGTGAATTGAAGAATCAAGAATAAATGAAGGTGCAGTTCCAAAACGAGGTCTGATGGATGCATTTGGAATTGGATGATACGGGAAAGCAGCAGGGTAATTGAAATATAAATTAAGCTCATTATAATGACAACTAATCATGCAGCGAACTATATTATTTTATTACTCTCTGTCTCAATGCACTAATGTTATGTTTAGTTTGTTTATTTTTTTGTAAATTATGTATAATTTATGTTAATTTAAATTTAGGTTAACCTATGTTTGTAATGTACAGTGTTACTGCTGCAAAAAGCTACTTTTCATAATATTCACATCCTGAACATGCTTGCTTGGTCACAATAAACCTGAATTATTTTAATTGGGTTATGATACTTCGCCATTTTGAAAGTCTGTAAACCACTTTGCATGATTATTTCGCAGTGATTAAACATGAAGATTAAGTTTGATGTTTAGTACACTGAATAGTACAGCACAGGAGCAGGCCGTTTGGCCCACAATATTATACCAAACCAGCTAAAAAGCAAATCAAAGACACCCAAGCACTAATCCCTCTTACCTACACAATGCCCATGTCCTTCATCTTCTTTACATCCATGTACCCATCTAAGCGTCTCTTAAAAGCCTCAAATGTATTTGCCTCTACCACCATTCTAGGCATCCATGACTCTCTGAGTAATAAACTTACCCCTTGAGCCTACTCTCCTGCCCCCCCCCCCACCTCACCATCAATGCACACTCCCTGGTTTTAGACATTTCAACCCTGTGAAACAAATATTCCCTGACTCCTCTATCTCTGCCTCTCATAATCTTATAAACCTCTATCAGATCTCCCCTCAGCCTCCGTCACTCCAGAGAAAACAACCCAAGTTTGCCCATCCTCTCTTGATAGCACATGCCCTCTAAACCAGGCAGAATCCTGGTAAACTTCTTCTTCATCCTCTCCAAAGCCTCAACATCTTTCCTATAGTGGGGCGATTGGGGTGAGGTTCTTCATACTGATGTTTAGATGTTGCCTCTTCCAGCTGGACTGACTGGAGCTAGGGGATAATTGGAGGATAAATAGCAGAATGTTCAGTGCTTGGAGGAGGAGAACATTTGTTTACTCAGGCAGCTGTAAATCTTTGGAATGCTCCACCCAGGGGCTGAGAATGTTAATTCATCAGTAGCATCCAATTTGTGTTTTCCTTGGAATGTAAATTGGGTCATTCAATCACCGTCAAGTGATAGGTATAGTATTGTCATAAATCCATCAAAGTTGAAGGTAAAACGTTACTTTGATATTTTATACCTGCATGGTATTTGCTTCAGGGAGGAGTGATGCACTGTTGTGCTGTGGCTACCTTTGGTTTGTTGCTAACTTGGTCATCTCTAAACCATCAACTTGGTTCTTCTGCACCTGCTCCAGGGGTTTGAACACACAGGCCAGGATATTTTTTTCAGGAAGGTCACTCACATTCCCCAATGCTGCACACTTTCCTACAGTGGATTTTCCAAACTGAACTAGCTGACTGAGAGCACCCAGTAGCCAGTCAGTGAGGTTTTGCGTCATGCCAACTCCTCCCACTTAACTTTGTCTCAAGGATTCATCCAGGGATTTTCCACCAAGCTTCTGCCTTCCTTTGGGACCAACACAAGCTATTGGTTAACCCTTTCTGAGAATATTTAAAGAAAAAAATCAAATAAATCATATTAATCTTGGAATCTTAACCCTTTGGTGTTTTTTAATAGGGTTGAATGATGTTTTAAACAGGAAAAATCAGTGAGAAATAGGGTGTTACTGGAGATGAGCAATCAAAGAATCACAAGGAATCCAGGCTGGTTCAAGCACCAAAGGTTTCATGTATAATATCAGAACCAGAACCAGGTTTAATTTGCAAACAACAGACATCCAACACTGACCCTTGTGGAATTCCACAGGGATCAGTGCAGGGACCTCTGTTTGTGATACGTACCAATGACTTGAATGAAAATGTAAATGGGTGGTTTAGGAAGTTTGTGGATGTCAAAATTTTTGGAGTTGTGGGCAGTATAAAGGACTATAAAATAGAATAGAATAGAAATCAAATAGCGATATGGACAGAGAAGTGGCAGATGGAGTTTAATCTGGGTAAATGTGGAGTTTTGTAATTAGCGTTTTTTTTATGAGATATTATACCTCCATTTGAAAGTAATATACTTTCAAATGAAAGCAGAAAATATACAATTGAGGTATAGAGGTATCTTTTAGTCCAGGTCTATAGTTCACTGAAAGTGGCTATGCAAGTGGATAAAGCAGTGAAGAAGTGTATGGCATTCTTGTCTCCATTGGTATAGTTGTTGAATATAAGAGTAGCAAGTTATACTGCAACTATATAAAACTTTAGTCAGACTGTACTTGTTGTGTGAAATTCTGATCCTTCATTATAGGAAGGATGGTACAGTAGAAGTCTAACAGGATGGCTCTAAGATTATAATGTATTAGGTGTAAGGAAAGGTTAACAAACTTGGGTTACTTTTCCTAAAGTATCAAAGAGGTTTTTAAATTATGGAAAGCATAGATAGGTAGACAGTCAGAATCTATTCCCCGGAATAGAAATGTCAATAGCAGAGGACATGCATTCAAGGTGAGAGGGGCTAATTTAAAGGGGGGTGTTTTGAGGGTGGTAACTGCTTAGCATAGGTTACTGTGGTAGTAGTGGAAGCAAACAGTTTGGAGGAGTTTAAGAGGCTTTTAGATAGACACATGAATAAGAAGGATATGGATGGTGCACAGGAACATCTAAAAGTTCAAAGTAAATTTATTATCAAAGTACATATATGTCACCATATACAACCTCGAGATTCATTTTCTTTTGGGCATACTCAATAAATCTATAGAATAATAACCATAACAGAATCAATGAAAGACTGCACCAACTTGGGTGCTCAACCAGAGTGCAGAAGATAATAAACTGTGCAAATACAAAAAGAAAGAAATAATAATAATAAGTAAATAAGCAATAAATATTAAGACCATGAAATGAAGAATCCTTGAAAGTGAGTCCATTGGTTATGGAAACATTTCAATGATTGGGCGAGTGAAGTTATCCCCATTGGTTCAAGAGCCTGATGGTTGAGGGTAATAACTGTTCCTGAACCTGTTGGTGTGACTTATGAGGCTTCTGTACCTGCTTCCTGATGGCAGCAGTGAGAAGAGAGCATGTCCTGGGGTGTTGGGGGTTCTTGATAATGGATGCTACTTTCCTGTGACAACATTTCATGTAGATGTTCACAGTGGTTGAGAGGGCTTTACCTGTGATGGACTGGGCCGTATCCATTACTTTTTGTAGGATTTTCCACTCAAGGGCATTGATGTTTCCTTACCAGGCTGTGATGCAGCCAGTCAATATACACTACATTACAAATCTATAGAAGTTTGTCAAAATTTTAGATGTCATCCTGAATCTCCACAAACTCCTAAGGCAGTGGGGGCACTGTCATGCTTTCTTCATAATTGGACTTATGTGCTGGGCCCAGGACACATCTGCCAAAATAATAGCACTGAGGAATTTACCCTCTCTGCCTCTGATCCTCCAGCGACAACTGGCTGTTGGACCTCTGGTTTTCATCTCCTGAAGTCAATCATCAGCTCCTTGATGTAGCTGACATTGAGTAAGAAGTTGTTGTTGTGGCAACTCTCAGCCAGATTTTTCAATCTCCCTCATATTATGCTAATTCATCACCACCGTTGATTCGGCCTATGATAGTGGTGTCGTCAGCAAACCGGAATATGGTTTTGGAACTGTGCTTAGCTACATGTTGTAAGTGTAAGTCAAGTAGAGCAGAGGGCTAAGCTCACAGGTGTTAGCTGTGCTGATGGAGATTGTTGCCAAACCCACCTGACTGGGGTCTGCAAGTGAGGAAATGGGCTGTAAGACACATACATATATGAAGGTGGGATGAGTTGCCAGAAACCACCTCAAACAACCAACTCCACAGAACAGAAGGAAATGTTCATTGTTAAACCCTTTGCCACTGCTCCTTACTTGTTACAATTTATTCATAATCTTAGCAATTCATCGCATGCACTGCATGCATACTCAACCAAGTGTTTTATAAATATCAAGGGAATGGTTCTACCATCTCATGGACACTTTCAGGAATTGTTGTTTCTTGTCAGCTTTCAAGTTTTTAATGCCATTAATTACAATCCTATAGAGGTATGGTTACCATATCGAGTGATCTTTGTGTAGTTTCCAACTTGGAATCAATTCAGAATTAGAACCCGGTTTAATATCACTGACATTTATTATGAACTTTGTTGTTTTGTGGCAGCAGTACAGTGCAATACATAAAAAAGAACTTTAAATTACAATAAGAAATATATATATAAGAAAATTAATTTAAAGAAGGAGTGCAAAAAAGAAAACAAAAGAGTGAGGTAGTGTTCATAGTTTGCTTCATGGGCCGTTCAGAAATCTGGTGGCAGAGGGGAAGGTGCTCAAACATTGAGAGTTTGCCTTCTGGCTTCTGGACATCCTCCCAACCGGTAGCGATAAAAAGAGGGTATGTCCTGGATGATGGGAATCTTTAATGATGGATGCTGACTTTTTGAGGCATCACTTTTTAAAGATGTCCTCGATATTAGGTAGGCTAGCCCCCATGATGAAGCAACACTATAGAGCTTTTTCTGACCCTGTGCTGTGGTTCCTCCATACCCGACAGACAAAATTGACTGAAGGAGGCCTGTGAAAACAGAATCCATGTTAACCTTGAAATGGCCTGTAAAGTGTTGCCTATTTCGAAAGACAATCTCCGGTATTATTTACGGTACTATTTAGGAAGACAACCTCCAGTATTACCCATGGAAAGCAAAGGGGCTTTCTAAAAAAACAACGAAAAACATTCTACTCTGAACTTCCCAGTTCCAAAGATTCTCCCTGTGATCTCCTGACTTGCACGTCCAGCTGATGGATAAGGTAAAGCTGTGACAGACTTTCCCATGGGCAGTTATGCTACGATAGGTTGTCTAGTTGAACTGTCCATTTGCTTGTCTCCTACAGGACTGAGGGGAGTGTAGTAGGGAATATTAACTTCATAGCAGGGAATAGTAAATATTTGGTTATGTAGCTCAGCAGAGAGAGATGGTGCTGGGGATGAGGATGTAGTGAGATAAAGGGGCCCCTATAGGGTTAGTACCAGGCAGTGAAAGCCTGTAACAGGTTGAACTGGCCCACGCCACAAACTGTAGGCTAAAGTGAACTATAGTGAACTCATGCCTAGTAATGGCTTCGTAAAACTCCAGTACAGAAGCTTCACATTGTACATAGGAGGTAAAAGCAGAACTTCACGCAGCTCACATAGAACACAAGGGCTGAAGCTTGGCACTGCAAAAGGCTTACCTCACTTAATGTATATAGAGCGTATGTGACATAGAGATAGTGGGGGAGGGGGAAGTAGATAAGAATTAGTCTGAGAATAATGAAAACTTTGGATCAGGGAGCATTCGTTCTAGGATGAATAACTTCCTATTGATGTCAGCTTGTAATAAAGAGTAAGTTTGAACTGAAGGTAAACCTTGGACTCCACGTGAATTATTTCTGTCTATAGGAGTGGTAAGATGTCTCATTTATCAGATCCTAGTAGGAAGTGTTGTGTAGGCTGGTTCATAGTTTAGTTTGTTCCTCAACAATATCTGTTCCCTACGCTAATTTGATTAATGGTTGACCCAATTTCACCACGGTCTGTCCCTGAAATGTTAATGTCCATTCAGACAGGATCCTTCTGATCAATGAAACAGACACCGGACTATCGACATTTGGGAAGAGGCCGTTCATCTGGCCTTCTCCAGTTCTTTTGGTTTCTTGCTGCAGACAAAATGAAAACTGGGAATAGTTAGCACTGACTTAAAAGTAGGATCTGAGAATCAAATGTAGAATGAATGTATGTTATTAATTTTAATGTAATTAAGCTTTTCCAGAAAAGCTGCCCAAGTGAATTGCGAATAGATATTTTTCTCCCGGTGAAATAATTTGTTTGACTGTTTCTGCTGTAAGGAGATTTATTTTCTTTTCAATTAGTTACCGCACTTCGAGCCTTCAATACAAATAAAGTTCCATCCCTTGAAACGTTCTGGTTGATATTCAAAGAGTAAATGCATGTGAAGCTGTTGCTGAGGTGAGGGAAAATAATTATTTTAATCCTGTGGTTTCTGTCAAATCAATAATGTGATGTTTTGTACCTGAAAGAGCGTGTTAAATTCCTTTGGGATCAGTGCTGTTCATGCACAAGAATACCCAGAGCGGATGAGAAATATCTCACTTATTTATTTTTATTTATCCTAATCTTCCCACTGAAGGGAACATTCATATCCATAGAAGATGTTGTTATGAATGAAAAGCATCCTAAGCAAAACAAAAGATAATGATTAAAGACCAACACGCTGTCCATTGGATGATATTGAGGATCCATCTAAGACCAGGGGTTGGCTGGCCTTTGTGTGATGGAAGGTTTGGTGCTTTGATTGGGGAATGTTGAGGAGATGTCAGGATGCTTGGGAAGTTCGGGAGGTTTGGGTCTGTGGTTTGAATCCTCTCCAACTTATGAACATCTGACTTGCCTAGAGCCTGTACATATGAACAAGTGTTTAGGAGACTAGCCAGAGGCTGTAGGCATCCTCTACAACCTGGAAACATGATTTGTGGGCGCATTTCTGACTTACAAGCTGTCCGGTTTATGAACGGTTCACAGGAACAAACCCTGGTGTAACATGGGCAGAGCCTGCAGCATTGTTGGCTGAATCAAAGGTGGTGACAAATGGGCAGATAAATGGGAGATTGAAAACCTGGTTGAATACTGTTGTAACAACAACCTCCCACTCAATGTCATCCAAATCTAAGAGCTGATTATTGACTCAAGGAGGAAGAAGCCAGAGGTCCATGAGCCAGTTCTGCTTCTACAGAAACCTCAGTTCTGAATGTTCTGCTTCTAATGGCGCTGCTCATTTTGAATGTGGTTCATTTTGTACAAACATCATTTCCTGTTTGTAAGCTGTTTTTTTACATCATTTCTTGCATGGGCTAATTCAGATTTTGACTTGAAACAGACATAGCCACCTCCATCTACTTTTCATTTGCCTCTGAAACAGCAACATCTGTAACTCTTAAACTTGCTTAAAATTGGTAAACATTCAGTAGGTGGACTTTGAAGGAAGTATTATGTTTATCATTCGTCATTATCAAGCTATCATTGCACCATGAGTTTGCTCTAGTCCACGGCATAGCTATAGAATTTTGCATGTGTGTATTGTGTTGTTCAATATTGATCTTGAGAATAATTGTCTATTCAGGGGCACGACAATTGTTTTGAATCTAAGACGTGTTTTACTTGACTTTCTGCAGTTCCACAAAGTTTTCTCATTAAAAATCCTGGAGAATGCTTCCGGCTTGGGTGATTTTTGAGAAGGTATTTAACTCCCTGCCTAGCTTTGCACACAAAGCACTGTGAGGGAGTAGAGTAAAAAGATAAGTTGGTTTCAAAGGCATTGCCCATGGGCTTGAGACATATCTGAATGCCGTGTGCTACAGTGCTAGCTTCCGACCCTGGCAACATTGACCACCAAAAGCCCTGGAAGTCAAGGCAGAATGTAGCACATCTATTGCGTCTTCGTGACACTCAAGCAAAACCGCAATTAGCATAGCTGCAACACGAGCCTGTGCCTGAGCTGAAGCAGCAGCAACAAGAGCAGTGTGAGGTTGAAATGCTAATTGAAGAAGCAGACACATACATGGAGAAAGCTCATGTGGAGGCTACATTGAGTGTGCTCAAAGAGGAATGCAAAGCTGCAGCTGCCTTTGGTGTATGAAGCAGCAGCTGACTTAGATAGTGGTAGTCATCTCTCTAGGAAGGCAACTGAAGAACCAGCCATTGGTGCAAGTCCTTTAATACCACATGGTTACTCAACAGAGGATGAAATCAAAGCCGCAAACAAAGCTTCCTGTCATGCTTCACACCATATCTTTACCCAGTCCTCCTGAACTTGCATCCTCTGCTTCAGATTCCAGCCCAATAAAAGATGAGCCCTCATTTAAGATACAAATTGAGAAATCCTCAAAGTCACTCAACTTGGAAACTCAAGGGTATTCACTACTTATTAAGAGCAGTCAGGGGCTGAACAGAGCACCAAGTGTGTCAGTGGCTCACCTGTCAACAGATGCTGCCACAGAACCAGCTGCACAGGCCTCACTGGCTGCACCAGGCTGTGGTGATAAATCGCCATTGGATGATAGCAACACTCACAACACGCTGGAAGAACTCAGCAGGTCGGGCAGCATCTACCGATGTGGAGGAGGCTGCACCGGGAGCACCGAATGCAATAGATGACCCCAACAGACTCACAAGTGAAGTGTTGCCTCTACATCGGTGAAACCCGACGCAGATTGGGGGACCGCTTCGTCGAGCACCTCCGCTCCGTCTGCCACAACAGACTGGATCTCCCAGTAGCCACTCACTTCAACTCTGCTTCCCACTCCCATTCTGATATGTCCATACATGGCCTCCTCTACTGCCATGATGACGCTAAACTCAGGTTGGAGGAGGAATACCTCATATACCGTCTAGGTAGTCTCCAGCCCCTTGGTATGAACATAGAATTCTCCAACTTCCGGTAATTCCCTCCCCCTCCCTTCCTCTATCCCTATGTCACTCTGCCCCCTCCCCCAGCTGCCTATCACCTCCCTCATGGTTCCACCTCCTTCTACTACCCATTGTGTTTTCCCCTATTCCTTCTTCACCTTTCCTGCCTATCACCTCCCTGCTTCCCCTCTCCCACCCTTTTATCTTTCCCCTTACTGGTTTTTCACCTGAAACCTACCAGCCTTCTCCTTCCCACCCTCCCCCACCTTCTTTATAGGGCCTCTGCCCCTTCCCTCTTCAGTCCTGGCGAAGGGTTCCGGCCTGGAACGTTGACTAATCATTTCCACGGATGCTGCCTGACCTGCTGAGTTCCTCCAGCGTGTTGTGAGTGTTGCTTTGACCCCAGCATCTGCAGAGTATTTTGTGCTTACCATTAGACGACAGTTTGATTGAGATGCTGAGTCTGGCCAGAGAAGCCCTGAGGCAGAGTCACTCCAAATGAGGACAAGATGGTCATCCAGGGAGCGGTGGAGAATTTGGGGGGGGGGGGTAGCAAAGAGAACTGGAGAAGCAGTAACAATATATCGCAGAGCACAGATGGACACATGGTGCAGCAAGCACCAGTGGACTCCAGAAAGCTGAGCCAAGACACTTCAGAATAATTAGACCCAGATACAGCTGTAAATTCAGGGCCAGCAGCTTGGATCACTGGTCACAGAACACCCACAGCAGAACACAGCAGGAAGCCAGCTAAGCATCCATCAGATGTAGTTACCTCACCATACATTTTAATGACATGTTCTGGAACATCAGAAGTTACTGGAAGCAGAGCTGGTGAATTTTTCACAGACTCAATAGAAGGGGAGTTCTACTTACCTCTTCCAACTCTCATATTCCCAACAATAGGGATGAAATCCCGACTCCTGAAACTGCATACGGTTGTTCTCATCTTAAGGGGATAGCTGACAAGAAGCCCCTGCTTGACTCTTCTGCTGAGATTCTCCTGGTGCTTGGCAGAGACACTATCTATGCACATAAGGTGTATGCAGAGGAAGTGCAGTGTATCACAAAGCAGAAACTCTCCTAATCCAAAATTTTCTTAGTGAACTCTGTCCCTCTGTTGACTCTGGGGGGCTACAGCAAATTGGAGGATGTGTTAAGAAGGCATAACTTACTTCAGAAGCACTTCACCCAGTCGTCACTCTGAGTAAACACCATGTCACCAATCTGCTCATCAGACATTACCATGAACAAGTTTGTCATCAAGGATGACATTTTCAAAGTGAGAATGGTTAAAGACTGTGCAAATAGGACTGTTTCAAGACTAATACTTGAGACTGTTCATTCTTTTGCCAAAGAGGTAATGAAATGGTCATTTGATTTTTAGTTTTAGTAGTTTGACCTTGTGGATGTCAGGCAGGGAGTATTCTGTCTCTACAGATACAGCTCATTTTGTACAAGCATCACTTCCTGTTCATAAACTATTCTTTACATCACTTCCTACATGGGCTAAATCAGATTTACACTTGAACCACACACGATAGAAAGAAGTCCATCTCCATCCACTCTTTCTTTTCTCTTGAAGCAACAATATCTGTGAGCGTTAAGCTTTACTAATATTAGTAAACATTTAGTAGATGTACTTTGAAGGAAATATTATATTTATCGTCATCGCTATTAAGCTACCATCATGCCATGCCATAGCTATCATCTAGTCCACAGCATAGCTATAGAAAGTAATATATGTATATTACCTTGTTAATGCCTATCAGAATCAGAATCAGGGTCAGTCCAATATCACTGGCATATGCTGTTAAATTTGTTTATGTAGTGGCAGCAGTACAACGCAATATGTGATAAAATAGAAGAATTGAGTAAATCAATTACAGCAAGTATATAATGTATATCTCATAATTAAATTAAAAATAGTGCAAAAACAGAAATAATAAGAGTGAGGTAGTATTCATGGGTTCAATATCCATTGTCCATCATTGTGAGAATACTCAATAATATTAGTATATAGTAGAGGCGGGAGGAGAAGCTGGTGGCGCGCGCAGCTCTCCGGTGAAATGATATCATCTCTGTTAAATAGCAGCCGTGGACAATTCTGATTTGATGGAGACAGACATGAAAGCACAGAGGAACATCTGGAGAAATCCTGAAATGCCGGTTCACCGCCACTGTTACTGGGTGATCGAGAATCTCCGGAGGGAAGGCCCCAGAATCCCCAGCTCTGCCTGCTGCTGGCGACCGAGATTGAAGTCGAATTGCTCGAATAGAGATGGTGCTCGGTACTCGGTGTCGGAAGGCTGATCGGAGGCTCGAAGTTTTCGGACGACTCCGAGTCGGACTGTGGTCGGGCATGGCAGGGAAAGTTTTCTTCCTTCTCCCGTCTGCGTGAGATGTGGGACATTCGAGAGACTTTGAACTTTTTTACTGTGCCATGGCCTGTTCTTCATCAAGTTATGGTATTGTTGCACTGTTGTAACTATATGTTATAATTATGTGGTTTTGTTAGTTTTTCAGTCTTGGTCTGTCCTGTATTTTTGTGATATCACACCGGAGGAATATTGTATCATTTCTTAATGCATGCATTACTAAATGACAATAAAAGAGGACTGTGTGTCCTCATAATCTAATCTAATCTATGTTCAGGCCCGCGGCGATTCTGTTTTGAATCTAATACGTGTTTTACTTAACTTTCTGCAGTTTCACAGGGTCTTCTTATTAAAAACCCCAAAGAATTCTTCTGGCTCGGGTGATTTTTGAGAAGGTGTTTAACTCCCTACTTGGCTTCGTACACAACCTGCTGTGAGCGCAGTAGACTGAGCATCTTTATTTGCTGCAGGTTATTGTTACTGTTGCTCCAGCATTAACAGCACAAAATCTGGAACCACCAGCTACTACCTACAGCTTGCTCCCATTAAATGAAAGTATCCTAATTAGTGTTAACAAAATGTGTAATGAATAAAATCTGCCCTATGCCAGAAGGGAGAAATTTGCAAGAAGATCGTCTGCAAAGAAGAAGGGTTTTTCTCTTTACATGACAGCTAAAAATGGCTTTGGAGACGTTTACATTTTTTTCTGGTAATTGGAGTGTGGAAAGAAGTAACTCAATGCTGAGTGGAGGAATATGAGAAGGGTGAAATGGGAGTCAGTATAGAAGCCATGAGAAAGTGGGATGAGTGGAGTGACGTGCTCCTGGATAGAGAGGTCCTATTGATGTAACCATAGGTGGAAGTCTCAGTGAAGGGATGTAATGCCAAGAATTGGTGTTGGTTTATTGTTGTCACATGTACCAAGATACGGTGAAAAGCTTTTATTTACCTGCCTTCTCAAAGGTCGAAGTTCAATGTAAATTTATTATCAAAGTAAATATGTAAAGGCATCCGTTAGTCTTGCGAGACCATGGATCTGCGCCTGGAAAGTCTTCACTCTCCAGGGCGCAGGCCTGGGCAAGGTTGTATGGAAGACTGGCAGTTGCCCATACTGCAAGTCTCCCTTGTCCACGACACCGATGTTGTCCAAGGGAAGGGCAAGGACCGATACAGCTTGGCGCTGGTGTTGTCGCAGGGCAATGTGTGGTTAAGTGCCTTGCTGAAGGACACAACACGCTGCCTCAGCTTGGGCTTGAACTCACGACCTTCAGATCGCCAGTCGAATGCCTTAACCCTTTGGTCACGTATATAAATATATGTTACCATGTACTAGTCTGAGATTCATTTTCATGCAGGCATTCACAATAAATACAAAGAAGTGAAAAATGAAGCATAGTAATAATAATAATGACTAAGTAGCCAATAAAAATACAAGAACATGAGATGAAGAGTCCTTGAAAGTGAGCCCACAGGTTGAGGGGAACAGTTCAGTGTAGGAATAAGTGAAGTTATCCTTTCTAGTTCAAGAGCTTGATGGTTGAAGGGTAGAATTGTTCCTGAACCTGGAGATGTGAGTCCTGAGGCTCCTGCACTGAGAAGAGAGCATGGCCTGGATGGTTTGGGTCCTTGATACTGGATGCTGCTTACTTGTGACAGTGTTCCTTTGTGGATGTGCTCGATGGTCGGGAGGGCTTTATCTGTGATCGACTGGACTGTATCCATTACCTTTTGTAGGCTTTTCTGTTCAAGGACATTGGTATTTCCATACCTGCCCATGATGCAACCATTCAGTAGACTCTCCAGAATGCACCTGTGGAAGTTTGCCAAAGTTTTAGATGATGTGCTGAATGTTTGCAAACTTCTAAGAAAGTAAAATGCCGCCGTGCTTTCTTTGTAATGGCACTTACAAGCAGGACCCAGGACATTCTTCTGAAATGATAACACAGGAATTCCACGTTGCTAACCCTCTCTACCTCTGATCCCCTGATGAGCACTGGCTCAATGACCTCTGTTTTCCTCCTCCTATAGTCAATAACCAGCTCCTTGGTCTTGCTGACATTAAGTGAGAGGTTGTTGTTGAGGGATCACTCAGCCAGATTTTCAATCTCCCTCCTATATGCTGATTTGTCACCACCCTTGATTCGGTCAACAATACTAGTGTTGTCAGCAACCTTGTACATGGCAAAGCAGCTGTGCTTAACCTCACAGTCATATGTATAAAGCCTTGTATTGCACCTATGCTGATGAAGATTGTGGAGGAGACGTTGTTGCCAATCCGAACTGACTGGGGTCTTCAAGTGAAGATACCAAGGATCCAGTTGCACAAGTATGTATTGAACCCTAAGATTTGGAATTTACTGATCAGTTTTGAGCGGGTGATAGTATTGAATGCTGACTTGTAATGGAAAAGAGCATCCTGATGTATGCATCTTCTCTATCCAGATATTCCAGGATTGAGTGAAGAGCCAATGAAATGGCATCTCCTGTTGACCTGTTGTGATAGCAACACAAAGTGGATCCAAGTCACTCCTCAGGCAGGAGTTGATATGCTTCATCATCAACCTCTTAAAGCACTTCACCACAGTGAATGTAAATGGTACTGGATGATAGTCATTGAGGTAGATTGCCACATTTTGTTTAGGCACAGGTATGAAGAACCATGTACCCCACCTGGGCCAGTTGCTTTCCATGGGTTCACCTTCCTGAAGGATGCTCTAATGTCAGCCTCAGAGCCGGAAATCACAGGGTCATCGGGTTTCTGGGTGTTCGTGAGGGTGCCTCGGTGTTTTGATGGTTAAAGCATAAAAGGCGTTGAATTCATCTGGGAGCAAGACCTTGTTGTCATCTATGTCACAAACACGAGAAAATCTGCAGAATCTGAAATCCAAAGCAATGCACATAGAATGCTGGAGGAGCTCAGCAGGCCAGGCAGAGTCTATGGAAAAGAGTAAATCGTGGATGTTTTGGGCCGAAACCCTATTACAGGACTTACCAAATAGCTGGAAAGCAGCAGAGATCATAGAGGAGGAGCAGCGAGAAAGGGTTTCACTAAACTCCTGTCAAAGGGAACTTTTAATCTCCTCAGGGTAGATATCCATCAAAGAGACTTTGCAGTGGAGTAATAAATCACAAAGACAAGAGATTCTGCAGATGCTGGAAATCCAAAGCAACGCACACAAAATGCTGGAGGATCTCAGCAGGGTAGAGCATCTACAGAAAAGAGTGAACAGTCGATGTTTTGGGCCAAGACCCTTCATCGTGTCGCTTGGTTTTACTTTCCAAGGCAGGGGAAGTGTAGACTGAGTCTGTGGATTGATCGATCACCATCCTTGCAGCAGGCTGAAAGGGAAGAAGGAGCTTCAGCATTAAATTCCTTGAATATCAAAGGTGATCTACCTGCGTCCTATATTTTGGAATTGGAGACCCCGCTGTGAAAGGGGAAAGTAAAAGGGCAGAATTATGAAAGATAAAATGGATTAAAAGTGCACATTTCTTCAAAAGTATAGAGGAACTACGTGCAGAGAAATTTAGTTTTTTTTATTACTATCCAGACTGCTTTGTCTTGGGTGAGTGGAGATTTGTCATTTCACACTGCAGTCACTCTAGCATATTCCCCTGCCTGTAAAGTTGCAAGTTTAATGAAACACTGTGTGCAGGCGATATAATTTTAAAGCCTAATACTGCTTGCTTACTGACTGCCCATTACACACCTGGTGTTTAGGGCGGCAAGGAAAATCCTCCATCCCTGGTGATGTTCAGGACTTCCTTCATTGTGTCAATAGCTTCCTCTCAGTTTTTGCTGCTGTCAGTCATGCAAATCCTGGGTGGAGGCCCAGGAATACTGTCGCACTCAGATGTAGGAGGATTCTTTATTGCTGTTTCTGTAACAATATTTTTCCAGTCAGGGTTGTTAACCCTGTGCTCAACCCCTGAACTTGGAGGGCTGGTGGACCACACTTAGTCTGTCCTCTATTCTTTGACCTGTTTAGATTAGATAATTAGATTACATTATGAGGACACTCAGTCCTCGTTCATTGTCATTTAGAAATGCATGCATTAAAAAATGATACAATGTTCCTCCAGAATGATATCACAAGAAACACAGGCTAAAACTGATAAAACCACATAATTATAACATATAGTTACAACAGTGCAAAGCAATACCATAATTTGATAAAGAGCAGACCATGGGCACGGTAAAAAAAGTCTCAAGTCCTGATAGCCTCATCATCTCACACAGACGGTAGAAGGGAGAAACTCTCCCTGCCATGAACCTCCAAGCGCCGCAAACTTGCCAATGCAGCACCATTGGAAGCACCCGACCGCAGTGGACTCTGAGTCCGTCCGAAAACTTTGAGCCTCTGACCAGCCCCTCCGACACAGCCTCTCCGAGCACCATCCTCTGCCGAGCGCTTCGATCCCGCCCTGGCCACCGAGCAACAAGCAAAGCCGAGGACTCGGGTCCTTCCCCTCTGGAGATTCTGGATCACACAGTAGCAGCAGCAGCAAAACAGGCATTTCAGAAGTTTCACCAGATGTTCCTCTGTGCTCTCAGGTCTGTCTCCATCAAATCAGGATTGTGCACGGCACTCTACTGAGCATGGGAAATTCTATCAAGAGCAAAGCATGAAGCCCTGACTCCAGCCAACATAGCTCCCTGGGCCATTGAGGCACACAAGCCTCCAAACCCTACGACAAGGTTGTGGTCCTCTTGGCGGAGTACTTCTTGCAGTCATCAGAAAGTAGATTCATTAAAGTGTCAGCGATCACTGATTGGGGTTTGATTCTCACCTCTGTCAGTAAGGAGTTTGTACGTTCACCTCATGATCTCATGGGTTTCCTCTGGGTGTTCTGCTTGCCTCCCCCATTTCAAAGATTTTAATTTAGGGTTAGTAAATTGTGGGCATGCTATGTTGACACTGGAAGTGAGGCAACACTTGTGGGCTGTCCTCAGCACTGTCCTCAGACAGTGCTGTTCATTCACAAAAATGACATATTTTACAGTTTGTTTCTTTGTATGTGTGATAAATCAAACTGATCTTTATGTTCTTTATGAAACTTACCCAAGGTTCCTTCAGTTCAGCAAAGAACATAAAGCAGAGTCTATTGAGGCCAGCTCAATGAGGAATACCTATTCAGAATTTCTGCAGGGCTTCCAGCTGTCCAAGTTTAGTGTCACATCTTATATCTCCTCTTCAATGTCAGCAAAATTTCTTTCCACACTCTGAACTCACCAGAATCCTGGTTGGAGTTGTGGGTGGGATTAGAATAGGCTGCTGCTTGGGAAATGTGGAAAATCCCCCATCTGGGAACTTTCCGTGCTCTCTCTCTGAAGCTGTTGATGACTAATCTCTACATGAGGTCCTCCCACAGGAATTAGGCCACGGAAGTGCATGTTGAACTATTCTTGGAACTGAGAAAGGTGAAAATATTCTTCACCATGCCCTGTGTTTCCTCCCACCGTGACCTTCACTTCTGCCCAGTCATGGCGCAAGCAAACATGCAAGTGAGTTGCTGGGAGTATGGTTTTCTGCAAGCAATTCTATAAGCATACATGTAGACCTCGATCCCATTTATAAGCCCATGCAAACAAAATTCCAGACAACCCACAGGGTTTGCAATGAGACAATTGAGTTTCTGTAATGACGACCAATCAACTTATTGACAAGGGCATAAAGGCCAAGCATTTGGGGAACAAACCACAAATGAATAGAGCACTGATGATGTCTCCTCGTATGGTGACGAAGCGTTTGCAAGTGGATTGCCAAGATCGGAGAACAACTCAACCCAATCATCAACAGCCTGAGCTACACGCTTTCCAAGTTATTTCCATTAAAATGTGTCTCACATCACACCATAGGTCGCCCTCATTGTCTTGACTTGACATAAAGTACTTGAGAGGGCTCATGTGAAGTGCTTTGAGACATTCTGTGACATTATAGTCTCATTTAACATGAAAAAGTACAAGAACAGGCACTTTGGCCCACACTGTCTTTGCTGATCATGATACCGAATTAAACTGACTCTTTTCCATGATCCATATCCCTCTGTTTCTTCCATGTTCATGTGTTTGTCTGTTGTAATGGTCTCTTAAACATCACATCATATATCTGTTTCCATCACTAGCCCTGGCACCCAGTTCTAGGCACCTTCCACTAACAGGGTAAAAAAACGCTTGTCCCACACATCCCTTAAGCTTTCCCTCCTTAACCTTAAATTTACGTCTTCTAATGCTTGATATTTGAACCTTGGGGAAATAATTAAATGCAGGAGTTGTAGATATGAAATAAAGGATCAATTTTTTTTACATTTAATTAGGTTTTCTGCGACGGATTTTAATTCCTGGTTAAGAGCCAGTGGAAATCTTCCTACTTAAATTATTGACCTGATTAATGAGATACATATCCGTTACAAGTGCCACCCACTGCTACTCTAGAGAAGGAGATGATGACTGAAATTTTCTAGGGATCCACTCGAATGATCAAGCTCAGCACACAGTGAGTGATTAAGCAGAAAATTATAGGCATGACTTTCCTTTCAAGATCAAGTTGAAGTTTATTGTTACTCATGTACACATGTATGAAACCCCCTGTATGAAACCCCCTGGTTTCCATGGCTGCGTAAGTCTGTGGAGACAACCTCTGTCCCCACTAAACTCGTGAGATTGAGGTGCTCTCCCACTCCAAACCCGTTTGTGTGGATGCTGTGTAATTTGCTACCCCGTTACAAATTAGTGCCACGAAACAACAGACAGCACACTGCATATAAATAAAAGATTATATTATTTACGGATCTTAATTTGACTATAGGGTTAGTATAGAAAAAAACAAAAAAAAAGAAAAGGGCCCATTTTAGTGTGATTGGTCTCTCAGCAGCTGACTATGAAATTGAATTTCGGATCTTGGCCCAGGGGAGTGGTTGGAATGGGGAGGCACTGGCCACACTATACTGCCACAGACTCCAAGACCAACTGAGGGATGCTCTCGCCTTGGGAGAGCCAGCAGAGAACTTAGAGGTTCTGATCAACCGGTCCACCTATTGCGATAATTGCCTGGCAAAGCAAAAGTAAGACCACTTGAGTGGGCCAAGGAAAGCTGGTCCGAGCCCAGTCCCTAAGCATCGCAGTTCCACTCCCCAACTTTGGGCTATGACAAGCCCATTGCCTACTCAAGATCCAGCTGAACCCATGCAGTTCTGTTGCACTAGACTCTCTGCCCTGCTGTTGGAGTCAAGGTTGCTGCTTTTACTGTGAGGAAGCAGGTCACCTGCAGGCTGAATCTCTGAAGCTGCAGCCACCTGGGGAACTGCTAAGACCATCCAGTGTCGGGAGCACTGTGATGGTAGCAGACACTACTCCCAATCCCATGGATTCTGGTTTCATGCTGAAGGTGGATTTCACCCGGGGTAAGAACTTGAGGCAGCGGGCAAATTTCTGGATTTAGAAACTGCCCATTGGTTTGACATACCGCTGCAAGAGTTGAGCCAGCAACTGTCTTGGACGGCTGCCTGCTAGGTTCCAGGCAGATCCAGCATCAGATTGTGGCTTTGCAGATGAGGATAGGGGATCATGTGGAAGACATTAGTTTCTACATTACTGACTCTCCACACATACCCCTGATCTTTGGGTACCCCTAGCTGTGTCAGCATAACCCATCTGTGGACTGGACAGAGGAGAATCATTGCTTGATCCAGTCATGGTAAGAGGCTTTTTTTAAGGCATGGTGTTCCAACACCCAGACTCTCTAGTGACCAATGATTTCTAAGGGACAGGTTTCAATGCGAGGGAACCTGAGTCCTGGAGACCTAGTCCAGTCCTCAAGCTGGTTCTGGCCAACGGGACAGTGTGAGTTCTGACACAGTCTAGCCAGAATCCCACAGCAACTAGAGAGGGAATTTCTAGATCAGGAGAAGACCATGGAGATGCCAGAGCAGTCTGGGAGACTTGCCGCTAAGCTGAAGAGAACCAGCCGCCAGTCTCAAAGGAAGGGCAGGGCTCTCTTTTGCAGATCCTTGAAGCCTGTTCCTGGAGATGCAAGAACCCTCTGTAATGCCTTGCTGCCGTTGTCTATGAATACAGACGGGAAGTCAGACTCTGATTTGGCCACTGTTTCCATGGGTGAACTGTGTGGGCTCAGAGAGAGGCCTCTGAAACCCGTCAAATCACCACTATCACCAAAGGAGTCGTCCTCAAAGGAAGATCCGGAGGAGACAGCAACATCCAAACTGGTTGAAACTCCCTCTATTTACAAGGACTTAGAGGAGGTCTTCAGCAAGGGAAAGACACTGACTCTTCCACTGCACCAACCTTGCAATTGCAATAGACCTGCTGCCTGGTAATTGTCCTCTGCGGGGTTATTTGTACATGCTCTCAGGCCCAGAGAGAAGTGCCATGGAGGAGCATATAAAGGAAGCACTTGACACAGGCTTCATTTAGGCTTCATTTAGGCTTCCACCTCACCCGCCAGCGCAGGTTTCTTCTTCGTACAAAAGAAAGGTAGGAGCCTATGGCCATACATTGATTACGGAGGATTAAAGCACCTAGCAACCAAAAATTGCTACCCACACAAAATGCTGGAGGAACTCAACAGGCCAGGCAGCATCTATGGAAAAAAGTACAGTTGACGTTTCGGGCTGAGACGCTTCGGCAGGACTGCCCTCTTTCTCTTATGAATGTGGCTTTTGAGTTGCTCCAAGCAGCAAGGGTATTCACAGAATTAGACCTCTGGAGTGCCTACAATCTAGTACGTATCAGGCAGGGCAATGAGTAGAAGATGGTATTCAATATACCGACAGGGCTCTAAGAGTGCCAGGTTATTCCCTTCAACCTTCCGAACGCCCCAGCCATTTTCCAAGCCTTTATAAACGACGTGCTCTGGGATACTCTGCATAAGTATGCCTTCATCTACTTGGATAATATCCTAATATTCTCAAAGTCCATGGAGGAACACGTTGCTCATGTCAGGGACGTTTTAAGGAGACTACTAGACCATGGACTTTACTTCAGGTTGGAGAAGTCCAAGTTTGACTTTTGGGTTTCATCCTCTCTAATGGCAAGCTCAAGATGGACCTTACCAAAAACCAGGCAGTCAGGGACTGGCCACTTCCATCCAATATCAACCAGGTTGAACGATTCCTGGGGTTTGCTAACTTCTATCGGAAGTTCATCGGGAACTTCAGCTTGGTGGCTGCTCCGCTGACGGCCCTAACTGATAAATCCACGGCCCCTTTGTCTGGATTGAAGTGGAGGCCGCTTTTACAGAGTTTAAACAATGGTTCACATCAGCTCCCTCCTAACTCGGACCTTCCCTTCATTGTGGAGGTGGATGTCTCACTCATCGGATTAGGTGCTGCCTTGTCTTAACGATCACTTTCGGACAGTAAACTGCACCCGTGTGCATTTTTCTTCAGGTGGCTGTCCCCAGCAGAGGGGAACTATGACATCAGGAATTAGGAGCTTCTTGTGGTTAAGTTAGCTTTGAAGGAATAGCACCTCTGGCTGGAGGGGGTCAAGATGCTTTTTATCATTTGGCTTGACCAAAAGAACCTGGCCTATATTCAAGAGGTCAAGAGGCTGTATTCCAGACAGGCCAGGTGGTCTTTGTTTTTTAACCGGTTTAATTTCATCCTGACCTATCGACCAGGGTCTAAGAACCAGAAGCCAGATGCCCTGTCCTGTCAGTTTGACAAACGGAATGAGAGAAGTAACCTCCCACCATTTTGCCCCAAGCCAGGGTGGTAGTGCCAATTCATTTTGGAATTGATGCTCTTCTTCACAAGGCCCAAGTGGAGATTCCTGAGAATAGTCCTCCGGGTTGGTTCTTCATCCCAAGTTCTGTCCAGACTCAGAATGACCACACACCCAGGGATTGCCAGGACCCTTGAGTTTATCAAGAGGAGATATTGGTGGCCCGAAATGATGAGAGAAGTTCAGCAGAACATGCTGGCATGTGAGGTGTGCGCCCGGTACAAGGAGGCCCATACACGACCTCAAGGTTTCCTCCACACCCGTTCCGAAAAGACCTTGGGCATACGTCTCCATGGACTTTGTCACGGGTCTCCCACCCCCAAGGGAAAGTCAGTCATCATGGTGGTTATTGATTGGTTTTCGAAAGCCTGCAAGTTCATTGCCTTGGAGAAGACATCGTCCGTGGTGGAGATGGCCGAGATTGTCCTGGACCAGGTCTTCAGGGTCCACAGATTCCCGATGGGTATTGTCTCGGATCGTGATCCACAATTCTCATCACATTTCTGGAAGGCTTTCTGTAAACTGATAGGGGCAACAGCAAGCCTTTCCCCCGTGTTTCACCCGCAGTCCAATGGCCAGAAGGAGCAGACCAGCCAGGATTTAGAATGCACCCTGAGATACCTGGCCTCGGAAGGACCTTATGAGTGGTGTGAGCATTTGATGTGAGCAGAGATTGCCCACATCACCTTACAGCACTTGGTGCATTGGGATGTCACCGTTTGAGTGCCAGTTTGGTTATCCTCTGCCTCTCATTCCTGAACAAGAAAGTGAGGTAGAAGGTTTTGTCCAATGCTCCAAGGGGGAGTGGATGAGGGCAAGAGAGATTTTGCTGGCTTTTACCCAGAGAACAGAGACCAAGGAAAACCAGAGGAGAAGTCTGAGACATGCTTTACAGATCTGGCTGTGCACTCATGATTTGCCTCTCCGAGTGAAATCTAGAAAGTTGGTGTACAAGTTCATTGGTCCCTTTAAGATCCTGAGGAAAGTAAGCCCATTGGCTTACACCTTGCAGCTCCTGAAGACCCTAAAGATCAACCCCACCTTCCACATTTCTAAATTAAAACCTGTCTGCACCAGCCCCTTAGCCTTACCACCATCAGCCTTGCACCACCAGTTTTATCATGAGGGAGCAGGTCTTCACAGTGAAAAGCCTTTTGGTTTGAGGTGTTCAGCAATACCTGGTGGACTGGGAGGGATTTTGGACCAGAGGAGAGGTGCTGGGTGCCAGAAAGAGACATCCTGGATCTGACTTTCATCCATGATTGGCATCACTGCCTCTCCGAGCATCCAGGGCTGTCAGGAGCTAGCCGTAGGGGAGGGGGTCCTGTTAGAAGATGCTCCCAACCACGTTATCTTCCGAGATTTAAACGCTCTAACTCTTCGGAGTATGGATAGTTGGGATGGCATTTTTCAGGTCTTAGAACGTTCCTGTCTGTTTTGGGCACCAGGAATTGAGTACTTAAGGAACACCTGAGCATAGGTTCAGTGCTCAATTGTAAGCCAACTGACGTTTTTGTTGAGCATTTGTTTTGTGCATAGTTTCTTGATCCCGTTTGATACCATGTATCGATCCCAGCCTCAGGTACTCCAGCATTTGGGTCCAAGCTGTTCTCGTCAAGGACTCTCAACACAAGTATAAAGGTAGCTTGCTGAACACCAGCTCTACCCTGACTAACGTTCAGATTCCAATTTGAATCCTTGTCAGCGTAATTTTCACGTGATCTTCATCTTCGCCTCGCTGTTCCTTTGCACGCTGCTACCATCGTTCCATCCATGTCGGCTCGCTAACATCATGAACATCCGATATGCATTCGCAGTTTGTGTTCATTTTAATTTTAATTTAGCCCCACTAATGATGGATAAATACGTTCGGTGCAATCTCTATGAGTCTGAAGGCGCTGAAGCCTTGACTTTTAAGCCTGTTAAGAAATAGAAACTACAGAAAACGCATACAACGCAATACAATCTTACATACCTGGAGTATGGTTTTATTCTATTACTGTCAGATCAGCAATGTCCCATGTGGTGATCTGTATGACAAAATGAAAATTCTATACATGAAACTGCAGGGTGAGAATTTCAATTAAATCTAGGCAAAAAAGTACAGTATCCTCTTTCATCAGAAAATTGGAAATATATAAGCAAAACATTGGGAGAATGTTCTCACATTTTCCCTGCTTGGAAGGTATGGCACTCTCTTCCACAGGTAGCAATTTGCAAGAGTACTGCGTACACCTGCCATCACTGAAGAAGGATTTTCAGAATTGGTTCAAGGATTTGAATGATCCAGAAATTCTGGACTGGGTAATGAACCCATTTCTTTGCAAGGTGGAAGAACAGGAAGAGAGCTTGCAGGAAGAGATTATCGAAATTCAGAAAGTTGAAGAAATAAAAATGCTTTTCAAAAATATCGGCTGTTGTGATGCTGTCATACGAAATTTCCTGGTCTTTGGAGAAGAGCCAAACTGCTCTTCATTGCATTTCCAACCTCCTAGCTTGTTGAAAGAGGCTTCAGTGCAGTGAACCACATTCTCATAAAAAACAAACTGCATGGACATTGTTACATGTGGGGACTTAAGGCTTTTGCTGTCACAGTATGAACCAGATATTTCAACTCTTGCTAAAGACCATCAAGCTCAAGGATCACATTGACATTGAAGCTGCTGTACAGCACAATGGTACTGTGTAAGATAGGTTTAAAGACAAATAAAAATTTAAAGCAGAATCATTTTTCTCATGCTAACGTAGGCATGCTTTTACACTATGGGGGCACTGGAAAGTATATTGTGTCTAAGAGGGGCGTTGGCAAGTATAATGGTGCTTTAGGAAGCTAGAAAAGGTTGAGAAACACTGGGGTAGACTAATCGTAGAGTAGGTTGAAAGGTCGGCACAAGGGGTCTGTGCTGCGCTGTAGTGTTCTATGCTCTCTATTAGGTTTGTCAGCTCTAGTTAGATGTCTTCCTGGGAGATCCATATGGTCTCAAGTTCAAGTTTAATTTCATTGTCATGTGACTGTACATAAATGCAACCAATTGAAATTAAGAAATTGAAATACCAACCAATTCTTCCAGACCACAGTACACCCACAAAACATATATCACATACAGCACATAAACCAAAATATTAATATAAATAAATCAATAAATATAACTCAAAATGCATGTGTGTGTAGCACAGGATAATAGTTAACAGCACAGAAAAGAGCTTACTGAATTAGTGACGAGACCTTTATGGTAGCAGGGGATCTGCCTGAGTGAAGAAGCTGTTGCCCAGGCTGGCAGTCCTAGCCTTTCTGTACCTTCAGCTTGATGGTAGTGGGTCAAAGAGATTGTGAGATGGGTGGTAGGGATCCTCAACAATGCATCGGGCCCTTTATCAGCAACAATCCTGGGAGGTATCACGAATAAGGTGGAGGAAGACCCTGGTGATCCTCACGGCAGTTTGTACTATCTGCCACATGGAACGGCATGCATAGTCTTGTTTCTCTTTACTTTCTGTATTTCCTGTCAAAGCGTATGAAAGAAATTTATTCCTTTTGATACACCTATGATACATTCCAGCTGAATTCTTGGAAATCCTGGCAACCTGAACCCTGAAGAAAGTTACCCTGTTTCTTAGAACTAAGTTCAAAGTTTAAAGTAAATTTATTATCAAATATATATATGTCACCACATACAACCTTGAAATTCATTTATTTGTGAGCAGACTCAATAAATCCATAAATAGAATAATAACCATAATAGAATCATTCATAATAGAATCTTTCATAATGAAAGATTGCAGCAACTTGGGCATTCTAACAGTGTACAAAAGACAACAAACTGTGCAAATACAAAAAGAAAGAAATATTAATAATTAATGAATAACCAATAAATATCGAGAACATGAAACGAAGAATCTTTGAAAGTGAGGCCATAGGTTGTGGGTACATTTCAATGATGGGGCAAGTGAAACAGAGTAAAGTTATCCCTTTTGGTTCAAGAGGCTGATGGTTGAGGGGTATTAACTGTTCCTTAACCTGGTGGTGTGAGTCCTGAGGCTCCTGTACCTTCTTCCTCAAGGCAGCAGTGAGAAGAGAGTGGAGTCACTGATGATGGATGCTGTTTTCCCGTGACAGTGCTTCGTATTGTTGTGTTCAATGGTGGGGAGGGTTTCACCTGTGAAAGACTGGGTCATATCCACTGCTTTTTGTAGGATTTCCCATTCAAGTACATTGGTGTTTCCATACCAGTCTGTGATGTATTAGGGAACAATTTTCTCAGAACAGTATCCTGGTGTTCTCTTCATGTTCCTCTTTCTGCAGAGAATAAAGAGGCTTGAAGTCAAGCACATCTTAGAATAGTTACAATTAAAATTGTGCTTCCATTTAGATATCCAGCCACTGATAGTTATTTCTTCACACAGATTATTATCACTGACAGATGAAGCAAACAATATGCTTATTAATAGTCAAGGCCCAGTCTATATTCAATTACATCTTTGCTTCAGATTGTTTGTGATTATATCTGTCATCTCTGCATGGAAACAGTGGATTTAACACAGATTATGTCACCTTCAACTGTTGCAGCTGAGCTGTCTTTCCCTGAAGCTGACATTCATGCCTTTATTTGCTGATACATTCTGTGCTTCAGAATTTGCTGTCAAAAATTTCATTTGCAGTTTGCTGATCTGCGTTCTTTAATGAATATAGTAAAGTATATACTGCAGACTATTTGACCATTATGCCCATAATAATCAGAATGGATCTGTTTAGGCTTCTTTTCCACTTTCACTCTTTGTCAATAGCCTACAGTTATCTTTCTTTTCATAGCTATAGATTTAGTGAATTACACCTGTAACCCTCAGGTTTGACTGGTGGAGTTAGTCTAGGGAAGACAGTCTCTGGCCCTGCCAAACGTGTGAAATCTGAGGTGCAAAACCCTCTTGTTTGTGTGGATGCTGTGTTACAACTCAGCACCACGAAATAACAAACAGTACACCATATGCAGTTAAACGATTTAGCTTTATAAATCTTAATTTGACTAGAGGGTTAGTAAAGAAAACAAAAAGAAGAGCGCCCATTTTAATGAAACAGTCTCCTGTGTACGATGGAGCTCACGGTTTCCTGTCTGTTAGTCCTCCTACGATTTCCCCCGGGTGGCGTCAACTCCCGGCTCCATTCCAAGTCCACTCTGTCCTGCAGCCTACGACTTCTCCGTTCTGGCATCTTCTCTCTCCATCTTCCGCCGAACAAAAGACTTGAATCCTGTGAGTCACACAAGAAAGTAAAACCACTCCCCTCATTGGGTGGCGCGGATTCCAAAGCCCCTGTTATCTCTAGTCATAACCCAAACACTGCTGCTAAAGAGAAACCATTACATTAGCAGTGAAACCTTTCCCAGGGCATTACACACCCATGTAACCAATTAACCTACTCTCCTGAATATCCTTGGAAGGAAACTGGTGTACCTGGGGGAAAACAACATGGTCATGGGGTGAATGTGCAAGCTCCTGATGGGCAGAGGTGGGTATTGAACCTGGGTCGCTAGCTCTGCAATAGCATTACACTAACAGTTGTACGACCATGCCACCCTAACATGTGGTGAGAGTTCTTCTTCCACGAGCCCTTGAGTTCCAGATGCCCTTTACTTTCTGAGTAAAAACATGGTTAACTCTTCTCTACTCCTGATAGTAGTGTTACTGAATCTGAGCTCCTCAGTTATCAACCAGCCAATCCTGATGAAGGGTCTCAGCCCGGGACGTTGACTGTTTATTCTTTTCCATAGGTGCAGCCTGACCTGCTGAGTACCTCCAGTATTTTTTGTGTGTGTCACTCTGGATCCCAGCATATGCAGAATCTCTTGCGTTCAATTACCCACCTCTCTGCTTGCTTGTCTGGGACTCTATACACCTGTGTATATATTTGATAGAGATCATTTTCGTGAATTCTGAATCCACAAGCAGAAAATAAATAGAAAGTGTTGGAGAAATGTACTAGACTGTTTTGAGCCTGCATATGGAAACTCTCTGTGCAATCCGTCAGCTGGACTTCCAATGGAGAGTCTGGACTACAGGGCACATCGGTAGCGTAGCGGATAGTGTAATGCTTTATAGCACCAGAAACCTGGGTTCAATACTGCCACAGTTTGTAATGAGTTTGTACACTCTCCCCATGACTGTGTGGGTTTCCTCTGGGTGCTCCGATTTCATCCCACATTCTAAAAGCGCATGGGTTAGGGTCAGTACGTTGTGGGCATGCTATGTTGGCACCAGAAGCATGGCGACACTTGCAGTCTGCCCCCAGCACAATCCTTGGACTGTGTTGGTCATTGGCACAAATGATGTACTTCACTGTATGTTTTGATGTACATGTGACAAATAAGCATCAAATCCAATGAAATCACGTGCTTGCCCCAACACATTTTAACACTGTACCACTATTTGATGAGAACGTTTCAGTGATGTTCTATCTTCTCAGAGTTTAAACTGTCAGATTCTCCTTTTCTTGATCTCTATGTTTCCGTCTCTGGAGACAAAGAGTATACCTTTTATATCTTTTATAAGCCGACTGATCTGATCGTTTTTACTATGGGTGTTTGGTCCCTATATACATCTATCCCCCATCAAGAAGGCCTCAAAGCTCTCTGTTTCTTTCTTGACAAAAGACCCAACCACTTCCCCTCCTCCATCTGGGAGAATTGGTCCTCACCCTCAATGATTTCTCTTTCCGCTCTCCCACTTTCTCCAAACTCAAGGTGCATCCTTGGGCACCCACAAGGGCCCCAGCTATGCCTACCCTTTTGTTGGCCACATAGAACAGTCTATGTTCCAAGCCTGGTAATGCTCCCAACTCTTTTCTGCGGTTTTTTGATGGTTGAATTTGTGCTGCGTCATGCACCAATGCTGAACTTTTCAATTTCAGCAACTTCATCAGAAACCTCCACCCAGCTCCTGAATTCATTTGGTGCATTTCTGACACCTCTCTGCCCTTTCTAAATCTCTCTATCTCCAGCTCTGGAGACAAGCTGTCTGCCAGCATCTTTTATAAACTTACCGATTCCCACGGCTATCTTGACTTTATCTCTTCCCACCCTGTATCTTGTGAAAATGCTATTCCCTTTTCTCAGTTCCTTCATCACCTTTTCTGCATTTACCCCAACTTCCCATTGCCTTAACTGGGATAGAGTTTAAAAACGCAAACACGAGGAAATCTGCAGATGCTGGAAATTCAAACAACACACACAAAATGCTGGTAGAACGCAGCAGGCTAGACAGCATCCATAGGAAGAAGCACAGTTGATGTTTCAGGCCAAGACCCTTCGTCAGGACTAAATGGGAGGGGGTGAGGGAGATCTGAATTAATAGGAGTAGACAAGAGGGGGAGGGATAGAGCTAAGAGCTGGACAGTTGATTGGCAAAAGGGATACAAGGCTGGGGAAAGGAGAGGATTAAGTGACGGGAGGCCTAGGGAGAAAGAAAGGGGGAGGGGAGCACCAGAGGAAGATGAAGAGCAGGCAAGGAGTTATTGTGAGAGGGACAGAGAGAGAAAAAAGAGTTAGAGAAAAAAAAGAAAATAAACAAAGAAACAAACAAATAAATAAATAAGGGATGGGGTGAGAACGGGAGGAGGGGCATTAACGGAAGTTAGAGAAGTCAATGTTCATGCCATCAGGTTGGAGGCTACCCAGACAGAATATAAGGTGTTGTTCCATCAACCTGAGTGTGGCTTCATCTTGACAATGGAGGAGGCCGTGGATAGACATGTCAGAATGGGAATGGGATGTGGAATTAAAATGTGTGGCCACTGGGAGATCCTGCTTTCTCTGGCGGACAGAGCGTAGGTGTTCAGCAAAGCGGTCTCCCAGTCTGCGTCGGGTCTCACCAATATATAGAAGGCCGCACCGGGAGCACCGGATGCAGTATATCACCCCAGCCGACTCACAGGTGAAGTGTCGCCTGACCTGGAAGGACTGTCTGGGGCCCTGAATGATAGTGAGAGAGGAAGTGTAAGGGCATGTGTAGCACTTGTTCCGCTTACAAGGATAAGTGCCAGGAGGGAGATCGGTGGGAAGGGATGGAGGGGACGAATGGATAAGGGAGTCACGTTTCCCACTATGTCTCCTGCAAAACTACCATCCCCTTCTCATAATTCCTCCATCTCCACCGCATCTGCTCTCAGGATGAGGCCTTTCATTCCAGGACAAAGGAGATGTCCTCCTTTTTTAAAGAAAGGGGCTTCGCTTCCTCCACCATCAACTCTGCTCTCAAACACATCTCCACCATTTCACGCACATCTGCTCTCACTCCATCCTCCTGCCACCCCACTAGGGATAGGGTTCCCCTGGTCCTCACCTACCACCCCAAGGGCATGTATAGCACTTGTTCCACTTACAAAGATAGGTGCCTACGCGACTCCCTTGTCCATTCGTCCCCCCATCCCTTCCCACTGATCTTCCTCCTGGCACTTATCCTTGTATGCGGAACAAGTGCTACAAATGCCCTTACACTTCCTCCCTTACCACCATTCAGGTCCTTCCAGGTGAGGCAACACTTCACCTGTGAGCCGACTGGTGTGATATACTGCGTCTGGTGCTCCCGATGTGGCCTTCTATATATTGGCGAGACCAGACGCAGACTGGGAGATCATTTCGCTGAACACCTACGCTCTGTCCGCCAGAGAAAGCAGGATCTCCCAGTGGCTACACATTTTAATTCCACGTCCTATTCCCATTCTGATAATGTCTATCCATGGCCTCCTCTACTGTCAAGATGAAGCCACACTCAGGTTGGAGGAACAACACCTTATATTCCGTCTGGGTAGCCTCCAACCTGATGGCATGAACATTGACTTCTCTAACTTCCGTTAATGCCCCTCCTCCCATTCTCACCCCATCCTTAATTAATCAATCAATTAATTAATTATTTTCCCTTTTTTTTCCTTTTTTCTCTCTCTCTGTCCCCCTCACAATAACTCCTTGCCTGCTCTCCATCTTCCTCTTCCCCTCCCCTTTTCCTTCTTCTTGGACCTCCTGTCCCATGATCCTCTCATATCTCCTTTGTCAATCACCTGTCCAGCTCTTGGCTCCATCCCTCCCCCTCCTGTCTTCTCCTATCTTTTTGGATCTCCCCCTCCCCCTCCCACTTTCAAATCTCTTACTAGCTCTTCTTTCAGTTAGTCCTGACGAAGGGTCTCGACCTGAAACGTCCACTGTACCTCTTCCTGTAGATACTGCCTGGCCTGTTGCGTTCACCAGCATTTTGTGTGTGTTACTGGGATAGAGTTCTGTTTGTCCTGACCTACCACCCCATAAACTCTACATCCAACACACCATTCTCTGCAACTTCTTCCATCTTCAAGGGTACCTTACCACCAAACACATTTTTACTTTCCCCTTCACTCTCTGCTTTCTGTAGGGAATGCTCCCTCCCTCATCCATTCATCCCTCCCCACTTAATCTCCCTCCTGGCACTCATCCCTGCAAGTGGAAGAAGTGCTGTACTTGACAATTCAGCTCCTCCTTCACCTCCATTCAGGATCCTAAACAGTCCTTTCAGGTGAGGTGAGACTTCATCTGTGAATCTGTTGTGGTCGACTACTGTATCTGGTGCTCCTGATGTGACCTTCTCTACATTGGTAGATTGGGAGACCACTTTGTCGAGCACCTTCGCTCCATCTGCAAAAAACTAGATTTCTCAGTGGTCGATGATTTTAATCCCAGTGCCTATTCCCATACTGACATGTCAGTTCATGGTCTCCTCTTTTGCCACAATAGGATACTCTCAGGTTGATGAAGCAACACCCCATATTCTGTCTAGATAGCCTCCAATCTGATGGCATGAACATGGATTTCTACAATTTCCGGTGTTTTTTTCCTTTCCCTTCCCTCTTCTTCAATTCTCCACTTTGTCCCCCTTACTTCTTCTCCTCACCTGCCTACCTCCTCCCCTGAATGCCCCTCCTCCTTCCCTTTATCCCATGGTCCACTCTCCTCTTCTATCAGGTTCCTTCTTTTCCTTTCCTACCCATCACCTCCCAGCTTCTTACTTCATCTCTCCTCTGCCACCCAGCTGACCTCACCTATCACCTTTTAGCTTGAACTCCTTTCACTCCACCCGCACCTTATTAATTTGGTTTCTTCCCCCTCCCTCTCCAGTTCTTGACCTGAAATATCAACTGTTTATTCATCTCCATAGATGCTACCTGATCTGCTTAGTTCCTCTAGCACTTTGAGTGTGTTGCAGCTGTAAGGATAGGGTTAGCTCAATACCTCTGAGTCCAAAGACACACAATAGAAAAATCTTCTGTCTGTCTGCTCACTAAATGATATGAAATGGTACAGAAATATATCATTTTGATTCTGTTGTCCTATCTAGTTTAGTTCCATAGACACACTAAACAGAAACAATGGTGCTTTACCTGCCAGCTCAAGAGAATATAAAAGATCTCGTGCAACTATCCAAAGAAAAGGAGCAGCATATCTCTATCAACACACATAAAAGTTGCTGGTGAACGCAGCAGGCCAGGCAGCATCTCTAGGAAGAGGTACAGTCGATGTTTCGGGCCGAGACCCTTAGTCAAGACTAACTGAAAGAAGAGCTAGTAAGAGATTTGAAAGTGGGAGGGCAAGGTGGAGATCCAAAATGATAGAAGAAGACAGGAGGGGGAGGGATGGAGCCAAAAGCTGGACAGTTGATTGGCAAAAGGGATATGAGAGGATCATAGGACAGGAGGCCCAGGGAGAAAGAAAAGGGGAGGGGTGAAGCCTAGAGGATGGGCAAGGAGTATAGTGAGAGGGACAGAAGGAGAAAAAGGAGAGAGAGAAAAAGAATTTATATATATATATATAGAAAGGAACCAGCAACTTTTATGTGTGTTGCTTGAATCTCCAGCATCTGCAGATTTCCTCGTGTTTGCGTATCTCTATCCTTCGACCAGCATTGCTACAAGACAGCCTATATATGCATTTATCTTATTGGTCCTGGTTGAGTGTAAGTGGGAGTCATATTCCCAACATTACAATAGTGACTGCACTTTGAAAGTAAAATTGGATGTGATGCACGTTGACAGATTCTGAGAGCATAAAAGATGTTACATGAAGGCAAGTGCTTCAGAAATATTTTCTTCTTTTTCATGGTTGATAAAGTGAATAATTCAGCTTTGACAAGGAACCATAACTTGTCTCTTCCCTTTATAGATTTGCCATTCTCTATTTTCAATGCTTTCCATTTTTCCTCAAAATTTCCTTGAAGTATTGCATTCAATTTTTTCCCTATACACTAATGAAGATCTTCCATAATACTTCAGAGACAACTTTATGGAAGGCCATGGGTGCCGCAGTAGCACAGCAGTTAGTGTAACGCCATTACAGCACATGGCGTCACGTTTCGGAGTTCATTTCCGACGCCATCTGTATGAAGTTTGTCCATCTTTCCCGTGAGCTTGTGGGTCTCCTACAGCTTTTCTGATTTCCTCCCCCAGGCCAAAGAAGATTGTTCCACAGGCTAAGTAAGTGGGTTGGGGGATCGTGAAGCTTGCTGGGCCAGAAGGGCCACTCTATCTGTAAATAAGTGAACATTAAAATAAATAAAATTACCAATGAATCACAGTTGAAGCTTTATTAAAGAGAATACAGTCAATCCTGACAGGTTTCTCAAACCATGAAGTGGTACATCTCCTTCTAGAGAAATGTGCAGTTGCAACAGAACCAGCCAATAGCTTAACCTCAGATATTAATGATTAATAATGATATAATAATCTTCTTCTTATTGTGTCCACGGACAGTCTATACATGGCCCAGCCAGAAATGGACACATTTTTGCCCCTTGTTGTTGAATTCGGCAAGATCTGCAACAGTACAGGGTTCCTCTAGCGATGGGCATTGCAGGAGATGTTGCATAGTTTGTGGCTCAGTTCCACATTCACAAGTTGTCAGGCTGGTTGCATATCCCCATTTGCTTAGTGACGCCTTTGAACGGCCTACACCAGCCCTAAGTCTGTTAAGGCACTTCCAGGTTGCCCAGTTGCGATTAGCTCCTGGGGGAAGGCTTCCATTCGGTGGAATTTCCATTGTTGGGGGTTGTTTGAGACTGGCGAGCCGGTCTTTCCACAAGGCGGTGCGGGCTTCAGATGGGGTTCACTGTAATGGAACAACACTGTTCATGAAGCTCTTCCTTGACTTTAGGCGGCTGGGTGTAGGTGTATGACCATGTAGAGGGTGCCTCTCACCTGATGTTTGATGGAGTCGTTCTTTCTTGCTGGCTACCGTTCTTCTTATATCAGGGGGAGCTATACCCGCCAGGGTATATAGACTGTTGGTGTTTGTTGGTTTTAAATAACATGTGATAAGTTGGCAGCTTGCATTCAGAACGGCATCCATCTTCTTAGCATGAGTAGATCCTTCCCAGGGCAGGCGTATTCGGCAGTGGAACAGCAAAGAGCAAGTGCACTGGTTCGCAATGTTTTCAAGCTTGCTCCCCATTTTGTGTTAGTGAGCTTATTCAGAATGTTGTTTCGTGCGCTCCCTTTTGCCTTTGTCTTATTGATGTGGCTCTTGAAAGTGAGGCTTCTGTCAAGGGTGACTCCTAAGTGGATAGGGTGCTCGCAATGAGGCTAATTTTGAATGTCTACAGGTAAGAAAATTTTCATTTCAGATGATGAATACAAAATTTTAAAGTAACATTTCAACTAATTTGTTAAAAACTACCATTTGTTTAATGTGTGGATGATATAATTATTTTGGAATTAAGGGTTATGGGGAAAAGGCAGGTAGATGGAGCTGAGTTTACGGACAGATTAGCCACGATCTTATTGAATGGTGGGGCAGGCTCGATGGGCCGGATGGCCTACTCCTGCTCCTATTTCTTATGTTCTAATGCATCAGTGTTGCTCCACACAAGGTTACTTTAAGCTGGCTTCACGGTTCCTGAGGTGGAATGCACAAACTTGCATCTTTGATGGGTTTGCGTGGAGGTGGTTTTCTTTATAGTAGGATGTTAGTCCCTCCAAGGCCTCAGAAAGTGTTTTCTCCACAGTGTTAAAATCAGTGCTTTGAGCAGTGATGCATAAATGATATAATTATGATAAAATAATATAATACTAATGGTTAATGGCTTAACCTCAACATTTTCCTTTGCATTATTTGCAATAAAAGTATGACACCTACATTCTGTTAAATGGCAAATTAATTATATTTCCTCAGCAATCCTTATACTATCTCAGTGCGCTGATGTGATGAAATGATCTTTATGGATGGCGTGCAAAACAAAGTTTCTCACTGTGCCTCACTACATATTACAATAATAAACCAATTTACCAATTTGTTTACAATATGATGCAAAACAAAGCAGACATTCTAATCTTGTCTCAATGGATCATCATCAGAATCAAGTTTAATATCACTGGCACATGTTGTGAAATTTGTTGTTATGAGGCAGCAGTCCATTGAACAACATAATAAAAACTGTAAATTACAGTAAAATGTATATATATATATATATATATATATATATAAATATAGTATATAGTTAAATTAAATAAGTACTGCAAAAAGAGAAAAACACTAGTGAGGTAGTGTTCATGGATTTAATGTCTATTCAGAAATCAGATGGCAGAGAGGAAGAAGCTGTTCCTGAATCACCGAGTGTGTGCCTTCAGGCTTCTGTACTCTATTGCTTATTGTCACAACAAGTCTATGGCAGCCACGATCTCCCTGGCTCTCCACGCGGCCTTGGATCACCTGGACAATACAAATACATACGTTAAGATGCTGTTCATTGACAACAGCTCAGCATTTAATACCATCATTCCTACAGTTCTGATCAAAAAGCTACAGTACCTGGGCCTCTGTACCTCTCTCTGCAATGGGATCCTCAGCTTCCTAACTGGAAGACCACAATCTGTACAGATCAGAAATAACATCTCCACCTTGCTAGTGATCAATACTGGCGCACTTCAGGGATGTGTGCTAAGCCCTACTGTTCTAATCACTCTACACCCATGACTGTGTGGCTAGGCACAGGTCACAATCATTGTTGGCGGAACCTCAGATGGTGATCAGAGGGTGTACACGAGCGAGATATACCAGCCAGTTGTGTGGCTTCGCAGCAACAACCTTGCACTCTACATCAGTAAGGCCAAAGAACTGACTCTGGACTTCAGAAAGGGTAAGATGAGGGAACACACACCAGTCCTCATAGAGGGATCAGAAGTGGAAATTGTGAGCAATTTCAAGTTCCTGGGTGTCAATATCTCTGAGGACCTAACCTGGACCCAACATATTGATGAAACTAAAGAAGGCACAACAGCGGCTAAACTTCATGAGGAGCTTGAGGAAATTTGGCATGTCACCAAAAGCGGTTGTCAATTTCTACAGATGTCTATGGAGAGTATTCTAACTGACTGCATCATTGTCTGATATGGGAGGGATGAGTCTACTGCACAGGATCGAAGTAAGCTGTGAAGAGTTGTAAAGTTAGTCAGCTCCGTCTTGGGCACTAACCTCTGTAGTATCCAGGGCACCTTCAAGGAGTGGTGCCTCAGAAAGGCAGCATCCTTCATTAAGGACCCCCTACCACCTAGGACATGTCCTTTTCTCATTCCTACCATCAGGAAGGCGATATAGAAGCCTGAAGGCACACACTGAATGATTCAGGAACTGCTTCTTCCCCTCTGCCAGATGAATGGAGACTGAATCCATGAACACTACCTCACTACTTTTTTATTTCCTTTTTTGCAGTACTTATTTAACCTAACTAATTAAACAATATACAGTATATACTCAATGTAATTCACAATTTTTTTCTCTATTAACATGCATTGCATTGTACTGCAGCTGCAAAGTTAACAAATTTCACAACATGTGCTGGTGATATTAAACCTGATTCTGACTCCATTGCACTCAGCAAGTGAGATAAGGTAATTAAGTATGCTAACATCAAAACTCACCGGAATGGACTTGCACTAATGTTGAGTATTCCAGATCACTGCTTTTGGTAATGGTACACTGCTTTCCATGAACTGCAGATAACACAGGATCAATTATCTTGCATTATGATGCACTTAACTGCACCTTGCATTTTTGCTGTGATGTGAATCATTCCCGTGCATCAGAGTGCACGTGACCATCCCCTACATTATTGCCATCTGCAAGCAGAATTGCTACTTTGCGTTGTGTCTGTCACTCTACACCTCACAATTTTGCTGCTGTCATCAAAAGTAAATGAATAAAATTTCTCCTCTTCAGCATTCATATTGGTCAATGTTGCTAAAATCGGTTTCCAAAGAAATTACTCTTCAATTTTTGGAATTGATTTTCAACACTTTTAGCCACTAATGTGATCAGTATTCAGGGACATTACTGTTATTTAGTTGGGTTATCTGCACAGATAAGCACTTGGCACCTGAGAATGAATTTCATCTGGTAAAATATTCCATTATTGATTTTATTGCGTTACTGAGTTCTATTTATTTCTTTACTTTTTTAGAGATACAGTACAGAATAGGCCCTTCCGGCCCTTCCAGCTACACTGCCCAGCAACTTTGACAACCTCAATTTAACCCTAACCTAATCACAGGACAATTTACGATGACCAATTAACCTACCGGGTATATCTTTCGACTGTGGGAGGAAACCAGAAGACCCTGAGAAAACCCATGCCTTCCATGTGGAGGACATACAGCGACACCTTGCAGAGGATGCTGGGATTGAGCTCTGAACTCCGACGCGCCGAGCTGTAGTAGCGTCATGTTAACCGCTACACCACTGTGGTGCCCAGCTTTGTAGATGAAATGCTAATTGTATATCACCTCAGACAGCATTTATCCTCTTTGAGGATCAAGCTTCTTCTGCCATTTGTATAGAACAAGCCAGTGAAGGTAGGTGACAAAGAAAAAGGTATAATTTTACAATGAAAATTATTTCAGAGAGAAATTGAAAATACTGTATTATCATGTTCCATTGATAGGAGACTCCAACTTAAAACAGTAACTCTTTTTCTCCTTCCACAGATACTGCCGACCCACAAAGTGTTTCTAGTGTTTTCTGCTCCTATGTCAGATTTCTGAAATCTGCATTTGTTCCTACTATTGCTACTGCAGGTACAAGCACCAATACTGGACTAACTCTTCAGCATGGCATCAGCAGCATGTGCTGTTGTTAATGGGATTTTAAATGTTAATCTTCATTGGAGTTCTTCTTTGTTTCTATTGTGTTTATCTACGTCTCCTGTGAATGCCCACAAGAAAATGAATTTCAGGGTTCATGAGATGTGTATATTTTGATAATACATTTACTTTGACCTTAACTTGACTTTGAACTCAGATTTCCTTATTTGCTGGCTAACTATGGACTCTGCTTTGTTTCAATGGTTTTACTTAAGATTAGAAAATGTATACAATATGCATCCTGAAATTCTTACTCTCCTCAGACGTCACAAAACAGAAGAAAAACCCCAAAGAATGAATAATAGAAAACATAAGAACCCCAATGCCTGGGGAGGGGGAGAGGGAGAGAGGGAGGGAGGGGGAGAGAGAGAGACAGACAGACAGACAGAGAAAGAGAGAGAAGGAAAAAGAAAGAAGAAAAAACAGCACCCAAGTACAGAGGCCTCTGGTAGCCACTTTCACTGTCTCAATGTCCCGATCTACTGCAAAGCTTCAGTTGGACAACACTAGCAGGGGACTGAGTTGACTACAGGACCAAGCGTGGCCACACCCCAAAGTTGCCCATCTACTAGGCTGCTCCCGGAGATATCAAAACGTGGCCGTTCGGTGAGCTCTAAGAACGGGAATTCACGGCCAAGAACCACAGTTTGAGTGCAGCTGTAGATCACAGACTCTGACAGGACACCAGCTACCTTGAAAAAGCAACAAAAATCATTCGAGAGAAGAAGAATTTAAACTGAATTTAAATGACAACTTTTATAAATTAATATCCATCTAAATCCTGCAATGTGTAATCTTTACCAAGGTTAAACCAAAATTTTTCAGGGAAGTCTATGTCCTCTTATCTCTTCCAAGATTATAAAGGCTGGAAATAGTACTGGAAATGAGGACTAACGCAATTTATAGACATACATAATTAATTTCCCCAATTGCAATCCAAATGACGTGGCATGATTGCAAAACTACATTTTTCCAGCTGCGACTAACGTGCTGTGCTTATTTTTGCAGTGAAAATATTTCAATGAGCACAAAACCTTTAAAGACATCTAAGTTCTATATGAGTAAAAGAGTTTTCTGAGCCATTTTATCAAAACTTTTGCCAGTTACATCATGCTTTATCTCTTTAGAACAGTGGTTCTCAACCTTACTTCCATTTGCCACAGTGTACACCCCCGTCCCCACCTTCCATAGTCTCCATTATCTGCTGAAGCCTTTTTTGGTCAACTGTATTAATTATTCTAATGTACAGTTTATATTAATATTTTAACAGCTTATAGTTATTATTATATGTTAAATATAATGTTACAGTTGTATATGAAAAATAAAACTATTTCATAGCTCTGAATAGGATACTTAATTTGTAATATATATAACATTCAAATCAGCAACGAAAAAGCACTTAATACTGTTTATTGATCCTTGTGACCAAACTAGTGAGTTTTTGAATATCTGGTTTTAACCCGGTTATATGACCCAGTGTCTGGACAATTTAAATGCCGGTCCAGTTGGACTGAAAAGGCAAGGTGACGGGCTAGTTCTGCGTGCTGCTCTGTGATGTTTCCTCCGCTCAGAGCCCTGGGACCGTGGCCTGCTCCAGCTGCTCTAGGCTTCATGTCTGTGAGCTTCGCCATGATTTGCCCCGCTGTGTGATGAACTGAGCCTGAGGCCTTAGGCCTCCTCTGGCTGCTCTGGGCTTCGTGTCTACAGACTTATTTCCGTTCTGAATGCTGTTATTGTTCCATGGAGTGTTGTGTTTCTCTCTCTTTCTCTCTCTCTCTGTGCTTTGGGTGTTTATTGGCCTTTTTTTAAATTGGGTTCTATCAGGTTTCTTGTTTTGTGGCTATCTGTAAGCAAACAAATGTCAAGGTTGTATAATTTATACATTAATAATAAATTTACCTTGAACTTTGGAATTGCATAAACATGCAATGTCCGATATTGCAGCTGAAAGTTTGAGTTTTCCAAGGAAAGCGGTAATAGTCTCTTTGCATTATATGCGACCTCAGTTTTTTTCCTTGTAAATGGTTGTTTAATAAATACAGATTTTCAAATATATCTGAAAAATACAATATGTCAGACATAACAGTGATGATTTGCTCGGCAAGCTGCTTATCATTTATCCCAATGTGCAACAAAGCTATGAAGACATTGAGCTGCTGTCGATGCATGCGTATTGATCTGCACGCTCTCTCTCTCTTGCTACAATGTGAATGCACTAGTTAAAGCCATCTCCCACTTGAGTGCTTTTATTTAATTGATACGTAGTTGCACAGACACAACAAATTGGTGATGAGTATGAACCAATACTCATCACCAATTGCACCAACAGTTACGGAGGAAGGGAGAGAGATAACAAGAGGAAAGAGTTAAACAGTACGGAGAAGGCTGTCATGGATGCTAACAAAGGGACATGTGAGTAACTGCATTGTACACAGTGAAAGGTGCACAACTAACAAAGATAAAGTGAAAATAACATGCCAATATCTTTAGTCTGGAAAGCTGATGGATTTGATAGTGCTAATGAAGACTGAGAGTTGTATATTAAGAGGGTTGAACTGTGTTGTAACATGAGCAAAGGGGATGAAGAAATGAAAGCTGCCACGCTTCTTGGTTTAATGGGTGCGATAAAGTACAAGCTCTCACGCAACCTAGTAATTCCTGAAAAGCCAGCAAGCAAGACACGCGAAATTGATGCAATTTTACAAAATCACTTGAGCCCAAAACTGCTAGTACTAGCTGAGAGATTTAGATTTTACAAAAGGAATCAAAGGATGAAAGTGTTTCTGAATAACTTGCAGAACTGTGCAAACTTTCTCAATACTGTGACCTTAGAGATAAATTTTCTGAAGCATGAAGGGACAGGCTTGTATGTAGCATGCACAGTCGAAGCACTGAAAAGAGGTTACTGTCAGGAAAGGACTTCACTTTAGAATGGGCATTGAACATTGCAATATCGTTAGACACTGCAGCAAAGGATGCAGCAGAACAACAGGGAAAGAGTTTAGAATGTGAAATGCACAAAATGTCCCTGAATGGTGAAAAATCAAAAATGTTATTGACATGGCAAATCCTCCCATGCTGCAAATGAGTTGGTTTAAAGAAAAAGTTTGCAGAAAATGTCACAGAAAGGTCACATGGAGAGAGTGTGCAAGGCAGACAAATAGCACACCCAAAGAATAAAAAAACACACAGAGTGAAAAGTTTCAAACACAACCTTGGTATTGTAGCTGCGGAAAAGGAGGAAGTCATGGAGGGATTCTTTACTGGTTCATTGTGGGTGGAAGTCAGAAACAGAAAGTGGGCAATATCTCTGCTGGGTGTTTTTATAGACCCCCTCCCCAGTAACAGAGATATCGAGGAGCAGATAACGAGGCAGATTCTGGAAGAGTGCAATAATAATAGGGTTGTTGTGATGGGTGATTTTAACTTTCCTAATATTGACTGGCGTCTCCTAAGAGCAAAGGGTTTAGATGGGGTGGAGTTTGTTAGGTGTGTTCAAGAAGATTTCATAACACAATATGTAGGTCAGCCAACTAGAGGAGAGGTTTTACTTGATCTGGTATTGAGAAATGGACCTGGTCAAGTGTCAGATCTCTCAGTGGAGAGTATCTTGGAGATAGTAATCACAACTCTATCTCCTTTACCATAGCGCTGGATAGGAACATTTGCATGGCGTTCTGCATAAGTATGTTCCATTGAGTCAGGGAAAGGACGGTAGGGTAAAAGAATCATGGTGTATAAAAGGATGTAGAAAATCTAGTTAAGAAGAAAAGAAAAGCTTATGAAAGGTTCAAGAAACTAGGTACCGTTAGAGCTCTAGAAAATTACAAGGGTGCAGGAAGGAGCCCAAGAATGAAATTAGGAGAGCTAGAAGGGGTCAGGAAAAGACTTCGTGAGCAGGATTAAGGAAAACCCCCAAGGCATTCTATAAGTATGTGAAGAGTAAGAGGATGAGCCTTCTGAGAATAGGACCAATCAGGAGTGAGAGAGGAAACATCTGTTTGGAGCTGGAGGAGGTAGTGGAGGTAATTAATGAATATTTTGCCTCACTAGTGAAAAGGACCTTGGCAATTATGACTTAAAGCAGACTGAAGCGCTTGAGTGTATAGACATTAAGAAAAATGATGTGCTGGAGCTTTTGAAAGGTATTCAGTTAGATAAGTTACTGGGACCAGATGAGATATACCCTTGGTTACTGTGGGAAGCCAGGGAGGAGATTGCTGAGCCTCTGGCAATGATCTTTGCATCATCAATAGGGACAGGAGAAGTACGAGAGGATTGGAAGGTTACAAATTTTCCCTTGTTCAAGAAAGGGAGTAGAGATAACCCAGACAATTATAGACCAGAGAGTCTTACTTCAGTGGTGGGCAAGTTGTTGGAGAAGATTCTGAGAGATAGGATTTCTGAGCATTTGGAGAGACATAATCTGATTAGGAATAGTCGGCTTGGCTTTGTCAAAGGCAGGTCATGCCTTACAAACCTGATTGAATTCTCTGAGAATGTAACAAAACTCATTGATGAAGGTAGAGCAATGGATGTAGTGTATATGGATTTCATTAAGGCATTTGATAAGGTACCCCAGGTGAGGCTCATTCAGAAAGTGAGGCATGGATGGGATTCAAGGACACCTTGCTTTGTGGATCCAGAATTGGCTTGACCACAGAAGGCAAAGGGTGGTTGTGGATGGTTTGTATTCTACATGGAGAATCCCGAACAGATTCTTCAGGGATCTGTTCTGGGACCTCTCCTCTGTGGTTTTTATAAATGACCTGGATGAGGAAGTAGAAAGGTGGGTTAGTAAGTTTGGTAATGATACAAATGTTGGGGGTGTTGTAGATAGTCTGGAGGGTTGACAGAGATTACAGCAGGACATAGATAGGATGCAGAATTGGGCTGAGAAGTGGCAGATGGAATTCAACCCAGATAAGTGTAAAGTGGTTCATTTTGGTACGTCAAATTTGAAGACAGAATATAATATTAATGGTAAGACTCTTGGTTCTATGGAGGATCAGCGAGCTCTTGGGGTCCATGTCCATAGGACACTCAAAGCTGCTGCACAGGTTGGGTGTTATTAAGAAGGCGTACAGTGTGTTGGCCTTCATCAACCGTGGGTCTGAGTTCAAGAGCCATGGGATAACATTACAGCTATATAAGATCTTAGTTAGACTCCATGGAGTACTGTGCTCCTTTCTAGTCACCCCATTATAGGAAGGATGTGGGTGCTATACAGAGGGTGCAGAGAAGATTTACAACCATGTTGCCTAGATTGGGGCACATGCCTTATGAGAATAGGTTGAATGAACTTGGCCTTTTCTCCTTGGAGTGATGGAGGATGAGAGGTGACCTGACAGAGGTGTATAAGATGATGAGAGGCATTGATCGTGTGGATAGCCTGAGACTGTTTCCCAGGACCGAAATGGTTAACACGAAGGGGCACAGTTTTAAGGTGCTTGGAAGCAGGTACAGAGGAGATGTCAGAGGTAAGTTTTTCACACAGAGAGTGGTCGGTGTGTGGAATGCACTACCAGCAAAGGTGGTAGAGGTGAATACAATAGAGTCTTTTAAGAGCCTCTTAGATCGGTACATGGAGCTTAGAAAAATAGAGGGCTATGCGGTAGGGAAATTCTAGGCAGCTTCTAGAATAGGTTACATGGTTGACACAACATTGTGGGCCAAAGGGCCTGTAATGTGTTGTAGATTTTCTATGTTCTATGTTCTATGTTCTATGTTCTAAAACTAAGCAAATGCATAAAGTGACCGAATGTGAAACAGAATCAGACAACACAGAGTCTAACAAAGGTGAGCTGTCATGCCTAGAAGTGCATAGTATTACTCAAGCAGATCACAAAATCATACAGATATCAATAGATGTGTCTGGTGTAAAACTGAAAATGGAGCTGGAAAGAGGGTCAGCTGTGTCTGTAATTTCAGAGACTGACTACAACAGACTGTTTTCTAACCTACCAATAGAAAAGACCCCTGTGATGCTAAAGACCTACACAGGCAAAAAAGTGTCTCCCAAAGGCGAACTAAAAGTGAACGTGATGTATGGAGGCCAATCACAGCAGTTAGAGCTTTATGTGTTGAAAAGTGGAGGGCCAGCACTTTTCCGACATGAGTGGTTGAGAAAACTCCAACTAGACTGGCACACAATCAAAGCTCTCAATGTGTTATCAACAGGCAAGTGCAGCCCAAATGGTAGCACTAAACAGAGTCTGTCACAGCTGCTTAACGCTAAGGAGAAAGTTTTTGAGAAGGGAATTGGTAAACTCAAATGCATGAAGGCCCGATTTGAATTTAATGAAGCAGCAACACCAAGATTCTATAAGTGCATCCAGTGCCTTACGCACTACGTCCTAGAGTGAATGCTGAACTTCAGAGCTTGCAGGCATCTGGAATTCTCTCTGACGTGCAGAAGAGTCATTAAGCCATACTCATTGTCCCAGTGACCAAGAAAGGGAAGCTGGAGCTGTTTGCATATGTGGAGATTTCAAAGTGAGCATCAACCCCCTGTTGCTTACTGTGCAGTATCCCCTGCCGTGAATAGAAGACATTTTTGCATCTTTGGCAGGCAGGGAGCGGTTTCCAAAGATTGACTTGTCACAAACCTATCTGCAAATGAAGATTGAGGAGTCAAGCAGGAAGCTCCTCACAATCAACAGTCACAAGAGTCTGTTCCAGTATAATTGTCTCAGCTTTGGCATCGCAAAAGCTTCAGCAATTTGGCAAAGAGCAATGGACCAAGTGCTCCAAGATATTCTAGGAACACAGTGTTACCTTGATGACATCATCGTGACTCACAAGAATGATGAAGAGCACCTCCAGAACCTTGGAAAAGTGCTTACCAGGCTCAGTGAATATGGTCTGCACGCAAAGAGAGAGAAATCTGAGTTTTTCAAGAATAAAATCTCATTTGTGGACATGTCATTGACAAGCATGGCTTATATAAGTCACAAGAAAAGATTGAAGCAGTGTCACAAGCACCCAAACCAGAAAACAACACAGCAACACTGATGCTGACGCCTTCTACTGTTGGTAACAGAAGAAGAAAAGTTTTCATGCTGTGACACAGCAGAATTGTTCCACACAGCATTGGTGGAATTCTGAAATACTAACAGAAACCCATCTTTGCCAAAAATCTATGACATCACCATGTAAGGATGGCCAGCTCATGGTAACCATATGTTTCCAGAATTCTCAGTGAGATGGGACCAACTGTCAGTATGTCAGAGAATACTCAGGTATGGATCTCATATTGTGGTTCCCTCTAAACAGCGCTCTAGAATGTTAGAGAATCTGCATGAAGGACTCATGGGTACAGTCAAGATGAAGAATCTCGCCCAGAACTACATGTGGTGGCTGGCAATATATAGACAGATTGCAAACTTGACCAAAAGCTGTTTGTGATGCCGGAAGTTTCAAATGCACCCTTTCAGGCACTGTTTCATCCATGGGAGTGGCTGTCTTCACCATGGCAAAGAGTGCATATTGACTTTGCTTGGCCATTCATGGACTCCATATTTCTGGTTGCTATGGATGCTCATTCGAAGTGGCTGGAGGTCATACCAATGAAGTCAACCACCTCAGGAAAGACTGTTTATGCTCTGATGACTACCTTCACCAGAAATGGCTTACTGAATAAATTGTGAGTGTCAATGGACCACAATACATGTCAGAGGAGTTCAGACGGTTCGTGAAGAAAAATGGCATCAGACATTTCAAGTCAGCTCCTCACCACCCAGCAATGAATGCGTTAGCTGAAAGGTTTGTCCAAACCTTCAAGAAGCCCATTAAAGCGATAGACAAGGAGGATATTTCTCCACAGTGCAAGGTGGGCAATTTTTTTGCTTATCGGAACTCTGTTCATGCGATGACAAATCAAAGAGCTGCAATACTGTTCATGAGCAGGGATCTGAGATATCATATAGACCTCCTGAAATGAGATCTATGGAGGAAAGTGCAGAATAAACAGTCCAGCCAGTTGCCAGGTGAAGCAGCAAGGAGCTTCAGGGTTGGACAAGAAGTCCTAGTGCTTGATTACTGAGAAGACAAGTGGACACCCCTTAGGATAGCTCCAAGAAATGAATCATGAATGTACACAGTGGATTTTGGAGATCAGACATGGAGATGTCATGTGGACCAGATACTGGATGCTCAACCAAAGAATACACCTGAGTCGACTGCATTCAGCAAGATTGTCACATTATAGCCACCGGACTTACCTCTCAGTGGTGATCATGTCACTAATAGCAACGTGACACTGGCAACAGAGAATGTTGTCTTTGACAAGACACCTGCCATACCTGATACCACTCCACAGGTCCAGAGGTGCTACGAGAATGTTGTCTTTGACAAGACATCTGCAATGCCTGATACCACTCCACAGGTCCAGAGGTGCTATTCTGAAAGAAACAGAGTGCCACTCAAAAGACTGAATTTAGTTATGGACCGTTATTGTGAAACCATGTTTATTTGAATATGGTTTGTGAAAGGGAAATTGCATGTTTTGCACAAATAGATTTTGATGTTACGTTAATCTAAAGGGGGAGGAAGTGTAATGTATGAATCTATTTCTTTTAGAGCAATGACTCCCCTTAACACTACGTATGGACTGATAACTTACCTATGCTCATTGATCTGCTGTCTACGCATGTGTATTGATCTTCTCTCTCTCTTGCTGCAATGTGAAATACACCAGTTAAAGCCATCTCCCACATGCATGCTTTTATTTAATTGATATGTAGCTGCACAGACACAACAGCCCCTACAAAAACCGGTATGGCTCTTGTTGAGAACCACTCATCTAGAAGACAGCAGATGTTGGATGATGCACTACTGTAGCCTGTCAATGTAGTCAGACTATGATAGTAATTAATAACATACAATAGTCAGGAATCAAGGGACTCATTGTGGGATCAGTAGTGGAAAGAGTGAGCAGTTTCAAGTTTCTGCATGTCAGCATCTCTGAAGGTCTATCCTGGGCCCGACATGTTGATGCAATTACAAAATAGGCTTGAGAGCAGCTATATTTTATCAGAAGTTTGAGGAGACTTTGTCAAAGACTCCCGCAAATTTCTACAGATAGCCCATAGAGAGCATTTTAACTGGATGCATCACCATATGATATGGAGGGGCCACCGCACTGGATCAGAAAAAGCTGCAGGAAGTTGCAAACTCAGCCAGCCCCAATATGGGCACGAGCCTCCCCAGCATTGAGGACGTCTTCAAAAGGCAATGCTTCAAAAAGGCTGCATCCATCATTAAAGACCTCCATTATCCAGGACATGTGCTCTTCTCACTGCTACCATCAAGGAGGAGGTAGGGTAGCCTGAAGACACACTCGATGTTTTAGGAAAAGCTTCCTCCCCTCCACCATCAGATTTCTGAATGGAGAATGAACTCATATACACGACCGCACTAATTTTTCTTTATTTGCTCTCTTTTTGCACTACTTATTTAATTTAATTTTTAAATACATATTCTCTTTTTGTAAATTATAGTATTTTATTATTATACATTGAACTGTATTGCTGCCATAAAAAAAACAAATTTCCTGACATTTGCCAGTGATATTAAACCTGATTCTGATTCCCTCCAGAAGATTTCTACTGAGCAATGACAAGGAAAATACAAATGCAATTCCTACTATTTCTCACCGCAACATTACTGCAAATTTTATCGGAAATTAATTTTGTCAGAACTTTCTTGAATTTCAATGTATGTGCCTTCAGGAAAGGGGAGGGATTGTTGGTACATATACTGCTGTTTACTTCAACACTGCTGAGGTCAAGATGCTGAGAGTTTCAAGTTCCTGGGAGTGAACAAGACCAATAACCTGCCCTAGTCCAACTGCGTAGATGCCAAAGTTAAGAAAACTCATTAGCTCCTCTACTTCCTCAGGAGGCTAAATAAATTTGCCATGTCCCCTTGGATCCTCACAAATCCTCACCACAGAAAGCATCCTCAACTCTCTGCCCGAGACCACAAAAAATTGCAGAGAGTCGTGGATCCTGGTCAACACATCACGGAAACCAACTTCCTTTCCCTGGACTTTGTCTAAACTTCTCAGTGCCTGAGTAAAGCAGAGTAATCACAGATCCCACTTACCCCAGACATTCTCTCTTCTTCCCCCTTCCACAGTGCAGAAGATATGAAAGCATGAAAGCACAAACCACCAGGCTCAAGTACGGCTTCTGTCCCTCTGTTATAAGACAACAGTTCCCTAGTATAATAAGATAGACTCTTGATTTTACAAACTACCTCACTATGACTGCAGAGCACTGTGTCTGAACAGAGATGAGAAGAAATTTCTTTAGCCAGAGGGTGGTGAATTTGTGGAATTCATTGCCACAGATGGTCTTGGAGGCTAAGTCTTTGGATATTTTTAAAGCAGAAGTTGAAAGATTCTTGATTAGTAATGGTATCAAAAGTTATGGGGCAAAAGGCAGAAGGACAGGGTTGGGAGGGATAATAAATCAGCCATGATGGAGTGGCAGAGCAGACTTAATACTTTATACTTTACACTTTATCGTCGCCAAACAATTGATACTAGAACGTACAATCATCACAGCGATTTTTGATTCTGCACTTCCTGCTCCCTGGATTACAAATTGATAGTAAATATTAAAAATTTAAATTATAAATCATAAATAGAAAATAGAAAAATGGAAAGTAAGGTAGGTCAAAAAAATTGAGATGCAGGTCCGGATATTTGGAGGGTACAGCCCACATCCGGGTCAGGTTCCATTCAGCAGTCTTGTCACAGTTGGAAAGAAGCTGTTCCCAAACCTGGTCATACGAGTCTTCAAGCTCCTGAACCTTCTCCTGGAGGGAAGAGGGACGAAAAGTGTGTTGGCTGGGTGGGTCGTGTCCTTGATTATCCAGGCAACACTGCTCTGACAGCATGCGGTGTAAAGTGAGTCCACGGTCGGAAGATTGGTTTGTGTGATGTGCTTTGCCATGCTCACGATCTTCTGCAGCTTCTTTCGGTCTTGGACAGGACAACTTCCATACCAGGTTGTGATGCACCCTAGAAGAATGCTTTCTACGGTGCATCTATAAAAATTAGTGAGGGTTTTAGGGGACAGGCCAAATTTCTTTAGTTTTCTCAGGAAGTAAAGGTGCTGGTGGGCCTTCTTGGCAGTGGACTCTACTTGGTTGGACCAAGTCAGGTCATTTGTGATACTGACCCCGAGGAACTTGAATCTTTTGACCTGTTCCACTTGCGCACCACCGATGTAAATTGAGTCGTGCGGTCCGCTACTCCTTCTGAAGTCAACAACCAATTCCCTCGTCTTGCTGACGTTGAGGGATAGGTTATTATCTTCACACCATGCCACCAGGTTCTTAATTTCCTCTCTGTACTCAAACTCATCATTACCCGAGATACGGCTTTATATAACTTGATGGGTTGATTGGCATAATTCTGCTCCTACAGTACTGTACAAATGTTAAAAAATTCTGTAAAGTTAAGATGCTTTCAAAAATAATGAAATGTAAAGTTTCTCAAATATCGAAAAATTACTACCAAAAGCAGTAAACAGTGAAAAACCAATATTTGGTGCGACACCCTTTGCTTTAAAACTGCATCGCTTCTCTTAGGTACACTGTTATGCAGTTTTATAGGAAAATTGGCTGGTATGTTGTTCCAAGCATTTTGGAGAACTTGCCATTGTCCTTGTGCAGATCTTGGCTTGCTTCTTTCTCTCCAGGTAATCCCAGACAGCCTTGATGATGTTGCGATCAAGGCTCTGTGTGGTCCATACCATCTGAAACCATATGAAAAATATCTAGGGTGCCCAAGACTTCTGCACAGTACTGTATATCTTATGGTCGTTTGCAATGGTAACACTTCATTCTGCACTCCATTATTTTCCCTCAATGCATTGTTGTCATGAATTGATCCATATAAACAGTATGCAAGATAAGTTTTTCGCTATACTTCTGACATGTGACACAAATAAATTAATTGAATAGAGTTTAATACAGGAGGTGCTACCTCAACAAGGCAACATCCATCAACAAAGATCTCCATTTGAATATAGCACTCTATCAGACATTGAATAGCAAGCGTATTGTGCAATTATGGAACTGAGTTATATTGCCAAGTACGATCTCTTGCTGGTTATATGTAGCCAGGACAGTGGTTGGGACATTAGAGTATACCTCAGTATTCCTGGATGGCATAGCTATTAGCTTGATTGTTGGCAAAATAATATGAATAGATATTAGGTGGGAAAGGATCCCAGTTAGACAAATGCATACATTTCCAAGAGATTAGCATTTTTTGGATGGATACTTGAACAGTCAGCTTCTGCCTCAAGGCCGAGTCCTCAAGAAGATGAGAGACCTGAAGCTCCATCACGGTGAGTACTGGTGTTCTCACCCACCCCACAGCACCACCCAGGGCTGTGTGCTCAGCCCACTGTCGTTCGCACTGCTGAGTCACGACGGCGCTGCCAGATCCAGTTCAAACCACACCATCGAGTTCACTGATGATACCACAGTGGCTGGCCTCATCAGCAACAATGACGAGTCGGCATGCAGAGAGGAGGTCAAGAGGCTTGCCAGATGGTGTGAGAACACCTTGAGTTTCAATGTGGCCGAGACAAAAATAAAAGATCATTGTGAACTTCAGGAAGGTACAGGTTGGCCACTCTCTTCTGCACATCAATGATGATGCCGGGGAGCGGGTGAAGAGCACAAAGTTCTTTGGTGCGCGTATAATGAACAATCTAACCTGGACCCACAATGCCTCTTTATTAGTCGAGAAGGCACAGCAGCATCTACACTTTTTGAGGAGATAGAGGCGTGCAAGTCCCCCTCCCCCCATTCTAAAAACTTTCTACAGGAGCACCATTGAAAGTCCCCTGTCTGCCTGAATCATGGTGTGGTCCAGAAAGCTTTTGGACCACAAGGCCCTACAGAGAACAGTAAATACTGCTGAGAGGATCACTGGGGTGTCCCTCTCCCCTATTTGACCCAACACTGTCAGGAATGAAGTACAGGGGCATCTGGACTAAGACTGTCAGACTGGGTAACAGCTTCTTCCCTCAGGCTGTAAGAGTAATGAATACCCTGCCACCACTGAGGTCTCATCACTAGGGCAACAAGCTGTTTATTGTTTACTCTTTACCACCTGATCTGTGCACTCCATGCATTTTGAATTATATTTTATTAACTTATTTATGGAAGTATTTTGTTTTATGTGCTGTGTGTGATATAGTATGTTTTGTGGGTGCACCATGGTCTGGGGGAACATCGTTCCATTTGCTTGTATGTGTGTACAGTTGGATAACAACAAACTTGATTTTGAACTTGAACTGATTCTTTCCTAACAATTTACTTTTGGTTATCTCAATGTAACTCTTTTATAGCCACGAACAGATTGTGAGCCTTGATCTCAGGATGGACTACAAAGGCTTTGAAGTACATAAAGCCTTGATTGGACATTATTCAAAGTACTATTTTCAGTCCTGGGCAATGCTGTTCAAGAAACTTTGGCCTTCAGGTGCATATTAATAAGGTTTAACAGTGGTCAATTATGAGGATGGATAGATCAATCTCACCTTGAGTATAGAATGTTATGGGATGATTAAAATAACTTAAAGATTCCAATATGATGAAGTTAACCACTTTCTTTGATCGGTAGTGTCTAGACTACATGATTATACAGGTTTGCAAATCAAAGGGCAGCAACCAGGCTGAAGCGTTATCCTCACAGACTGCTGAGGCTGAGTTAACTCAAAATTTAGAGATTCACTGCTAAGCAAAGGCTTTGATGGTTTTTAAAATTTATTCTATTTTGAGGTATATAGGACAGTACAGCTCAATACAGGCATTTCACCCCATGATATTGTGCCGACATTTTAACCTACTTCAAAATCAGTCTAACATTTCCCTCCTTCATTGCCCTTCATACATTGAAGTATTCACAGCCCTAGATAGAGTGGATCAAAGTTCAAAGTAAATTTATTATCAAAGGGCATATATGTCACCATGTCCAACTCTGAAATTCATTTTATTGTGGGCATACTCAATAAATCCATAATAGAATAATAACTATAGTGTGCAAAAGACACAAACTGAGCAAATGCAAAAAGAAATAAATAATAGTAATAAATGTTTTCAATAGTGGGAGAGTTTAGGACCAGAGAGCACAGCCATGCAAGATCCCTGCAGCAACTTCCTCTTATAATAATTAATATTGTAGAGTTCATCGTTATGCTGTTTAGGTCTTAGTTTTGTTTCCTTTGACTTACTCCAGGTAATTGGACAGACCCTGTTTGCAATATGATAATGAAAAATGTATAATATATCACCTACAAAAGCATGGGCCGCCTTAATTTAAAAACAAACTCATCAAACTAAAATTGGCAGTCTTGTGAGCAGTACAAATCAATAATATACTGTATGACTTCATACATTTCTCATTTTGTTGTCTAATACAACTGCTCAACTATTGTTTAATTAATCCAGTGCAATTAGTATTTTAGAAACATGGAGGAACTGATGGAAGCTTCTCTTCATTACTTAGGTATGAAGTCTGTTTCTAACTATGTTTCTGTCAATCCATTTTCTCCTCCTTATGATCCTTGGAAATTAGAGCCTTGGAAATTTCTGTACATTTTGAGAACGTCCAGCAGCCCCCCTATTGTTTTTTTAAAAAAAAAAATTATAAGCTTTAATAAGGAAAGACAGTTCAGCTGTGACTACTTCATTTTAATTTCAAAAAAGACTTTTATTGATAAAAATATATAACAGTGCATAAGAAACCCATTTACATTCTTGATGGCCACCATCAATAGTGTAAACTTTAAAGAGAAAAGTAAGATTGAAACAATCCTTGTGGGTACAATGCAATAGTAAAAAGGCCCTGATGGGAGTTATATACAGGCCTCTAAATAGTTGCCAGAACGTGGGATGAAAATTACCATGGGAGGTGGAAAGGGCATGTAAAGAGGGTAACGTTACAATTGTCATGGGGATTTGAATATGCAGGTAAACTGGGAAAATCAGGTTGGTGCTGGATCGCAAGAGAAGGAATTTCTATAATTCCTATGAGAAGGCTTTTTAGAGCAGCACATGGTTGAGCCCATGAGGGGAAAGGCATCTTTGGATTGGACGTTGTGTGATGAACCAGATTTGATTAGGGAGCTTAAGGTAAAGGAAGGTTAGGAGGCAGTGATCATAATACGGTAGAATTCACCCTGAAGTTTGAGAAGCAGAAGCTAACATCAAGTGTTCAGTTTTCCAGTGGAGAAAAGGAACTACAGGAGCATGAGAGAAGCTGGCCAAAGTTGATTGGAAGGGGACACTAACAGGGATGACGGCGGAGCAGCTGATGGTTTTGGGAGCAATTCAGAAGTTGCAGAGTAGATACATCCTTAAGATGAAGAAATATTCTAAAGGGAGGGGAAGTCAAAGACAGCGTGAAAGCAAAAGAGGGGGCATATAATATAGCAAAGATTAGTGGGAATTTAGAGGATTGGGAGGCCTTTAAAGACCAACAGAAAGCAAATATAATAAAAGCCATAACATAAAATATGAAGGTAAGCTAACCAATAATATAAAAGAGGATAACCAAATGTATTTCATCAAATATATAAAGAATAAAAAAAGAGGAAAGAGTAGATAGCAGACTGTTGGAAACTGACACTGGAGAAGTAGTAATGGGAGACAAAGAAAAAGAAATGGTGGGCAAACATAATAAGTTTTTTGTGTCACTCTTCACTGTGGAAAACACTAGCAGTATGCCAGAAACTTGAGAGTGTCAGAGGGCAAAAGGAATGTAGTTACTATTACTAAGGTGAATGTGCTTGGGAAACTGAAAGGTCTGAAGATAAATAAGTCACTTGGACCAGATAGATTACATCCCAGGGTTTTCAAAGAGGTAGCTAAAGAGGTTGTGGAGGCATTAGTAATAATATTTCAAGAATCAGTGGATTCTAGAATGGTTTCAAAGGATTGGAAAAATGCAAATATCACTCCACTCCTTAAGTAGGAAAAAAACAGTCTACCTTTCAGTTCTGATGAAGCATCTCGGTCTGAAACATCGACTGTTTATTCCTTTCCATTGCCACTCGTATGGCTCTGTGAGGTTATATACCATTTAGTTTCCCACCTAACTCTATCCATCACTGTACGCGTAGCTGAAGTTGCTTGTGGTACTAAATACTGAGGTACTTGCCAATGAACTTTACAGCTAGCAGCACACTTTTGAAGTGTCACAACTACTTTAATGTGGAAACGTAGGAGCCAATTTGTGCACAAACTCTCAGAGACAGCAATGTGATAATGATTTAGCTAATCTGTCTTTTGAATAATATTAGGCATGAGATAAACAGTGATCAGGTCACCAGGAGATGACTCCCATGTTCATCCACCTAAGAGAACGACTGCGGTGTGGGTTAGGGCAGTATCTCTGAGTCGTTTGCACTCCTTCGTGCTATCTTGAAGTGACATCTTAGATTATAGGGTTTATGGTTTTGGAGGCTGAATTTGAACCCTCAACTTCCAGTCTCAGAGCTGAGAGTGCTATCAACTGTTAATATGGAAACACAGTCACCAAATATTGCCATCCAAAACAGTGCTTGCTGACAAATGAGCAGCCCTGTTAAAGCTGGTAAAGCTGACTTGTTCTATTGACGTTGCCAGAATCCCAGATGCTGTGACCTTCTGTGAGGGGGAATCACCTTAATTAGATCTTTAAACATCACACATGGGACTCCCACTGTATTAGTGCTAATGGTGATGTTTAATGAGGGTTTTGGACTTATTTCCAAATCATTTTCATGCAACTAATATGTGAATGTTTCTGCAACAATAGCAGAAGCTGCCTTGGAACTGAGTGACACTGGCTTACCTTCAGAATAAGACCATCAGGCATAGAAGCAGAATTAGACCATTCATCCCAACGAGTCTGCTCTGCCATTCCAACAGAGCCGATTTATTAACCCTCTCAATCCCATTCTCCTGCCTTCTCCCCATAATCCTTTCTAATCAAGAACCTGTCAACCTCCTCTTTAATTATATCCAGTGACTTGGTCTGCTCAACTGTCTGTGGCAATGAATTCCACAGATTCACCAGTACCTGGCTAAAAATATTGCTCCTCATTTCTGTTCTAAAGGGACCTCCCTCCATGGGCTGTGCCCTCGGGTCCTAGACTGCCCCACTGTAGGAAACATTTTCTCCACATCCACTCTATCTAGGCCTCTCAATATTCAATAAATTTCAATGAAAATCCACCCCCCCCAGCCCCCACCGCCATTCTTGTTAACTCCAGCAAGTACGGACCCATAGCTCTCAAAAGCTCTTCATACGTTAACTCTTTAATTCCTGGAATCATTCTCATGAATCTCCTCTCCAATGCCTGCACATCTTTTCTTGGATAAGGGGCCAAGAACTGCTCACGTTACTCAAAGTGCGGTCTGACCAATGCCTTATATAGCCTTAGCATTACATCCATGCTTTTATATTCTAGTCCTTGTAACAGATATCCAGAGATTAAAAAGTACAGACATTTTAGGCAGTTAAACTCTTTCTGTTTCTAATGTTTCACATCTTTAATGTGAGTAACCTGTGATGCTCAGAATAAGGGACAATGCAATTAAATATGTCTTTGCATAAAGGGTACACATATCAGGAAAAGCATATTTCACATTGCCTTTACCTTGCATTTAAAATTCAGCAATGTACTGTAGAAACTGCCTGCATTTTTTGAATCTTTGCCTCAGTTAAGTATTTTACACAAAAGTGCCTTAACTCTCTGCAGGGAAGGCAGCATCTATGGACAACAACAAAATAGTCAATGTTTTGTGCTGAGATCTTCATCAGGACATAATGAATGATCTCTGCCCAAAATGTTGACAGCTATTCCTCTCCATCGATAAGACCCGACCTGCTGAGTTCCTCTTGTATTTTGTGTGCATTACTCTGGATTTCCAGCATCTGCAGAATCTCTTGTGTTTATGAAGCACCTTATATTTTGTACTGCAGGGCCAAATGCTTGTGGAGATAGCTTGATATCCTGTTCTAAAATGGTGGCCTTATTTTGTCTTGATGGCATGCCTGACATTGTTAATGATCTCATCAATGGATTTCACTTCCACAAAATCTTGTTCAGCTTGAAGTCCTGCACAATTTGTTTCTTCCTTTTGGTTACGTATGTGTCAGTCCCATTCCTGGTGAGCATTGGCTGCCTTTACTGTGACCTGGAACCAATGTGCTGATGTCTTACTGTTATGTGAGGCAGTGACCTCTCACAGAAGCCCTGCAGCCAATCAATGCTGTCACATTTCTGCTTGGTTTACAGTCTTCAGATTAATTCATATCTTAGTTTATTCGGTTTACGTCAATATTGGTGGGAAAGATGGTGTCAGAGGTTTTTGTAGACCTATGCAACTTCTTCCAATTCGTCTGTGAAACAGCTTATTTTTCTTTTCTCATGTCTTTCCTTTTTTTTCCAAGATAGTTGGGACTCTGTCAGTGTCCATGATCTACAGCTACAGCTCAAACTACGATTCTCCGTGAGCAGTGGGTTCTCGGACTGGCCGTGCATCCCGGCATTTTGATATCTCCAGGTGTGGCCTGGAAGAAGGCACCTTCATAGACGACCAAATTCCTCACAGACTTTGCTGACTGAAGTGCTTCAGGAGATTGTAGCATTGGGGCAGCGGGCGGTGTGCGCTGCGGTCGGAAGAAGGCCCCTGTACTCGAGCGACCCGCCCTCTCCCTCTATTTTTGCTGGTGAGTGAGGGCCTGTCGGTCCTTGAGTCAGTGGGGGTTGGTGCTCAGAGAAGCGATGTGGAAGATTGTAACATTGGAACAACGAGCTGCTGGTTTCCCACTCATTGTTGCAGGAGCAATATCTCACTTTCCCTCACTAGTGAAAGAGAGCCTGTCTGAGATACCGAAAGTGCTAGGTTATGGACTGTAGTTTTGATGGACTCTAGATTGAGGTGTCTTTGGGGCCTTTGCTATTGCTTGCATGATGGGGAGAGAGGAGCGGGGCTTTGTGGTTCTGATGTTTCTGTCATTCATTATTTGCAGTTTTTTGTTTAATGGATTAGATTAGATCAGATTATGAGGACACTCAGTCCTTGTTTATAGTAATTTAGAAATGCGTGCATGCATTAAGAAATGATACAATGTTCCTCCAGAATGATATCACAAAAAAAACCAGGACAAACCAAAGACTAACACTGACAAGACCACATAATTATAACATATAGTTACAGCAGTGCAAAGCAATACCATAATTTGATAAAGAACAGACCATGGGAACGGTAAAACAAAAGTCTCAAAGTTCTGATCGACTCCCGATAGACCCCGATAGCAGGCGGCAGAAGGGAGAAACTCTCTCTGCCATAAACCTCCAGGCACCGACAATTGTTGATGCATTGGAAGCACCCGACCACAGCTGACTCTGAGTCCGTCCGAAAACTTTGAGCCTCCGACCAGCCCTTCGACACCAAGCACCGAGCACCATTTCGGCCGAGCGCTTCAACCCTGTCCCGACCGCCGAGCAACAAGCAAAGCCGAGGATTCGGGGCCTTCCCCTCCGGAGATTCAGGAAGTCTGCGAAGAGTAAGAATTTCAGGCTGTATATTGTATACATTCTCTGATACTAAATTGAACTATTTGAACCATCTGAAAACCCTGGAAATTGATTTAAAAAAAACTTTTATGTGGCATAAAGTTGTAATGTGGAACTTACTGCTCTAAGGTTGGTGGAAGCATCGATATTTACCTCCACAAAGGAAAGAGGAAGCAATTAGAAGAGAATAACCTGCAGGGGAATCAAAAAAGAGCAGGGAAATGGGACTGTGGTTCTCTCTATTACAGGTCAGCATGGACTGGATAAGCTGAATGGCTGTTTGTGCTGCACTAACTTTAAGAATCACACCAGGTCATTATGAGGTGTGGGTTGATCTTATATTCCTTTCTGATTGTACATTGTAATCTATGAGCTGGTATAAATAAAATTATCTTTTTAGCTCCAAAAAATAACAAATTACCATCCTTGTTCTTAAGTCAGCTCATAGGTTTGTGATTTACCACCTTGCATTAGACAATTTCACAGTACTACCAACATAAAAACATATGCCCGCAAAAAGTCAGCTCTTCACTAAACGTGTTGGAAGGTGTGTAGAGCCAGCTGATATCCTCAGAGATTTTAGCAGCCTTTATTAACTTTATGAAAAACGGGTAAGATTGGAAATCTGTGGTTCCTGATAGGACTGGAAATCTGTGGCTCCTGAACTGGAAATCTGTGGCTCCTGATCTGGAAATCTGTGGCTCCTGATCTGGAAATCTGTGGTTCCTGGTTTGGAAATCTGTGGGATCTGGTTAGGAAATCTTTGGCTCCTGATCTGGAAATCTGTGGCTCCTGCTCTGGAAATCTGTGGTTCCTGGTCTTGAAATCTGTGGTTCCTGGTTTGGAAATCTGTGGCTCCTGGTCTGGAAATATGTGGTTCTTGGTCTGGAAATCTGTGGTTCCTGGTCTGGAAATCTGTGGCTCCTGGTTTGGAACTCTGAGGCTCCTGATCTGGAAATCTGTGGCTCCTGGTCTGGAAATCCATGGCTCCTGGTTTGGAACTCTGAGGCTGTTCAGGGTTCAGGATTCAGGATTCAACATTTGAGATTGCTTATTGTCATTCTTCAGTACATGAGTGTACAGGAGAACGAAATTATTGTTAGTCTGGATCTGATGCAGCACAAAAACACCCAATAAGCTTAAAGAACACAATAAAAATGAACTGAACAGAACACAACAAATATAAATATAAAAGCAATCCTATTAAACACAATGTATGAGTAGCTGTTATGTACATAGTCTGTACGTACACTACATAAAGTGACACTAGCTGATGTGTATGTAGTGGTGGTGGGGTATGTTAATGGTGGAGGTGCTGATCAGCATGACGGTTTGGGGGAAGTAACTGCATTTGAGTCTCGTGGATCCTGTGTTGACTCTTCCCTGATGAGAGTGTGACGAACAGTCTGTAAGCATAAGATCCTTCATGATATTACTGGCCTTTTTCTGACACCTTTCTGTATATATGCCCTCGGTGGCAGGTAGGTTGGTATTGGTGATGCATTGGGTAGTTTTAATGACCTGTTGTGCTTGGCTTTGATGCATCTTGTTAGGCGCAGTGTGCATGCCTGTTCTGTGTGAGAAAAAAAACAAAGTCCAGGAGTTGTATTTGGACTCCATTTGCAAAGTGAGGCTTTCTTTGCAAAACTGCTTGGCTCAAAATTCGGGGTCCTTAAAAGGAGCAAACTTTAAACAAAATACAGATGTGGAGTGAGAGAAGACACAGGAGAGGCTCCAGATGTTGGAATTCTGTTTTAACACTTACAAAATGCTGGAAGAAATGAGTAGGCCAGGCAGCAGCTATGTAAGTCCTGATGAAGGGTCCTGGCCTGAAATGTCAGCTGCTCATTTCCTTCCATTAGTGCAGCCTGAGCTGCTGAGTTTTTCCAGCTTTTTATGTATGTTATGTATGAGAAAGACAAAAATGTTCATTTCCTCAACATGCTCCTTCCTACCTATTACTTCCCACTCTCCTGTGGAGGCCAAGTCATTGGGTATATATAAAGCAGAGATTGATAAGTCCTTGATTAGTAAGATGGTCAAAATATATGGGAAGAGGCAAGACAATGGGGTTGAGAGGGATAATAATGGCAGAGTAAATACAATGGGCTGAATGGCCTAACTCTGTTCCTATATATTACGGTCGTATCCAACGCCTGGACACTGTGATTCTGATGTGGAAGTGAAATGCCCTGGGGATGCCAAACCTGCTGCTTCAAGTCATTGAGGCCCAAGACCAGATATTGGCAAAGAGATTGTTCCAAATTCTAAGCCATGATTTAGAGCTCTCCCCAGTCCATCTGTTACTTTATATAACATAAAACAATCTTACAAATTTAATAGACCTCGCTTCCAAAATGATGGGTGATAGAGCATTATATTGAGTGGCCTATAGGGATAAATGACGAGCTTGGAACTGATTGCTTGGTTGACTTCAATCTGACCTCAGGCCAAGCCTGTCAGCTCCAAAGCTGGTCCAAGCTGATAGTAGAGTCATTGTTAATCCCTTCTTTGCCTCAATAGCATTGTGAAAAATTGGCTCAATTAAAGGGTAAGATTTTTTTTTTGTTCCTCTCATGCTGTTATTGACAAAAACAATTTGTTTCCTCCAAGCCCGGTGTAAGGAGAGTTTGCTTTAACTCATCCTGACGCCACCAGATGGGAGAAGTGGCAGGGATGAAAATTGTTGGCTCCATACTGTGCCCAACATATTAGGCTACACATTCAGCTTAGAATTAGCAGTAATTGACAGGTTACGTCAGCGATGTTAGATTCACTCATGCTTTCTCTGATAGCAGAACATCCAAAGTAACAATGGTATTTAGCATGTGGAAGTTCAGAGAGGTCTGATATGAAAATAAAGGTATATTGTTAACACTTTCAGGAAAGAGAATATTGTTTTGCCTCACTGTTCCAGAACAGTGGATCAAGCAACACTGTCTCAGCCTGAAACGTCGACTGCACCTCTTCTTACAGATGCTGCCTGGCCTGCTGCGTTCACCAGCAACTTTGATGTGTGTTACTGTAAGTTAATTATTGGCATTTTGTCCTTATACTGTTTCTGATACAGTAGCAGAATGCTCTCTGTTGCAGGTGACATTACTGGAAATGGTGGGGCTGAGATCTATGGACACTAGTTCAATGATGGCTTACTTAATTCAATTAATAATTGGATGCCAGCTGGCATTAGATCTGGTGATATTGATCCAGAGTTCTTTAGATGTCAAGAAAGAGGCTTAAAACTTGGTAGCTATGGTTGTTTTATAAAGTGTTACAAGAACAAAGAACAAAACAAAGAAAAAGTAAGTCTTATACTCAGACTAAAGATAAAGGCACATTCCATTGATAAGATATAACCAGATTCAAGTGACACCTGCTGCAGGAAAACTGAGAAGTTTCTAGAAAATACAGAATCAGCTACAACTACTAAAAATTCACTGAACAATTACATGTATGTAGGTGATTATATAAGCAAGCATTGGAAAACTAAACTCTATGAAAAATATTAGAAAAATAACAATTCTACACTCTAACCCATTTCAAGCCAAGGTCAGCCTCTACTTTCTCTACTTTTTCCATCTCATGCCTAGCTCCATGTTATCACCTGCCTTTGTCTTAATGCTGACTGAAAGACTCAGATATTCCTTTACTGCATTTTGAACCAAACATTCCAATATTCCCCTGGAAGTTCTCCCATTCTTCAGTCTCATTCAATACTCTCTCACTCATATCTTTTCCTAAGCAAGTAATGCTCTCCCATCTCCCCATTGGTTCCTGATTTCTCAATGTACCCAATTTTAATTCTTAATTTTCATAATTCCCAACCTCACACCAATCTATATCCAACTATCAACCTACGCACACCTTTGTACTCCTCAACGCAATTCTCCTGGTTGTCTCCTTACTATTTATGTCAATTCTATAGTAGTTAAGGTGCAAAGCCCTTGGAATTCTCACCCTCCATTTCTTCTTTTAAATAACTTTTTTTTCTGTAGCTGCTACACGAAATGCATGTTGGTTTACTTTTACCTTGTACTTAGATAGGCACTCGGATAAAGGGAAAATAGAGGGTTCTGTGGGAGTGAAGGTTTAGTAGGTTAAACATTGTATGCTGATGTGCCTGTACTATGCTGGACTGTTCTATATTCTGTGTTCAATGCTCTATGTTATGAATTGATCTGTACAAATTATATGTAAGACAAGCTTTTCACTCTGCCTTCCTGTGACGATAATAAACCAATTCCAGTTTCAATTTCCAATTCTGTCAGCAAACTTTTGATCACATTCCCATAAAAAATCTTCACTGCTATGGAATCTATTTTTGATTATTTTTGCTTTGATGAGCTTATGAGGAGCGTTTGATGGCTTTGGGTCTGCACTCCCTGGAGTTTGGAAGAATGACAGTGGGGTGGATCTCAATGGAACCTAATGATTATTGAAGGGCCTGGATAGAGTGGATGTGGAGTGCATGTGTCCAACAGTTGGAAAGTCTAGCACCAGAAGGTATAGCCTCAAAATAGAAGGACATCCCTTTAGATCAGAGATGAGGAAGACCTTTTTTTAACCAGAAGATAGTGAATCTGTGAATTCATTGCCACAAATGGCTGTGGAGGCCAAGTCATTGGGTATATTTAAAGCGGAGGTTGGTAGGTTCTTGATTAGTGGGGGGGGGGTCAAAGGTTACAGGGGAGAAGGCAGAAGAATGGAATTGAGAGGGAAAATAAATCAGCCGTGATGGAATGGTGGAGCAGGCTCAATGGGCTGAATGGTCTAATTCTGCTCCTATGTCTTACGGTCTTATGGTCTAATTCTGAAGGTAAGCCAGAGTCACTCTTTTCCGAGACAGCTGCTAATACTGTAGAAACTTTCATGTTTTAGTTGCTTTTCTCCTGCCTTCCCCCGTAACATTTGACACCCCTACTAATCCAGAACCTCCACTGCAAGTATAGCCAATGACTTTGCCTCCACAGGCGCCCATAGCAATGAATACCATAGATTTACTACCTTCTGGCTAAAGAAACAATTCTGCTTCTATGTCCTATTGTCTTACGAAGAGTTCAGAGGTACTTTGTACTTTGTACAGGGACTATGCTCAAAGTTGTATAATCAAGTTCTAACATCATCTCCTTGTCTAAATCCCATTTGTGAAATATGCACAATATAATTGTCAATATTGCAATAATGAATTCTATAGACCTTTCTACTGCAGCTAGGTATTGCTCCATAGGCTGCAGTAACTTTAGCCCTAATCTGCGCTGACAACATTCCTTTAGACTGCTCAGAGAATGCCATAAGGTTTCTATTTTAACCTTGACAACGTTGAACTATATTTGCATATGTTCAAAGTATTTCTGATAATGATAATTATTTGGGTTTCTTTTTGAATAATTTAACTCAAAGTTGGTAATTAGATTTCCAGAATTTTGCCATAAATATGCAATCTTATTAGTGATAGAAATAAGGCTTCTGGCAGAATATGCATCTTTTACATAAGGTCTGATTAAAATCCATTTATAAAAGAAATGCACTCTACTGCATCATAATTGTAAATTTTCTAACAAGAAATTCTATAGAAATGTAACCCCTTCAAAATGGTTGGAAGCAACTGGAGCTATAAAATATGTGGTGGAATATTCTCCTGCAGCAACATATGAGGAGTGTTTGATGGCTCTCAGCCTGTACTGGCTGGAATTCAGTAGAATGAGGTGAGATCTCGTTGAAACCTATCGAATATTAAAAACCCTAGATAGAGTCTGCAGTGGGGGAGTCTAGGAACAGAGGGCACAGCCTCAGAAAAGAAGGATGTCCCTTTGACACAGAGATGAGGAGGAATTTCTTTAGCCAGAGGCTGGAGACTTCTGTGGAATTCATTACTATAGATGGCTATGACACCCAAGTCATTGGATATATTTAAAGTAGAAGTTGACAGGTTCTTGATTAGTAAGGGTGCCAAAGACTACAGGAAGAAGGCAGGAGAATGGAGATGAGAAGAAAAATAAATCAGCCATGATGGAATGGTGTGCAGGCTCAATGAGTCAAATGATCTAATTTTGCTTCTGTGTCTTATGGTCTAAATTGTGAGGCTGTGCCATTATAAGTGGAAGTAATAAATAGTGGGAAATTTTCTCAATGCATCGATAAGAGGAGTTTCACAGAAACTGCATTGAATTCTATTTGCCGGATTATGGGAAGGACATGGGGGCTTTGGAGAGGGTGCAGAAGATACTCACTAGGATATTTCCTGGATCAGAGGGCATATGCTAAAAGGAGAGAATGGACAAACCCAAGATGTTTTCTCCGGAGTGGCGGTGGGTGAGAGGAGACCTGAGAGAAGGTTCAAGGATAACGAGAGGGGTACATAGAGTAGACAGCTGGTATCTTTCTCTTCAGGTTGAAATGCCAATACCAGAGGACGTGCAATTACAGTGAAGGTGGCAGGAGGGGGAAATTCGAAGGAGATGCGTGAGGCAAGATTTTTACACAGAGAGTTGTGGGTGCCTGGAATGCACTGCAGGGGGTGGTAGTGGTGGCAAATACAACAGAGGCTCCTAGTTAGGCACATTAGTATGCACAGAATAGAGGGACGTCAACGTTGTATAGGCAGAAGGGATTATTTTAGTTAGGCATTTAATTGCCTGTTTCATTAGCTTGGCAGAGCATTTTGAGCTGCAGAGTCTTTACCTGTGCTCTATTGTGCTATGTCCTGTATTCTGCATTCAGAACTGCTACCATGAAGTTTGGAACTTGCTCATAGTTCCAAAGTATGGCAGTAGGCCTAACATGATTAAGTAGGACCCTCCTGCTTTGTCTCAGTGTGAAAATCAGTATTTTTTGGAATTCAAAAGTCTCTGGATTATACCCTTGGTAAGAAGTGGGTTGGACGTCATTAGCAATGATGGTCACTGGATTCTCAGGATTAACCTTAAAATGCACGAACCACTTGTAAGTTGATCACAGTTTCTACCTTAAGTGCTTTCCCAACAGAGGTCTGCCGACACAATTTTCCTCCTTCCATTCCAAAACAATAGAGACAGGCTCGATACAATGAGGCATCCCTTCATATGACCATAAGCTATAGGAGCAGAATTAGGCCACTTGGCCCATGAAGCCTGCTCAGCCATTTCATCATGGCTGATCCATTTCCCTCTCAGCTCCTGCCTTCTCCCTGCATCCCTTCATGCCCTGACTAATCAAGAATCTATCAACCTCTGCCTTAAATATATCCAATGACTTGGTCTCCATAGCGTTCTGTGGCAACAAATTCCACTGATTCACCACTCTCTAGCTAAAGAACCTCTTCATCTCCAATCTAAATTGATGCCCCTCTATCCTGAGGCTGTGTTCTCTGGTCTTAGACTCTCCCACCATAGGAAAAATCCTCTCCCTACCCACTATAACAGGGACTTTCAATGAGATCCACCCACCTCCCACCATTCTTTTGAATTTCAGTGAGCATCAAATCCAGAGCCATCAAATACTCTTCATATGACAAATCTTTCAACCCCAAAATCATTTTCGTGAACCTCCTTTGAACCCTCCCCAGTGTCAGCACGTCCTTTCTTAGATAAGGGGCCCAAAACTGCTCACAATACTCCAAGTGAGGCCAGACCAAGGAATATGAGTTTTTAAATTATTCCCAGGTCATTGATGTCACCAGTGAGACTGCATGCGTTGTAGGTTTCCTCTTTCCGATGAGACATCAAACCAGGACCCCAGCTGATGTGCACGTAAAATATGCAGGGGCACTATTTATCTCCAAAGATCCACAAAAATAAATAATTTTCCCATTTATTAAGTTGATGACGCAGAAACTTTGCTGTGTGCAAATTGGTTGCCTCATTTCCTACATTACAACAGTGGCCAGATTTTGGAAGTATTTATAATGCCTTTACAGCAAACAGGCCACCCTGAAAGGGGTGTGAATGTCATTATCAGTCCTTCTTTCATTCTTCCTGATTGAGAGTAGATGGAAGTAAACTTTCCCCTCTTCTTGCCCATTGTGATTAGCGATGGATTAGATTTAGAGATACTTGAATGTATTTCTTATCAGTACACTGGTCTTATGCCTATGTAAAAGATTTATTCCACTGTCATTAAGCACTGTTTCTTCAGCTGCCCTAAACTTCAGAATGCTGTCCTGAACCAATTCCACAACCTTTATGGATTCACTTTCAAGGACTATGCAACTAATCTTCTCAGTATAATTAATCTATCTATCTATCTATCTATTGTGTGCATAGTTTGCCTGCTTTTTCATATTGGTCAGTTCTTGTCTGTAGTTTATCATTGATTCTACTGTGATTCTCTGATCTACTGTGAATGCCTGCAAGGAATTGAATCTCAGGATAGTATATGTTCTTGATAGTAATATCAAGATAGTACTTTGATTACAAATTTACTTTGAGCTTTGAACTTCAATCTGCCCATCTCCTGTTTGGTTAAGATGCTGCTTAAAACCAAAGTCACTGACTGAGCCTTTGACCGCCTTTCTTGATATTTCTACATCTCTTGAAGCATTATTTGGACATATTGTGATTGTGTACTTACAGTTTTTAAAAATATTCTTTTTCGGAAATATAAAATCCATCATTAGAGTCTTCAGATAACACATCTGAGTGCTTATTTCCCTGACAGTATGTGCAAACCATACATTACTGAAGACTACTTCAGTGAGCTGATTGCTTGGTAACTGATGATGTTGTGGCTAGATTGAACCTATCTTTGTACATGCGGTAAGAATTGCAATTGGCCTGCTCTCACTTGAAAATTATGTGCTCATCTGAAATTGTCCTGCTGAACTCATTTACTTGGAGGAATAATGCTGGTAATTCTAATTTCTCATCACTGACAGAAGAAGGAAAAAAGGATTCAAAGGTTGGCAGATCATTATGTAACTATTGCATGGCCATTATCAATGTTACACTCCATGGCCACTTTATTAGGTACAGGAACCAAGTGAGGTCTTCTGTTGCTGTAGCCCTTCAAGGTTCAACATGTCCTGTGTTCAGAGATACTCTTCTGCACAGCACTGTTGTAACACGTGGTTTATTTGAGTTATTGTCACCTTCCTGTCAACTTGAACCAGTCTGGCTATTCTCCTCTGACCTCTCCCATTAACAAGGCATTTTTCCCACTTACCGGATTTTTTTTCACACCTTTCATTGTAAGCTCTAGAGACTGTTGGACATGAAACTTGCAGGAAATCTGCAGTTTCTGAGATACTCAAACCACCCAACTTGGCACCAATAATCATTCCACAGTCAAAGTCCCTATTTTGTTATTTGGTCTCAACGACAATTGGACCTCTTGATCATGCCTACTTTTGATGTGCGTGGAGTCTGAAACGTGTTACTTGTTGGATTATGTCCAGTGAGCAAAGGAAGTGGATTTTCTCTGTTTGCGGAACTTTAGCAGAACTGGAGCTGTTGTCCTCATATTAGAATCATAAAATCTACCACATGACTGGCAGGTATTTACATAGCTTTCCCTAAGCACTTGAACAGTTCTGGAGCCACATTAAAGCATACAGAAGAACTGCCAAGGGCCTCTTTCGCACTTAGTCAACAGTGCAGTGGATGAGATTTCCTTAGATTTACACGACCTGCCTTCTTGAAGTATTTGCTGCTGCCCATTCGGCAGCCTTCTCATCCTGGAGTCGGTGGGTGGTGAGTACAAGCCCTGTTTCAGGGATTTCAGCACAAGATTCTTGGCTGATCCCCTCCAGTACAGTTCTGAGAAAGTGTTGCACTGTCAGGCATTTCACCTATTTCCTTTCTCAGGTGGGTGCAAGCTCTTCCATCCCTCTTTACAGAAGAAAAGCAGAGGAGTCCTCTCCAATGTCCTGGTTATATCACTACAACAGTTTATTTAATCATTAATATTTTCCTGTTTGTGCTGGCACAGATACAGAGTCATAGATACTCAGCCAAACTGGCTCAGGTTAACGAAGATTTCTATCTAAGTTAATCCTATTGGCCCATATTCCTCCAAACCCTTGCTATCCATGTACCTGGCCAAATTCCTTTCAATTGTTATTAATATACAGTACTGTGCAAAAGTCTTAGGCACATACATACTGTTGTAACTTTATGTATTGCACCATACTGCTGTCACAAGAAAAAGACACAAATTTCATGACATATGTGAGTGATGATAAACCTGATTCTGATATGGGTCTCTTTTGTGTACTGAGAGTGGGAAAGGGGCAGAGAGAGAGGAATCATTGTTGGCAAAAGGGGAGGGGAGGGGGCAAGGGAGCAGGAAGCACCAGAGAGACATTCTGTAATGGTCAATAAACCAATTGTTTGGAATCAAATAACTTTCCCTGGTGTCTCAGAGCTGAGTGTGTCTATACTCGCGCAACCCCCCACCAATGGCACTGTTGCTCTGCTACCTGTCCCACACCCCTCCCATGGTGCTCCACCCTCACCATTTCCAACATCCTTTGCTCACACCAGATTTACAAACTCACTCTCTACTCTACGTTGACAAATACAGTACTGTGCAAAAGTCTTACGCTTCCTAGCTCTCTATATATATATTCCTGAGGCTTTTGCATGGTATTGTAAATCTACCTCACTGTACCTGTGCTCATGTCAATAAACTCAGTCTGACTTGAAAGTCAGTACAGGCTCAGTTCATTTTAAATGGTGTTAATATACCCGCCCTAACCATTTCCTCTGGTAGCTCATTCCATATATTGTTTACCCTCAATGTTAAAAAGTTGCCTCTGAGCTTCCTGTTATATCTATTACTCATTGCTCTGACTGACGATGGCCAGGGTGCCAAAAGCCTTCCTCACCACCCTGTCAATCTCTGTAACCACTTCCAGGAAACAATGTACTTCTATCCTAGGTCTGTCTATTCTACAATATTTCCACTGCCCAAATATTCATTGTAAAATTCCTAACGTCATTTGTCTTCCCAAAATGTAACACATTACACACTTGCCTAATCTCAGTTTACCATTCCTCAGCCCACCTACCAAGTTGATGAGGACTGGCTCATGGACCTCTAATTTCACACAACCAATGATCTCACTTTAAGTTCTCTTTATCTTCTTATTTCATGTTCTCATTATTTATTGCGATTTATTTACATTTGCATTTGCAGTGTTTGTTTTCTTCTGGTGGATTTTTCATTGATCCTGTTGTAGTTACTGAGACTTGCAGAGTATGCCAGCTTAAATATGAACCTCAGGGCTTTATGTGGTGACATATATGTGCCATGTATGTTCTGCTTGTTTCAGCACTGGTGTTTAGGCTAGCAATGAAGGCCCTTCATCTCTGTTTGCCCATGCACTTACACACAGATATAGAATGATTCTTCAGTGCTGCTTCCGTGTAAATTTATTTTTTTCCACAGAGTTGTTAGGCCTGAGGCATATATGTACTCTGATAATAAAATTTACTTTGAACTTTGATCAAGATCCCTCTGAAATTCCTGATAATGTTGTTAGAGTGCAATATATTGTTAAGTGACTACAATTCAGAAGTACTTCATTAGTTGTAAATTGCAGCAAGATCTCCAGTAAGATAAAGCTGCACTCAATCGCAGCAGCCTCTTCAGGGTCAACCTAAGGTGTTATTGTCCTTTTCAAATGTATTTTTTACAATCACGAACCCTGCTGGACATTGAGGGACTTAAAGTACTGCAGGTCTACCCTGTCAGTGAGCTAGGAGCTGGACTTGGTGTGGATTGTGTTGCTGCCTGCGTCAGAGGTGTGCAGCCTAACAGCGGGTCGTCATCTTAGTTGCTTTTCTTGAGATCGCAAGACCCTGTTGGACATTGCTAACGTGGAGTGCTGCAAGTCTGATTCACTGATTTATTGGAGGACGGCAGGGACAGATGGCAGGGGAACTGCATGTCCTCTGTAGTAACAAGGACTGGATCTTCAGCCGCGGTGTTGCCTGTTTAAGGCCACCCAGGAGAAATGCTTCAGGGTTGGTGCACTCCACCAGTGGTGGCATCCAAGCTGGAGCTGGTGCTGCCCCCCAGTGTTCGGTCGGCAGAAGACAAGCTGTATTGTGTTCAACTGCAGACTGCTGCAACATTTTTGGACTTTTTTTTGTGGTGTGACTGTATTCTCCTGATATCTTACATGTGCTTGCTACCTTATATGTGCTATATGTGGCTTGTGCTGTGTATGACTGTTGGTACTCTGTTTTGCACCTTGGCCCTGGAATAACTCTGGTTTTTTTTGGTTGTATTCATGTATATTCACGTATGGTTGAATGACAATTAAACCTGAACTTGAACTTGAGGTCACTTAAAATGCTATAACACTGTTTGTCAGGCTTTCTTGTATTAAATGAACTACATCAGAATATAAGTGTTGGATGGACCAGTTGTCTCCTTGTAGCTCATTTAATGCCCTAATAGTTACTTTAACTCTTCTGCACATCCCCAGTTTTCACAGCTCCATGCTAGGTGACTGCCTTCAGGTAGCACAGTAGAGTACTGGTTAGCGTAATACACTGGCTGTAAGATCGGTGTTCAATTCCCCGCTGACTCATTGCGGTTGTTCTGTTGAAGTGGTAACAAGAAGGAGTTTACCATTTTTCTTTAGCACTGTGGCTCTTTCTAATTGCCACTGTTGGCTGTTTTTGTGTAACATTTTTTCAGGGAGGCTTGTCAAAATGATTGCAAACTCTGAGGGACCCAAGGGTGTGTCAAAATGACAACTGTGTTCTCCTGTCATGCGAAGTTCAATATCAATAGAGTTGGATCCTGACACTTACTGTTTCATTCCATTTCTCATGTTCGTATGTTCTCCCTGTGACCACATGGATTTCTTCCTGGTGCTCTGGTTTCCACCCACATTCCAAAGAGTACGGGTTAGGGTTAGTGAGTTGTCGGGGCACTATGCAGTTGGCACCGGAAACGTGGTGATACTTGCGGTTTGCCCAGCACGATCCTCGCTGATTTGATTAGACACAAATGTTACATTTCACAGTACGTTTCAGGGTACATGTGACAAATAAAGATAATCTTCGTCCTTATAATCTCTCTTTCCTAGTTCTTGGAACAGTCTCCATATGTTTTCTGCTTCCTTCCCTTTCTGTAAGATGCATCTTATAAGATATTATATATGATTCAAGATTTTGGTCATGCAATGAAGCATGTCAAGATCAAAGTTGAGTTTATTGTCATATGCATAAGTACATGTATACAGAGTTGCAATGAAAAACGTACTTGTAGTTTATTTATATTTACTTATTTGGTGACACAGTGCGGAGTAGTCCCTTCTGGCCCTTCAAGCCATGCAGCCCCAGCAACCCCCAACAGCCCCAATTAACCCTAACCTAATGGTGGGACAATTTACAATGACCAATAAACTTACTCAGTACATCTTTGGACTGTGGGGGAAAAACACTCACATTCTGTACAAAGACTCCTTACAGAATGTTGCCGGAATTGAACTCAAAGCTCTGGAATGTCCAGAGTTAGAATAGTGTCACTCTAACCGCAACGATACTCTGTTGCCCTATTGTTGCCATCTATAAATTTGCCAATGACACCACTGTTGGTAAAATTTCAGATGCCAACACAGAGATGAATGAGATAGATTGGCTGGTTGTGTGGTGTTACATCAACAATCTCATACTCAACGTCAGCAAGACCAAGGAATTGATTGACGACTTCAGAAAGGGAAAGTCACAAGAACACACCCCAGTCCTCATTGAGGGGTCAGTGGTGGAAAGGGTGAGAGGCTTCAAATTCCTGAACATCAATATCTCAATTGGAATTTGATCTCTCCCCCTCTAGTCTAGAAATGTTGCTAAGGAACATTTCCGGACCAGAGGGGGAGAATATGATGAGATTTTCCGTAAGGAAGATTGGATGGTGTGATTAGGTTTGACTGTGAGAAGTAATCATTTGGAGGTGTTTCTATTGGAAGAAGAGGCAATAAAAAAAGAACTGTCCCTGGGCAAGATGTTTACCCCTATCCCAGAACAAAGGAGAAACTTGCTTTGAGAAATAGAATGACGTGGTAAGTGTCAGGATCCAATTCTATTGATACTGAACTTCGCATGACAGGAGAACACAGTTGTTACTTTAACACACCCTTGGGTCTCTCAGAGTTTGCAATCATTTTGACAAGTCTCCCTGAAATGTTACACAGAAACAGCCAACAGTGGCAATTAGAAAGAGCCACAGAACTAAAGAAAAACGGTAAACTCCTTCTTGTTACCACATCAACAGAACAACCTCAATGAGTCAGTACCGAATGAATTGCTTGCCTGCAGTTGGAGAAAAACCTTTATTGTTTCTCTTGCCCTTTGTTGAAAGGGCCGTTACTATTAACCACCTCCTACACAAGAACATTTGAGTCAGAATCTATGAATCAGGTGTCACCAGGTACATTTTCTCTCTCTTTTTCCAGAGGTGTGCTTGTAATTAACATGATGTATGCCTTTTTAAAACACATGATAAAAAGGTAAAGACTGGTAAATGAAAAACAAACAGACTTTTCTCAGCAGTGGTACCTAGCTTTACCAATGGGCTAATTATTATAAATGAAGGTACAGGACAAGATACAGCACAGGAAAAGGCCCTTCGGCTCAGCATGTTGTGCCAAACTAATTAACCTTGTAAATAAATGCCTAATTAAACTAAAGCAACACATAAAATGCTGGAGGAACTCAGCAGACCACGCAGCATCTATCGAAAAGAGTAAACATTCGACGTCTTTGCCCGAACCGTCAACTGTTTACTCTTTTCCATAGATGCTGCCTGACCTGCTGAGTTCAAACATTTTTTGTGCATTGCTTTGGACTTCCAGCATCTGCATATTTTCACGTGTTTGTGGCCTATTTAAGCTAATCCATTTTCTATCTCCATCCCTTCATTCTCTGTCTCTCAAAGAGCCTCTAAAATGCCTCTATTGTCTTTGCCTCCACTACCGCATATGGGTTGTCTTTCTGTCTCCCAGGAGTGTCTGCTTAAAAATTAGAGGAGAACAAAGAAAATGATGGAAGTGTGGATTAGTCCAGGCAATACCTGAGGTAATGTTTCTGGTCACAGAAATTCAATCAAAAAGCACTGATCTGAAGAGTTAACTCTGTGTCTCTGTCTACATAGATGCTGCCCACTGCAGTCACAATGTTTCAGACAGATAACGTAGAAAAATAGAACAGTTCAGCACAGTACAGGTCCCTCAGCCCACAATGTTGTGCTGTCCATTTAACCTACTCTCAGATCAATCTAACCTTTCCCTTCTTCATAGTCCTCTATTTTTCTGTCATTCATGTGCCTAAGAGTTTCTTAAAAACCTCTAATGTATCTGCCTCTATCACCAAAAAAGATGTTCTACACACTCACCACTCTCTGTGTAAGTAAGTTACCTCTGACGTTCCCCCCTATACTTTCCTCCAGTCACCTCAAAAGTATGCCCCTTGTATTAGGCATACATTCAGTTTATGTTTACTATTTTTATTTCACAGTTCCAGTTTCAGTAGTATTTTGCTTTGGTCCTTTTAACAATTCATTCCAATGTTATGTTAGAACTTTCAGGAAGCTTTGTGAAGTGGAGGTTCTGCTGGTTAAAACTTATGTGGAGATCTGTGTACTCTCTATTAACTGAACATTTCGGAGGACATTTCATCTTGAAGCAGTTTGTATGTTATTGATAGTCGTGCTGGTTGTGTTACTGTGGACTTCCATTGAGGTTAATACAGCAAAGGGTTTAACAAAGAAGTTTTTTCTATAAAGGTAAAAGATGGAGGACCTGATTTTATTGTGGAAACTTGTCAGCCCTCACTCTAGCCAAGATGGGAAATCTCTTCCTCTCATTGCCTCTTCAGTAAAGCTATTCTTTGTAGTCCTTGGGTGGCAGGGTGGAGATATGTTTCTACCAAAGGAAGTGTAAAGCACTCCCTCCCTCTTGGGCAGGGTGTAGCACCTGCTTAGCACCCTCCCACCCCCACCAACCAGGGTCACACGAAGCCATGAGAGCAGGTGGTGGATGGTCATATGAGCAGCTGGTGCATATCACAAGTCTTGGTTATGGGACCTCTGATGCCAGGCAGACTTTCTCTGAAGAGTATTGATAATGGCTGGAATTATAAAGATGAAGGCAATGGCAAACAAATTCCGTAGCAAAATTTGCCCAGAACAATTATGGTCAAAGACCATGACCGCTCACATCATACAGCATGGCACGTAATGATGGTGATAACTCTTTCAACACATGAACTCTGGGTTTCACAGAGCATAAAACAAAAAAAAGAACAACACAGTTTCTTAAATATAACTCCCTTATCTGCTTCTACATAACCTTCACTGGGAGTGCATTCTAGGCCTCAGAAATTTCTGGGACTTTTTGTTGCGTTCCTCCCCCCACCTTGTTTGGCACATCGGGCAGCAATCCTGCCTTTTTTATAGCGTTTGTCTGTTTTACAAGGCCGAGTTGCTAGCTCAATGCTCGTTCCAGCAAGGAGCCGGCTGGATTCAAACCTGAGACCAGTCACTCTGAAATCTGGCATTGATGCCACTACATCACTGACACTAGGACCACTACTGCACCACTAATTCTGTGTTCAGTATCATCCTGTAATTCAATATGCTTAGTTGTCTAAGACCTACATTCTGGAACTTCCTCCCATTTCCTTTCTGCTCTTTTTGTCCTCAAGACAGTGCTAAGGCACAGACGTAAGACATAGGGGAATAATTAGGCCATTTGGCCCATTGAGTTGGCTCCACCATTCCATCATGACAGATTTATTATTCTTGTCAACCCTATTCTCCTGCTTGTTCGGGTAACTTTTAAAGCCCTTACTAATTAAGACCTATCAACCTCCGCTTTAAACATACCCCATGACAAGGCCTTCACGGCTGTCTGTGGCAATGAATTCCACAGATTCACCACTGTCTGGTCTAAAGAAGGTGGGACCTATTACACCCCCCAAGCTTTCAGTCATCTCTGACCGTAAAAATCCTTAGCAGGGTTTGGCCCATCAAAGGTGATAAATAGGAATAGTTATTGACTTGGGGAAGCGTTGGCTGACTCTGAAGCTATTGGCTGTTGTCATTTTGTTGTCAAATACACCTCTTTTTAATTTAGTGGTCTGGGAGAAGGATCTTTCATGCTTCCCATTTTACTGCATGGTTCCTGGGCAATGAAAATTGATTTCTTTGTTCACCGGTGAAGGTATTAGTTGTCTGTTGTTACTATCTTCATTTAGCAGCTGGTCACCGACTGCAGGAATATTGGTTATGTAGAATTTCAATGTCCTTGCCTCTTTGTTTGAAAGGCACTTTATCCGACGGTTCTCTCCAGAAATGTTTCTTGCAGCTATAATCAGTGGAGCAGTTCCTTTTCCTTTCTGATGTTAAGAAATAATCAGAAGCTCCCTTGCTGTTTATTTAGTGAGGCTTGGGTAGCAAATTTACATTTACATCATTTATTATTATATTGTCCTTTGCTGTGCCTATTGTCTTGCTTATTAATTATTGTACTGCCTTGCACTGTTTTGTGCACTTTATAGTCTCGTGTAGGTCTGAGGTCTAATGTAGTTTTGTGTTGTTTCACATAGTCTAGTGTAGTTTTGTGTTGTTTCAGGCAGTATTGTGTAGTTTTATGTTGTTTCATGTATAACTATGGTCCTGGAGGAACGTTGTTACGTTTTTACTGTGTACTGTACTAGCAGTCATGGTTGAAATGACAATAAAAGCGACTTGACTTGATAAAGGTTATGTAGCTGGACTAAGAGAGTGGGATTAGTAGTCTAGACACACAAATTCATATCCTGCTGTGGCATTAACTAAGATAAAGAAACAGGAATAAGTGAAAAGTTAGTATCAGCTTTGGTGATCCTGAATTCACCTGGTTGAACTTCATTAATGCTCTTTAGAAAGGAAGTCAAGTGTTTGAGTGTCTATGACTGTAGACACCTAACAACAATGTTAACACCTTATGGTCATCAGAAGTGACTTGCTAAGCCAGTCATTTATCAGGATGTGATTTTTCAAGGGCATTTAAGGATAGGTAATAAATGTTAGACTTGCTATTGATACACATATTCTATGAACAATCAATAAAAATAACATTTTCTTTGCCTCTGACTTCATTTATAATTGAGAGCTGGAAGTTAAGAAATGGTCTGGCACAATGCTACATGTAAAATAATCTTGAAAAGAAGTGAAGTTAAAGATTTGAAGAGGTGAATTCATTTAACAAAGCTTACTTCACATGAGCTCTGGAAAAGGCATTAATGTTTGTAATGGCCTATTACCAGAGAAAGAAATGATAGTGAATAAGGTACATGATAGGCCATTAAGCAGGGTAATGAGAAAAGGAAAGGACATTGCCTTTTACATTGGCACTAATGCCCTTTTAATGCTTCTGGCTGATGATATGACTTCTTCTGTATTAGAGGACATTTTTACATTACAGAGTGCAGCCAGCTGCAGGCTGATCGTGCTGTGGCTGCATTCTAAAATGGGTAACCTACAGTCAACTGATGATAGCATAAAATACATGCAATATATGTGTTGTTAGGTTATAGCTGACAGATAGAGTCTACTGATTAAGCTTCTGGTTTAGTTAATTTCAATATCATCGCAAAATGGACAGCTGGAAAGCCTAACAGGTTGAGGGGATCCCAGAACCCCTCTTGAATTCCCAGAAATCAACAATGTAGGTTGAAGCTGCTGTTCTTAATTTTAGAGGTCAAGGTTAAGAGGGATATGAGCCAAACTAGGCATCTTGGTTGGCATGGATGGGTTGGTCTGGTGGTTCTTTATCCAAGCTCTGTAACTGCAGAGACTGGAGTTGTAATGCATCCTGAAAGGTTCTCGCAGAAGGAGAAGATGATAAAATGGAAGAGGTGTGTGGAAACTGGGGGTGGGGGGGGTGGGGATCATGGATGGAATTCCAGATAATGGGGTGAAGATGTTTTAAACAAGGTTACAAATTATGCCAAATAAGGAAGTGGGAAAAACTGAAATTACTTAGTGAAGTGGAAGAGAGACATGGCTCGAGTGTTTTATTTACCTTCCATAGAAGTTTGGCTCTGAGGAATTCCCTAATGTTGTATTCACCAATGTTTTGCAAAGGCATTTTTGTATTCCCTAAATTTATTTTGTTGATTAAAATTACTTTTAAAGTAAGTTTCTTCTTAACATTTAAAAGCAGATTTTTTTAAAAGTTAAGAATAATTTCTGTAGCATTTAGAAACAATCATGTTGCCAAGTGCTGGGCACGTGGCCAAGTGTTTAAGGCATTCGGCTAGTTATCTCAAGGTCGCTAGTTTGAGCCTCAGTTGTAGCAGCTTGTTTGTGCCCTTGAGCAAGGCACTTAATCACACATTGCTCTAGTGTCTGTGCGAGGAGTGGCGCCCCACACAGACTTCCAATCTGCGCCTTGTAAGGCATGAAAATGCTCGACGCAGGCCTCTCATGGTCTGAGTCGACGTTCCCTCCCCTCCCCTTAGAAACAATCTGACCAAGAGTGCTAGGGGAGCTTCAGCAAAGCTGAGATCCAAGGAAGCCAGTGGTAGGGTAAGCAATGGTAGGTAAATGCTTGTTCTTCTTGGCAGACAATAATTGCAGCAGGAAATTTATAGTCCAACTGTCTTTATTTGCATCAGCTGTGCCTCATTGTGTCAAACATCTTGCCTCTGACTCTAGATGCTTTGCATGGAAATCCTACTCTAGAGTCTTAAACAAATTGCACATGGTTACATTACACTCAGTGGCTACTTTATTAGGTATCTCCTGTACCTAATAAAGTGGTCATTGAGTGTATGTTCATTGGTTCCATTTAATATCAGAGAATGTGTGTGATATACAACCTGAAATTCTAACTCTTTGCAGACATTCTTGAAACAAAGAAAAACCCTAAAGAATAAATGACAGGAAAAAGGTGTAAGAACCCCAAAGCCCCCTGCCCCCTCCCATGCATGTAGCATCAACCCTTTCCCAACTTATTCCAGCATAAAGAATCAGCATTCCCACCACCCACCATGCAAGCGACAGCAAAGCCCCCAAAAAGAAATCATGGTCTACAGTACATCAAAAACTAACTGTTCATTCCAACAATTCAACGTCCCTTGGGCTCCCTCTCTGACTAACAAGGGAGGGACAGATATAATATGCCTTACAAGGTGCGAAACGAACGACTGTGTGGTGCGCCACTCCTCACACAGACAGTAGGTGACCGTTAACTCACAAAGAGTTCATCCGCCCTTTGACAGGTTTTGTTTTTAGCCCTGCTGGGTGCCTACACACCCTCCTCCCTGGTTAACCGAAGTGCACCGAGGGACGCGCCGGTTGAGTCGCCGATAACCCGACCCGAGACAGGCAGTACTGGGCTACGTGGTCCCAGTAGCAAGGCAAGGTCCCCTAGGCCTGAATCAACGTAGTCATAGTAGTAGTAGACAGATATAACTCCTTCCACAGCAAGAGGGGAGACAACCAGTCAATGTTTCAATGTCATAGTCACAGTCTGAAGTGTTGCTTTATTTTGAGTAACCTGACTTCAGAATTGGCAGCAAACTCTCACTCACCATTGAGAGAGTGATCGATCACTGAATGCAGAGGTCTCTGAGAGCTGCCTTTGCTGTCGCGATGTTCCAGCTCCCTCTGCACTTCAGTTCGCGGCACCAGTGAGAATTCATGTCCTCAGAGCTGCACAAGGCCGCATTCCAAAGGCGCCCGACTTCAGGCCGAACCTGGACATATCAAAAACGTGAACTCCAAGAATGGGAACACACCGCCGTGCAGAACTGCAGTTTGAATACCGTTGTAGATGAAAGACTCTGACAGAAACCCCGTCACCCTGAGAAAGAAAACAGACATTAGAATAGGAAGAGTTTAAACTGTTTCGTAGATGGGTTGGGAGATGTCGCCCTCTGATAGGATCTTTAGCTCCAACCATCTCATGTTCATGTTCGTGGTCTTCTGCTGCTGTAGCCCATCCACTTCAAGGTTCGACGAGCTGTGCATTCAGAGATGCTCTCCTGCACACCATTGTTGAAACACATGGTTATTTGAATTACTGTTGCCTTCCTGTCAGCTTGACCCAGTCTGGCCATTCTCCTCTGACCTCTCTCATCAACAAAGCATTTTCACCCACAGAACTACGTTCACTGGATTTTCTTTTGTTTCTCGCACTATTTTCTGTAAACTCTAGAGATTATTGTACATGAAAATCCTCGGAGATCTGCATTTTCTGAGATACTCAAACCACCCTGTTTGGCAAAAACAGTCATTCTACTGTCAATGCCCTTAGATCACATTTTTTTTCCTCATTCTGATGTTTGGTCTGAACAGCAACTGAACCTCTTGACCATGTTTGCATGGTCTTATGCATTGAGTTACTGCCACATGATTGGCTGATTAGATATTTGCGTTAATGGGCATGTGTAATGGTGTAACTAATAGCGTATAAATTCATTGTTAGTCAGCATGGGAGCTATGGGGTAAGCAGGCACTTCCAGTGATTTTGGAACGTCCAATGCTGAGGCTGTACTGCATGTCAGAACTCAGTGAATATTGTCTGAAGCCCTATTCATCCTTTTAGCTGGATGCTGCTGATTGCATGAAGAAGAAGAGCAAGGCACCCTGATATCCTGGCCAGTATCACCGTTTAGCCCTAGAATCTAGGCTGTTACCACAGTGTTGGTTGTGGGGTCTTGTCTACAAATTGTTGCCACAATTCCGGCATTTCAACAGTGACTTTGCTTCCAAGTTATTTCTCTCACTATAAACCATTTTGCAGTGCCTGAGGTCTTGGAAGGCATTATGTAAATGCAAGCATTCAGTATTTTTTTCATTCTAGTTCCAACGGTTAACTTTATCTAGTCAAGGGTACAAAAGTGCTCACAGTGCATCATCTGAATGACAACTGACTATCTGAAAACAAGAGAAAATGCAGCATAAATGGTAATCACGTTATCAAGAATAACATTTTTTTCAATGGTCTGCCCAATCCTATTTATTAGACATAGCAGGATTTTGTCAGAGATTGGTATCAATGTGATTAAAGTCGTGCCTTTGAGTTTTTCTCCTTGTTTTCTCTTGCACTTTGCATTGGTTTAACAGCAAGAATTCTTGTTCTGTGATGGACATCAGATTAACACACATTTAGTACTTTTATAACAGACTCTTCACACTTGTAGGCATGCAGGCAGTAAACTCAGTGCCAACTTTATTAGCTACACCTGTACACCTGCTCATTAATGCAAAATATCTAATCAGCCAATCATGTGGCAGCAACTCAATGCATAAAAGCATGAAGACATAGTCAAGAGGTTCAGTTGTTGTTCAGACCAAACATCAGAATGGGGAAGAAATGTGATCTAAATGAATTTGACTGTGGACTGCTTGCTGGTGCCAGACGGGATGGTTTGAGTATCTCAGAAACTGCTGATCCCCTAGGATTTTCACATACAACACTCTCCAGAACTTACAGAGAATGGTGAGTGAAACACAGACCATGTTCCAAGTTCTGTGTTAATGTTGAAAGGTATGGACAGAGTGGATGTGGCAAAGTTGTTTCCCATGATGGGGGAGTCTAGTACGAGAGGGCATGGCTTAAGGATTGAAGGGCATCCATTCAGAACAGAGATGCAAAGAAATTTTTTTAGTCAGAGGGTGGTGAATCTATGGAATTTGTTGCCACAGGTGGCAGTGGAGGCCAAGTCAATGGGTATATTTAAGGCAGAGATTGATAGGTATCTGAGTAGCCAGGGCATCAAAGGTTATAGTGAGAAGGTGGGGGAGTGGGACTAAATACGAGAATGGATCAGTTCATGATAAAATGGCGGAGCAGACTCGATGGGCTGAATGGCCGACTTCTGCTCCTTTGTCTTATGGTCTTATGTTCTTTCACCCCTCTATCTGTGGAGGTTTATACATATGACTGTACCTCCACAGATAGATCCATTAAAATCCTGAAGTTTGCAGATGATATGACTGTAGTTGGTCTCAACTCTAATAATGATGTGACCTACTATCATAGAGGGCTAGACGATCTTGCAGCGTGATGTGATTGTAGTAAATTGGAGTTTAATACTATCGAGAGAGTGGAAATGGGGATTGACTAGGTTGAACTCCGTCTGCATTTCTCCGGCCATATCTGCAACTGATCTATATCCTGCTGTATTCTTTCCCAGTCTTTGACACTATCCACAACACAACCAATCTTCACATCCTCTGCAAATTTACTATTCAAGTTATTCAAAATTGATTTATGTCTTTTCCAGTATGCAAGTGTAAAGGAGAATTAAGTAATTGTTAGTCTGGATCTGATGCAGCACAAACACCATAAGATAAAGGACACAATAATAAAAAAAACACAATAAATATAAACACATAAGATAATGTAGCTTATATACATAGAGTGATTGTATGTCCGTTAAGTTTCGCTAGGCACATGAGTATCTGCACATAATGTGACCGACAGGAAATAATAAAGTAGTAGTGGTTGGGGGTGTGGAGGGGTGGGTTAGTGGGTGGAGGTGTTGATCAGCCTTACTGTTTGGGGAAAGTAACCATTTTTGAGTCTGGTGGTCCTGACATAGATGCTACGTAGCCTCCTCCCTGATGGGAGTGGGACAATCAGTGATGTTACTGGCCCTTTTCCAGCACCTTTCCTTCTATATGTTCTTAATGGCAGGTAAGCTGGTGCCAATGATGAATTGGGCAGTTTTGACTACCCGTTGTAGAGCCCTTCCTGTCCACGGTAGTGCAGCTTCTGTACCATTCAGTGATCCAGCACGAAGGGATGCTCTCTGCTATAGAAGAACTCTCTACAGCCTCCTCAGAAAGTAGAAAGTGAGCTTTCCTGTTGGTGTAGAATGTGAACAGGGACCATGAGAGGTTGTGCAAGATGTGCACTCTCAGTAGTTTGAACCTGCTCACAGTTTCCACTGCTGTGCACATTGCTTATTTGGTTATTGAATCGTCTGAGCTGGTTTGGTTAACGAATTGTCCGGGCCGGGTTGGTTAACAAATTGTTAGGGCTATTGTTTACTTGCACTGCACTCTCTTTTAGAAGCTTTTGAATTTTATTCTGCATTGTTAATACTGTACCTTGCTCTATCTCAATGCACAGTATGAACAGTATTCAAGACAAACTTTTCACTGTATCTTGGTACATGTAACAATAATAACCCAATTCCAATACCAATACCCAATCTGTGTACAACAGAACTCTCAGAACTCTTACAACACCGTGCAAAAGTCCTGCCATATATATATATATATATACAGTAGTTAGGGTGCCTAAGACTCTTGCACAATGCTGAAGTGATTTTATATATCTCACTGTACACTTGCTGCAAAAAGAACATATTTCATGATATATGCAAGTGATGATAAGTCTGATTCTGATATGGGTCTCCATTGTGGACTGAGAGTGAGAAAGAGGAAGGGAGAGGGGAAGGGAAAGGGGCGGGAGTGGGAAGCACCAGAGAGACATTCTGTAATGATCAATAAACCAAATGCCTGGTGTGTCTAGACTGGGAGTGTCTGCACCCATGCCAGCCCCCACCCTGGCACTCATTTTCTGCCGTCTGTGCCAGACCTCTCCCACAGCGCTCCACCCCTGCCATCCTTTACTCCCACCAGATTTACAAAAATGTTCTCCACTTCATGTTGACAAATACAGCACTGTGCAGAGTCTTAGGCAGCCTAGTGATATACCTTCAGGGTCTCAGTCAGACTGGAAGGAACGGGGCATCGACCTCCTTTTGTGTCTAAGGGCAGAGAGTTGAGAGCAGCAGAATGGAAGTAATATTTGTAATGCAGAGATTGTCAGAATTTCTGGCTGCTTTTTGTGCACTAATGATGACAAAGATTCACCTTGAATAGCTTAATAATATAAGAAAGCAAAACATCTGAGCCCTCGCATTAGACTGTGGCTATCCTCTCTCCAATCTCCAGATGCATTCTGCAGAAAAATTCCTTCAATTTGAGACTGTGCAAATCTGTCATTTTGCAATGGTATCTTTCCGCAGCATGAAATAAGTTATTCTACAGTTTTCTCAGTATTGTGAAGTCATTGATGCTGAAAATGTAAATACTAATAACAATCTAACCCTTTCCCAGGACTAACCCACCCATATGCATTTTCATCCAGGTCATTTATATACATCACAAACAGCAGAGGTCCCAGTATGGATCCCTGTGGAACATCACTAATCATAGACCTCAAGCTAGAATAAGTCCCTTCGAGCCCTACCCTCTGTGTTCTATGGGCAAGCTAGTTCTGAATCCAAATGGTCAATTCACTATGGATCCCATACATCCCAATCTTCTAGATGATCCTCCCATGAGGGACCTTTTCAAATGCCTTAGAAGATCCATGTTGACAACATCCATAGCTCTATCTTCATTAATCACACTCATCACCTTGCTAGTACCAAGTTAGAAATGTATGACTTGTCTGAACAATCCCATGCTGGCTCTCCATAATGTTCCAAGTGCTCATAAATCTCATCCCTAAGAATCCTCTGCAATAACTTCCCTGCCACTGATGTGAGACTCACCAGTCTATAGTTTCCAGGATTATCCTTGGTTGACATCTTGAATAATAAAACAATATTAGCTACTTGCCAGTCCTCTCGGATCTTGCCTGAGGCTAGAGTGGACATGTGAAGATGTCGGTCATGGCCCCAGCAATCTTTTCTCATGCCTCTCTCAATAACTCAGGGTACATCCCATCAGGCCCTGGGGACTTAACCAACTTAATGCTCTTTCAGAGACCTGACACTACCTCCTCCTTTACTGTACCTTGAAATGCCCCAGCATAAAAGTGTCTTTGGCACTGACCTCTCTATACTCCACGTCCTACCACTTGGTAAACACTGATGTATACGCATACACCGGTCGTGCATGCAGCCTGGTACAGCCGTTCCGATCTATTCTTACTTTCTTCTTCTTACTTTTTAATTTACGTTATTTTTTGTATTTTTTTTTCACGGTAACACATTGAAGCTGCACCCTCTCTAACATGCTGGTAGAGAGAGTTTTATTTGGGTTTTCGCTGGAAATGGTTACATCCCGACATGCAGGACAGAAGCAAGGTTGCATTGTCTATTTCATGGACCAGCAAAGACCGGCCGGCTTAGCGAACAGAGAGGTGGACACCCCTGTTGAAATCCGGAGGAAAACACACAGAGGATGCAGAGGGGGATCACACAGCTGAGAAAAGAGGACCGGGTCGAGACAACAGAGACTTCTGGAGAAGAGGAGTTCGGTGGGTAATACCGTTCCGGCTGGCCGGAAGTGCACTGAGAGTGGTAAGCGTGAAGGAGTTGGGTGCTTACTGTTCTGGCTAACAACCAATGGTGCAATCCGGGGTACATTACAATCGAGGAACATGTCTGCAGACTGGATATTGAACTTTTTACTGTTGGACTTCGGCCACATTCCACCGTGATACAACACTTGGCGGCACGGGAGGTCGTTCCTGCCTGTGGCCATCGAACGTGCAGCTCCTCCCGTGGAGGGTCAGACACCCTGTGCCAATAGACTGGTCCTGGACTTATTTTCCATCTGGCATAGTTTTGCATTTTGTTGTTTGATTGTTGGGGTTTTTTGTATTGCTATATTTACGCTCTATTCTTGGTTGGTGCGGCTGTAACGAAACCCAATTTCCCTCGGGATTAATAAAGTATATCTATCTATGTAAAGTACTCATTAAGGACCTCAGCTACATCCCCTGCATCTAAACAAGTATTACCCCCTTTATCCTTGAGTGACTCGACCATCTCCCAAGTTATCCCCTTGCTCTTGATGTATGTATGGCGTTCTCTTAATCCTTCTTGCCAAGGAATTTCATGGCTTATCCTAGTTTTCCTAATTCCCTTCTTGATTTCTCTTCTGCCTTCTGTCCTCGTGGGCTCTGTTTGATTCTAGCTTCCTAAATTTTACATGCTTCTCTTTTTTCTTTTTGACTGAATTCATCACTTCTCTCTCGCCATCCTTGTTCTTCTCTCTGACTGGAACACATCGGCCTGTACTCTGTGCAGTTGGTCTTTATACACCCTCCACATATTGGATGTGGATTTGCCCAAAAACAGCCATTCCCAATCAACTCTCCCTAGTTCCTGCCTAAAGCTCTCATAATTTGTTTTTCTCCAGTTTAATACTCTCCCACAATGCCCATAGTTATCCTTGTCCACAGCTATCTTAAAACTTAAGGAGTTGTGATCCCTGTTCCCTAACCTCTCACTAACTGAAAATTCAGTCACCTGGCCAGTCTGATTACACAACATCGGATCCAGTACAACCCCACCTCTTGTTGGACTATCTACATTTTGACTTAAGAAACCCTCCTGGGTGCACCTAACAAATTTTCTCCTATCTAATCCACTTGCACTAAGAATGTCCCAGTTTATATTAAGGAAGTTGAAGACCCCCTGACAACAATCCTATTGTTTTTACATATTTCCTTAATTTGCCGCATACTGGTTCCTCAATGTCCCGGTGGCTATCCTGCCAGAGTGATTACACTCTTCCTGGTTTTGAGTTCTACCTGTATAGACTCACTGGACATGCCCTCCATTATGTCCCCCCCCCCCCCGAATGCAGCCATGATATTGTCCTTGATTAGTAGATTAATTTCTCCCCCTCTTTTACCTCCCTCTCTATCTTCTCTAAAACATCAAACCCCTGGAACATTAAGCACTCATTCCTGTCCCTCTCTCAACCAAGTCCCTGTAATGGCCACAACATCGTAATTCCACGTACTGGTCCATGCTCTAAGTTTATCACTGTTACCCATTATTCTCCTATAGCATTAAAATACACACACTTTAAACTATTCATCCTATCGTATCTATTCCTTTGCTCCTGCCTATTTTTACTGGCCTTGACATCTAACTTCCTCTCCATTGCTCCACCTTCTGCTCTGGTGCTGTGCTTCACATTGTCCCGACAAACTAATTCATACCCTCTTGAGTAGCATGAGCAAACCTCCTGGCTGGGATACTGATTCCCCTCCAGTTCAGGTGCAACCCACCCCTCTTCCACAGGTGACCCCTGCCCCAGAAATGGTTCCAATGATCCAAGAACCTGAAACCCTGCCCTCTGCACCAGTTCCTCAGCCACTCATTCATCTGCACTATCACAGTATTCCTGCCTGACTAACGTGTTGCACTGGAGGTAAGCCAGAGATTACTACCTTGGAGGTCCTGCTCTTCAAACCCTTTCCTAACTCCCTATACTCATTGTGTAGGACCTCTTCCACCTTTCTACCTATGTCTTTGGTGCCAATGTACACTACGACCTCTGGCTGCTCACACTCCCTCTTGAGAAAATTCTGCAGTCACTCCAAGACATCCTGGACCCTAGCACCTGGGAGACAATGCACCATCCTGGCATCTGTTTTGTAGACACAGAATTTGCTGTCCTTCCCCATAACTATCGAGACTCCTATCACTATCACTCTGCTTAGCTTTACCCTTCCTTGCTGAGCCTCAGAGCTGGCTAAAGTGCCGCTGGTCTGATTGCTGCTGCTGTGCCCTGATCAGTCACCACCCCAGCAGTATCCAAACGGTGTACTTGTTGCTGAGGGGAATGGCCACAGGGGAACCCTGCACTGACTGCTTCTCCTGCTGTGTCTCTCGTCTACTATCTGGAGCCTGCACTTTGGGTGTGACCATCTTGGTAAAAGTTTTACCTGTGAAGTTTTTAGCCTCCCAGTTGGTTCCCAGTACACCCAGCTCCAGCCCCAGTTTCTTGACCTTGTCAGTCTGGAGCTGTAGGTGCTTGCATTTCCTACAGATGTCATTCCTGGAGACTGTTAGGCACCCTGAAATCCTATATCTCACAGGAAGAACATTCTGCTGCCTTAACTACCATCCTGCCTACACTTGTTATACCTTTGGCTCTAACTTCTCAGGCTTAAGTTCTACAATCAAATAAACGATTTGAAATGACTCAGCACCTTTAGCCTCTCCCTGTTCTTGTCGAAGCCTTTTGAGCCAAAACCTCCCACTCTAACAATAGCTGCTCCCACTATGCGTGCTCTGCCGCAATCTAAATTATTTTTACTGGCCCTTGCTAAGTTAATAACAACCCAAACAATCTCCCACTCTGCAGACAAGTCCCGACAGGCCTCACTTGCTTTTTAAAGAAGCACTCAATAACGGTGTGGTCTTTTCCTGTAATGGACTGGGGTTTATCACTATTTTTTTCAGTTTCTGCCTGCACCAGCTTTTCAGTCTGAGACTTCATGAGGTAAAATAATTTTTCCTCAACAACATCCTCTAATTCATCTGCCAGATGATTTGTGGTCTGTAGTAACAGGTTCTGCTACTGTAGAATATGAGTCCTTTCTGTTTACTTAGAGCTTTTATCATTGAACATACCCTCTTCGGAAGTCAAGAATAATGCATAAATCTTACTGTTTGCAATTGTTTTATTAAATGTTACAAGAGCAAGGAAGAACAAGAAGGAACATTGAAAGAACAAAGAAAGGACCAGAATGAAAAGTAGTCATGGTCATCTCATACCTGACCAGATATAAAAATGTATTAACAGTTAGCCTATAAAACAGCCACATTCATGTGGTGTGATACCCTGCTACTGAAAACCAGAAAGTTTCTAGAAAAATATATAAGCAACTTACTGTAATTACTGGAAAATTCATTGATGTATACAGTTGATTACATTTTAAAAATACAAGCAAGCATCGGCAAGTTAAACTAAAAGATAAATTACATTTCTACACCTAGCCCAAAAGCCCAAATTTGTCTGGAACTCAAGGCTTATCTAGCCAACTGATGATTGTACCTTCATGTCTCTTACAGTGAAAGGCAGATTGATCTACCCTCTCAGCATCCCTACCTTTGGATACTTGCAGGTTGTCTCTGCTGAGGTGCGTTGCATTTGACACCTTGCTATCGCTACTGCATTGCTGAAGTCAAATAAATTCTCCTTCTGCAAAGTGCAGAATCTTAGATTTAGATTAATTTTGTCACATGAACCAGGGTGCAATGAAATTCCTAGCTCTTTGATACTTCCGCATTCACCTCTGGAAGGGTTATTTTGCTTCCGTGAGGGGCTTTGAAAATTATTGACATTCATAATGGGCTCTTATGTGTTTACAGTCATGTCTCTCGCGGCTTCTGGCGTATGTGTCCGAACTTTCTGTTTTTAGATCCGGCTGAACATGGAACCTGTAATATTTTTCTTTACCAGATTTCTCCAGCCACATACCTTGAGCAGGATATTGGTGAATCTATCAGAGGGCTGTGGTGATTGCAATTCCAGTCTGGGTCAACCTCCTTGGAGTTTTCCAAGGCAGGGATTTGTGTAGCAGTCCGCCTATGACTGCAGGGGAGAAGCAGCTGACACCGAGTGCAATGTAAGCTTTTAGCAATGGAACATAAGAGACTGCAGATGCTGGAATCTGGAGCAACAAGTGATCTGCTGGAGGAACACAATGGCTGGAGCCACATTTGTTGGACAAAAGGAATTTTCAGTGCTTCAGGTTGGAACCCTGCACTAGAACCCTGTATAAGCTTTGACTCAACATCAGAATAACTTAATTGGAAATCTCCCAGGAATTAAGTATGGGTGTGGAAATGCTACTTATATCAAATTGACCATTTGCTGAGATTCACAAATTTCTCACTCCAAAAGTCTAAACCTATTAATATCCAATGTTAACTTGCATAGAATTATGCACAAAACTGGTTAATACAATTTTCATCTTTACAATAACCATATTTTTTAGGAATCCATCTGTGCATTTTGGCTTTTTTCCTTAATTATTTTAGGATAGTTTAAAAAAATAATTTAATTACTTTAATGTAGTTTGAAATATTATTCTTTTAATAGCTATGTGAGAAACATTTATAAACTCTTGGTACAATGATGATTTGAATGAAGACAATGACGCACTCCCAATACTGGCTTCTGTTAGGAATGTTTCAGGAAAGTGTCTCAAAGCTACGCTGCCCAAGACCTGGTCATTGCTGAAACTTCATCACTCAGTTTGTCAACACTGGCAGCCAGTGAAATTTGACTTTTGTGGGAAGCTTAGGTAAGTTTGAAAAGGCAATGACCATGTCTCATTCCAGTCCAGCATGTTCCCAAACATTTAGCGAGCAGAACGGCGGACACCCTGGCTGAAATCTGGAGGAAAACACACAGAGGATGCAGGGGGGATCACAAAGGTGAGGAAAGAGGACTGGGTCGAGACAACAGAGACTGATGGAAAAGAGGAGTTCGGTTTATTAATAAAATGGACGAGTTGTCGACGCTAGGCAGGTGTCAGAGAACATTTTGGGAGTGCAGTGTTATGTGTTTTACTGGGGCTGCATGAGGACATACCTGATCAAAACTTTTCCATGGATGGCTTCCAGACTGTTCGGGCTGACCGGAAGTGCATTGAGAGTGGTAAGCGTAAAGGAGTTGGGTGCTTACTGTTCTGGTTAACAACGGGTGGTGCAATCCGGGTCATATTACGATCGAGGAACATGTTTGTAGACCGGATATTGAACTTTTTGCTATTGGACTTCGGCCATTTTCCACCGAGATACAACACTGGGTGTCACGGGAGGTTGTTCCTGCCTGTGGCTATCGAACTTTGCAGCTCCTCCCATGGAGGGTCAGACACCCTGAGCCAATAGGCTGGTCCTGGACTTATTTCCATCTTGCATAGTTTGCATTTTGTTGTTTGATTGTTTGTAGTTTTTGTATTGCTATATTTATGCTCTGTTCTTGGTTGGTGCGGCTGTAACGAAACCCAATTTCCCTCGGGATCAATAAAGTATATCTATCTATCTAAGCACTCTCCTTGTCACTTACCCGAAACCTCTCCTACCCCAGTGTCTCCTATATCAGTAATGTGGTGTAAGCAGAGCAGTCACTTTCAAAGATACTGTTTAACCCACTGACGAGACAAAGTGAAGCACTTGTATCAGTCTGAGATTATGTCCTCGATCTGTAAGGTGCATAGATCAGTAAGCAAGCAGTATTTAATCAAACCTTTAGGCCTAGTTTGTGTTGATTCACGTTTTGTTCTGTACCTCTTGCCCCCATAGATGCTGCTTGACCCATTAAGCTCTTCCGAATTTCTAGTTTTTGTTCTAAATTCCAACATCTGCAGTCTAATTTGTTTTTGGTCAATAGTAGTGTGTATGCTCCTAGGAGCACACTGCCTTTTGACATTATCTAACACCATCTGCATTATCTTCTATCCTTTTCTTCTTTTGCACATTCAACTTCCCACTAAAGGCAATAATTCTCTCACTTCTCTTAAAAAAGTCTCCTTGCGATGGTTGATTGCACACTTCATATGAAATAAATGGTATGGATTGTGAGAGCAACTGTTCCCTTTAACTTGTGCTCTCATTCCAGAACACCTATTAACAAGGATATATTTTCATACCTTTGCCCTACCTTGTTTGGATGTACAGAAGTACCGTGATGTGAGAATGTAGGACTCTTTTTAGCCCAGCGCCCCTGTTTCATTTATTTTAAGCTGCTCTTGCTCCAGAAAAACAAATTAATTTTGAAAAATATTCTCTACCTCCACTCTCACCAGGCAAGAAGCTGCATCCGGAAGTTCAGTTAGCTGAAGCTTCTGTCCAATGGGAGCCACTGGAAGTACTGGTGATTAATACCACAGAGTTGTTTTTTTTCCACTGCCTTTTTGCAGAGAAGGTAGTTGTCTCCTCTCTGTGGGGCCAGCAGCCTGCAGATAGCAGTGCTGTATTTTCTCTGGCTGCAGGTAGGAGGGATAAAGGTCTCCTTGGGGAAAGAGGAGCTAAATAAATTAACGGAAAGACATTGCAGAAACAAACAATAGCCTGCAGTGCTTGGTTGGTGCCCAGTTCGGTCTTCAGTTACTGTAGAGGGCAGTGAAGTGCCATCTGAATTTGGAAGGCAGCAAAAGGTGTTCTTTCCAACCTGCTGTCTTTTATGACATCTCCACTCCCCATTAACTTGAATCATAGTCATAAATTGCGACTCTCTAAGCATGGAGGTGAGGGTGTCAGAGGAGTTGCAAGGATGTTTGAGACTGCTTCAGAACCTGGGGCACATTTAGTTTGCTGAGTGTGATTACAACCTACTCCTTGACTAACCACTCATCTAATAATGCTCAAAGCACCCTTCATGACTACTGGGGGTGGGGGTTCTGAAAGACAATTAAAACAATGCGAGAAGCATGATGTAAAAACGTTCACAAACAAATCATCTTCATGGAAGGCCTTTATGAAGAAATAATGCTGGTCAATGTACAAGTTTGTAAGTAATAAAGGGGTGCTGATTGGGAAAATCACCACAGGACTTTGCCAATGAGATATGAACATTCATTTCTACCAGCTTATGCCAACTTTCTACTTGTTATTCATCCCATCCCATCCCACCAAAGTATTTCCTTAACAGCCAAATAATCATCTTTCCATTTTCTGAACATTTAATTGCTGCACTTTAGTTAAAATACTTACTGAGAAGATCTAATTCCAACAGAGCTCATTAACTTTGATCACGATCCTTACCTCAGTCAAATCTTGCCATGAAGATTGAGTTTGGAAAACATCCTTTACACAGCAGAAATTTGCCTCAGAACTCTGAGAATTCTGATGATTCTGGCCTACTTAATTATTAATACTGTTTACTATCAACTTGGATGGAACTGGAAGAGAAACATTGTCATGCAAAAACAGCTTAGGGATGATTGATTCGGCTACATTGCTGATTCCTCCAAGAAGACCACAACTTTGTTGTAGGTTCTGGAGGCTTGTGTGCCTCAATAACCCAGGGAGCTATGTCTGCTAGAGTTGGGGCCTTGTGCTTTGGCTCTTGGTAGGGTCACCCATGCCAAACAGGTCGTACGGTAGAGGCTCGGCTAAGAGTGGTCCATCGGTCATCTAGGTTCAGTTGGTGGGGGGTGGAGGGGGGTGAGGTTCAGCTCAGGCCTAACAACCTTGACTGGTCAAAAAAAATTGTTGTGGAAACAGCAATGAAGAATCCTTCTTTATCAGTGTGTAACGATATGGAGAGACAGAGATGGAGGACCTTCGTTGCTGCCATAAATGCCAGCGGCTTAATAGGCAGTAGGTAAGTTACAGCGTAGTTATGTTCAGTGATGCTGATGCAGATGTTGCTACATCCTGTTTGATCTACTCCACGTGAATTTCTGCATCTCCAGCTGTATGTCATTGGCACTCTGCATGGTGCGAGTGGGATAGTTTCTTGACAGTTGTCAATCACATCCATGGGTAGGACAAATCTGGTAATTTTCTAACTCTGAGTTCAGACTCTGATACAGGCCATTGCCAAAGTCCACCATGTTACATCTAGACCCAACTACCAGAGAAGTAGTCAACACTTCTTCCCAGGCTCTAGACATAGACATAGAACAGTAGAGTTCAGGGACAGGCCCTACGGCCCACAGTGTTGTGCCAAAACAGTTCAAAAGTAGATGAACAAAAAGGCAAATCACTAATCCTTCCTGCTGTCCAGAGAGTCCAAAATGTAGAACTTCAGCCTTTAGATGCTGGTATTGGTTTATTATTATGACGTGTACCAAGATAGAGCAAAAAGCTTGTCTTGTATACAGTCATGCAGGTCAAATCATGACACAGTTCATTGAGGTTGTACAAGGGAAAACAATAATAATACAGAATAAAGTGCAGCAGCTGCAGAGAAAGTGAAGTGCAGGATCATATCAAGGTAGATCATGAGGTCAGGAGTCCCTGTCATCATACTAGGGAGCCGTTTAATCACCTTTCTACAGCCGGGTAGAAGGTGTTCTTGAGCCTGCTGGTATGTACTTTCAGGCTTTTGTATTTTCTGCCCAATGGGAGAGGGGAGAAGCGAGAATATCTGGGATTGACGGGGTTGCTGATTACACTGGCTGCTTTACTGAGGCAGCAAGACGTATAGGCAGAGTCCGTAAAGGGGAGGTTTGGTCCATGAGGAGCTGAATTGTGTCCACATGTCCCAGCAGACCAGCTGCCCTACTAAGTCATTATGTATCAGTAAAAATTGGTAATTGATCATTTTTAATGTTGTGGTAGATGGATAAGTAAAGGGGATGGGGAATGAAAGATCACATAATAAAATGGCAATGTAGAATTGAAATTACAAGCAAAGCAGCCATGACCTTATAAAATGGAGGAGTAGCTCAAGAGATTGAGTGGCTGACTCTTGCTCCTAACTTGTACATTTGTGGTAATTACAAGCATCTTGATATCTGGCTAGTACTGTCTTTATAGAGTCTTTGTAAACTTAGGGACCCCTAGTGACGAAATAGAAACAGAAAAAGCAACTGACGCATGTCAGGCAGCATCTGTGGAGAGAGAAACATGGTTCTCATTTCAGGTCTATGGCGTTCTTTCAGAACTGGCCTGCTGAGTCATAGAGAGCTACAGCACGGAAACAGGCCCTTCAGCCCATCTAGTCCATGCTGAAATATTATGCTTCCTAGTCCCATCGACCTGGGCCCAGACCATAGCTCTCCATACAACCCCCATCCATGTATCTAACCAAATCTCTTGTAAATATTGAAATCGAACACCCATCCACTACTTCCACTTGCAGCTCATTCCACACAAAATCAAAGATGCACCTAAGTAGATGGCAATGCCTTAATCATTTATATGTTATGAGAGCACTAGACCTCCTTCCATCCTTAGCAATGGAAGTACTAACTCTCTCTCCTTTCATACAACACTATTTCCAGCATTTTAGATGTTTGTTTCAGATTTCCTGCATCTGTATTCTTTCGATTACTGATGGAAGAGTCTGTTTGTAATAAATCTGAAGCATTGAACCCCCATGTTTCTGAGCTGATGATCTTGGGGACCACAATTCAGGCTGTGGAGATGCAAAAGTTCAAAGTTCAAAATAAAATTATTATCAAAGTATGTGTAGATCGCCAGATACTACCCTGAGCTGCATTTTCTTGCAGGCATTCTCAGTAGAGCAAAGAAATACAGTAGAATCAATGAAAAACCACACACGAAGACAAACAACCACTGTGCAAAAGAAAACAAACTGTGCAAATACAAAAAGAAACAAGTACTGTGATTACAGTGGCATTCAAAAGTTTGGGCACCCCTTGGCAAAATTTCTGTTACTGTGAATAGCTAAGCAAGTAAAAGATGAACTGATTTCCAAATGACATAAAGTTAAAGATGACACATTTCTTTAATATCTTAAGCAAAAAAAAAACTTTTTTATTTCCATCTTTTACAATTTCAAAATAACAAAAAAGGAAAAGGGCCCAAAGCAAATTTTGGGCACCCTGCATGGTCAGTACTTAGTAACACCCCCTTTGGCAAGTATCACAGCTTGTAAATGCTTTTTGTAGCCAGCTAAGAGCCTTTCAATTCTTGTTTGGGGGATTTTCACCCATTCTTCCTTGCAAAAGGCTTCTAGTTCTATGAGATTCTTGGGCCATCTTGCATGCACTGCTCTTTTGAGGTCTATCCACAGATTCTCGATGATGTTTAGGTCGGGGGACTGTGAGGGCCATGGCAAAACCTTCAGCTTGTGCCTCTTGGGGTAGTCCATTGTGGATTTTGAGGTGTGTTTAGGATCATTATCCTGTTGTAAAAGCCATCTTCTTTTCATCTTCGGCTTTTTTACAGACGGTGTGATGTTTGCTTCCAGAATTTGCTGGTATTAATTCTCCAAACATACCTTTGTTCATTGCAGCCAAAAAGTTCTATTTTAACTTCATCAGTCCACAGGACTTGTTTCCGAAATTCATCAGGCTTGTTTAGATGTTCCTTTGAACCTTTTGAATAGATCTTTTTGGCCAGGGGTGCCCAAACTTTTGCATGCCACTGTATACTACTACTACTACTACTAATAATAATAATAATAATAAATAACTGAATAGATAACCAGATAAATAAACAAATACATAACTAATATTGCAAACATGAGTTCTAAAGTTCATGAAGGTGAGTCCACAGGTTGCAGAATTAATTCAGTGTTGGGGTGAGTGAAGTTATCCACACTAGTTTAGGAGCCTGATGGTTGAAGGGTAATAACTGTTCCTGAACCTGGTACTGTGGGACCTAAGGCTCCCGTGCCTCCTTGCCGATGGCAATAGCGGGAGCAGAGTGTGGCCTGGATCTTGATGATTGATGCTGCATTCTTGTGGCAGTCGTAAATTCGCACGTTCACCATCTGAGAGAATAAGGAGCCTGGAATCTGGATCAATAAATCTTCCGGAGGAACTCAACAGGTTGAGAAGCATCTGTGGAAGGAAAGGAGCTGTCGATGTTTCAGGTCGAAACTCTGCATTAAGTAACTGCCTGCTTCAATCAGAAACCATCACCAGCCACATCTACCCCTCTCTACACTAATCTGGCTTCCATAAGGACAGGTGCCTCTGTGACTCCCTGCTCCATTCATCCCTTCCCAAGCAGCCCTCTGGCACTTTTCTCTGGATTCAGAAGAGGTGTAGCACTTGTCCTTATACCTTCACTGTCACCACTATCCAGGGGCTTAAACAGCACTTCCAGGTGAGACAACGTTTCATGTGCACCTGCTGCAACCGAAGATTCCCTCTGTAGGGTTTTGATCTTATTCATAGACAATTCCCATAGATGTTGCTCGACCCGCCACGTTCCTCCAGCAGATTATTTTTCTTTTTCAGTGTTCCTATCTTTTCGTTGGCCTTCTGCCACAGTTTGCCAATTTTTGAGCTGTCTCCTGGCTATTCTTCACCTCCACTTTAATGAATCTTATCACAGAAAATAGTGAAGCAAGCATTTTCTTTGCATTGGGACCATTAAGAATTTGCAACGTGTCTCTGCATCACATGACGAGAAATGCTTTTTTTGGATGAATGGGATTTACTGGAAAGTAATTAGGACGTGGTGAGTGCTGAAGGTTTGGGGCTCTGGAAGTCACATATGGGCAAATGATGAAATGGACAACTGAAATTGATAGATAATTCTTAAACAAGGCATAAAGGCCAGCTGAAAAGGGCAGGATCGCCATTTATTAAGCCATGACATTGAATAGCAAACCTGCTCTGAGAACATCTCCATACCATGAGTGGGTAGACCTTTGTTTTCGGAACTTGGAGTGCATTCCATTCAACTTGATGGGACCATATTTCAGATTTTTTTCTGTTGTTAGGGTGACACAAGGGCACAAGTGGTAGTGCAGCTCCCTCAAGGCACCTGAGATCAGGTTCAATCCTGACTCTGGTGCTTTCTACGTGGAGTTTGCACGTTCTTCCTATAACCACATGGGCTTCCTCAGGCTGCTCCAGTTTCCTCCAAAATCCCAAAGATGTACAAGTTGACTTGCCACTGTAAATTCCCGCTAGTGTCTGGGTGAGTGACAGGATCTGGGGGAGCTCAGGAGAAGCAACACACACAAAATGCTGGAGGAACTCAGCAGGCCAGGCGGCAACTATGGAAATGAAAAACAGTCGATGTTTCGGGCCGAGACCCTTCTTCAGGAAATAGTTCATGAGAGTGTGGTAAGAATGAAAAAAAAAGAGATTGAGGTAGACAGGCGGCACAGACTCAATGAGCCAAAAGGCTTGTTTCCACATTGCACCTCTCTATGACGATGCCTTTAATATTTTATGAGTGAGCTGCCCTACAAATCTCTTCTCCTACTAGTCCCCTTGATGACGAGGGACTGATTCCTCTGGTTGTAATCAGATTCTGCAAGAAAAAGCCAAACACTTATTCATGAGTGACAAAGGCCATGAAGGGAGGATGGGTGGTTATTACCGTCATTCATCTTTTCAAATGATCTCCAATCATGAGGAAAATCCCTGACAGTTTTATCCAAGGAAAGCAACTCTACAACACTCCCCCACATTAGCACTATAATCAGCTGAATTCCCCACCTCTCTCCAAAAGTAGCTTTTATTTCTGAGGGAGCCCTAGTGCAGAGGAACACCTCAAGGTATTTCACAGAATAAAAGAATGAGATATTAGTATATATGGCCAATATCTTTATTAAGAAGGTGGGCTTTATACAGCAGCTGAAAGCTGAGCACAGATGAAAAGTGACGAAGTTTGCAGCGGGTAATTGAGAGAGTAGCCTTCATCCAGGGTGTGCACAATCCGACAACTATAGTGGCAACAACAGGCTCTGCAAAGGCTCAGGACTGACTCTAAGCAGTCCAAGTTCAAACAGCTGAGAGACAATGGTTCCTGGGTTCCAAAAAGGTGAAGATACCCTTGAATTTGTGCCTCTGAGCTCTGTTGCTCAACTTGAGGGGAGCAAGGCATTGTGATGGTCAGTGCTGTTTATGTGGCTTCCAACGGCTTGAAAGCTTATCTAGAGTCTCAGCATACTGTAACAAGAAGCACAGGGCTGTGGGACAGCTAGAAACCTTCTCCTCTCCTGAGAAAAATATTGTGGTAGTCTTTGGACCCAGATCAGATGATCCAGGCAGACATTCCTTTAGCGGTTAGCACAATGGTCTACAACCGCCAGCTGTAAGATTAGGGTTCAATTCCCACTGCTGTCTCTAAGGAGTTTGTATGCTTTCTCTACACTCTGGTTTCTTCCCACATTCCAAAGACATTTGGTTCGGGTTGATGAGTTGTGGGCATGCTATTTTGGTGCTGGAAATGTGGCGACACTTGTGGGCCTCCCAGCACAATCTTTGCTGATTTGATTTGATGCAAAACAACACCTTTCACTGTAAGTTTTAATGTTCAAGTGACAAATAAAGGTAATATTTTATGATAAACCAGAATATATATCCTTTGAGAGCATAGACCCAGTTCCTAGACAGAGTGAAGCTCGCTGCTGCCACTTTTTAGATAGTGCTGTACGTGCCAGGATAAGTCACATTTGCAAGATTTGAACTAGGCCAATGTTTGGAGTTTCTGACCAGGCCCTATAGACCTTTCCTTCAGAATCCATAGAAGAGCAAAAGAATATCCCTCCCCTGGGTCAACCACACCTTTGGTGTGAGACCAGGGCTCTGGTTGACCAAGGTCCAAATGATTTTTTTGGCCCTTTCCCAGTTTTCCACCAGGAACAGTGGCAGCTTTCCAGCACCACTGAACTTAGGTCAAATACACTGGAAAATGGCCTCCATGAAGGGTGTAATGGATACCACAACGAGATCAACAACGACACTCTGAGCGGTCACGAGGCAAGGACGGAAAATGGTAGACTGGATTTTTTTTGTCAGTGTGGTAAGAGGGCTATGACAGAGGCAGAAAGGTTTAAAATGATAGCCTTTCCCCAGTATGGTATGACCCACTTGTCCCAGGAACTGATATGTATGTCCTCTGTGATGGAGATGCTAGCTCACGAGATGGCCATAGTCCTCAAGCACAGAGGATGTATAGACCCAAGAGTTGGTCAAGATGATGTCTCTTCGAATGGTGGTTTTGCAGAATCAGATAGCCTTAGACTACTTGCTTGCAGGGAAAGGTAGCATTTGTGCTTTTTTTGGCCTGCACTTATATTTCTGATGAATCGGGAAACATCTGATTCACTGGCTGATCACATTGAGGATTGGGTAGATGAAATCTAACAATTAAGGAACCAGTTCCATTAGCATTAAACTCCAAGGGAAGATAGTGGCTTTGTGAGGTGTTGGAAGGCTGGTGGATGACTGTAGTACTCTGGGTAGTGACGGTTGGGCTTATAATACTGGGGGGAGTGGAGCGGGTGGTACTTTTGCATTTTCTATGCAGCTTATTGGGGCAGTTGCAGGGATTAAATTAATCTAAAATTGTTGTGGTTTTGATGTTGTGTTCAGGAAACCTGTAACATTAGGCACAAGAACACCTAAACTGATGGAAGTTCCCTGATTTCTACATTTGGAAGAAAATTCTAAATGATCTTTATTAGTGTTTCAGTACATTTCCACAGGGTGTCTTTTAGTCTGTTTCGTGTATATCATTGGAAACGAGCAAACTAATGAAAATTATGGGTATTTCTGAACTAATCTTATTGCAAAATATTCTGTGAATGTTATGTTTTGCTGTGACTATTATGTTATAAATAGTACACTGAACCTTAATTATCATTTAATACCAAATCCTGCCCAAAAAATTAAGTTTTAAGGATTCTCTCAAATAAATTAACCAATATTTAATTAACTTTTACAGTATTATAATTAATTCTTAAAATATTATGATGTTCCAGCTTCTGTCCTAATCTTGTATGTATAATCCAATTAATATTTATCAATGAGCAATTTCTTCTGAGTTTGGCTGCTCAGCCGGCTGATTGGTGTTATTGTTGCTCAGTGCGTAAGCATTCCGTTTGGACCGACTGATACCAAACAGAAAATGACACAGCATCAAGGGCAGAGGGTACCTTGGCTGCAATAGGGGTCGTTCACACAAAGTGGGAAGTATTTGGTCCAACTTGATTCACCTCACTGACCATAGTTTCTGTCCGTCCACACTTAGCTGTATCAGATGCGGAATTGAACTAAGTCCCCATCTTAGAACAAGATTTATCAAAGGATTTCCTGGTGGCCAATGATTGTAATTCCAGTCCTCACTCCCATTCCAACATGTTGATCCAGAACTTCCTCTGTTGGCATGCTGAAGCCATTCTCAGGTCGGAGGAGCAGCACCACTTATTCTGTCTTGGTAGCCTCCAATCTAATGGCGTGAACATCAATTTCTCTAACTTCTGGTCATTTTCCCTCCTCCCCTTTCCCTCTTCTTTTAATCCCCACTCTGGCTCCTCTCTCCTTTTCTCTTCACATGCTTATCTTATCCTTCTGATGCCCCTCCTCCTTCCCATTCTTCCATGGTCCACTCTCCTCTCCTGTCAGATTCCTTTTTTAGCCCTTTACCATTTCCACCTATCATCTCCCTGGTCTTACTTCCTCCCCTACCTACCTGGCTCCCCTATCTCTTTGTAGCTTGTACACCTTCCCTTTCCCCATCTTCTTATTCTGATTTCTTCCCCTTCATTTCCAATCCTGAGGAAGGGTCTTAGATCAAAATGCCGACTGTTTATTCATTTTTCATTTTTCATAGATGTTCCTCCAGTATCTTATGTGAGTTGCTCTGGATTTCCAGCATTTGCAGCATCTCTTGTGTTTAAGACCTATCACCTTCCAACTTCTGGCACTTTCCCACTTTCTCTGTCTCCATCTCTCTATCACCCGAATTCATCTATCAATGGTTCCATGGTTCAATTTAATGTCAGGAACGTATGCCATCTACAACCTGAAATTTTTACTCTTCGCAGACATCCACGAAACAGAGAGGAAAAAAATCCCCAAAGAATGAATGACAGAAAAACATTAGAACCCCAAAGCCCCCTCCCCCCTCCCGTGCACAAGCAGCAGAAAAGCTTCAATGCTCCCTCTCCCCCCCCAAGCTCATTCCAGCAAAAAGCATCAGCCCCCCCGCCATCATAACCCACCAAGCAAAGACTGTGATCTACTGTTCATCCCAAAGTCTTGACATTTCAGCAGGCCCTTTCTCTCACTATCACCTGTTACCGCACCCATTCCTGCCACTCATTTATACTGGTTGCCTCTCCTCCACCTTTCAGTCTAGCTGAAGAGCCTTGATCCGAAACGTTGACTGTTCATTTCCCTCCATAGATGCTGCCTGACCTGCTGAGTTCCTTCAGCACTGTGTGTGAGAAAGTTTCAGTTTGGTAACATGGACCGCACAGAGGAGTTGGACCGGAAGTCCTGTTTTGGTGCTATATAGCTCTGTGACTCTTTGACTAAACTTAAAGCAGGTCCCCATACATCCAAGATTTATGTATCTGGAAGCAGCTGAAAGCCAGCAGTATCCTTCAGGACTTTGAGTCACAGTCAGCAGATTCAGCTCAGTCTGGAGACACGTTTGGTAACAGTACATTAAAATAACTGATAGGATCACTGAATATAACTGGCGAAAGGAAATGCATTTTTAGCGGCATTAATATTCTAACTCTTGATATGAAGCAAATGGATACTGTAAATGACAAAGTCACTTTGAGACTGTTGCAGTTATATTAAAAATAATGGAGGTTATTTACCAAGCTGAAGCATATGCGTTACCATGCTAAAATGAAAATGACTGTGTTTTATTCACTGTTCTACAACATGAAACATTTGCACATTTACTGGTCTAATAGATTTTATTTAAGCAGCAGTTCTAATCAGACAGTGCGCTATAGATTTTAATTATTACTTGCTGAATATGTAAAGTCTTTTTTCAATTAAGGAAGTCAATGTTTTTTGAAAGTAAAAATAAGGATGAGTAAATAAGCTTGGCTCAGAAGGTTGTGTTTAAATTATCCTGTGTCTTGTGTTTTGGTTCAAAGTATGATAAAGTACAGAATACTGCATTTGAATTATTTATTACGTTAATATTAAAGGTTCATTTTTGCAATAATTTAGGCTACAGGGTATAGTCATGAACCTGAAAGCCCAGATTGAGAATGAACATAGAACATAAAACTTCACAGCACATACAGGCACTTTGGCCCACAACGTTATGCTTACCTTTTAACCTTCTCTAAGATGAATCAAACCCTTCCCTCCTACATAAGCCTCCATTTTTTGATCACCCACATGCCTGTCTAAGAGCCTTTTGAATGTATCTGCCTCTACCACCACCTTTAGCAGGATGTTCCACACAGTCACCACTCTCTATCTAATGACTTTACCTCTCACTTCCCCCAGACTTTTCTCCAATCATCTTAAAATTATAGTCTCCACCATTCCACCCTATCTATATCTCTTATCATCTTGTACACCTCTATCAGGTCGCCCGTCATCCGCCTTTGCTCCAAAGAGAAAAGCTCCACCTATCCTTGTAAGGTCCTTCAAACTCTCTTCAGATCAAAGATTTAGTTCAAACTGAATTGAACAAAATAGACTTCAAAAATTGCTATAAGATTAAATCTTTAATATCAGGGTGACTGGACTGTGACTCAGTTCTCACGATTAAGAAAGCAGTTCTGTCCTAATAGTAGAGGTGAAGTTTTCAGTTCTCAGTGACGTGTACGAGGTGCTCTTTGAAAGGTGTGCAACTACACTCAGTGGCCATTTTGCTAGGTCACATTTGAGTTATTGTTACCGTCCTGTCAGCTTGAACCAGTCTAGCCATTCTCCTCTGACCTCTCTCATTAGCAAGGAGATTTCACCCCCAGAGCTACTACTCTCTGGATGTTTGTTCTTTTTTTGTACCATTCTCCTACCAAACTCTAGAGACTGTTGTGTGTGAAAATCCCAGGAGATACTCAAACCTTCCTGTCTGGCACCAATAATCATTCTGCAGTCGAAGTCACTTATTTCTTCTACATTCTGATGTTTAGTTGGAACAACAACCGAATCTCTTGACCATATCTGCATGCTTTTATGCATTGAGTTTCTGCCACATGATTGGCTGATTAGGTATTTGCATTAACAAGCAGGTATAAGTGGACACTGCGTGTATAACTGTGGTTTACCCTTATCTCATAATATTGTGTGATGACGCAGGAAGTGATTGACCTAGGATTCACTTTCACTAAACTTTTCCTGATGGCTGGGCAAGTTGACAAGTAAGTTTAAAAAAACCTGCTGTATAAGAAGTTACCAGTGTATTGGTTTATTCCACCGGACTTTGATCTCTATGGCCAAGATCAAGGTGCAACAGCTTCTCCACGTTAGTCTCGTTCATGCGCTGGTTTTGTGCAACTCTTCACCTATAACATCACTGAACCTGAAGGTCAACTTACAATACTAGGGAGTCATGTTCAGAAACAAATGATTAGTGCCAACTTGGGATGACATACAGTACTGTACAAAAGTCTTAGGCACATGTGTATATATATATAAAACTAGGATGCCTAAGACTTTTTACATCATACTGCATGTGCCAACGTGAAGTGGAGAGCGAGTTTGCAAATCTGGTGGGAATAAAGGGTGTTGGGAATGGCGAGGGTGGAGCAATGCGTGAGGGGTTGGGGATAGGCGGCAGAGAAAGAGTGCCGGGGCAAAGGGTGGCAGGGATGTGGGCACACCCCACCCCTGAGATACCAGGTAGGGACATTTGATCGCAAGCAGTGCCCTATTGACCATTACATGATGCCTCTCTGGTGCTTCCCACTCCTTCCCCTTTTCACACCATGATTCCCCTCTCCCTGCCCCCTTCCCACTCTCAGTCCACAATAGAGACCCATATCAGAATCAGGTTTATCTTCACTCACATATGCCATGAAATATGTTTTTTTTTGCAACAGCAGTACAATGCAAAGTTACTACAGTACTGTGCAGAACTGATAGGCACCCCAGCTATATATGTGTCTAAGACCTCTGTAATGTACTGTACATTAGGGAGGATGTCAACAGTTTTGGAGCAGGTGCAGAGGAATTTAACCAGTATAGTTGAAAGGATTGGAGTCAATGTGAAGGGATGGCAGGAACTGTGATTGAATTCCTTGGTGCAGTACTGTAAGACTAGATGTATCAACATGATGAGATGCTACAACTGAGATTCAGATACAAAATTCAAAGTAAATTTATTATCAACCTTAGCATATATCACCATATACTACCTGAGGATTCATTTGCTTGTAGACATTCACAGAAAAACAAAGAAATACAATACAATCAATGAAAATCCATACTCAATTACATTAGTTTATTGTCATATACATCAGGGTGCAATGAAATTCCTTGCTGATGTGAAGTTCCTAGAGTAGATAGAGAGAAACAGTTTGTACTGTCAGGCTGCTCAGTAACATTTGAGCTCAGGTTACTGTGATATCTTGGGATGTGCTAATATTCAGCTCGATGAATTTACACTACCTGAGAGTACAGTGAAATCAGATGCAAAGGTAACTTTCAAAAGATTAGTTGAATAACAGGTTGAAAGAAAAATTATTTCAAGGATAATGGAAAAAGACTAGATGAGTTCCATAAACTGGATTACAGTTTCAAAAACCTAACACAGGCACAAAGGGCTGAATGAACTGTAAGTAATTCATTTGTTATATGCCAGGTCATATGGCATGGATGATCATCGTCTTTCCATGACCATGATTGTTCTTGGCAAATTTTTCTACGGAAGTAGTTTGCCATTGCTTTTTTCTGGCAGTGTCTCTACAAGACAGACAACCCGAGCCTCTATCAATAGTCTTCAAAGATTGTCTGCCTGGCATCAGTGGTCACATAACCAGGACTTATGATATGTACCAGCTGCTCATACAACCACCCACCACCTGCTCCCATGGCTTCATGTGACTCTGATCAGGGGTTGGGGGTGGCGTCATTGTCAGACCCCAGGTGCCTACAGGTGTGCTTGAAAGAATGAAAGAGTAACCTTTGCCCAGATTCCCCACAAGAAGATATGAATTGCTCACTTAAATCTGAGTTTATTAAAATTAATAAATCCAGAAACCCTGACAAGAGTACTGATGAGCTATAAGCTGAGGAAAGGCTTAATCTTGTGGAAAATGTGATAAACTACCTTCTGAATATTCTGGGTGTGTGTATTAATTTGTAGATATGTCAGATGTTGTAAGGCAACAATGTGTGAAGTCTTATATTTAAATAGTAATCACATGTATATGCTAAAGTGGAAAGAACAAAAAAAAGCAATTTGTGGCCCAGTTGGAGAGATATGACTTCTTCCTTCAATTTAAAGTTAAACAACACTGTCATGCCATTATATGTCAGAGTAAAGTCAGAGCTCCATTGCTGCAGTATCTATTGTTTTCACTTTGAAGTCTGGATGCTCTCTGGAAGAAATAACTTCCTGCGCAAAATAATTTGGTTGCACACACTAGGATGCTGCAAACCTTTGCTGCAATTTTTGGGTGACGATCCTCAACTGGGAGGCAGCTACCTTTCCCATGATGAGAATAGCAGCAGTGATTATGCCTGTATTTTCTACTGGTGAAGCTGTTGTCTCTGGAGGGCCCAGAGTTGTAGAACTCTGATGCAAGCCTGTGCTGGTACCACAGAACAGTAATGAATCTTTCAGCTTTCATCGTCTTTCTGAGGTAAATGGGACAGAAGGCTGGCTGACTGGCAGGAGGCAAAGAGTGTGAATAAGGGAAGCCTTTTATGGTTGGCTGCTGGTAACTAGTGATGTCCCACAGGGGTCATTGTAGGGACTGCTTCTTTTCATGTTATATGTCAATGATCTGAATGACAGAATTTGTGGCCAAGTTTGTGAACAACACAGATAGGCAGAGCGGCAGGTAGTGTTGAGGAAGGAGGGATTCTGCAGGTAGATAGGGTTGTAAAGAGGGCTTTTGGCACATTGGCCTTCATAAGACCATAAGACCAAAAGACACAGGAGCAGAATTAGGCCATTCAGTCCATTGAGTCTGCTCTGTCATTCCATCATGGCTGATTCCGGATCCCACTCAACCCCATACACCTGCCTTCTTGCCATATACTTTGATGCCCTGACCAATCAGGAAATGACCAACTTCTGCCTTAAATATATGCACAGACGGCCAGAACCGCAGTCTGTGACAGAGCTTTCCACAGACTTACTATTCTCTGACTAAAAAAAATTCCTCCTTACCTCTGTTCTAAAGAGTCGCCCCTCAATTTTGAAGCAGTGCCCTCTAGTTCTGGATATCCCCACCCTATCTAGTCCTTTCAACATTTGATAGGTTTCATCAGATCCCCCCGCATTCTTCTAAATTCCAGTGAATACATGCCCAAAGCTGCCAAATGCTCCTCATTTGTTAACCCCTTCATCTCTAGAATCATTTTTGTGAATCTTCAGCCATCATAAATCAATATATTGATACAGGATTTGGATGTTATGTTGAAGTAGTATAAGGCTTTAATGAGGCCTAATTTGAAGTATTGTGTGCATTTCTAGTCACTTACCTACAGGAAAGATATAAATAAGATTGAAGGAGTACAGAGAAAATTTACAAGGACCTTGCTAGGGCTTGACGACCTAAGTTATAAGGAAAGTTTGAATAGGTTAGGACCTTATTCCCTGGAGTGTAGGAGAATGAGGGGAAATTTAATGGAGAAATATACCGCAAGATTATGAATGATATAGATATTGTAAATGAAGGCAGGCTTTTTCCACTGAGGTTGGATGAGACTAGTACTAGGGGTCATGAGTTAAGGGTGAAAGGTGAAATATTTAAGGAGAAAATGAGGGGGATCTCCATCATTCAGTAGTTGGTGAGGGCGTGGAACAAGCTGCCAATGGAATCGGTGGAAGCAGGTTTTGATTTCAACACTTATGAGAAGGTTGGATGAGTACTAAGATGGAAGGTGTATGGAGGGCTGTGCTTAAGGTGCAGGCTGATCGGACTCAGGAGCATAATAGAAGCATGAGAAGGATGGGCCGAAGGACCTGTTTCTCTGCGGTGATGCTCCATGACTCCATGGCTCCATGACAAGTTGAGAGGAGTAGAGCAAGAAATCTGCTGATACTTCATTGTAATCCCAGAACTTTCTCTCCAATGACACAGGGAAGATTTCACCAGATCAATTCAAGAAGAGTGTAATGGCATGGAGGTTCAGTGAAACATTAAGGACCCTGACCATCTGGGACATGCTCTCTTCTCGTTGCTACCATCAGTGGGGAGATACAAGAGCCTGAAGATCCACAGTCAATATTTTAGGAAGAACTTCTTCCCCTCTGCCACGAGATTTCTAAGTGGTTCACCAACCTATGAACAGTACCTCACTATTGCTTTTTATGCACTACTTAATAATTTGTGACTTTCTCGTAAGTTTTATGTCTCGCAGAGTCCTGCTGCCACAAAACAGCTAATTACACATCTTCATGTCAGTGATAATAAATTTGATTCTGAGACCTTACTTGGAATAGTGGTCTCTTTACAAAGAGAAGTACCTTCCACAGGGAGCGTACAGCAGAGACTCACTAGGAAAGACAGGTTTGCTAAATTATGAATGCTGGTCTAGACTGAAATTATATTATCAAGACATCAGAAGATCCATAAGCCATCCCATTGATACTTACTGATTTCTTATGGAGTTTGAGAGTTTGGACAGAGACTGATGTTTCCAGTTGCTGAGGATTATAGAACCAGGTGTCGTGATCTTAGAATAAGGTTGGTTGGGAGAGAGTCAAGGAGAGACTTCTTTCAGTGGGTGATGGACCTTTGATATTCTCTTTTATCCAGAGGACTCTGGAGAGTCAGTTGGTGAGATAATCTGATGGTTTGCAATGGCATGGCAATGTGGTGGTTAGTGAAAAGCTATCACAGAGCCAGAAACCCAGGTTCAATTCAGCTGCTCTCTGTAAGGACTTCGTACATTCTGCTCATGACCACATGTGTTTCCTCTGGCAGTCCAGTTTCCTCCTGCATTCCAAAGGAGTACAGGTTATTAGGGTAATTGGTCACATGGGGTAACTGGGTGCATGAGCTTTTTGGAGTGTGAGAGGAAACCAGAGAACCAGGATGAAACCCATGTAATCCCGGGGAGAACATAGAAGTTCCTTACAATCAGCAGTGGAATTGAAGACGAGTCAACGGCGCTGTAATAGTATTGCGCTAAACACTACAGTACTGTGTCTCCCGTGTGTTTCTGAATTGGAGCTTGAACCCATGACCCTCTGAATCAGTAAGGAATCCCACCGGTGAGCCCAGACTGACATTTGCAGTATGATCTGGGTTGTACCCGTTCTGACTGGCACTTGATTGAATTGTCCAAGTTATTACATTCTTCTTCCTCTTTTACCCATTACGCTGCTGGCATTTAGGGCAGCAATGAAGGGCACCATCTCTGGGGGCACTCACAGCTTCCTTCATTGTGTCAGTAGCTTCCTCTTGGTTTTCACTACTGTCAGTCATGTAAGTCCCGGGTGGAGACTCAGGAATACTATCATGTACAAATGTAGACGGATTCTTCATTGCTGTTTCCGTAACAGTTTTGTTTGACCAGTCAAGGTTGTTAGCCTTGAGCTGAACCCCCGCTCCTGGAGGACCGATGAACCACTCTTAGTCCAGCCTCTACCCTTTAACCTGTTTGGCATGGGTAACCCTACCAAGAGCGAAAGCACAAAGCCCTGACTCCAGCCACCATAGCTCTCTGTGTCATTGAAGCACGTAAGCCTCCAAATCCAACAACAATGTTGTGGTCCTCTTGGAGGAAGTTATTCCATTCTTTCTGAATAAACCCTCCTCAATCAGGTAGTTTTCTCTTTTTCTTTGCTAACCTTGTTAATATTTCAGCACTTACATTCCAACAGTGCATGAGTTTGTACTGGGTAGCAGAGGATGATTTATATTGCACACTGTACTCAGCTTTTGACAAATCTTACTGATTCCTTTTTTAATTGATGAATAGTTATGTTTTGACCATCTGAATGATGTGTAGGATACAGTAGTATGTGATATAGATCCACTGGAGTCATCAGGCAATACTTTCTCAGTCACAACTACAGGTCTCATTCTATCATTAAGTATTTAACGGTGGTAGATATCAGCATTTCTGCCGGCTAATTTTTTGGCTCAATCTATCCACATTATTTCCTGATCGATTGTGCAATGCAAGGACTGAATAGGAATTACGTATCGCAATATAAATTCAATCATGGCTCACTGACCCTAGAAAAATTGCAACTCTGTCATGTTTTCTTGGCTTCTTTATTGATAACAAAAATCCATTTTTGTCCACATCTCTATCTAAAGGCTCATTAGCCTATTCAGCAATTATATAACAGGCTGGTTGGAGAGCCAAAGTTGTGTGCTCCATTCCAGCGCAAACATCATTAGCTGTAATCTTTTAAAATTCTTCCATCTTCTCTCAAATATTATAAAGTTTTGCACTTCAGGTCACACACTTGGCATTTTATGAGCCCTTTGAGATTACTTTTAGGATCTCAGCATTTCCATATGAGGTCCAGTGTTGTAGTAAGTTGTGGACATGCAATGTCGGTGCTGGAAGCTTGGTGAAACTTGTGCACCACCACCCAGCACGTGCTTGGACTGTGTTGGCCGTCGATAGAAATGACGTATTTCAAAGGTTCAAAGGTCCAACTTAATATCAGAGAAATTTATGCAATATATTCTTCGCAAACATCCACGAAAACAGGGAAGTGCCCCAAAGAATGAATGACATTTAAATGTGAGAACCCCAAAGTCCCCCCCCAAGCTCCCCCCTCCCGCGCATAAGCAGCAGCAAGCAATGATCCCCCCCCCCACCAGCAAAAAAAGAGTGCTTTGGTACCATCACCGAGCCCAAGCGTATGCTAAGCACTAGCAAAGACACAGACCAAAGTTACCCCAAAGGCTTTGCATTTCATCTGACATTCGACAAACCACAGTTTCTCTCTCTCCCTGGCAAGGGAGAGGGAGGTGTTCCCCATTTTCACAGCGAGCGGGAGACATAACAACAACCTGCTGGTTTACAATGTTAAAGGTCCATTTTGTCACTTTTCTCGAGCTCTGTGTCCGAAGATCTCAAAGACCTCAGGTCTTCGGGCCCGCAGCGAAAGCTTTTCTGGCCTCCCCGACAGCACACGAGTCTCCTGCCGTGACACCAACCCTTGATCCGCCCGTCTCCAGAGCCCTGAGATCTTAGGCTTCCAAACACGAGTGAGACTCTCAGGCCAAACCCTTGGCATGTCAAATAACGGCCAGTCATAGAACCCTGAGAACGGGTCCCATTCCCGAAAAGAACCAAAGCCTGCGTGTAACTCACTATGTTTCGATGTTTTGATGTACATGCAACAAATAAAGCTAATCTTTCTCTGAAGAAACTTTATTTTATAACGCCACTGTGAAGCATCTTGGGATATATGACTATGTTAAAAGAACTATATGAATTCCTCTTGCTATTGTTGATGTTCACACTAACTACTCAGCTATAATGGCAACATGGGATAAAGAAGAGCCTTGCTAGCAACACCCATGTCCTAATCACAAATAAATTTTGGCCATTGTTTTTATATTTCTAAATAAACTCTGGGCATTCTTCCACCATAACTGTGTCAAAAGGCTGACAGGAACCCTAGAGAATTATGAAATTTTATAGAAGCTATAAATTGAATTACAGTTATTACTTTAGCATTGGAAATATCTACATTGTATTTAGCTCAGGAAAGCTTAATCCTGTATGAACCGCCTCCTTTCTTTATCAGCAGCTTCCATGTTGGCAATAATTTCCACAGGTTCTCTTCAAGATGAAATTCACCTTGGCTGGATATTTCTTTGAATACAATTTCGTCCAGAGCTGTAAACTTGTCTGTCTCCTCCAACCACTGACTTCAGTGGAACACCTTATTAATATTACTCCCTTGCAGTTCTTTTTAGTTTAATCCCAAGAAGGAACAGCTTGCCTGTGTGCGTGACTAGAAATTGGATTTCACCCTCTTTTGCCGTACAAAGTATGTGTAGCGTGTGGTGTCGTCGCCTGATTGGATCTCTGGCCAAAGTTTGTCAAATCGAGCAAAAGAAAAACTTGCTAAAAGCCTTGTTCAGTTCCCACCAAGAGTTCTTGATTCAGGGAAGTTGTGCATCATGTATCATTGCCCGGCTGCTCAGTGGAAAGAGCGGTTGCTGGTAACTGGTTTATTATATCACATGTACCAAGACATGGTGAAAAGTTTTGTTTTGCATGCCATACAGATAGATCGTTCCCTCCATCAATAATCCAGGTAGTACTTAACCAGTTCCATCATGGGCGCTAGCCTCTTTAGTATCCAGGACGTCTTCAAGGAGCAATGCTTCAAGAAGGCAGCATCTATCATTAAGGACCCCCATCACCCAGATCATACGTTGTTATCATTGCTACCATCAGGAAGGAGGTACAGATCATGAAGGCACACACTCAATGATTCAGGAACAGCATCTTCCCTTCTGCTATCCAATTTCTGAATGGACATTGAACCCATGAGCATTACCTCACTACTTTTTTTATTTCTATTGTTGCACAACTTATTTAATTTATCTATTTTATATATGGACTTCTGTAATTCACTTTTTTTTCTATTGTGTATTGCATTGCACTGCTGCTGCAAAGGCAACAAATTTCTTGACATGTGCCAGTGATATTAAACCTGATACTGATTCTATTGGAAAAACAATAGCAGAAAACAGAATATATTTTTTATTGTTACCAAGTGCAGGTAAGCAGACAAGATGCAAGAGCCATGATGGGGTAGACTGGGAGATCTAGTGTTAATCTTTATCATACAAGAGGTCCATTCAAAAGCCTTATAACAGCATGAAAGAATTTGTCTCATGACACCCATAGCACAACTGCATAAAGGGTTGTTGAGAAGATGAAAGAAGACATAAGGAAGAAGCAATGACAGTCTCCATAAATCCAGGCAACCCAGGTGTTGGTTTGCACCAGACGACTCCTGTACTGTGAGGATACCACAGGAGAGGAGAAGATGGCGGCATGACGCAGCTCACAGCAGCCACTCCGGTGGTGATGTCTGTTATTTGTCAGGTAGGGTGCCATGCACAATCCTGATTTGATGGAGACAGACGTGAGAGTACGGAGGAACATCTGGTGAAACTTCTGAAATGCCTGCTTCGCTGCTGCTGCTACTGTGTGATTCAGAATCTCCGGAGAGGAAGGCCCCAAATCCTTGGCTTTGCTTGTTGCTCAGCGGCTGGGGCGGGGTTGAGGCGCTCGGCAGAGGATGGTGCTCGATGCTCAGTGTTGGAGGGCTGGTTGGAGGCTCGAAGTTTTCGGACGAACTCAGAGACCGCTGCGGTCGGGTGCTTCCAATGGTGCTGCATCGGCAAGTTTGCAGCGCTTGGAGGTTCATGACAGGGAGAGTTCCTCCCTTCTACCATCTGCATGAGATGATGAGTTGATCGGGACTTTGAGACTTTTTTTTACCATGCCCATGGTCTGCTCTTTATCAAAATACGGTATAGCTTTGGACTGTTGTAACTATATGTTATAATTATGTGGTTTTGTCAGTTTTAGTCTTGGTTTGTCCTGTGTTTCTTGTGATATCATTCTGGAGGAACATGGTATCATTTTTTAATGCATGCATTTCTAAACGACAATAAACGAGGACTGAATGTTTTCATAATCTCATAACCTAATGAGGAAATCCATCACCAGCAAAACTGAAGGTGACCATCCAGAGACTCCTGTCCCAGATGGGACCACTTCAGATAGTGAATTAAGAAACTGTGAAAGTGTTTGGCCAAAATATCACTGCAGAACTTGAAGAAGATGTCTAAGTTAGCAGCTTGGAGCCAATATCAAGTAAAACCACTGAACAAGTGATTGAAAATCTTCCTCCTCAGGAATTCTGTCTCGCACTAGATAAACAAACTCTCTATTCAGTATCACTAGATGTGAATATTCCTCCAAGACGACCACAAACTGGGTTTGGAGGCTCACGTGCCTCAATGACCTGGAGAGCTATGTTGTCTGGAGTCAGGGCTTTATGCTTTGGCTCTTGGTGGGGTCACCCATGCCAAACAGGTCAAAGGGTAGAGGACAGAATAAGAGTGGTTCATTAATCCTTTAGGTTTGGGGGTTCAGCTCAGGAATAATAACCCTGACTGGTCAAAAGAAAATTGTTACAGAAACAGTAATGAAAAATCCTTCTACATCTGAGTGAGACAGTATTCCTGAATCTCTACCCGGGACTTGCATGACTGACAGTAGTCAAAAATGAGCTACTGACATGATAAAGGAAGCCCTGAACACCACCAGAGATGGAGGATCTTCATTGTTGTCCTAAGTACCAGTGGTGTACTGGGCAGTAGGTAGGTATATGTGAATGTAGAATGAGACACGTTGGAAGCAGAGGCTCATGAAAATGCGGTTGAGGATCGAGAGTCAATTCTGCAGGAGGTGGAAGATTAGCTGGAATGTGCATTTGTTTCAACCAGCTAGTTCTTGAGTTTGATTTGAGAAGGAATCTCCAAGATTGTGTAGCAGGCAAGATAGTGACTGAACTTGAAATTTATGAACAATCCTGACTAGTTCCACAGTCTTCTGCTAGAATTTGTTTGCTTGGAAGTTAAGGGCTGGTCAAGGAGATTGCAGGATGCAGATCAGACTTAATGTTAAGGTAAATGTCTGAACAATGAAGGTAGTCTCACTGATTCTGTCCCCCTTGCCACTAAGACTGAGACGGGCAAACGCAGTGTGCAGGACATTGAGGTCACAGTGCTGTCCCTTCAACTCATGCCACGACATCAGTCCTTGAGCGACAGGCAGCTGTGAAGGAACTATGAGAGTTGGACAGCACAGAAAGGTGGCCCCAAAAGCTCCAATGGACCAAATTCGAAACCAGCACCTCAAGCTGGAAGATCATTAGCCGTGTTTGGGGATGATTCGTTCTTGGAAGTGCCTGGGCTAGTTTCCTGAAGAGAGTTATAGAGAGACAGACAGTCACACAGCACAGAAACAGGCACTTTGGCCCATCCAAGCTGTCGATTTTCCTGTGTTTGGCCTCTATCCCTCCTGTCCTATCTATGTACCTCTCCAAATGTCTTTTAATTGTATAACTTCAGTCATAACTGATCACAAGCACTATTTAATTTGAATAAAATCCTTTCAGTGCACAATCTTCACATGAAAAATTGGACCTAACTTTGAGACTGCAGTGCTTGCCACAAGCTCGGGCAGCCTGAAAGTATTTTACAGCCAATCAAGTAATTATAGTTATAATTATAAAGTACAGCCAATTGTAAAGTTGATTTGTGTGGATCAAGCTCCCGTAAAGGGTAATATATTAGCTTCAATGGTGAAGGTGGCTGTAGGATAAAGGTTGGTTAGGATTCAGGAATAACTAAAGCAACACGCACAAAATGCTGGGGGAACTCACCAGGGCCGGCAGCATCTATGGAAATTAACAAACAGCCAACGTTCTGGGCCGAGACCCTTCTTCAGGATTGAAAAGGTAGGGGGAAGATGTCAGAATAAAAAGGTAGGAGGAAGAGAAGGAAACTAACTGGAAGGTGATAGGCGAAGCCAAGTGGGTGGGAAAGGTAAAGGGCTGGAGAAGAAGGAATCTGACAGGAAAGGAGAGTGGACCATGGAAGAAAGGGAAGAAAGAGGTCATCCAGGGGGAAGTGATAGTCAGGAGAGAAGAGGTAGAAGTCCAGAGTTGTGAATAGGAGAAGAGGGGAGGGGGAGGGTAAATTTTCACCAGAAGGAGAAATTGATATTCATGCCATCAGGTTGAAGGCTACCCATATGGAATATAAGGTGTTGCTCCTCCACTCTGAGGGTGGCCTCATCTAGGCACAAGAGGAGGCCATGGACTGACATTATTCCTCTTTTGCATCATTTTTTTTGGTAACACAGTAATTCTTATGTCTTGCTCTGCACTGCTGCTGCTAGACAACAAATCTCAGGACATGTTGGTGATAATAAACCCGATTCCGATTCTCTGAACTGTCTGCCTTTGGTGGATTCAGCAATCTGTTTCCACCCCACAATCTGTCTGTCAGTCAAAGCATGGTTATTACCCAGCTGAGATCCCCATAAGCTATCAAAGTGCTTATCCTTGCTGACTGGCTCCTCTGCTCAAACTCAAAATATAACGGGAAGCTTTCAGGGTGAAATGATTTTTGAAAACTTTCACAAATCATCAGATGATTTATCGGAGGGGTTATCTGGTAGCATCTGATTCAATATAGGCAGTGGGTTAACTGCTGCAGCTTGGCAGTTACACTGAAATCGCTTTAAATTCCATACACTTCAAAGTACTTTTCTAAACACTGTTTAAATCCTTTGGATTAGCACATTCAAATATCTCCAAGCATCGCCTTTCTTTGAAGAAATCTTCTTTCCACATAATCCTAGAAAGCTTTTCTCTTTCGCCATTGCATTTTTGACCCACAGTCTCACCCACACTTTCAGTCCATCTAATCGAAACCACACTCGGCTTCAGTCCCTAAAACCGAAATAGATTCCTTGGGTGGGGCGCTTAACACATACAGGAGATATCTGCGATGTTCACAGTGGCACAGCTAGCAGTGTTGCTACCCCACAGCTCCTACAGCCTGGCCTCTGTTGCCGTCTGCGTTAACATGGAGTTTCTCCGGATCTCCACTTTTCACCCGCCTCCCAAATACGTCTGATTTGGTTGGTTAATTGGCCACTGTGTCTTGCTCCTAGAGTGCAGCAGAGTTAGAATCTGGGAGGTTTGGGGATGGAGCTAATGGGAAAGTGGAATAACAAAACATAGGATTCATGTAAATGGGTGCTTGCTGGTCAGCACCAACTCAATAGGCTGAAGGGCCTCTTCCATTTTGATTCTGTCTATATTTTCCGTAATCAAGGATCAAGAATCAACTTTATTCGCCATATGCATTTATATGTATTAGGAATCTGATGTGCTGTGTCGGCCAGGGTGCACTACGCAACAAAAACAAAACCATGCTCTACAACGATAAAGAGCAAAGGTTTATTTAAAAATAAAGAATACCCCCAAACCTGTTCAGTAATACAAATATCTAATCAGCCAATTAGGTGGCAGCAATTCAATGCATAAAAGCAAGCAGGCAAAGTCAAGGGGTTCAGTTGTTGTTCGGAACAAATACCGGAATAGGGAAGGAATGTGATCTCAGTGACTTTGACAGTGGGATAACTGCTGGGCTCAGACGGGGAAGTTTGAGAATCTCAGAAACTGTTGATCTGGGATTTTCACGCACAAACATCTCTAGAGTTTACATAGAATGGTGTGAGAAACAAAAAACATCCAGTGAGAGACAGTTCCGTGGGTGAAAACACCTTGTTAATGAGAGAAGTCAGAGGAGAATGACCAGACTGGTTCAAGCTGACAGGAAGGTGACAGTAACTCAAATAACCACATGTTAGAACAGTGGTGGGCAGAAGAGTATCTCTGAACACACATGTCGCACCTTGAGGAGGATGGACGACAGCAGCAGAATGCCACACACATCAACTCAGTTGCACTTTATTAGGTACAGGAGGTATATACACACATATACAGGTTCAAGAATCTGGAGCAACAAACAATCTGCTGAAGGATGAGTCACTCAATAAGTGAAACAGCAGCTGTGGAAGAAAAGGTTGAAATTTCAGGTGGAATTGTCAGTTTTGGATTTCAACCCAAAACATCAACATTTCCTATTCTCCCAGAAGTACTGCTTGACCTCCTGAGTTCAGATGCAGATTTATTTACCTCTTGTACATTGAGACATACAGAATATTGTTATTTACGTTAACAACCAAACCACCCGAGGACTTTGGATATAACATAGGAACGTGACTTTCTCCCACCTAGTCCATACAAGCACTTATGCTCCACTTAAACCCTCTCTTGTCATTCATCATCTTAATTCTAGGGGCATGAATGAATATGATGTAAGTATAAGATATTTTTCCTAAGAAATCTGGCCTTTGCGTTTCAATTCTTAGTTCCATTTCATTTTCAAAAAGCCACCTCTTGCGTGATGTCTCTTGGTTCTGCTCCAGTGTTCAACATCTCTTTCTCCTGACCTTCTATCCTTTGAGCCACTGTGCGTTGGTTGGACCATTACCTCAGACCAAGTTTGCTTGACGCAGTGGCCACGGAGCAGAGAATTTAAACAGTGATTGCACCAGTTTCTTGACGTGGAGCTGATAATTGACCAGGGATTGCAGAGTTTATCGAGTGAGCAGGTGGGAGGGTGGGAACATCCTACGTTTTGGGCAAGTTTCACAGTTCCTCTAATTGCTTGCCAGCGCCATCTGGATGCCTGGGGCACCAAGAAAACTGTTAATGTGCAGCCCCAATTCATGTAAATTTAAAGTAACTAACAGTAGTTTAGAGGATTCAGTAACAAATTGATTTTAGTTGGCCGGGGGGAGAATAAAAGAAACAGGAAGATAAAGAAAATGAAAAAGTTATGTTGATTTTAAAATTATTGCATTAAATGTCACAATCACCTCACTTCTCTTCCACATGCTTTGGTCTGTTCTTCATAAGACCATAAGGACATATGGCATAGGGGCAGAATTCGGCCATTTGGCCCATCAAGTCCGCTCCACTATTCCATCATAGCTTATTTATTACCCCCTCAACCCCATTCTCCTTCCTTCTCCCTGAAATCTTTGACACCTTTACTAATCAAGAACTTTTCAACCTCTGCTTTAAATATGCTCAATGACTTGGCCTGTGGCAATCAATTCCACAGATTCACTACCCTCTGGGTGAAGAAATACTTCCTCATCTCTTTTCCAAAGGGATGTTCCTGCATTCTTAGGTTGTGTTCTTTGGTACTAGACTCTCCCACTGTAGGAAACATCCTCTCAAAATCTGCTTATTAGTTATTTGCCTGCTACCTTTTGCTTCCTCGGTCACAGGATCATAGAGAGGTATGGCACTGAAATAAGGCCTTCACACTAACCACTTGCACTCACCTCTAATCTAGGGGCAATTTACAATGGCCAATTGACAAATGTCTTTGAGATGTGGGAGGAGACAGGAGTAGCTGGAGGAAACCCACGCAAGGCAGCGGCTCTTCTGGTCATGGACAGTGCTGCCAATTTTGGGTACGTTCCTTGGGGTCAAAGGTGAGCTGGTTTCACTCGAGTTCCATGACTGATGTGGGCAATGTGGGATCTGCAGGCACTGCCACAAGTGTGGCAGGTTTTTCACAGGACTGATGGTGCGGGAGATCAGGTGTTCATTCCACTGTTTCCCTGGACTTCTGTCTGCTCTCAGCAAGGAGACCCAAGATTCTTGATGACACCTTGGATGATCCATCTTGATTTTGGTAAAGTTGATCTTTTTTTTTTAACTTGAAGAACATCCCTGAAGCGTTTCCTCTGTTCTCCTGTTCATTTATTTCCAGGTCAGAGTTCAGAGTACAGTGCCTGGTGTTGGCCAAGTGGACAATGAGATGTGTCCATCAATGATGGCTTCGTGTGCTTGGCCGCTTACTGCCTTGGGAGAGAATGCAAACATTGGCTCATTTACCCTACCACTGGATTTGGAGGTGGATGCAGTGGTAGTACCTCACCATTGTAATCATCAATATAATTTTCTGCAGATGTACCATCAAGAGCATTCTAACTGGCTGCGCCATTATCTGGTCTGGGAGAGCTACCGCACAGGATCAAAGTAAGCTGCAGAGAATTGTAAACTTAGTCAGCTCCATCATGGGCACTAGCCTCTGTGGTATCCAGGACATCTTCAAGGAGCAACACCTCAGAAAGGCAGCGTCTATCTTTAAGGACCCCCCATCACCCAGGACATGCCCTCTTCTCATTGCTACCATCAGGGAGGTGGAACAGAAAGCTGAAAGCTGATTCAGGAACAGCTTCTTCCCCTCTGCAAGCAGATTTCTGAATGAATATTGAATCTATGAACACCACCTCACTACTTTTTTATTTCTGTTTTTACACTACCTATTTAATTTACCTATTATATTATTATTCATACTTACTGTAAGTTTTTTCTATTATTATGCATTGCATTGTGCTGCTGCCACAAAATTAACAAATTTCACAACATGTGCTGGTGATATTAAACCTGATTCTGATTCACCACATAGAACTCGATTGCCTTCACAATGTCATGCGGCACACGGCCTAACCTGTCCCACCGATCTGTACATTAAACTATGCTCCTCACATCCTGTCCCCAGCTTACTTGTCCCTCCTGTTAAAGTGCAGCTTGAAAGCTGGGTGTTATTCTGTTCATTCAGCCTGAATCTGAGCAGCAGCCCTGCGACCTCATTTGCAGATACTAATGGTGGCACCTGGTTACCTTTTGACATAAATTATAACACGGTTCCAGATGGTGCTGAAGAAGTGAAGACTGTATTCAGAACAGAGATGTTGGGCTAGAACTAGGAAAGATCTCTATCACTGTAATCTCATCGAGTCCCTTAACCTTTGAGTATTCTGTGCTCCTCTAATTCTTAGTCATCCTACCATAGGTCTCTGTGGTTAAACTCTGGAGAGCTCTGCCTAAATCCATCTCTCTGGTGAGTTCTGTTCATCTGGGCTATGTAAGTATTTAGTACTCATATGCATTCTCCAGTATGCGCGTGGGTGGAGAGAGAGGAATTATGGAATGTAAAAATGGTGACGCTCAGGTACTGAAGGGAGACGTTGAAAGCAAAGTTGTTTAAACTAAAGAAAAATGTGTCCTTGCTGTTTGGGTGTTAACATCTCCACTTCTCTTCCGGTTGCCGAAGACATAGAAGAAGGAACAGTATAGCACAGTATGGACTCCTCTGCCCATGATGTTGTGCTGACCTATTTAAATGTATTCCACGATCAAGCTAACTCTTCCCTCTTAACCTCTCATTTTTGTTACATCCTTATGTCTATCTAAGAGTCTCTTAAATGTCCCTACTGCTTCAGCATCTACCACTTTACATTCCAGGCACCCATCACTCTCTGTGTTAAAAAAATACCTCTGATATCTCCACTAAACTGTCCTCCACTTATCTTAAATACATGCCCTCTGGTACAGGCCTTTGCCACCCTGGGAACAAAGCACTGGCTATCTCCTCTAGCTAAGCCTCTTATAATTTTGTCCACCTCCATCAAGTCACATCTCATTCCCCTTCACTCCAAGGAAAAAACCTCTAGCTCATCCATCCTTTCTCTCTGAGCAAGCTTTTAGTTTTAAAAAAAAAGGGATATGGTGCTTTCCCAGCCGACATGACGAACAAACTCTTCTTGGGCTTCCAGCTGGGTACAGATATCAATTGTAATCGGTGTTTTGATGACAAACTCTATCATCTTCATCAGGAATGCTGCCTAGGCATGTCTAGTCCGGTGGTATTTATACCCCTGTAGTCCGTCCCTCCTGATTGGTTAGTCCTCATCCAATCAAGCTTCCTCTATCCCACCTTGCTTACAATCGAATTCCAGCTTTTATTTGTCAATTTTTATTTTTGCACTATTTACTTAACTATTAAATAGATGTATTCTTACTGTAATTCACGTTTTTTCTGTGTTATCATGTATTTCATTGTTAAAGGCATCCGTTAGTCTTGCGAGACCATGGATCTGCGCCTGGAAAGTCTTCACTCTCCAGGGCGCAGGCCTGGGCAAAGTTGTATGGAAGACCAGCAGCTGCCCATGCTGCAAGTCTCCCCTCTCCACGCCACCAATGTTGTCCAAGGGAAGGGCATTAGGACCCATACAGCTTGGCACCAGTGTCGTCACAGAGCAATGTGTGGTTAAGTGCCTTGCTCAAGGACACAACATGCTGCCTCAGTTGGGGCTCGAACTCATGACCTTCAGATTGCTAGTCGAATGCCTTAACCACTTGACCACATGCCCACACATTGTACTACTGCCAAAAAGTTAACAAATTGCATGACATATGTCAATGATATTAACCTGATTCTGATTTGTTTTAAATTCTCCTTATGAAGTCTACTGTTACTGAAGTATCCACAAAAGTATCTCGATTTGTTTCAAAGATAGCTTCTACTTCTTACATCAGATGATCATTGAAAGCTGGGCACGTCTTCAGTACGGACTCAAAGAGCTCTCTGTTCAGCAGGTTACTGTTGATGTAAAGCCACCAAAATGTCATACAAAAAGCCAGCAGGCAGTTACTTTGACAGCCATTATCTTAAAGACCTCCTGCAGGCCACTTAGAGTCACACTTCAGCTCTCGAACAAGCTGACATCAGGCTCGGTGAAGGTGGCTGGTGTGTGGAGAGGGCATTGACAATAGCTGAGGTGGTCACGCTACTCAATTTACAGCTAGGACACCTCAGAGTCTCTTTGGCATTTTTAATATAAAAATATTCACAGGAATAAACCATTCAATGTCTTTTCATTCTTACATTCATAGTTAATGTGTTAAGTGGCATTCTATTATATTCCTTAATAACAATAGCACCTTTGCCACTTATGTGGCCCCCAGTACCACTATGTACCCAGACCAAACTGCCCCTCTTCTTAGCATACATATTATTGAGGAATCCACTGCGAAAATTAAAGCACAAAGTACGTTATCACACAGCCAGGGTGACTTAGTGCTGTGTGCGAGGAAGGCTGCTTGGAAATCAGGGATATCCCCAGCTAACAGTTAATAATCCTGGTCTGCTGATATCCGTGGAGAGCAAGCACAATGAGATCCCTGGAGACTGAAAGAATTTTAATGGGCCTGGCTGTGGGCGTTTGGAAGATTTACATTGGATGCCTGGATGAAGCTGAGTTCTTCCTGGATTAGAATTCAGCAAAGGCTTCCAGAATCACTCAGAATGCTGCTTAAAGTGGAGAAAAAACTTATACTTCCTGCAGATGGGGAGAAAGATAACAACGATGAGGAGGAAGCTCTCCATTTCTCATGTCAAAAGAAGGGTGCTTAGCAATGGTTGGAGAGCAGCCTGCAAAGTAAGGGGCTAGCAATAGACATCTGAGCATGAACATGAACAACAAGGAAGTGTCACCATAGCATCGTGGTTAGCGTATTGCTATTACAGGGGAGTCAGGTCTCAGAATTCAATTCCTGTGCTGTCTGTAAGGAACTTGTACATTCTCCCTGTGACCATGTGTGTTTTCTCCAAATGCTCTGGTTTCTTCCCACAGTCCAAAAGTGTACCAGTGAGTAGGTTAATTGGTCATTGTAAATTATCCTGTGATTAGGCTAGTGGGTATGTGGGTGGTGCAGCTAGTTGGGCCAGGAAAGTCTGATTCGTGCTGTATCTCTAAATAAATAAATACAAAAAATAAACTTACCTACTATGGGTCCGAAGAGCACTGAGTTGTAGGAGGTACCAATAAAGAAACTTTCCACCATATTCAAGAAAGAACAGATAAAAAATAATACTTGCAAAATGAGTAGCTCGAGGAGCTGTGTGTGCTAGAGTTTGCAGCAGAAAGCAATCTGTCCTAATGCAGGGTTTTGACCTGAGACATTGACAATCCTCTTCCTCCCACAGGTGCTTCTAGACCCATTGAGTTCTTCCACAGGTTGTTGTCAAAATATTTGCTGCAAACATGAGTTAGCATGAAGCAGTTTTTTTTTAATCATCTTATGGCATGCACAGAAATAAAAGCATCGTTCATCCAAAGCCTGTCCTGGTCCAATGACGCTGATGTCACAGCCAAGAAAGCTTACCAATGTCTCTACTTCCTCAGAAGGCTGAAGAAATTTGGCATCTCCCCATCTAGCCTTACCATAGAAAGCATTCTATCTGGACGCCTAGTGGCTTGGGATATCAAAGGCTCTGCATGTGACTGCAAAAATCTGCAGAGAGCTGTAGAAACCAGCTTTACCTCCATGGACTCTGTCTATACTTTTTGCTGCCTCAATAAACATTCAGTAGAATCAAAAACTCCTCCCATCCTAGACATTCTCTCTTCTCCTCTCTCCCAACGGGCAGAGACAAAAACCTGAAAACACAGACCACCAGGCCTGAGACAGCTTCTGCCCTGCTGTTATAAGACTATTGAATAACACAATAAAATAGACTCTAGACTACACAATCTACTTCATTAAGATCTTCCACTCTATTGTTTACCTGGACTACACTTTCCCTGCCACTTTTACACATTACTCTGCACTGTTATTGTTTTATCTTCTTCTGCCTCATTGCACTGTGAAGTGATTATTGTTGCATGAATCTTGATAGATGTGACAATGATAAACAAATAACAATATGGAGGAATCGAGTGTTGACTCTGAAATCTTTCCCATAGAGACAGAATTGGAGAAGAGGAGCCATCACCATCATTGTTGATGTGAGGCAGACGTTTGGCTGGTCCTTCAGGTCAGTTGTGACTCTGTGATAAGCTTCTGTTTATTGGACTCTGAACGCCCACCCAGAGTAACCCCTGCACACAGTTTCCATCTTAAACATTGTCAGGTAAGTTATGGATCAAGAGTAGCGATAATTTTTCCATTATTCCTGTTTATATAAAGCATTTTATATAATCATCATAATGACAACTTAAGATGTTGGTAAAGAGGATAAATTTATTTATTTAGGGCTATAGTATGGAGTAGCTTCTTCTGGCCCTTCGATCCCTGATGCCCCAGCAAACCCCGACAAGCCCGTTAAGGCTGATTTACACTTGTGCGTCAAAAGTACGCCGTAGGTATCACGTACCCTACGCCATAGGGAAACGTGCACCTCCCCAAAAATGTAACTCACGTGTCGCGGCGACGCAGACCGCAGCAGCTGTGATTGGTCCACTCGGTAGCATCGCATTTCCTCCTACACATTTCCAGTTGCTTTTCTCCACCATGGCTGTACACTGATGCGAAATAAATGGTTGGAGACGATGAACCAAATCGTCAGATCTACCTGCCGACATCTGAAAATATTTGAAATGCATTCCCTCGTCCAGGTCTCTCACGAAGAAACTCGACACGGTGGCATAGAAACCCCACCTCCAACTAGCGTTTTGGTGGTGAATTGCAGAGTGACACAGACACAACTACGCATGCTGCCTATGGCGTAGGGCTACGCAAAAGCTGTGAGGAGGATGCTAAGAGGATGCAGAGTGACTTGGATAGGTTGGGTGAGTGGGCAAATTCATGGCAGATGCAATTTAATGTGGATAAATGTGAAGTTATCCACTTTGGTGGCAAAAATAGGAAAACAGATTATTATCTGAATGGTGGCCGATTAGGAAAAGGGGAGGTGCAACGAGACCTGGGTGTCATTATACACCAGTCATTGAAAGTGGGCATGCAGGTACAGCAGGCGGTGAAAAAGGTGAATAGTATGCTGGCATTTATAGCGAGAGGATTCGAGTACAGGAGCAGGGAGGTACTACTGCAGTTGTACAAGGCCTTGGTGAGACCACACCTGGAGTATTGTGTGCAGTTTTGGTCCCTTAATCTGAGGAAAGACATCCTTGCCGTAGAGGGAGTACAAAGAAGGTTCACCAGTTTGATTCCTGGGATGGCAGGACTTTCATATGAAGAAAGACTGGATGAACTGGGCTTGTACTTGTTGGAATTTAGAAGATTGAGGGGGGATCTGATTGAAACATATAAAATCCTAAAGTGATTGGACAGGCTAGATGCAGGAAGATTGTTCCCGATGTTGGGGAAGTCCAGAACGAGGGTCCACAGTTTGAGGATAAAGGGGAAGCCTTTTAGGACCGATTTTAGGAAAAACTTCTTCACACAGAGAGTGGTGAATCTGTGGAATTCTCTGCCACAGGAAACAGTTGAGGCCAGTTCATTGGTTATATTTAAGAGGGAGTTAGATATGGCCCTTGTGGCTACGGGGATCAGAGGGTATGGAGGGAAGGCTGGGGCAGGGTTCTGAGTTGGATGATCAGCCATGATCATAATAAATGGCGGTGCAGGCTCGAAGGGCCGAATGGCCTACTCCTGCACCTATTTTCTATGTTTCTATGTTTCTAAAAGTATAAATTAGGCCTACGGCGTAGCCGGTACGCACAAGTGTAAATCAGCCTTTCACCTAATCACGGGACAATTGACAAAGACCAACGAACCTATACGGTAAGCCTTTGGACTGTGGAAGGAAATCAGAGCACACTGGGGAAACCCACGCATTTTACAAGGAGGGTGTACAGAGTTCCCTTACAGATAGTACCAGAACTGAGCTCCAAGTTCCAATGCTCTGGGCTGTAATCGTGCTAACTGCAATGCTACTGTGGCGCCCACAATGTAAAATTAGTAAATTTACAGTGGTGTCAGGCGTCTTGCTATATGTAATTGAGATTGTTCTTATGCACATAATTTATTTTTAACTGCCTCCACTCTGCATTTTTTCCTGAAAAAATTGCGCAGCCTTTATTGCATGTTGTTGCAGCTTCTGTTTCCTTCTCCCTTATTTGTTACTGAGTAAAATGATCGGTGCACAAGGTTCTGTCTTCTGTCAGCCATACATTCCATTCATTGTTTGACACTTTGATGTCAATATATCCTTTGTAGGCCGGCTGGTGTCGCAGTGACATCAGCTCTGGACTCCGGAGCAAAGGTTCCCGAGTTCGAACCCAATCAGGCCGCTCCCGGCACGCTTTCCATCCGTGCCGGGTTGAGTGTTGAGCTCACAACTCAGCCTCGTAAAAAAAAAACAATTGTGCTGTGAGAAAGACGTGAGGGACCACTCAGAGAATCTTTCCTCCAAGACAACCGTTTGAAAAAAAGTGGTCACTGAGGCTCTGGCAGAGTATGGCACACAAAAAAAAAGTTTAAAAAGTATCCTTTGTATGTATAAATAAATTACGTACGAGTCAAGAAACCTGTAGTTTTCCACATTTGTTTTAGAAGAATCCCACCTTTTACTGACATTTCTGCTGCAGAGCATACAGAGCAACATCTTTTATGAATATTCCTCTTAAGTCTTGGTCTATCTGAGGCACAGTTCTGTTGTGTGATTTTTGTTTTATTCCAGATCTAATAAAAATTCATACTAAATTGATCGAAGTCTATATACTGCGCTCTGGCTCTGCAGGTTGTGTGGAATTCATGGGTATTTAGGATCTCACATAACTTGTCTTCCAATATCATGGAAATTCAGAGCAGAGAGTTTCAAATGCAGGTCTATTTCACATCGGTGAAGTCCTGCCTGCAGCAACAGGAAGATCATTCCTGGCAGAGCGTTTCGTCAAGTTATGCAAAAGCGAGTGAGTTGTTAAATGAATATCCTGTTTCAAAACTTCCTTGAAAATCCAGCAGGGTGCAAATTAGCTGGTTAATTTGTCAACGTAAGCCCTTTGCCCAGACACCCAGGTTAGAAATATACACTTCCTGACTGCAGCAGGTGTACTATAATTAAAGAAAAGATCTCCCTTTCTGCAGATATTGGAAATCTTGACCAACACAAACTCAGCAGGTCAGATGGCATTTATTGAGGGGAATAAACAGCCGACGTTTCGGGCCAAGATCTTTCAGCCTGGTTAGAAAGGAAGGAGGCAGAAGATAGAATAAGAAGTTGGGAGTGGGGAAGGGGAAGGAGTACAAGCTGGCTGATGATATGTGAAACCAGGTGAGGAGAAAGGAAGGTAGGTGAGCAAGGGTGGATGAAGTTAGAAGCTGGGAGTGGATAGGTGAAAGAAATAAAGGGCTGAAGAAGGAGGTATCTGATAGGAGAGGACAGTGGACCATGGAAGAAAGGGAAGGAGGAGGGGAACCAGAGGGATGTGCTGTGCAGGTGAGGAGAAGGGAAGGGGTAAGAGGGTAACCAGAATGGGGAACGGAAAAGGAAAGAAGGAGAGGGAAGAGATTATTGGAAGTTGGAGAAATGGATATTCATGCCATCAGGTATGAGGCTACCCAAATGGAATATGAGATGTTGCTTCACCAACCTAAGTTTGGCCAAAGCTTGGCAGTAGAGGAGGCCATGGACAAACATGTCAGAATGGAAATGGGAACGAACTGAAATGGGTAGCCACCAGGAGGTCCTGCTTTTTGTTGCAGACAGAGCTAAGATTGCATGACAAAACATTCCCCCAATCTGTGTTGGGACTCATCGATGTAGAGGAGGCTGTATCGGGAGCAGTGGATACAATAGAAGATCTCAAAAGACTCGCTGGTCTGGTACTGCTAGACCTTGCAGGAGTAAGTTCCAAGAGAGACAAGTGGACAAGTGAGTCATGTAGACCTCAATTCCTACAGAAAGCCAGAAAGCAGAATGTGGGAGCGGGAGGGGGGAGATGTGTTTAGTGGTAGGATCCTGCTGGAGATGGTTAAAGATACAGAGGATGATGTGCTGGACATGAAATCTCATGGGGTGAAAGGTGAAACCCTACCCTATCCCTGCAGCAGGAGGATGGGCTAAGGACAGATGTGGAGGATATGGAGGAGATGCAGATGAGGGCAGCAGTGTTGGGACGGAAGAGAAACCCTGTTCTTTGAAAAATCAGAACATCTCAGATGTTCTAGAAGAGAAAGCCTCATCCTGAGAACAGATGTGGTGTGTACGGAGGGAATGAGAAAAGGGAATAGCATTTTTTACAAGTTAAGGATGGGAAGAGGTAGAGTCAACGTAACTGTAGAATCAGTTTCAGTGGGTAGTCTGTCTCCAGAGATTGTGAAAAGAGAGAGAGAAGTCAGAAAAGGACCAAGTAAATTTGAGGGCAGGGTAGGAATTGGAGAAAAAGTTGATGAACTTAACAAAGTCGGCATTGGTGCAGGAACAGCACCAATGCAGTCATCAATGTAGCAGAGGAAAAGTTGGGCAGCGCTACCAGAGAAGGCTTGAAGCATGGACTGCTGCATGCAGCCGGCGAAAAGGCAGGCATAGCTGGGGCCAATGTGAACGCCCATGGTTTGGAGAAAGTGGGAGGAGCTGAAAGAGAAATTGTTGAGCCAGATAGAGGAGGGTGGTGGTGGAGGAGAACCGGTTAGGTCTGTATTCTTTGTACGGGGGTGGGGGTGGTGGGGACGGAGAAGTGAAAAGCTTTAAGTCCTTCATGATGGGGAATGAAAGTCTATAGGGGAAGTAGAAATAAACCTGGAATTCCCTTTCGGGTAATTGCTTTCAGCTTCTCTATAAATCAGGGGTGGCCAACTGTTTACATTCCATGTATGAGATCAGATGCAATTTTTTTCATGCATGAGTTCAGATATGATTTATCACGCACGAGTTCCATATTAACATATTTTTACAAGAATTGAATGGGGGTACAAGAGTTGTACGGCGCATCTGAACTCGTGCAAGAAAAAGTTGACGCATGGAATGTAAAAGGTTGGCCACCCCTGCTATAAGTGGAATGACAGGGAGAATCTTTGTTCAGGTTTGATTTCTTTGATATTTCAGAATGAAGGATCCCATTGCTGCATTCTGCCCCCTCCTCCCCCCACAACATTGACTGAAAATTCTTACTGAAGTCTCATCAATTAATCTGCCACTATCTACACTCACACAGTCTTTTTTGAAGTTTTGTATCTGAAAGGCCAAAGGCTCTCTCTCTCTGGACTGCAGTACTGATTTCATAAATCTCATTATTTTCAGTTCCGCTGTGTTTTTCATATTGGGAAGGTGTCATGCTAATTCATGCTGGTCACCCTTGAGTATTTGAGAGTAACCAGTTAGCTGGAGGCTCAACTTAAGCTTCCAAGAGTGAAACCCTCTCACATTACAATATTCATTTCCTATTTTTGTTTGCAGTGGGCTGAGTTCAAAGGTTCATTTATTACCAAAGCATGCATCCATCTACATCTCTGAAATTTGTACTCTCCAGATAGCCATGAAACAAAGAAAGACGATGATCGTCGTTCACAGAGCAAACACAAATCCATCCTCCTAGACAAAAATTAACCTCCCCAAAACCCCACTTCCCCCGCACAAAATGGAATAGGAACATCAACCCCCCCGAAAAACAACCCCTCCCTTGCGCAAGAAACTTACAGCACATTAACCCGCAAACACCCTCCCCTCACACAACAAAACAGAAAAGGAACAGGTGATTAAAAAAAACACAGATTATAAAAACAATAAGTCTGAAAAAGTCCACAGTCCATAAACACAACAGTCCAATCCGTGAACGCAGAACCACGATACCATCCTACAATATCATGCAGGTATTTGCAGCATCACAGAGAAAGGTCATACAAATGGTAATAAGTAAATAAGTGAATAAATAACATTGAGGACATGAGTTATATTTTCCTTGAAAATGAGCCCATAGGTTGTGGAATCAGTTCAGTGTTGAGGTGAGTGACGTTATCCACACTGGTTCAGAAGCCTGATGGCTACAGGGTAATAACTGCTCCTGAACCTGGTAGTGTGGGACCTCTTTCCACTGGCAGCAGCCAGAAGACAGCATGCACCATTGTTGATTGCACACCACATTTTTTGATGAAACACTTCATAATTTTCAGAATGTACAGTGCTGTGCCAAAATCTGAGGCAAATATCTGTGGACAATTCTGATTTGATGGAGACAGATGTGAAAGCACAGAGGAACATCTGGAGAAATTTCTGAAATGCCAGTTCGCTGCCGCTGCTACTGTGCGATCGAGAATCTCCGGAAGGAAGGTCCCAAAATCCCCGGCTTTGCCTGCTGCTGGTGGTTGAGGCTGGGGCTGAAGCATTCAGATAGAGATGGTGCTCGGTACTCGGTGTCGGAGAGCTGATCAGAGCTCGAAGTTTTCGGACGACTCAGAGTCGGACTGTGGTCGGGCATGGCAGAGAGAGTTTTCTTCCTTCTCCTGCTTGCGTGAGATGTGGGAACGAGAGACTTTGAACTTTTTTACTGTGCTATGGCCTGTTCTTCATCAAGTTATGGTATTATTGCACTGTTGTAACTATATGTTATAATTATGTGGTTTTTGTCAGTTTTTCAGTCTTGGTCTGTCCTGTGTTTTTGTGATATCTCACCGGAGGTATATTGTATCATTTCTTAATGCATGAATTACTAAATGACAATAAAAGAGGACTGCGTGTCCTCATAATCTAATCTAACATATCTACAGCTATGGTGTGTAAGGTTTTTGCACAGTACAGTATGTATCAACGTGGAGCACAGAACTAGATTTTAAATCTGGTGGGAGCAAAGGATGTTGGGAATGGCAAGGGTGGAGTGCCACAGGAGGGGTGTGGAACAGGTGGCAGAGAAGGAGAACTGTGGGGGGGGGCAGTGTGTGGCACAGGTGCGGACACACCCAGCCCTGAGATACCAGGCAAGATTATTTGATTCCGAGCAATTGGTTCATTGATCATTATAGAATGTCTCTCTGGTGCTTCCCGCTCCCTCCCCTCTCCCTTCCCCTTTTCCCAACCATGATTTCCCTCTCCCTTGCCCCTTCCCACTCTCAGTCCACAACAGAGACCCATATCAGAATCAATTTATCGTCACTCACAAATGTCATGAAATTTATGTTTTTTTTTGCGGCAGCAGTACAGTGCAATACATAAAATTACTACAGTATTGTGCAAAATTCTTGGGCACCCTAGCGATGCATATATATGTTAAGACTTTTGCACAGTACTGTAAGATATATATAATTAAATCAAAGTAGAAAGCAAGTAAAGCCTCTAATGTACTTAGGAATCTTTTAGGCTGAACTGTTATTGGAGCAATAGTCTGATACTAATCATTACTGGATTTTCTTGGCTTATTTGCCAGCTTTCTCTCTTAAACACAAAATACTCTGCAGATGCTGGGGTCAAAACAACACTCACAACACGCTGGAGGAACTCAGCAGGTCGGGCAGCATCCGTGGAAACGATCAGTCAACATTTCCGGCCGGAACCCTTCGTCAGGACTGAAGAGAGAAGGGGCACCTTCAACAGAACCCCACCACTAAGCACATCTTTCCGTCTCCACCCCTCTCCACTTTCTACAGGGATCGGTCCCTCCGCGACTCCCTGGTCCACACATCCCTCCCCACGGATCTCCCACCCGGCACTTATCCCTGTAAGTGTAAGTGCTACACCTGTCCCTACACCTCCTCTCTTGCCACCATTCAGGGCCCCAAACAGTCCTTCCAGGTGAGGCAACACTTCACTTGTGTTGGGGTCATCTATTGCATCTGGTGCTCCCGGTGTGGCTTCCTCTATATTGGTGAAACCCAGCGCAGATTGGGGGACCGCTTCGTCGAGCACCTCCACTCCGTCCGCCACAACAGACAGGATCTCCCTGTTCCCACCCACTTCAACTCTGCTTCACATTGCCATTCTGATATGTCCATACATGGCCTCCTCTACTGCCATGATGAGGCTAAACTCAGGTTGGAGGAGCAACACCTCATATACCGTCCAGGTAGCCTCCAGCCCCTTCGTATGAACATAGAATTCTCCAACTTCCGGTAATTCCCTCCCCTTCCCTTCCCCATCCCAGTTTCACTCTGCCCCTCCCCCAGCTGCCTACCACCTGCCTCATGGTTCCGCCTCCTTCTACCCCATTGTGCTTTCCCCTATTCCTTCTTCACCTTTCCTGCCTATCCCTTCCCTGCCTCCCCTCCCCCACCCCTTTATCTTTTCCCCTTTTCACCTAGTACCTACCAGCCTTCTCCTTCCCACCCTCCCTCCACCTTCTTTATAGGGCCTCTGCGTCTTCCCTCCTCAGTCCTGACGAAGGGTTCCGGCCTGAAACGTTGACTGATAGTTTCCACGGATGCTGCCTGACCTGCTGAGTTCCTCCAGCGTGTTGTGAGTGTAGCTTTCTCTCTTACTTTCCTCCTGTTGACCTGTAGAATGGGATGCCCTGAAGAATGCGGATCTAGCAAGTACACTTGCTGAGATTCCAATGAGGTGCAGAGAGCCTGCAAACTCTGACAGCTGGCCCACTACAGTGCCGGTACTGCCTAGCATCCAAAACTACATGGCAGAGGTTTAAGGTGAGAGAGAGAAAGTTTGAAGGGGACCTGAGGAGTATATTCTTCACACAAAGAGTCATTTGTATCTGGAGTGCATGCCTGAGGAGGAGGAAGAGGCAGAAACAGTAAGAATGCTTAAGAGGCATTGCGACAAAGTGCCTCACTGAAAGCTAGAAGGTTGTTACGTTGACAGACATTCAAAAATTCCCTGCTTGTCACTTAGAGTCATACTTCAGCTCTTTAACAAGCTGGCATCTAGCTGAACAAGGCATAAAGTGATTTAGAATTAATGTAGGCAGGTCCAATTTGTACAGTTAGGCATTGATAGGCTGAAGGATCTTTTACTATTCTGTACACCTGTATGATTGTGGACATCTTTTGACAAAGCAACATTTCCCAAACGTGCATGACAGGAGCATCAGGCTACATTAAGGCAGATGGGTAAAAACTTGTCTTGTGAAATTTTAAAGCCATCTTGGTGGAGTGAAGCAGGTAAGACCATAAGAATTTGGCCATGTTGCCCATTGAGCCTGCTCTGCCATTTCATCACTGCTGATCCATTTTCCCTCTCAGCCCTGATTTCCTGCCTTCTCCCTGTTTTCCTTCATGCCCTGACCAATCATGAGCTTATCAATTTCTGCCTTAAATATACCCAGTGACTTGGCCTCCACAGCTGCCTGTGGCAATGAATTTCACAGATTCACCACCTTCTGGCTAAAGAAATTTCTCCTCACCTCCATTCTATAAGGATGCCCCTCTATTCTGAGGCTGTGTCCTCTGGTCTTAGACTCCCCCACCATAGGAAACATCCTCTCCACAACCTCTCTATCAAGGCCTTTCAACATTCAATATGATTCAATAAGGTCACCCCTCAATCATCTGAATTCCAGTGAATAGGGGCCCAGAACCAATAAACACTCCTCATATGACACGCTTTTCAATCCTGAAATCATTTTGGTGAACCTCCTTTGAACCCTATCCAATGTCAGCACATCCTTTCCTAGAAGGGGCCCAAGACTGCACATAATACTCCAAGCAAGGCCTCACCAGTGCTTTATAAAGCCTCAACATTACATCTTTGGTAGAGGGAGTTTGGAAGAAAAATCCCAGGTTTATGGCCAGAGACCCTGTCGAATGAAAAGGTAGGGATGTGGATGCAGTCGGGGTTGGAATAGTGCAAGGGTCTGGCTGGAATGGAGATATGAGAAGATCCAAGATCATTGGCTGCACACCCCTTTGACCCACCCTACCCCGTGAAAAGATCAATTTGTACACAAATTTTCCTTTCACTCTTTCTCTCATTTAGGTTCAGATTTATTTATCACATGTACATTGAAACACACGATGTGATTTGTGAAAGCAGCCAACACACCCAAAGAAGTGCTGGGGGGCAGCCTGCAAGTTTCACCACAGATTGTGGTGCCAACATAGCATGCCTACAACACAGAACTCAACTGAACAGAATGCACTACAGGAGCCTCCGCTCTCACACCAGCAGGCACAGGAAGAGCTTCTTCCCTGAGGCTGTAACACTGCTGAACCTCCCATCACAGTGCTAAGCAGTATTGCATCTGTATTGTACTGTCTCAGTACTTTTATATTTGTGTGCTGTAGCACTTTATTATTCGCAGTTATTTTGTAAATAACACTGTTCGTTGCATTTCTGGTCAGATGCTAAATGCATTTCATTGGCTTTGTATCTGTACTCCGCACAATGACAAAAAAGTTGAATCTAATCTAATCTACTCTAATCTAATCTTATTGGTCACATGTACAAAACATGCAGTGAAATGTGTTGTTTGCATCAAATGCAATTAACGAGGATTGTGCAAGTGTTACTAAGGTGGCACTGTAGCATGCACACAACTCACTAACCCTAACCGTACATCTTTTGGAGTGTGGGAGGAAACTGGAGCACCTGGAGGAAATCTATGCAGTCACATGGACAATGTACAAACTCCTTAGAGACAGCAGCAGGGATTGAATGCTGGTGCTGAAATAGCATTAACGCTAAGCACAATGCTGTCATGGCACCTTTACTGTACTGTATGGCTTTCTCTTCACCCACCCTGCCAGAACAAAAACATTGAAATTAGTTTTTAATTTGCATTTAATGAACCTTAAGGAAATGAGCAAGATCCCAACAAGCCACAGAACTAAATGACAATACACAAACCATTCACACCAAATGCATGTACAATATTTATGGCCTTGGATGCTATTCCAAATATTATGCAATTGTTCTATGATGGCAAAGTGAAACCGAGCCTTTCTGGCTGTACTCTTATAGATGTCATCAATGGACTGCATGCTGGTAAACGTCAAATGCTAAAATTAATACTCAGACCTGTACAGCACCCCCATAAAGTTGCAAAACTCTGAGGGCTGGCACTGAAATTAAGTCTTTGCAGTATTTGCTGTATTTGTTTTTGCTATTGACTTTCCAGTAATACTGTCCCTAAAGATAAGTGAAGTGATATATTTTAATAGGAAGAATGAAGGATCATTCTTATTACTCTACAAGAAGAGCTAAAATGGTCATACTTCCAAATAGAGTAATTATGATGATCCCACTTAGTCATAGCTTCATAGTGTACAGCGCACTGCCTTCCTCCTTCTGCCTTTCTTCCCCCTTTCTTTCCAGTCCTGATGAAGGGTCTTAACCTGAATTATTGACTGTTTATTTACCTCCATAGATGCTGCCAGACGTGCTGAGTTTCTCCAGCACTTTGTGTGTGTGCGTTCTTCAAGATTTCCAGCATTTGCAGAATCACTTGCGTTTCTTAATTCTTAGGAGGTTCAGTTCTGGTTTTAGATGGCGCTACCAAAGATGTGCTACAGCTTACTGGTAATCATAAGGCAAGAGAACCGACTTAAAATGTTACCAATAACATCCTTCATGCAGCAAGTTGTGGTGAGCTATCACTGCAGACAGTCAGGAGGCAGATGGAGATGAGGCTGGTTCGGGGGATGAGCCATTTCAAGCTGCAGACGCAGACGGAGTTCGTATTGCTGCCAGAGTGAGTGATTTGGAGAGAAGTCGACGTGGAAGGGTTTTGATGCCCATCCACCTAACCTGGGTGCGAGGTTGGATCGCTCCAAGCGCTGAGCCGATTTGGTGAGACGGAGAACGGTTTCGGGTGGGGCGGACCAGGCATATCAGGGAGCCTGGATCTGGGTCCTAGAACATAGTTCCACCCAGTGCTTAGACAATTTAAGCACTGGCACAGATAGAATGGAAGCCTAAGGCTGGGACCCTAAGTGAGGGTTGAGCTGATTTCACTTGCTCTCCTGTGAATGTTCATTCCTTTCTCTGCAGCATCGAGGCTGTGAACTGAGCCGGCTGCCGTGCTTTCTTGCCCCGCTGGTGTGCAAACTGGGCACTGAGGCTTGGCTTGGGCCTACTCTGGCTGCTTCAGGGAGTGGAACTGGGACTCAGTCTGGTTTAGGATGATGTTGGCTTGCTTCTGTTCTTTGCATGATGTGTGGTTTTTTTCCTCTCTTTCTCTGCGCATTGGTTTTTGGTCTTTTTTATTGGGTTATTCAGGTTTCTTGTTTTGTGGCTGCCTGTAAGCAGACAAATTTTGAGGTGTATAATTTATATGTTCTTTGATAATAAATATGCTTTGAATCTTTGTTTTTCCTTTTTCCTTCTCTTTTCATCTGGGAGTTGAGGACATGTCCAACCAAACCTGTCTGACTCTTCTTCCTGCTTTGCTTCTCACAACCTCTTCATTCTTTTGCCTACATTCTATAATTCATGTCCTTACTCCCTAGTTGCTCCCACTCAGTCACTGACCAAATAAACCTGTTTATAGCCTATCCACAAATGGGCCTTCTCCCTCCCCACCCTCCTGGTGGCTTAACAAGTACTTTTTTCCCAAAGAAGGGTCTCATCCCGGAACGCTGATTGTTTATTCATTTCCATAGATGCTTGCCTGACCTGCTGGGTTCCTCCAGCATTTTGAGTGTGTCGCTCTGGATTTCCAGCATCTGCAGACTTTCTTGTGTTCAGTATTTTTTTTGTTTGTCTCCTTTCCAGTTCTGACAAGTTGAAACATTAACTGCATTTCTCTTTCTACCGCTGCAGCCTTACCTGCTGATTATTATCAGCATTTTCTGTTTCTATTGCTGTTTAGAAAGAGTTAATTTGTAAAAGGTGAGTGTTGGGGAGAGCACTGGATAGTCATGTCTAGAGGTAATCGAAACGCAAGCAGCTGCTTATTGGAGCAGAAAATGATCAGTCACAGTAAGTGATCGAGGCTCGGTCTTCAGGGGGAGAATTGAATAAATATGTGAAGCGGAAGAGAATACAGAACTACAGAGAGTGAGTAGATAGATAGGAACAGCACAGGGTTACAACAACAAAGGATTTGTACAGACTCAATGAGACCCGCAATTTGACTCTATGTGGCAAACGTGCTCCGTTTCTTTGACACACTGACTTGGTATCAATCAGCCTCTCCTTTTTAAAGTGCTAAATGTTCCAACATCCATAGCCAATCTGGAGGAGAAGATTGCAGGTTTCTGCAAGGGGAAGTTCAAAGTTCAAAAAGTTCAAAGTAAAATTTATTATTCGAGTACATACAAGTCTGAAATTGTTTTTCCTGCAGGCATACTCAGCAAATCTATAGAACAGTAACTGTAAACAGGTTCAGTGAACAATATACTGTGCAAATGAAAGTATAAATAAATAGCAATAAATAACGAGCATGAAATAACAAGGTAAAGAGTCCTGAAAGTGAGACCATCAGTTGTGGGACACCAGAACTAGAATGAGTGTAGCTATCCCCTTTTGTTCAAGAGCCTGATGGTTGAGGGGTAGTAACTGTTCTTGAACCTGGTGGTGTGAGTCCTGAGGCTCTTGTACCTTCTACCTGATGGCAGCAGTGAGAAAGCAGCATGGCCTGGGTGGTGAGGATCTTTGATGATGGATGCTGCTTTTCCACAGCAACGTTTCATGTAGATGTGCTCAATGGTTAGCAGGGTTTTACCCGTGATGTACTGAGCTAAATCCACTACCTTTTGTAGGATTTTCTGCTAAAAGGCATTGGTGTTCCCATACCAGGCTGAAATGTCAGCACACCTTCCACCACACATCTTTATGTAAATAACCTATAGTTTATTTTCTAGTTTTACCTTCCTTAAAGGAATGTGTCTTGCTTACTTTCTTCTGAGACAGTTTTAGTTTCCAAGATTGACCTGTTTCCACTTCAACACAGAAGGCCTGTAATCTACACTCTAATTTCTGTACCCACTGAAGTGGCCACTGAGAGTATGTTCGTGGTCTTCTGCTCCTATAGCCCATCCTCTTCAAGGTTCAATGTGTTGGGCATTCAGAGATACTCTTCTGCACACCACTGCTATAATGCCTGGTTATCTGAGTTACTGTTGCCTTCCTGTCAGCTTTAACCAGCCTGGTCATTCTCCTCTGACCTCTCTCATTAACAAGGCATTTTCACCCTCAGAACTTACACTCACTGGAAGTTTTGTTTTTGTTTTTTGCACTATTCTCTGTAAACTCTAGAGGTCTTTGTGCATGAAAATCCCAGGAGATCAGCAGTTTCTGAGACACTCAAACTACCCCCGTCTGGCACCAACAATCATTTCACAGCCAAAGTCATTAAACCACATTTCTTCCCCATTCAGATGTTGGTCTGAACAACAACTGAACATTGTGACCATGCTGCATGCCTTAATGCACTGATTCAGGTGAAAATGCAATCTAGTGTTCTGAAAGCGGTAGCGGTAGAGATTGTGGAGGCATTAGTGATGATCTTTGAAGAAACATTGGAGTCCGGCATGGTTCCAGAGGACTGGAAAATTGCAAATGTCACTCCACTCTTCAAGAAAGAAGGAAGGCGGCAGAAAGGAAATTACAGACCAGTTAGCCTGATCTCACTGGTTGGGAAAATGTTGGAGTCATTTGTTAAGGGTGAGGTTATGGAGGACTTGGTGACACGGACAAGAGAGGACAAAGTCAGCGTAGTTTTCTTAAGGGGAAATCTTGCCTGATGACCCAGTTGGAATTCTTTGAGGCAATTACAAGTAGGATAGATAAAGGGGAAGTAGTGGATGTTGCAAATTTGGACTTTCAAAAGGCCTTTGATAAGGTGTCACACATGAGGCTGCTTACCAAGTTAAGAGCCCATGGTATCACAGGAAAGTTACTGGCATGGTTAGAGCATTGGCTGATTGGTAGGATGCAGTGAGGATTCTTTTCTGGTTGGCTGCCAGTGACTAGTGGTATTCTGCAGGGGGTCAGTGTTGGGACCACTTCCTTTTATGCTGCATATCAATGATATATGATGGAATAGATGGCTTTGTTTCCAAGTTTGCAGATGATACGAAGATTGGTGGAGGGGCAGGTAGTGTTGAGGAAACAGGTAGGCAGCAGAAGGATTTAGACAGATTAAGAGAATGGGCAAGAAAATGGCAAATTAAATATACTGTTGGAAAATGCACGGTCATGCACTTTGGTAGGAGAAACAATTTCCTAATGGGGAGAAAATCAAAAAATCTGAGACGCAGATGGACTTGGGAGTCCTAGTACAGAACACCCTAAGTGTTATCTTGAAGTTTGATTGCGTGGTAAGGAAGACAAATGCAAAGTCCGCATTCATTTCAAGAAGTCTAGAATACAAGAGCAGGGATGTAATTCTGAGGCTTCATAAGGCACTGGTGAGGCCTCACCTTGAGTATTGTGAACAGTTTTGGGTTCCTCATCTGAGAAAAGATGTGCTGGCATTGGAGAGGGTCCAGAGGAGGTTCACAAGGATGATTCCGGGAATGAAAGGGTTATCATATGAGGAATGTTTGATGGCTTTGGGCCTGTACTTGTTGGAATTTAGGAGGATGAGAGTGGATCTCAGTGTAGTGTATAAAATGATGGGAGGCATTGATTGTGTGGATAGTCAGAGGCTTTTTCCCAGGGCTGAAATGGCTGCCACAAGAGGGCACAGGTTTAAGGTGCAGGGCAGTAGGTACAGAGGAGATGTCAGGGGTAAGTTTTTTACGCAGAGAGTGGTGAGTGCGTGGAATGGGCTGCCGGCAACGGTGGTGGAGGTGGATATGAGAGGGTCTTTTAAGAGACCTTTGGATAGGTACATGGAACTTAGAAAAATAGAGGGCTATGGGTAACCCTAGTAATTTCTAAGGTAGTGACATGTTCGGCACAGCTTTGTGGGCCGAAGGGCCCGTATTGTGCTGTAGGTTTTCTATGTTTCTACGAAATCTTTTGAATGTTGGAAGGCCCAGGCAGAGTAGATGTGGAAAGGAGGTTTATCATGGTGGGGGAGTCTAGGACACGTGGACACAGCCTCAGGATAGAGGAGCATCCATTTAATATGGAAATATGGCTACATTTTGTTACCTGGGGGTAGTAAATTTGTGGAATTTACCGTGGAAGCCAAGTCGTTGGGTGTATTTAAGGCGGAGATTGATAGGTTCTTGATTGGGCACGGTATCAAAGGTTACGGGGTAAAGGCTGGCGAGTAAGTCTGAGGAGGGAAAAAGGGGTCAGCCATGATTGAATAGTGGAGCAGACTTGACGGGCCAAATGGCCTAATCCTGCTCCTATGTCTTAGGGTCATATGAATTGCTGCCATGTGATTAGCTGATTAGATATTTGATTTAATGAGAAGGTGTACAGGTGTATTTCATCAAGAGCAAAGCATATAGTTCGAGAATTAGTGCTGAAACACACATGTATGGAAGAGAAATCCATCGATTCTGGAACTCTGTTGTCTCCAGAATAAAACTGATGAGTTTCTGATTGATTTGAAAAGGAACAGAATCACCATCGTGAACAATTTTATTTTGTACAAATTAGTTGACCCAGAGGTGAGGTTTGCAAGTGAATCAAGACAATTCACTGGTGATATGGTGACATGGCAGACTCATAACTATAAGACACAAGGGCTTTTAGGTATATATTGATGTCTTCATTGTCACAATCACAGAGATTACCTTGCTTCAAAGCAACATTAATTTCACTTATTGATTAAAGGCAATAACAAGGCAGCCCTACTCTGTGATTTCATCATTTTTATCTGTAAGTAGAGTTGATATTAAAATATTGAAAAGAAAATGGCACAAACATCACAGGCTACAATGAATGGATGTTGTAAGAGCTGGAATCCTGAGATTGTCCATTATAAATATGTCAACATTTAATGCCTTTTTTTCAGAAAGTGTGACTGAATAAACTTTATTTTATGGCTGGCAAGTTTTACTAAAATACTCATTTGTTGTCTCTGATTGTCAGAGATTACAACTCTTTGATTCTTTGTTGTTATTGTCATTGACTCGTTGTTGACTCATGACAACTCTATGGATAGTGTAGTTGTCAGTAGGGTTTTCGTAGTAAGGTACAGAAGTAGATTGCCAGCCCTTTCTTCCATGCAGATACCACTGCTACCCAGATTTGGAACAGCTGGATCTGAACTCAGGACTATCCACCTCAAAGTCCAGTGCTGATGCCATGGTTCTTTACATCATGTCAATTCGGAGAAATCAAGGTTAAAGGAGATGTGTGGAGCAATTTTTAACACAGGGTACCTGGAAATGCTAGTGGTGGAAGCAGATATGATGCTGCCACTTAAGAGGCAGTGAAAGGAGTGAAGGGATATTGATTATGTAGAGGCAGGAGAGATTTAGTTTAATCCTGCATAATGTTTGGTGCAGACATTGTGGACTGTAGGGCCTGTTCCCTTGATGTTCTATGTACACAGTTCTATGTACTGTGTTCAGTCCATATCGTGCTAAATCTTGGTAAATTCAGTGCTCATCCAGATGTTTTTCCAATGTTGTGAGAGTACCTGCCTCCACTACCTTCTTAGCATAGTAAGCTTCATACACATGAACTCAAAGAATTGCCAAAATAAATCATTATCTTGCACTGTACAGCAACAGGAAATAGTTTAACATCAGAAAATGTTGAAAGCTGTCATCAGGGCACACAGCATCTGTGGAACGAGAACCAAGAGTTAACGATTAGGATCTTACAGTTCTGGTGAAGGGTCTTTGACTCGAAACATTAGCTCTTGTTTCCTTTTATACAGATCCATCAGATTTCTGAATGGTCCATGAACTCACGAACACTAGCTGGCTATTTTGCTTTCTTTTTGCACTACTTATTTCTTTCTAAAATACGTCTTGTTGTAACTTATAATCTTTTTTATGTGTTGCACTGTACCGCTGCCACAAAACAACAAATTTCATGAGATGTGTCAGTAATAATCAACCCGATTCTGTTTCTGAGGATCAGCCTGCGCCGGTGAGTATTTCACCATTACTGGTTTGAGATCAGATTTTTAGCATCTGCACATTTTTTTAGATGTTTAGTTGAAGATTATATTTATTTATATCTGTGGTCTCCACACCATAAAGAAAGAACTTGTACTTACATATATCCCCCTTCCCTTGTATCCTCCCTCCCTTTCTCCCAATCAAATTCCTTCTTCTTCAACCCTTTCTCTTTTCCAACTATTACGTAGAAACATAGAAATCTACAGCACAATATAGGCCCTTGGCCCACGATGTTGTGCCAATCATGTAATACACTCTAGAAGCTGTCTAGAATTTCCCTACTGCATAGACTTCTATTTTTCTAAACTCCAAGTACCTATCTAAGAGTATCTCCCATTGTATCCGCCTCTACCACCTTCGCTGGCAGTGCATTCCATGCACCCACCACTCTCTGTGTGAAAAACTTACTTCTGATATCCCCCTTGTACCTACTCCCAAGCACCTTAAAACCCTACCCCCTCGTGTAGCAATTTCAGCCCTGGGAATAAGCCTCTGGCTATCCACATGATCAATGCCTCTTGTCATCTTATACACCAACTCTTAGATTCTCACTTCAACCTCTCTCCCCTACTCACCTACCACCCCCCTCACCTGGCTTCACCTATCACCTTCCAGCTTAAGGTAAAGGGACCTTTGGGGAGCCTGTGATCATAATATGATAAAATTCACCATGCAGCTTGAGAGGGAGAAGATAAAATCGGATGTATCAGTGGAGTAAAGAGAATTACAGAGGCATGAAAGAGGAGCTGGCTGAAGTTGACTGAAAGGGAACAATAGCAAGGATGACAGCAGAGCAGCAATGTCTGGTCTTTGTGTGTGCGCGCATCCATCACGAGTGATAAGGACCATTGACATCTGTCATGTTGTGACTTGTGTACGAGTTTGATTAGGTGAGGGAGAGTTGCAGAGGTTGTCAACCTCACTCTCTCATCCTAGTCTACCTGGATCCTGTAGCAAGACGACTGCAGATAGGTCAGGATGCAGTGGATGGCCAGGGTGATCTTTGTGTTTTGCATTCCACAACAGGTGCTGGGAAATGCCTTCCTGCTCATTAAACCAGCTGATGCTTTCCTTTGCACAGTCCGCCGAACCCAGTCTTCACGTGCTTTGGGTAGACAAGCCCAAAGCCACCAAGGGTTCAAAAAAAAAAAACCAGATGGCTACTCTCACCTGGTTTGGCCAGTCTGTCAAAGCCATTGCTCAGGGCACGCCGCTGTCGCATGCAAGCAGCTTACTTGGAGCCACAGGTGAGAGCTGAGTGCCAGGTGGAGGACCCACCTCGGAAGGTACGACAGGTCTTCACACCAGAAGTGCTACCCCTCCCTGACACCTCATACAATGGCTGGTAGAGCAGTGCTAGAAACAAGGGTGGAGAGCACAATATTAGCCTATAGAGGTGGGGCATAGATGTTTTGTTGGCTGCCTGCTGTGTGGAATCTACTCTCTCCTTGGCACTAAGGGGACTGAAAAGACAAAAGCCATCAGCAAAGTCACAGAGGCTGCTGAGCGAACCCCCAGATGGAAATGGATCAAAATATGTGACCCCCTGGGCCAATGCTGCTGGGACACAAGCCCAGGCCTGATCAATCCTGGCTGGGTCGCCTGATGTCGAAAGACCTGAAACACCTGATGACCCCAGGTTACATCACTGATAATATGTCCTAGCGCATCCTTGGATGTATCAAAGCAGCATCAGTTATTGTTGTAGTAAATGAGGTGTGAAAAGCATGTCTCAGACAGTGACTGAAATTGTGCTCATGACCAGATTGCTTGCCTTTTGGTTATACTTGTGTGATGGGCTCTTCAGGCCTATGTGGGGCACCAGAGAGCATTGGACTCTGAGGCTTTTAGAGCACCTGAATTGGATAAACTGTTGTTTAACGAGAGTTGTTGATTGTTTAGAATTCCTTGCCTTTTTCTCAAGCAGCTCGCTCTTTCTAATGCTTTCTGTTTAAACATTACAAAGTTCATTTTGATAGGCTTGGGTATTCCGTGTTACTTGTATTATTTAAGCAGATACCTGATTAGTGCTAATGGCAGGGCCCTAGTTTTGAGAACGTTACATCCTATGGTGTTGCTTGGCTGAGGCCACCGATGTTTCGTTGATTAAACTCTGGTCACCGTCTCTATATCGGAACGTGTCTTCCCTCTACACTTGGGTTCTGACGTTCCCAGCGCACATTGTGACAATCCGATAGAATAACATCAACTAGGACATGGGAATTGGGGGGTAGTGCATGGAGGGGAAGGGGAGGGGAGATCTTCACAGCCATCCACAGACTAATACCATGGGACCTTTAAGATAAGGGGCTGGAGGAACTCAGTGTGTCAAGAAACATCTGATGAGGGAAATGGACAGTCAATGTTTCAGTTCCAGACCCTTCATCTGGATTGATCCATTTCCCTCCACAGATACTGCTTGACCCACTGCGATTCTCCAGCAGTTTGGTTCCTTGATTAAGACTCCAGCATCTTTAGTCACAGTGGGAACTCTGATGTCCTCCCTGGCGGACCACTGGCTTAGTGGCTCCTCTGATACTACGATGTCCCTTCAGATTCTGCACTTCAATGTCTGTCTGCATTTTGTGTTCAATTACATTGATCTTGAAAACACTAGAGACTGCAGATGCTGGAATCTGCCTCTATCACTTGTCAGTTCTTGCCTCTCACCTCTTTATACAGGCAATCACCCCTCAATGCTTTCAACCCCGATAAAGGTTCTCAGGCCAAAATGTCAACTGTCCATTTCCCTCCACTGCCTGACCCACTGAATTCCCCCAGCAACTTGGTTTTTGCTATGGATCTTGGATGTTGCTTGTCATGCAACTTTTGCTCTTGTACTCAGGGGGAATTTCGACTCAGACCATCTACAAGGTGCAGATGGGTGCCACCCCTCGCACAGACACTAAGCAATGTGTGATTAAGTGCCTTGCTCAAGGACACAAACACGCTGCCACAGCTGAGGCTCGAACTAGCACCTTCAAATCACTAGACGAATACCTTAACCACTTGGCCACATGCCCAACACAGCTTGTATTTGTACTCAGCTGCAGTGTAAAAGTAAGTTATTCTGTACAGTTGACAAGAGATGAGGGAACCAAGCTCTTCTTGTCCACACTCTTCTTCATGTTACTGAGCTGTGCTGATGGCTGGCATTAGGACAGGAAAGGACTATTTCAATGCCCCTCGGATAGTGAGGGAACAAAAAGATTGAGGCAAGTGTGCAGGAAAAGCAAAATAAGTCTAGCTCTCTCTCTGATCTTAAATCCTGGGTTTTCCTGAGTGAGTTGGAGCGTCACAGAGTCATGCAGCATAAAAACACGGCCTTCAGCCTATCTTGTCCATACTGACCAGGATGTCCCTTCCAAGCTAGACCCATTTCCCTGCATCTGGCCCATAACCTTCTAAACCTTTCCAATGCATGTACCTGTCCAATCATCTGTTAAAAGTTGTAATTGTACCTGCCTCAGCCACTTCCTCTGGCAGCTAATTCCACATGCATACCACACTTTGCCTCTCAGGTTGCTATTGGGTCTCTTCCCTCTCATATTCTTGCTTCCCCAACCGAGAAAGCATGCAAGATTGGTACCCACCGAATGACAGATGGCACCACGTCTGTCACGAAGCTCCCTGGCTGCTCTCCACTTTGAGTTGAGTGGTAGAGCCCAACCCTGCTGAGAGAACACCACCCAACCCCTCCAATCCCACTAGCAAAACTCTGTAGACTTGCCAGTTGGATCTAAAGAGGAGCACAAGATGCTGGAGGAAGTCAGCAGGTCAGTCAGCATCTATGGAAGGGTATAAGTATTGCTGTTTCGTGCCAAGACCCTTCATCAGGACTGAAAAGGAAGGGGGAAATGCCAGATTAAGAAGATGAGGGGAGGGGAAGGAGTACAAGCTGGCAGGTGATAGGTGAGGCCAGGTGGGGGGAGAGATGGATGAAGTGAGGATGAAGTGAGAAGATGGGAGTTGGATCTTGTGTCAGTTCAGGTGTAGCATTGAATTCAAAGGGGATTCTGGGAGATTAGGAGGGAGAAGGGATACTTTTAAGAACGTAAAATTGTTTCTGTACGCCGCTAATTAATTAAAAAATTAATATTATTTTCTTTTAATTATTTATTGTCTTTAATTACCTCTCAACTGTGTAGTCATTTAAAAATTGTTGGTCGACCTTATAACTGTCCCATAACTGACAAAGCTCCTGAAGCAGCTCAAAGCTAGTCAAGGGCAGGATCTCGACATCGTGCCACCCCTGGCACTGGCATCGTCAGGCCATGGTGCCAGCTGCAAGAGAGCAGGGCTGTGACCAGCAATTCTGGGCAGAGGCCCAGAACACTACAATCTGGCCCAATATTTCAAAGTAAAGGAGACGCACCCTGTTTATAATAATAACCATAAAGCTACGGCTGAGACCAGTCTGGATTTATTAACAGCTTGTGGATGAGCTAATAAATTGGTATTTGTTCATGAAAAAGAAAAAGACCACAATAGTATGAACCAAGGATGGAAAATACTTTCCATTTCCTTGTCAGCATTATTCTGCCAAGCAGCAACATTAAAATGGATTAAGTGGGCAGTTATATCACTTACTCATTATGAAAGTGAGCTATGTACTAATTAACTCTACTTAGTGCATCAGTGTTCCCATCTTCTCCCTCACCAGGACCTAACAAGATGCCTTAACGTGGTACTTTATAATACCTGGCCTATTCAGCATCCTGCATACTTGCTACAGCAAAACATAGCTTCTCTTCCCAACAGGTTGCTTCAATATGTACACCATGGCCTGCCGTTACCCTAGTGCTCCCGACTCTTTCAGACTGGTTACAGTATGGTGTGAGAGTAGACTTCAGCACAGCAAGGAATTTGTCAAAGCCCTGTGCAGAGATTTTCTCATTAATTTTACGACAGGATGATTTCAGGGAAGACAAAATGCTACAGATCGTGGCCCAAAATCTTCAGCGCTTCTCTTCTCATTGTCCCCACGGCTATGTCATCTATGCCAGCCACCTTACCCAGTGGCCACTGCTGCCGGATACGGTGAACAAAGCTGGCTTTGGATATGCCTTACTGCAACAGGGTGACTCATGGAACATATAGAAAATGTTGGGGGGTCTCAGCAGGTCAGGCAGCATCTATGGAGAGGAATGGATCCTGTTAATGTTTTGGGCCATGACCCTTGATCAAGATTGGAAAGGAGTGGGGAAGAAGCCAGAATACGAAGGAATGAGAAGGGGAAGGAATACAAGCTGGTAAGTGATAGGAGAAACCAGGTGCGGGGTAATATAGGTGGGTGAGATGTTGGGAGGTGATTGTTGGAAGAGATAGGAATCTGATGGAAGAGAGAGTGGGCCATGGGAGAAAGGAAAGAAGGAGGATTACCAGAGTGGGGGGATGGCCAGGTAGCATGAACATTGATTTCTCCTGGTAACATTTTAATTTTTCTCTTTTTTGCCCTCCCCCTTCCCTCTTCTTCTATTCACCACTCTGCCCTCATACCACTTCTCCGCACCAACCTGTCATCTCTCCCTGGCTCACCTCCTTCTTTCCTTTGTCCCATGGTCCACTCTCTCATCCTGTCAGATTTGTTCTTCTCCAGCCCTTTACCTTTCCCACCCACCTGGCTTCACCCATCACCTTCCAGCTTGTCCTCCTTCCCCTCCCCTACCTTCTTATTTTGGCACCTTTCCCCTTCTTTTCCAGTCCTGATGACGGGTCCCAGCCCAAAACATCTACCGTTTATTCCTTTCCATAGATGCTTCCTGACCTGCTGAGTTCCACAAGCATTTTGTATGTGTTGTTCTGAATTTCCAGCATCTGCAGAATCTCTTGTGTTTATGGACTTATTACAGGTGGGTGCTGAACCTTCTACCCTTTCTCCCCCCTATACGTTTACCTGGAGGACTTGTGAGATCTGAAACCCTACACTCCGAATCTTTTTTCTTGTTGCTATATGAGACAAATTGTCCTGTGCACATTGCTTAACCCTCACCAGTCCTCTGCTTTGCTGCTGCTTGTCTGCAGAGGGAATTCACACCCACTACCTGCGCTCTTAAATCTGCACAGCAGCTCAGGGCACGAAATTTCCACTACAGAGAAAGCAATTACGTTCTGCACAGACTGGATCACTTGCATCAGCAGAAATAGCTGGCTGTTTACAAATGTTCTATGCAGCAGAAATAACGGGCAATATTTTCTTATATAAAGCACATGGGCCTCATGTTTATCTGCATCTGTACATCCACTGCCAATTCATCAGTGGTTAATAGATCATTTTAAAACTGCACTTTTTGTGAGGTTAATCTTAAAGAGCTCCCATAATATTATGTAAACTCATTAAATTCGTTTTACTATAATACTAGATTTAATGTGTGCATGCGTATTTAAATCAATTAAGACCAGGTATCTTTAGGTGGGGAGGGAAGAGAGTGAATTTAATTAAGTATTATTTCTTGATTCACTCTCTGCATGCAGTTTAGCACAGCAATATTCAAATTCAGGTATAAAACAGTTCCATTTTATTTTTTAAAAATTTATTCTGGAGATTTTAAACCTAGGTCTGAACACTTGTGAAGTACCAGTATACAGATTACCCTTTGACTTGTGTTGCAAGATGCCAAGTGCAAATCTTCTGGAATATATTTTATTATTTGTTAAGTTATATGTGGTAATATTACTTTGTGTTGAGTATGTTATATGTACTGTGTTGTGTACCTTGTTCCAGAGGAGCATTTTTGGGCAGTATACAGGTATGCGGCTGAATGACAATAAACTTCAACTTAATTGTCCATGAGAAGATAGTAGTTCTCTACTTTCTTGACCTGTTGATAACTTTCTAGGCAGTTCTAATGTTGTTGTTTGGGTAGGGGGCAGGATTTAGACCCAATGACAGAAGGAATGGTGGTACATTTTTCTCCCAGGGTGTTACGTAATGCCTTGCAAATACTGGTGTTTCCATGCATTTTCTATTCTTTTCATTTAGGTGATTGAGATCATGAGTTTGAGAGGTGCAAAGGAGCCTTGGTAAGTGACCTCAGTGCATTTTGTAAATAGATCACAGCAAGTCTATGATGGGACATTGCAGGGGGAGGGTTATGTTTAGCATGGTGAATAGCATGCCCAGTCATTCGGACTGCTATGTCAAGGGCTGCACTCATCCAGAAAACAAGAGTGTATTCCATCACACCATTGGCTGTTACAATGTGACATTGATAGGACGCAGACCTGGGCTGAGAAGTGGCAGGTGAATTTCCATCTAGAGAAGTATGAAGTGATTCATTTTGGAAGGTTGAACTTGAAGGCAGAGTACGGGGTTAATGGCAGGATTTTTATCAGTGTGAAGGAGCAGGAGGTTCATAGATTCCATAAAGTTACCATGCAAGTTGATAGGGTAGTCAAGAAGGCATATGGGCTGTTGGCTTTCATTAGTCAGGAAACTGAGTTCAAAGCCACAAGGTAAACTGGAGCTCTATAAAACTCCGGTTAGACCACATTTGGTGTATTTTGTTAAATTCTGATTGTTTCATTATAGAAAGGAAGTGGAAGCTTTAGAAAGGGTACAGAGGAGATCTAGTCGGATGATAGAACATAGAATAGTACAGCACAGTACAGGCCCTTCGGCCCACAATTTTGTGCCGACCCTCAAACCCTGCCTCCCATATAAACCCCCACCTTAAATTCCTCCATATACCTGTCTAGTAGTCTCTTAAACTTCACTAGTGTATCTGCCTCCACCACTGACTCAGGCAGTGCATTCCACGCACCAACCACTCTCTGAGTGAAAAACCTTCCTCTAATATTCACCTTGAACTTCCCACCCCTTACCTTAAAGCCATGTCCTCTTGTATTGAGCAGTGGTGCCCTGGGGAAGAGGTGCAGGCTATCCACTCTATCTATTCCTCTTATTATCTTGTACACCTCTATCATGTCTCCTCTCATCCTCCTTCTCTCCAAAGAGTAAAGCCCTAGCTCTCTTAATCTCTGATCATAATGCATACTTTCTAAACCAGGCAGCATCCTGGTAAATCTCCTCTGTACCCTTTCCAATGCTTCCACATCCTTCCTATAGTGAGGTGACCAGAACTGGACACAGTACTCCAAGTCTGGCCTAACCAGAGTTTTATAGAGCTGCATCATTACATCGCAAATCTTAAACTCTATTCCTCGGCTTATGAAAGCTAACACCCCATAAGCTTTCTTAACTACCCTATCCACCTTTGAGGCAACTTTCAGGGATCTGTGGACATGTACCCCCAGATCCCTCTGCTCCTCCACACTACCAAGTATCCTGCCATTTACTTTGTACTCTGCCTTGGAGTTTGTCCTTCCAAAGTGTACCACCTCACACTTCTCCGGGTTGAACTCCATCTGCCACTTCTCAGCCCACTTCTGCATCCTATCGATGTCTCTCTGCAATCTTTGACAATCCTCTACACTATCTATAACACCACCAACCTTTGTGTCATCTGCAAACTTGCCAACCCACCCCTCTACCCCGACATCCAGGTCGTTAATAAAAATCACGAAAATTAGAGGTCCCAGAACAGAACCTTGTGAGACACCACTAGTCACAATCCTCCAATCTGAATGTACTCCCTCCACCACGACCCTCTGCCTTCTGCAGGCAAGCCAATTCTGAATCCACCTGGCCAAACTTCCCTGGATCCCATGCCTTCTAACTTTCTGAATAAGCCTACCGTGTGGAACCTTGTCAAATGCCTTACTAAAATCCATATAGATCACATCCACTGACTACCCTCATCTATATGCCTGGTCACCTCCTCAAAGAACTCTATCAGGCTTGTCAGACACGATCTGCCCTTCACAAAGCCATGCTGACTGTCCCTGATCAGGCCATGATTCTCTAAATGTCCATAGATCCTATCTCTAAGAATCTTTTCCAACAGCTTTCCCACCACAGATGTAAGGCTCACTGGTCTATAATTACCCGGACTATCCCCACTACCTTTTTGAACAAGGGAACAACATTTGCTTCCTTCCAATCCTCCGGTACCATTCCCGTGGACAACGAGGACATAAAGATCCTAGCCAGAGGCTCAGCAATCTCTTCTCTCGCCTCATGGAGCAGCCTGGGGAATATTCCGTCAGGCCCCGGGGACTTATCTGTCCTAATGTATTTTAACAACTCCAACACCTCCTCTCCCTTAATATCAACATGCTCCAGAACATCAACCTCACTCATATTGTCCTCACCATCATCAAGTTCCCTCTCATTGGTGAATACCGAAGGGAAGTATTCATTGAGGACCTCGCTCACTTCGACAGCCTCCAGGCACATCTTCCCACCTTTATCTCTAGTCGGTCCTACCTTCACTCCTGTCATGATGCTTGGGTTAGAAAGCGTGCCTCATGAGGATAGGTTGAGCGAACGAAGTATTTTCTTTTCTGAGTGAAGGAAGATGAGAGATGACCTGATAGAAGTGTACCAGATGATTAGAGGCATAGATCGAGTTAACAACCAGAGATTTTCTCCAAGGGCAGAACTGATTAATAAGAGGAGGCGTTTGGAGGAAAGTATGTCAGAGGTACGATTTTTACACAGAAAGTGGTAGGTGTGTGGAACAAGCTGCCAGAGGTAGTTGTAGATTTTGGATATTTAAGAGACTCCTAAATCAGTACTTATGATAGAAAATGGAGGGCTCTGTGAGAGGGAAGGGTTAGGTGGATTCTGGAATAGGTTAACGGCTGAAAGACCTGTATTGTGCTGTACTGTTCTATGTCCTATGTTCAATATTCTATATTCTATGACTTACTGTTTTGTGGATGGCAGGATTGCTCTGAGGGATTGGGAAAGGGGTAGGTGCAGCAGGACGCCCCACCTCTGACCTGCTCTATATTCAAAGTTCAAAGTTCAAAGTGCATTTATTATCAAAATATGTACACATTACATAGCCTTGAGATTCATCTCCTTACAGGCAGCCACAAAACAAAGAAGCCCGAAGGAACACATAAAAAAGACCAAACACCCAATGTGCAGAGAGAAAAGAACCAAATCTTGAAAAACAATAAAAGTAAGCGAATAGCATTCAAAACAAAAGACATGAAGCCCAGGGCAGCCGCTGCAGATCACAGCCTCGGTGTCTTTTCAGTGTAGAGCCAAGTAAAAGTTGGTGAACCCTCAGATACAGAGCCTGGAGCAGCTGGAGCAGGCCACACCCTCAGCCTCAGTTCAGCGCAGAGCCAAGTAAATGTTCCAGAACTGGCTCCAGTAATGGAAACATTCTGCCATTAATATTGATGCTGGGGACTCAGTGATAATATGGCAGTGAACGTAAAGGACCGTCTCTTACTGGAAATGATCACTACATTACAACCATGTAGCTCAAAAGTTAGTTGCGGCTTCTCAGTCAATGTCTGAACATTGCCTGGTCAAGATACAAGCCTGAAGGAGCTGCTTTATTTCATCAGTCATTGCAAATGGAATTCAACATTATCCAGTCACCTAGCCAATATCCCCATTCTTGACCTTTAGTTGGAAAAAAACAACAGTGAGTCAACAGTGACAGTTACGCCTGGATCACTGCCCTGAGTAACTCTTTCAGAGAACTCCTGAAGCAGAGATGGTTGACATCGAATACATTCCTGGTTGCTACTTATTATCAATCTCTTAAGAAGTGGTTGTAGTCCTATTTACTTCAGACAGTGTGATTCACATGCTCAGAAAAGGTTTCGAATCTGAATTTGAATTTATTTAAATCTTACATCCATCCTACAATGTGAGGGAGTAAAAATCTTTGTGTTATGACTCCATCGCAATGTACAGACTTATAAATCTAATGGCTTGTAGAAAGAAGTTGTCCCGTAGCCTTTTGGTCCTGGCTTTAATGCTGTGGTACCGTTTGCCAGATGGAAGCAGCTGAAACAGTTTATGTTTGGGGTGACTGGTGTCCCTGATGATCTTTCATGCCTGCTTTCTGCACCTGCTGTTGTAAATGTCCTTAGTAGAGTGAAGTTCACATCCACAGATGCTCTGGGCTGTCTGTACCACTCTCTGCAGAGCCCAGCGATCAATGTTGGTGCAGTTCCCTTACCAGGTGGTGATGCAGCCAGTCAGGATGCTCTCAATGGTGCCCCTGTAGAAGGGCTCAATCTTCCTCAGTTACCTGAGGTAGAAGAGATGCTCTTGTGCTTTTATTTTGCCGCACGGCCGGTGTGTACAGTCCGGCGAGATCTTTGTTGATGTCTATAACAAGGAACTTGAAACTAGTTACACCAGGGGTCCCCAACCTTTTTTGCACTGTGGACCGGTTTAATATTGACAATATTCTTGCGGACCGGCTGACCGGTGCGGGGTGGTGTTCAAGTAGGGTTAAACTCACCTCAACATGTCTTTCACAGTTAGGGTTGCCAACTTTCTCACTCTCAAATAAGGGAGAAAAGTAGCAGTCAAATCCCGGGACACTTTATCCCAGGAAAGACTACCATGACTGTGAATCCTTGGCGGGCACCTGTGTGCACATGCGTGACGTGCGCATCTGATGCGCGCATGTACGTACATGCCGATTTTCTCGGTTTTGCCTTCATCTTCCAGACTATACTGTACATACATTATTTCTTCTTTATATAGGCTGTGTATTTATCATATCATTACTGCTTTTACTATATGTTAATGTTATTTATTTTTGTTTTTAATGTGTTATTTGGTATGATTTGCTAGGTTATTTTTTGGGTCTGGGAATGCTCAGAAATTTTTCCCATATAAATTAATGGTAATTGCTTCTTCGCTTTACGACATTTCGGCACGAAAGGTTTCATAGGAATGCTCTACCTCAGCGGCGGAAATACGGGACAAACCAATTTAGCCCAATATACGGGATGTCCTGGCAAATATGGGACAGTTGGCAACCCTATGTTCAAGTTCAACAGTGCATGACAGGGAATGAGGAAAGGTGTAGCTGACTCATATCGTTTCCTCACGGCCTGGTAGCACATGCTTTGTGGCCCGGTAGTTGGGGACCACTGAGTTACGCTGTCGACTGCAGACCCACTGATGAGTCTGTCTCCACTCCTCCTGTAATTAATAATCAGCCCTTTTGTTTTTTGGATATTGAGGGAGAGGTTGTTATCTTGGCACCACTGTGTTAGGGTGTCAACCTCTCCTCCGTAGGCTGTCTCGTCACTGCTAGAAATAGGCGGATCAAAGTCGTGTCATCTGCAAATTTGATCAACTGATTGGCACTGTGTGTGGCAACACAGTCATGGGTGTAAAGGGAGTAGAGGAGGGGACTCAGGACACAACCCTGGGGGACACCCGTGTTGAGGGTCAGGGGGCAGAGGTGAGGGAGCCCATCCTTACCACCTGCCGGCGATCCGATAGGAAGTCTAGGATCGGCTTTTTAGGTGAATAGAGGCAAAATTCCTCGAGGAGCATGTGAGAAGTTAGTGCCTACCCCAATGAATCCCTGTACAATTTCGAATAAGTCGGTCCTCATCTAGTAAACCCAGGGAAATACGAACCTTAGGATAATTCTGGTTATAGAGTTATAAACAGAGTAATGTAGCATGGAAGCAAGTCCTTCAGCCTAACTGGACCATGATGACCACAGTATTCTTCCTGCCGGTCCCAGTTGACCTCATTTGGCCCATAACCCTCCAAGCCTCTCCCCTCCCTCCATGTACCTATCCAGATGCCTCTTAAATTATGCAGTTATAACCACTTCAACTACGTCCCCTCTGAGCAAAGAATTTACCCCTACGGTCTCTCTTAACACCTTCTCCTCTTTTTTTTGTATCTGTGCCCTTTAGTTTTGGACTTTCCAATCCTGGGGAGAAGACTATAACCATCCACCTTATCCATTCCTCTCATGATATAAACTCCTATAAAGTCACCCCTCATTCTCCTGTGCTCCAGAGAATCAAGATACAGCATGGCCAACCCTTCCCTTTAACCCAAGATCCCTAATCCAAGCAGCATCCTAATCCTGCACCTTCTCCAGCCTGACAACATATTTTCTATAACAAGGTGACCCAAGTGCGACCTCACCGATGTCTTATATACCTACATCACGACCCTACTCTTAAATGTAATGCCCTGGCTGATAAAAGCCAGCATGCTAAATGCCTTCTTCAGCACCTTGTAGCCTCCTTCAGCAAACTGCCCACTTTTACTCCCAGTCCTTCTGTTCCACAATACGCCTCAAAGCACTGCAATTCCCTGTATACGTCCTACTCTGGCTTGACTGTCGAAAATTCATCACCCCACACCTATCTAAGTGGGAATATACTTTCCATCCTTCAGCCCATCTCCCTAACTGATTCACAATCTCTGCAATTCATTATACTACCAGCAAGTCCCCCTATTTAGCATTATGAGCAAAATTGCTAATCATGCCAAGTACGTTCACATCCAAGTCATTTACATAATTAATATAGATGTCAGAATCAGAATCAGGTTTAATAACACCAGCATTTGTTGTGAAATTTGTTAACTTAGTGGCTGCAGTGCAATGCAATACGTGATAAATATAGAGAAAAAATAAATCAATTCCAGAAAGTATATATATGTATATTAAACAGTTTAATTAAAAATAATGCAAAAACAGAAAAAAAGTGAGGTAGTGTTTGTGGGTTTAACGTCCGTTTAGAAATCGGATGGCAGAGGGGGAGAAACTGTTCCTGAATTGCTGAGTGTGTGCCCACTGAACACTGGGACACACTACTAGTTACAGGCCTTCAGTCAGAAAATCAGCCTCTAACCATCATCTTCTGCTTCCTATCAACAAGCCAGTTTTGAATTGCTAGCTCCCCGAGTTCCAGATCAGCTTGTCATATGGAACCTTGTCAGTAGCCTTAGAAAAGACTACGTGACAACATCCACTGCCTTAGCTTCATCTACTGTATACTGTTAGCTACTTTGAAAATCTCCAAAAAAATTCATCAGACAGGACCTCGCACACCCAAAACTATGCTGACTATTCCTGATCAGGCCTTATCCATCTAAGTGATGGTAGATCTTGTCCCTCAGAATTCCCACCGTAACGTCCCTGCAGCTGAAGTCAGATTCACTGGCTAATAATTCCTGACCTGTCCTTGTTATCCTTCCTCCTTTGCCAGGAAAAGAAATCAGAATCAGTTTTGTTATCATTGGCACATATATATAGCTAGGGTGCATAAGGCTTTTGCACAGTACTGCAGTAATTTTATGTATTGCACTGTACTGTTGCCACACAAAAAAAATCATGATATACGTGAGTGATGATGGACCTGATTTGGATATGGCTCCCTATTGTGAACTGAGAGTGGGAAGGGGTCAGGGAGAGAGAGGAATCATAGTTGGGAAAAGGGGAAGGGAGGGCAGAGGGAGCAGGAAGCACCAGAGAGACATTCTGTAATGATCAATAAACCAATTGTTTAGAATATATATTGCCCCCCCCTTCACCATTTCCCTCTCTCACCTCATCTCCTTACTTGCCCACCACCTCCCTCTGGTGCTCCTCCCACTTCCCTTTCTTCTATGGTCTACCCTCTCCTATCAGATTCCCTTTTTTCCCCACTACTTTATCTCTTTCACCTATCAGCTTCCCAGCTCTTTACTTTCACCCCTCCCCATCTTCCAGTTTCACCTGTCACCTACTACCTTGTACTTCTTCCTCCCCTCCCCCTCGCCTCCTTGGTTTAACTTCTCATCTTTTTTTTCTGCAGTCCCGATGAAGAGTCTCGGCCCAAAACGTCAACTGTACTCTTTTCCGTAAATCCTGCCTCGTCTGCTGCATTCCTCCAGCATTTTGTGCGTTGCTTTGGATTTCCAGCCTCTGTAGATATTCTCATCTTAGTGAGACTTTTAAGAGATGTTTGGATAGGTAAGTGAATGTGAGGAAGATGGAAGGATATGGTCATTGTATAGGCAGATTAATTTAGTTAGTCACTTGATTAATAATTTAGTTGGTTCAGCACAACATTAAGGGCTGAAGGGCCAGTTCCTATGTTGTACTGTTCTCTGTTCTTGAACAATGGAAGAATATTGGCCATCCTCCAATCCCCTGGAATTTCACCAGCAGCTAATGATGAAGAAAATATCTCTACAATATTTTGCGTTTTCTTCTCTCCCCCCATGAGGTCCAAGGTGCACTTGGTCAGGGCCTGGGGACTTGTCCACCCGAATGCGGCTCAGGGCTGCAAGTTACTCCCTTCTCATCATATGTACCTGATCCAGGACCTCACCACTTTATACCCAGGATATTTATTCAAGAAAACAACCTAGTGTAGCCAACTTTCAGCCTCCTCATAAACTGAGATGATTAAAAACAGTTAATCATATCTAACACCACCTGCAAACTTGTCTACATGTAATTCTTGCCCCATTCTAAATCTGTTTGGCAGCACCTACTGCGGACTGGTGACTCAAATACATGGGGTGAGTCACCCTGGTGAATGCAGGCTTTAGCTTTCCAAGGCGAGTGCCTCTTTCCTGAGGTTCTATAGTGCATGAATTTGGTGTCTTTAATTGAATTCTGATATAGTTTAGGATGACTCAATTAGTTCACCTGCAGAGATGGCTGCTCCCAGGACTTGTTAAACCCACTACAAAATACACCAAAACACCAATAATCCACTGTCTGACTGTTTGGAAATCCTGAAGGTTCAGCATCTGGCTGAAACAACATTATTTATCAAGCTCCCTTTCGACCATCTGGGCCCATATCTCCCTTGTTCCCTTTAAACTGACCAAGATCCAGTTTCCCCTACTCCCTTAAAATCTAACTTGTACACTGAAAAAATTACTTCAATACCATGTAACCTATTAAATGTGTGTTACTAATGTGTTGGAGTATTAATAGGAATAACATCACATCAGTCCAGCATCTCCAGACGCCTAAGCTTGCTGGCTTATTGGAGTTTCACTTTAGTGGCTCCTCAGCTCATTGTAATGAAAACCATGGAGAACGGAATAAAAATAAGAATCAGAATCAGGTTTATTATCAGCCAGCCCCTGACTGATACAAGGCAGTATACTTGTACGGTGATAGGAGGAAAGTATAGTGGCGTGGGGATGTCAGTGATAGTTTTTTTTACCATACACAGAGAGTGGTAGGTTATGAAATGCACTGCCGGAGGTGGTGGTAGATGCAGATACATTAGTGACATTTAAGAGTCTCTTAAATAAACACACGGATGAAAGAGACAAATCGGAGGCTATGTGGAAGGGAAGGGATAGATTGATCTTGGAGTTTGTTAAAAAGTTGGTACAGCTTTGGTTCCAGGAATGAAAGGGTTACCATATGAGGAACATCTGGCAGCTCTTGGGCTGTATTCCCTGAAGTTCAGGAGAATGAGGGGGGATTTCATAGAAAACATTCCGAATGTTAAAAGGCCTGAACAGATTAGATATGGCAAAGTTATTTCCCATGGTTTGGGATTCTAGGACAAGAGAGCATGACTTCAGGACTGAAGGATGTCCATTTAGAACAGAGATGTGGAGAAATTAGTCAGAGGGTGGTAAATCTGTGGAATTTGTTACTGCGAGCAGCTGTGCAGGCCAGGTCACTGGGTGTATGTAAGGCAGAGATAGATAGGTTCTTGATTAGCCAAGGCATCAGAGGGTATGGGGAGAAGGCAGGGGAGTGGGGATGACTGAAAGGATTGGATCAACTCATGGTTGAATGGCGGAGCAGACTCGATGGGCCGAATGGCCTACTTCTGCTCCTATATCTTATGGTGTTAACATCATGGGCTGAAGGGTACTGTATTGCCTTGCCCTATGCTCTATATTCTGCTTTCTATGTTTTATGCTCTATCACTGTCAAAAACGAAGGGAAATGTGTTGTTCTGCGACAGCAGTACGGTGTGAAGATGTAGAATTGCTATAAATTAAAATATAAATCAATAGTGTAAAATCAGAATAATGATGTACTGCTCATGGGCTCATGCATCGTTCAGAAATCTGACGACGGAGGGCAAGAAGCTGTTTCTAAATTGTTGAGTGTGGGTCTTCGGGCTCCTGTACCTACAGCCTGATGGTAGTAACGAGAAGAGGGCACGTCCCAGATGGGGAGTGTCTTTAGCGATGGATGCTGCCTCCTAGAGCACTGTCCGTGACGGTGGTGGGGAGGGATGTTCCCACGACAGAGCCGGCCGAGGTTACAGCTCTCTGCAACACCAGTGATCCTGTGCTTTGGAAGCTGCGATGTAACCAATCAGAATGCTCACCACCATGCAAAGATATAGAAAGAATTACATGATTAATTTTGAAAACAGCTTAAAGAAAGAAAACAGGGGTAATAATAAAAGTTAAAATCTGGATCACAATGGACATCTTAATAGCTCTGCTTTATAGTTACTGCCAATCACCTTCACACTTCCCCTCGTAGTCTCAGGATGACCCATTAAGGAGAAACACTGAATGCAATTCAACTGAAGGAAAGGAAAGACAAACTTGGTTTTCAAGATTCAAGATTTTTTCAATGTCATTCCAGTACACAAATATAAAGGAGAACAAAATAATTGCATTAACGAAAAACACAATAAGATCACTCATCAAAGTTGCTGGTGAACGCAGCAGGCCAGGCAGCATCTCTAGGAAGAGGTACAGTCGACGTTTCGGGCCGAGACCCTTCGTCAGGACTAACTGAAAGAAGAGCTAGCAAGGGATTTGAAAGTGGGAGGGGGAGGGGGAGATCCAAAATGATAGGAGAAGACAGGAGGGGGAGGGATGGAGCCACGAGCTGGACAGGTGATAGGCAAAAGGGATATGCACTGTCATCATTATGTACCATGTTGTATGACGTGGTCTGTCATTGTCTATCCATGACCATGATTGTTCCAGGCAAATTTTTCCTGCAGAAGTGGTTTGCTATTGCCTTCTTCTGGGCAGTGTCTTTACAAGATGGGTGACCCCAGCCATTATCAATACTCTTCAGAGATTGTCTGCCTGGCATCAGTGGCTGGATAACCAGGACTTGTGATATGCACTGGCTGCTCATATGACCTGCTCCCATGGCTTCACGTAATCCTGATCGGTGTGGGGGGGGCTAAGCAGGTGCTACATCCTTCCCAAGGGTGAACTGTATTGGTAAGACAAGTGTCCACCCTGCCACCCCACAGTAAGATGAAAGACTCAGTAATAAAGGGACTCCAATGGGTTCGCCCATCTCTGGGTTCATAGTGGAGGCCATCATGCAAAAGTCAGAAAAGCTAGTGTTGCCAATTATAAACCCTAAAATTTGGGCCCACCATGTTGATGATACCTTTTGTTATAGTAAAATACAGCAAAACTGAATGAAGATAAAATGACCAACGATGTGTTCGATAATATTAAGTTCACAATGGAAAGAGAAGCCGAGGGGAAACTAGCATTCTTCGATGTGCTTGTCTATAGAAACACGGATGGCACTTTGGATACTTCAATTTACCATTAGGGAACAGATACAGATTGGATCCTAAATTATCACAGCAACCACCCAACTACACACAAGAAGAGGTGTATCAAAACTTTGTTCCGAAGAGCGGAGACACACTGCAGCACAGTGGAACTAAAAGATAAAGAGGAAAAACATCTCTTCAAAGTATTCACACAAAATGGACACTCATGGAATTTCATGCGAAGATGCCCTACGAGATCAACAATGCACCAACCAAGAAGCAACCAAGTGCGTTGCCCTTCCATACATTCGAAATATCTCAGAAGTGATGGCCCAACTGCTCCAAGAACGTAGAATTTCAGTCGTGCATAAGCCAACAGCAACGTGGAGGAGAATACTTTGCAGACCAAAAGAACAAACTACAAGTAAGCTATTAGACAAGACCAATGTGGTCTACATAATCCAATGTGGGAACTGCAGCAAATATTACTTCAGCCAAACTGGAAGAAAACTACCCTCAAGGATCCATGGACATCAACTGGCTGTGAAGCTGCATGACTAACTCCCTAGTCTCTACCCATGAAGAGCGAGGAGGGCATAATTTCTACTGGGCATCAGTGGAAGTCATGGCGCAAGCAAACACTGGGCATGCAAGAGAATCCCTAGAAGTGTGGTTTTCTGAGAACAATTCTGTAAGGAAACATATGTAGACCTTGATCCTATTCATGAGGCAGTAGGGGCACAACGTACAAAGTTCACCACATAACCAATCAGCGACGAGATTTCGTCTCCACATCAGATTTGAGTTTCTGAAATGGTGACCGACCTGCTGATTGATAGGTATGTAAAGGCCAAGCATTCGGAGGACACACCACAATTAACAGTACACTGATAATAGTTCCTCCTATAGTGATGAAACATTTGCAAGCAAATTGCCAAAGCGGAGAATAACATCAACCACCTGAGCTGCACATTTTTCAAATTATTTGAAACACAATAATAATAAAAAACAAAATATATATATTTACATCAGATAGCTTATACACATGGATTGATTGTACGTATGTAAATTAATGCTAGGTACATAAGGTGATGCTGACAGGAAATGATAAGAACAATCCATTCATGTTCATTTAGTGGAAAATGCAACCTTGAAATTTATCTTGCTAACACTTGACTACAACTGCCTCCAGAACCAACTAATCCACCTATTTTGACTTAGAGCTGAGTGTAAGTGCAGCTGCTGAGACTAATTTCAGGGGCTGATTCACCACCAGTTGAAAGTCTGACATTTTTGCTTTCGGATGGAATGCAATGGTGTCGATGTGCACCAGAAAAAAGGATGGAAATGAAGATAATGACACCACGAAGCAATTTAGAAACCAACAAAAAGCAGGACAATGAAGGCAGAGTAGTTAATATATGCCACCTGAATCCAGAAATAGTTTGTCTGTCTTGAATCTCCTCTTCGATATCATTTATTTATGATACATTCAGTATCCATGTTATTGGGTTCCTCCTGTATCTAATAAAGTGGCCACTGTGTGTATGTTTGTGTTCTTCTGCTGCTGTAGCCCGTTCACTTCCAGATTCAATGTGTTGTGCATTCAGAGATACTCTTATTCGCACCACTGCAATAATGCATGGTTATTTGAGTTACTGTCACCTTCCCGTCAGCTTGAACCAGTCTGGTCATTCTTTTCTGATCTCTCTGACTAACAAGACATTTTCACCCGCAAAACTGCCTCTCTTTGGATTTTTTTTTTTTGTTTTTTCACCATTCTCTATAAACTCTAGAGACTGTTGTACATGAAAATCCTAGGAGGTCAGCAGTTTCTGAGATACTCAAACCACCCCGTCTGGCACCAACAATCATTTCACAGTCAAAGTCACTTAGCTCTCTTTTCTTCCCCATTCTGATGTTTGATCTGAACAAGAAATGAACCTCTTGACCATGTCTAAAAGCTTTTATGCATTGAGTTTCTGCCACAGGAGTGGCTGATTAGATATGTGTATTAACAAGCAGGTGTACAGGTGTACCTAATAAAGAGGCCACTAAGCATTCAGTATAGAACTCATATCTTGCTCTTTCTTCACACAGTAATGTATTTGGAGGAGCAGATTATTTTGACAGCTTGTAGGCATCCTTATTTTGAAGAACAGTTTTAATATATTTGTACCAGATGTGAACTGAAAGATCTTGAAGTATGATCTTGCATTGGTTAAAGTACAGACAACTGCTGAAATGATTAGAACAGTGCTGTTGTCAAAACAGTTGTCATTGTTAAAACTAACAGCTGAGATGCCTTCGGTTCTTGCTGGGAAACAAAAGGGAAGCATTTTTCCTGTGGTTTATAAGCAACTGCTTCATAAACCTGAGGAAGGAATGGGTGTGGATGAGGTTGAATTTGATTGGCTGTGGATCATTCCCTTTTTACTATCTCTTCTTTCACAGTTTGTGGGCAATACTGGTCTTTTTGGCCATCCAGTTCCTTAGCTGAGTGTCTTGCCATGCATTTCAGAAATCAGTTAAGAGCCAAGATTATTAATGGGTCTGGAGTCACATATAGGTCACAGTCAGCAAGGTGTCAGAAGGACATTGGGAAAATGGTGGACTTCATGACAATCCAATAGTTTCATGGTTACTATTACTGAGTCTAGCTAATATAACTTCACCATTTGCATCTGCATTTGCTGCTTGACTTAACCTTACCCACATCTAATTTACATGTCCACTGATTTCTACAAGAATGAAGTTTGAATGAGGTTAATAAGAGGTGGCTTACTTCCATTACTCCCAACCAGAAAAAGCAAAAAGTATCCAAAGTGCTTTTTTAAAAAAAAACAGGACTCTCTGACCATAAATAAAATCTTAGCCTATAGAAATATTTAACAGGATTTAACCTAAGTTTATTGTCTCTTAGCACTTCAAATGTTTATAAATGTCTCCAACATTAAAGCTATTAAAACCTTAAATAATCTTATTTTAAAACTTATTTTTTAAAGAATAAGGAAAAACTATTTAAAACGTAAAAAAAAAGTAGAAAGTTCTTTAAACAATCACATACGTTAAAGTTTGTAAATTAAAATTAATGGAAATAATCTGTAAACTACGTCTCTCCGTCACAGTCACAGTGATTCCACTCCACTGAAATGAACGCAGTCAAACTTAACATGACAGGGCCATATTTAAAATGACACCTACTTCACTACATGTGAGAATATTTTCATCACCTGCAAGAAGATAATGGTTAAGTCATTTGAGCAGCAGTTGTAGTTGTGGAGCTCAAGTAGTGACAGTGCAAGGGAAAAGGCCCTTCAGCCCATCAAGCTGGAGCTGACCATCAACCATCCCTCTTCACTAAGCATTCCCATGATATTTTCATAGTATCCAGGACATCTTTTAGGAGTGGTGCCTCAGAAAGGCAGCATCCATCATTAAGGACCTCCACCTCCCAGTACGCACCACCTTCTCATTGCTACCATTAGGAAGCCTGAAGACATACATTTAGCAATTCAGGAACAGCTACTTCCCCTCTGCCATCTGATTTCTGAATGGACATTGAACTCATGAACATTACCTCACTACTTAATTACTTATTAACATTTGCACTGTTTATTTAATTGAACTATTTACTACATATGTACTTACCTTTATTCACAGTTTTCTTTTTTCTATCTATTATCATGGGTTTGTGATGAGAGTTCTTGACAAGGATGAATTGGACCCATATGCTGGGATATCTGAAGCAAGGTTCGAGATACGGTATTACACTGGATCTGCACTCAAAACAAACACCAGACAATATCACGAGTAGGCTTGCGATTGAGCACCGAATCACAGTTCAGGTGTTCCTTAAATACTCAATTCTTGGTGCTTGAAACACGATTACCAATTAGCGGGACCATCCTGAAACCTTAAGGGGACTGTGTCAGCCATCCGAACTTCGGGGAGTTTGAGCGTCTAAATCCCGGAAGCTGGTGTGGTTGGGGGTGTCTCATAACAGTATTGCATTGTGCTGTTTTCACGACATATGCTGGTGGTATTAAAGCTGATTCTGATTCATACGGTATCTCACTCGATTCTACCAGTCCCCTATGTTACACTGGCCAAATGTTCTGCCAACCTGCACATTTTTGGAATGCTGGCGGCGGGTGGTAAGGGGAGGACCTAGGGGAAATCCATGCATTCGCTGGGAGAGCGTACAGACTCCACACAGACAGTACTGATGGTCAGGATTGAACCTGGTTTGCTGGAAGGGTCAATAGCAGTTCTACCAGCTGAGCCACTGCTCTTACTGTAGCTCTGGAGCATAGTTCCAGAAACACGTTTTAGCCTTATCTTGGTAGTTGGGGATTTTGAATTCAACTGAAAAAGAACTCTGGAATTAAAGGCAACTATTCTTGTGATAACTGAGAATTACATTAAACCCATCTGGTTCATTAATATCCACCAGGAAAGGAAATTCAAAAGTTCGTAGTAAATTTATTATCAAAGTACCTTGAGGTTCATTTTCTTGGAGGCATTTTGCAGGGAGAAAAGAAATACAATAAGGTTTTAACAAAAAAGATACACAATCAAAAACTGTCAAAGATCCATGTACAGAACAAAACAAATTGTGCAAATAAAATAATACTGAGAACATGATTTGTAAATAAATAAAAAATCCGTTTGAAGTAGTGGTGAGTGAAGTTATGCACAGTATTTCAGGAGCTTGATGGTTGCAGGGTAAAAGCTGTTCCTGAATCAACTTCAGCCACCTTCACCTGACCTAGTCTTTATGTAAGTCCACACCTACTCATGTGATTAACTCTTAACCACTTCCACAGCTCGGTAGCTGTTTGAGATGGGTGACAAATTCTGGTCTTGTCACTTGTGTTCACATCCATGAATGGAAAAATAAAACTAGGGTGGTTCAAGCAGGAAGTTCTCCTCCAGAACTTTGAGGATGGGAAGTTAGCCTGTGGCCAATGACTCCATCTAAACAATGCCATTTTAAAAGCATTCTCTTTATATAAAGTTAAATCCAATTTTCTTTGTAATCTATTTAAGCAGCTTTTAAGTTGGTATAAAATGCTGTATGAGTGGTTTTTCACTTTAAGTTAGCAATCTAGCTCATGTAGTTTCTTGATCTGCCTTTTGCCTCTATTTTGGCTCTATGGGGTGACCAGGCCAGCAATAACAGTGTAGTCAATATAAGAGAACTGCTGATGGCACTCAAGGGAGCTGTACTGTCAATTTGGGGTCAAAATTATGATTCCTTTAAGGAATTAATGTTCTCTATATAGTCCTTTATAGTGGCAAAGTGGACAATTAGCTTGAAAACAAAATGGTTATTACTTGCTTGGGCAATCCATTTAAAATTTTGACTTTGATGTTCTGTCTTACAATGTTGTAATCCATACAGTATCCACTTCGACTTAAAACCAATAAAAGCAGAATTTGAGCAGTGCCTGATCTGATTTCAATGAAAAATTAAGTATAATGCAAGTTTCACAGCATTTGAAATGTTTTTTTTCTGAGATTTTTATGTGTTTACATATTACCACATAAGGGATCTCAGACATGTGCAGTGTACTGCAATATACACTGAGTGGTTCTTCATGGTACTCTGACACTATCAATCAATCTCACTCTTCCCATCTGTTCACACTACAGCCAAACTCAGTCACAACCTCATCTCTCAATCACCTGTACTACCCCTACCCTCATGAACAAACATACCAATTTTATTTCAGTCCATTTTATAAACGCGGTTGAGATCCTGTAGACACTTAAATTGCACCAGTGGGTGCACAAGAATATTGCACAATCTAGTAAGACCATGACCAATCACCTACTTCAACAATAATCCTACCCATTCCCTTTTGATTTCTTGGCATATAGGAATCCACTGATTTCAGACTTAACTGCACTTACTGGGTAATTTACAAATTTATGAAACATCATTGGCTTCACAATATTGAGTATGAGGACTGCAGCGTTATTCATAGTCATAGTCATAGTCATACTTTATTGATCCCGGGGAAATTGGTTTTTGTTACAGTTGCACCATAAATAATTAAATAGTAATAAAACCATAAATAGTTAAATAGTGATATGTAAATTATGCCAGAAAATAAGTCCAGGACTAACCTATTGGCTCAGGGTGTCTGACCCTTCAAGGGAGGAGTTGTAAAGTTTGATGACCACAGGCAGGAATGACTTCCTGTGACGCTCTGTGTTGCATCTCGGTGGAATGAGTCTCTGGCTGAATGTACTCCTGTGTACAACCAGTACATTATGTAGTGGATGGGAGACATTATCCAAGATGGCATGCAACTTGGACAGCATCCTCTTCCCAGACACCACCGTCAGAGAGTCCAATTCCATCCCCACAACATCACTGGCCTTACGAATGAGTTTGTTGATTCTTTTGGTGTCTGCTCCCATCAGCCTGCTGCCCCAGCACACAACAGCAAACATGATCGCATTGGCCACCACAGACTTGTAGAACATCCTCAGCATTGTCTGGCAGATGTTAAAGGACCTCAGTCTCCTCAGGAAGTAGAGATGGCTCTGACCCTTCTTGTAGACAGCCTCAGTGTTCTTTGACCAGTCCAGTTTATTGTCAATTCATATCCCCAGGTATTTGTAATCCTCCACCATGTCCACACTGACTCCCTGGATGGAAACAGGGGTCACCGGTACCTTAGCTCTCCTCAGGTCTACCACCAGCTCCTTAGACTTTTTCACAGTAAGCTGCAGATAATTCTGCTCACACCATGTGACAAAGTTTCCTACCGTAGCCCTGTACTCAGCCTCATCTCCCTTGTTGATGCATCCAACTTCTGAAGATGACAAGACTCTGTGCAGTAGTTGAAGTCCGAGGTGTAAATGGTGAAGAGAAAGGGAGACAAGACAGTCTCTTAGACCAGTGCACTGCGATTAATGTTTTGGTGTAGAAGTTTCAAATCACCATTGGCTCTGTAGAGGAAGCCCCTTTGAGAAATGTTGCTTTGCATCGTAATTTTATTTTGAGATCTGTTCCTGGCCAACATTTATTGACCATCCTTCACTGACCTTGAGATGGTGGCAGTTTGCTACCTGGCGAAAGCCGATCCAAATGACAAAATGCAATGGTAGGTATGGATTGCAGATAAAAATAAAAAAAGGACTTCAAGTTGCTTAGCAGATTTGTGCAGAGGGAAATGGTAGTTAACATTTCAGGGCCAGTGGCACAGAGGTTAGTACACATGCTTAGAAGTCCAGGGCTCCAGATTTGTTCCTGATCATGGGTGTTTGTAAAAATCACCCATTCGCTCTGTGACTACCTTGGTTTTCTTTGAGTGATCCAGATTCTCCCACATCTCAAAGATGTGCTAGGTTAATTGGCTACAACAAATTACTTCAAGTGTACATTCAATGGCCACTTTATCAGGTACCTGCTGTAACTAATAAAGTGACCAGTGAGTGTATGTTTGTGGTCTTCTGCTGTTGTAGCCCATCCATTTCAAGGTTTAACGTGTTGTGTGTTCAGATATGCTCTTCAGTCCACCACTGTTGTAACGCGTGGTTATTTGATTTCCTGTACTGTTTGAATTCCTATAGCCTTCCTGTCAGCTTGAACCAGCCTGGCCATTCTCCTTTGATTTCTCTCATTAACAAGGTGTTTTTGCCCACCTAACTGCTGCTTGGCTGCTCACTGGGTGTTGTTTGGTCTTTGCACCATTCCCTGTAAATTCCAGAGACAGTTTTGTGTGAAAATCCCAGGAAATCAGCAGTTTCTGAGATACTCAATCACACCCCCCCACACACACATACACAATCACTTCATGGTTACTTAGATCACATTTCTTCCCCATTCTGATGTTTGGTCTAAAAAACACCTGAACCTCTTGACCATGTCTGCACGCTTTTATGCATTAAGTTGCTGCCAAATGATTGACTGATTAGCTATTTGCACTAATGAGCTGGTGTACAGGTATATCTAATAATGTGGCCACTGAGTGTAAGTGAATGACAAAAGGAATTGATGGAAAGTTGAGTGACAGAATATTTTTCAGGGATTTTTCAGAGATAAGGAGAGAGGAGTGAAATTAATGGGATTAGATCGCCATAAGGCCTCCTTTTGTGTTGTTATATTGAAGGGAAAAGAAGATAAAGAAACACAGTATAAACAAAACAAAGCACATTCCCCTTAAGCGCTTCACACAAGACTGTCCCTTGTGCTCAGCTGAAATGGGTTAGGTTACCAAAGGGAACTATCTCAGCAGATAAAGGTGCTGGAGGCTAGAAATTGAATAACACTCTCCACAACAAAAGGCACAATATAATAATGGTCCTGCAATGAATGTCACATCAAATTTAGTTCCATTGTTTCCACAGATATTTGCTTAAGTAATTTAGGAATGAGTTTAAATGTGGATATAAGATAAAATGCTTGTCAATATTATATGTGCCCTTAATGCAGAAAGTGGCAAAATATTTTACAAGAACTTGTAAAATGTGGTTATTATTGTCCCATGTAGCAAGGTGCATTGAGAAACTATGTTTTGCATACCATCCATATTGATCATTTCATCACATTAGTGTATTGAAGTAGTAGAAGGGAAAGCAATGACAGAATACAGAATTAACTGTTACCGTTACAGAGTAAGTGTACTGTAGGCAAACTGTGATATGTAGGGCCATGACAGGTTAGATTGTCAGAATCAGAATCAGGGTTAATATCACTGGCATATGTCGTGAAATTTGTTGTTATGAGGCAGCAGTACATTGCAATACATAATAATAAAACTGCGTGTGTATATATATAAGCAACACCCACATCAAAGTTGCTGGTGAACGCAGCAGGCCAGGCAGCATCTCTAGGAAGAGGTACAGTCGATGTTTCGGGCCAAGACCCTTCGTCAGGACTAACTGAAAGAAGAGCTAGTAAGAGATTTGAAAGTGGGAGGGGAAGGGGGAGATCCGAAATGATAGGAGAAGACAGGAGGGGGAGGGATGGAGCCAAGAGCTGGACAGGTGATTGGCAAAAGAGATATGAGAGGATCATGGGACGGGAGGCCCAGGTAGAAGGAAAAGGGGGAGGGGGGCAAAACCCAGAGGATGGGCAAGGGGTATAGTCAGAAGGACAGAGGGAGAAAAAGGAGAGTGAGAGAAAGAATGTGTGTATAAAAATAAATAACGGATGGGGTATGAGGGGGAGGTGGGGCATTAGCGGAAGTCAGAGAAGTCAATGTTCATGCCATCAGGTTGGAGGCTACCCAGACGGAATATTAGGTGTTGTTCCTCCAACCTGAGTGTGGCTTCATCTTTACAGTAGAGGAGGCCATGGATAGACATATCAGAATGGGAATGGGATGTGGAATTAAAAATGTGTGGCCACTGGGAGATCCTGCTTTCTCTGGCGGACAGAGCGTAGGCGTTCTCTTACTAGCTCTTCCTTCAGTTAGTCCTGATAAAGGGTCTCGGCCCGAAACGTCGACTGTACCTCTTCCTAGAGATGCTGCCTGGCCTGCTGCGTTCACCAGCAACTTTGATGTGTGTTGCCTGAATTTCCAGCATCTGCAGAATTCCTCGTGTTTACATATATGTGTGTGTGTGTGTGTGTGTGTGTGTGTGTGTGTGTGTGTACTTAAAAAGTTAAATTAAATAGGTAGTGCAAAAAGAGTAAAAAAAAGTAGAGAGGTAGTGTCAATGTCCATTCAGAAACCTGATGGCAGAGGGGAAGAGGCTGTGAGATCAAGGGTCCATCTTATCATATAGGAGCTCCATTCAATAGTCTGATAACAGTGGGATAGAAGCTGTCCTTGTGAGTGGCAGTATGTGCTTTCAAGGTTTTGCATCTTCTGCGTAATGGGAGGGAGAGGAACGAGAATGTCTGGATCTCTTAAACCTCCTGAGGAATTGGAGACATTGGTGAGCTTTCTTGGTCATGACGTCAATGTGGTTGGAGTAGGCCAGGCTATTATTGATGTTCATACCTAGGCATCTGAAGTTCTCAACCCTCTTAACCTCAGCGCCACTGATGTAGACAGGAGCAAGTGCATTTACCTTCCCCCTTTCTGAAGGCAATGACCAACTCTTTTGTTTTGTTGACCTTGAGAGAAAGGTCGTTGTCATGATTCCAGGTAACTAAACTCTTTCTCAATTTCCTGTGCTCTAACTCATCACTTTTTAAGATGCGGCCAGCTACAGTGGTATCATCTGCTAATTCATAGATGGAATTAGAGTAGAATCTGGCCCCACAGTCATGAGTTTACAGGGATTAAGGTAGGGAGCTAAGGACACAGCCTTGTGGAGCACCTCCAACCTTGTGATGGAGGTGTTGATGCCTATTCTTACCGATTGTGGTCCATTAGTCAGAAAGTCAAGGATTCAGATTGCAGAGCTAGCATTGGTGTGTGACCTGGCCAGCCACTTGAAACTCTTCGTGATGGTAGATATTCAGGATTGTTTAATGTCATATCCAGTACACAAGTGTAAAGGAGAATGAAATAATCGTTACTCTGGATCCAATGCAACATTTAAAAAACACACTAAGATAAAGATGGCAGATGTTGGGCAGTAGTCATTAAGGCAAATTATCTTGTTCTTATTGGGTATTGGGATGATAATGGCCTTCTTAAAGCAGGAGGGAACCACAACCTGAAGCAGGGAGATGTTAAAAATTCTGCAAATACCCCAGCCAGCTCATCTGCACAGGATTTAAGTATATGGCCAGGAACACCAACCGGTCCTGATGCTTTCCGTAGAACCACCCTATGGAAGACTGAACTTAAATCCATGACAGTGAGTGCAGATTCCCCTGAATTGGATTCAGGACATACCAATTCCCTTCTGTTCAAAATATGCATAGTATGTGTTAAGCTCATCAGGAAGGATTGTGTGATTTTCAGCAATGATGCCAACTTCATTGTGTATCTCATTATAATGTGTAAGCCCTGGCATAGCGGAAGGCTGAGCCGTAACATGATTTTGGATTGGTACTGCCTCTCAGCATCCTGATTTCATATAAAGATTAGTGTCACCTAACCAGACATGCAGACATAGGTTTCAGAAAAGAGTGGATCTCCTGGTTCATCCATGGTTTTCTGTTTGGAAACACCCAGATTGTCTTCTTTGGTACAAAGTCCTCAACATACATGCTGATAAAGTCTGTGATGTTAGTTACATACTCATCTAGCTAGCAGCTGAGTCATTGAAAGTGGACCAGTATGCTGACTCAAAGCAGTCATATAGAATCTTACCTATTTCCTCAGATCAGCGCTGTACACCTTTCTGTTCTGGATCCTCCTATTTCAGCTTCTGTTAGTATGCTGCGATTAGGAGGACAGCCCAGTGGGTCTGATTTACCAAAGTGTGGACAAGGGATGGCTCAGTAGACATCTTTGATGGCTGTATATAGCAATTTACTTTGGTCGACAAGTCCATAGATAATACATCCCTCCCGTGTTACATCACCAAAACTAGTACAGCTACCTTGCTAGCTAGCATCGCAGTGGAGGTCACGAATAATTTAAAATGCATAACAATCAAGATGGCAGCATCTGGAGGTTGCAAATAATTAATCTCTTGTAGTGTGTCTCCTCTATCATGTAACAAATAGGTATGTTTTAAGTTCTGGAATGTATGACGGATTTGTTTGTTCATTATGTGCTACGTCGTATGACATGGGCAGAATGGTAGCGTATTGGCTAGCACATCGGTTTGTAGTACACGCAACCTGGGTTCAATTCCCGATGCTGCCTGTAAGGAGTTTGTACGTTCTCCCTGTGACCGTGTGGGTTTCCTCCAGGTGCTCTGGTTTCCTCCCACAGTGCAAGGACCTACCAGTTGGTAGGTTAATTGGTCATTGTAAACTGTCCTGTGATTAGGCTAGGGTTAAATTGCTGGGTTGCTGTGAAGCATGGTTCGAAGAGCCCGAAGGGCCAGAAGGTCCTACTCCATGCTATATCTCAATAAATTTAAAAAAAGACCTTTCCAAGACCATGATTGTTCTTGACAAATTTTTCTAGAGAAGTGGTTTGCCATTGCATTCTTCTTGGCAGTATCTTTACAAGAGGGGTGACTCTAGCCATTATCAATATTCTTTAAAGACTGTCTGCCTGGCATCAGAGGTCACACAACCAGGACATGCGATATGCACCAGCTGCTCCTTGATGGATTAGGTATTCATATTAAACTGGCATGATAAATCTACTTTTCTGCTGCATATTTCACAATGTTTCAAAGTGCTTCACTGTAAAATTTACCAATATTATTCAGTAATGTCGAGTAACTTTGCAGGGCAAGCTATTCAAATAGCAGTGTATTTACTCACCTAATAGTGTTTCAGTAACATGGTTTGAGATGGAACCCATTGGTAAATTTACTGTTCTGTACAAACATTCTAAAGGCTTGGCTGGGGCCATGTGGGAGTTAAGTCTGTTATGAGGTCAGGCAAACCAGGGGAATGAGTTACTGGGGAGTGTTGTAAAACTCCCACTCTCAAGCAGGCTGGAAAGTTTTGGATGGGAACACAAGAGATTGCAGATGTTTGAATCTGGAGCAACAGGAAATTTGCTGAAACAACTTAATGGATTGAGGAGCGTCTGTGGGGGGAGAAGGAATTATCAGCATTTTGGGTCAAAACCCTGAACCAACCCTTGTCCTTATGCAGGTTTCTGACTCGAAACATGTACAATTCCTTTCCTCCCGCAGAGGCTGCTCAACCTGTTGAGTTCCTCCAGCAGGTTGTCTGTTGCATTGGATGGGGAGTTCTGCAGCCCAAGGCCAACACCCCAAAGAGCAGGAAGTTGCCCTGGGAGAGAATGGGGAGAGGGGGTTGGGCTAGTGAGCAAAAAGGTGTAGGAAAGTGGGCAGAAGATGTGGATTTGGAGAGCTCTGTGGATTGTATAAGAACCACAGAGCAATTGGTTACACCTCAGCCCTACTGAATTATGCAATGGTGGATCTTTGGATATATAAGTGGCCCAGTGCCCAAAGTACAACTAGGCGACATTCAATTCCCAGGCTTTATACATCTAGTTTCCATTTGAAATGGAAATATTGGATTTAAAAGCAAGGAAAAGTGGAGTGGAGAGGAAGGGATGGAAGGGAAGTTCCAGGGTTAGGAGTAAAGCAGGGGATACTAAAAATTGAATGGATTCTGACACAGGGCATAACAGAGGATGTAACTGAAGAAGGAAAGAAATGAAAGATGGGCTTGGATGAGAAATGAATGGGAATACCTGAAATTTTTGAATTCAGCATTGAATCTGGAAGTCAGTAATGTGCTGAGGAAAAAGCAGAGGTGATGTTTCCTGTGTTTACACTGGGCTTCAATGAAAAGCTGCAGGAGGCTGAGAATAGAGATCAAAATGGATTGGAAATTAAAGTGACAACCCACTGGAAGGGCCAAATGTTGATTGAGCTTAAGTTTTCTATAAGGCAGTTCCATATCCATAATGACCTTCATTCTGTAATTTAATTTTAACAGTTCTCCAACCCATCAGCTATCTTCCTTTTGTGTTCTTTTTGCCCTTCACTGCTTTCTCTGTATTGTAAGTCTTTCCCAATTCAGATGAAAAATAATGTTACAGCCCTTGGGACTTTCAAAGATTCAAAGATTTAAAGCACATTTATTATCAAAGAATGTATAAATCATACACCCTGAGATTTGTCTGCTTACAGGCAGCCACAAACACTGAATTTGCAATTTCAGATTAATAGACTTTCCAGTTTGTACCTGAAATAACTAGCTCTGATACATGTCTATCAATCTTAAACACTAACTCTGTCCTCTCTCCACACATGCTGGCAGACATCCTGAGTATTTCAAGCATTTGAAATACTCATGAAGTCCAGATTCAAGCATTTTCTGTTTTTGTTTCTGATTTCCAGCACTTGGAGAACTTTGCTTTGAAATTTTCAGTGATCTGCCTTTAACCTGACTGTGGGCCAAACTTCCTGGTCTGCTGAGCAATTCCCATTTCTATTTCCAGCTTCCACGGCATTTCACTCTTATTATATCCTTTACAACTGCTCTGCAGTGATTATAACAAACATGCAAAGAGTTCTAAAGGCACGTGGTGATTCTTTCATTCCTCTGGGGACATGAGCACTTCACTTACTATCCATGCTGGTTCCCTTTGAGAAGATGGTCGTGCAGCAACCCTCAGGCAGATGATCCTCCCACTTCTGTGTTGAAGAGTGAATTCACAGTCTTCATTTAATCATTAAAGAGATACGGGTGTTGTGGCCATGCCAGATTTATGATCCATCCCCCATTTCCACTGATTGTGAAGAAAGTTAGCAGCAAATCAATTGGTAATTCTAGAGTCACATAAAGAACACAGAACACTACAGCCCAATACAGGCCCTTCAGCCCACAACACTGTGCTGACATTTTAACCCATTCCAAGATCAATCTTACTCTTCCCTCCCACATAGCCCTCCATTTTAATTTCACCCATGTGCTTACCTAAGTACGTTTTAGCTGTCCCTAATCTATCTACCTCTAAGACCACCCCGGCAGTGCACTTACCGCTCTCTGTATGAGAAAGCCTACCTCTGACAATACCCGCTTCCACATACTTTCCTCCAGTCACCTTAAAATTATTCCCTCTGGTATTAGCCATTGGCACTCTGGGAAAAAAAGGTGCTGGCTGTCCGCTCTAACTATGCTAGAACCAATAAGAATTCCCTTTCCTAAATTAAACGAGTGAGACAATGAGTTTTTTTTTACGATACTCTCCTAGCTTCTGGTTATCGTGATAAAGTCAAACGGTAAATTGATTTTATTATCACCACATGTACGAAGACACAGTGTAAAGCTCTGTTTGGCATGCCACCCATACGGTGAGGGGAAACAGGAGCACCCGGGGGAAGCCCACACAGTCAAGGGGAGAACATACAAACTCCTTACAGGCAGCGGCAGGAATGGAACTAGGGTTACTGGGGTTACTGGATACTGTAAGAATGTGGTGCTACCTTGCCACCCATATGTTCTGGAAAACTTTTCATTAGCCTTATACTAATAGGTTAGAGGTTTTTCACAGTGTTGGTTTGCTTCACCAAAGCAGCACGAAATGTAAAGGATAATAAGAAAGCGCTCAAGTAGACAATTAGGAAGGCCAAAAGGGGCCAAGAAACGTCCTTGGTGAACAGGCATTTTATAGTTATATTAAGAAAAAGAGGATAACTGAGGAGAGGGATTGTGGGGATTCAGGGAACGTGATATAAGCTTGGATGTCAATCACTGATGATCACAATGTCAACTAGACGGGTATATATTAGGCAATGCTTGATATGGACATCTGCTTGGTATGGAACTGAGTACGATGGATTCATGAGATGATGTTTCACTTTGGTGGAGCTATTAGCAAATGTAGAGATTTAATTGTTTCCATATTGTTCTCACCTTTATGAGTTTCAAAAACTAAAAGCTCCATGTTCTGCATGAAGTGATGGCTCTGTCTTTGAATAAAGATAGAAACATAGAAAACCTACAGCACAATCCAGGCCCTTCAGCCCACAAAGCTGTGCTGAACATGTCCTTACCTTAGAACTACCTAGGCTTACCTATAGCCCTCTATTTTTCTAAGGGGTCTATCCAGGGGTCCCTTAAAAGACCCTATTGTTTCTGCCTCCACCACTGCCACCGGCCGCCCATTCCATGCACTCAACACTCTGCTTGGAAACTTACCCCTGACATCTCCTCTGTACCTACTTTCAAGCACCTTAAAGCTATGCCCTCTTGTGCGAGCCATTTCAGCCCTAGGAAAAAGCCTCTGACTATCCTCTCATTATCTTGTAAACCTCTATTAGGTCACCTTTCATCCTCCGTTGCTCCAAGGAGAAAAAGCCGAGTTCACTCAACCTATTCTCATAAGGCATGCTCCCCAATTCAGGCAACATCCTTGTAGATCTCTTCTGCACCCTTTCTATGGTTTCCACATCCTTCCTGCAGTGAGGTGACCAGAACTGAGCACAGTACTCCAAGTGGGGTCTGACCAGGGTCCTATATAGCTGCAACATTACCTCTCGGCTCTTAAACTCAACCCCATGATTGATGAAGACCAATGCACTACATGCCTTCTTAACAACGGAGTCAACCTGCGTAGCAGCTTTGAGTGTCCTATGAACTCAGACCCCAAGATCCCTCTGATCCTCCACTCTGCCAAGAGTCTTGCCATTAATGCTATGTTCTGCCATCATATTTGACCTACCAAAATGAACCACCTCACACTTATCTGGGGTGAACTCCATTTGCCACTTCTCAGCCCAGTTTTGCATCCTATCAATGTCCCGCTGTAACTTCTGACAGCCCTCCACACTATCCACAACACCCCCAACCTTTGTGTCATCAGCAAAGTTACTAACCCATCCCTGCACTTCCTCATCCAGGTCATTTATATAAAAGTCACGAAGAGTAGGGTCCCAGAACAGATCCCTGAGGCACACCACTGGTCACTGACCTCCATGCAGAATATGACCCATCTACAACCATTCTTTGCCTTTGTGGGCAAGCCAGTTCTGGATCCACAAAGCAATGTCCCCTTGGATCCCATGAAACATAGAAACATAGAAAATAGGTGCAGGAGTAGGCCATTCGGCCCTTCAAGCCTGCACCGCCATTTATTATGATCATCCAACTCAGAACCCTGCACCAGCCTTCCCTCCATACCCCCTGATCCCCGTAGCCACAAGGGCCATATCTAACTCCCTCTTAAATGTAGCCAATGAACTGGCCTCAACTGTTTCCTGTGGCAGAGAATTCCACAGATTCACCACTCTCTGTGTGAAGAAGTTTTTCCTAATCTCGGTCCTAAAAGGCTTCCCCTTTATCCTCAAACTGTGACCCCTCGTTCTGGACTTCCCCAACATCGGGAACAATCTTTCTGCATCAAGCCTGTCCAATCCCTTTAGGATTTTATACGTTTCAATCAGATCCCCCCTCAATCTTCTAAATTCCAATGAATACAAGCCTAGTTCATCCAGTCTTTCTTCATATGAAAGTCCTGCCATCCCAGGAATCAATCTGGTGAACCTTCTTTGTACTCCCTCTATGGCAAGGATGTCTTTCCTCAGATTAGGGGACCAAAACTGCACACAATACTCCAGGTGTGGTCTCACCAAGGCCTTGTACAACTGCAGTAGTACCTCCGTGCTCCTGTACTTGAATCCTCTCGCTATAAATGCCAGCATACCATTCGCCTTTTTCACCACCTGTTGTACCTGCATGCCCACTTTCAATGACTGGTGTATAATGACACCCAGGTCTCGTTGCACCTCCCCTTTTCCTAATCGGCCACCATTCAGATAATCTGTTTTCCTATTTTTGCCACCAAAGTGGATAACTTCACATTTATCCACATTAAATTGCATCTGCCATGAATTTGCCCACTCACCCAACCTATCCAAGTCACCCTGCATCCTCTTAGCATCCTCCTCACAGCTAACACTGCCGCCCAGCTTCATGTCATCCGCAAGCTTGGAGATGCTGCATTTAATTCCCTCATCCAAGTCATTAATATACATTGTAAACAACTGGGGTCCCAGCACTGAGCCTTGCAGTACCCCACTAGTCATTGCCTGCCATTCTGAAAAGGTCCCGTTTACTCCCACTCTTTGCTTCCTGTCTACTAACCAATTCTCTATCCACATCAATACCTTACCCCCAATACTGTGTGCTTTAAGTTTGCACAATAATCTCCTGTGTGGGACCTTGTCAAAAGCCTTTTGAAAATCCAAATATACCACATCCACTGGTTCTCCCCTATCCACTCTACTAGTTACATCCTCAAAAAATTCTATGAGATTCGTCAGACGTGATTTTCCTTTCACAAATCCATGCTGACTTTGTCCGATGATTTCACCACTTTCCAAATGTGCTGTTATCACATCTTTGATAATTGACTCCAGCAGTTTCCCTACCACCGACGTTAGGCTAACCAGTCTATAATTCCCCGGTTTCTCTCTCCCTCCTTTTTTAAAAAGTGGAGTTACATTAGCCACCCTCCAATCCTCAGGAACTAGTCCAGAATCTAACGAGTTTTGAAAAATTATCACTAATGCATCCACTATTTCTTGGGCTACTTCCTTAAGCACTCTGGGATGCAGACCATCTGGCCCTGGGGATTTATCTGCCTTTAATCCCTTCAATTTACCTAACACCACTTCCCTACTAACATGTAAGTTCCTCCATCTCACTGGACCCTCTGTCCCCTACTATTTCTGGAAGATTATTTATGTCCTCCTTAGTGAAGACAGAACCAAAGTAATTATTCAATTGGTCTGCCATGTCCTTGCTCCCCATAATCAATTCACCCATTTCTGTCTGTAGGGGACCTACATTTGTCTTTACCAGTCTTTTCCTTTTTACTTATCTATAAAAGCTTTTACAGTCAGTTTTTATGTTCCCTGCCAGTTTTCTCTCATAATCTTTTTTCCCCTTCTTAATTAAGCCCTTTGTCCTCCTCTGCTGAACTCTGAATTTCTCCCAGTCCTCAGGTGAGCCACTTTTTCTGGCTAATTTGTATGCTTCTTCTTTGGAATTGATACTATCCCTAATTTCTCTTGTCAGCCATGGGTGCACTACCTTCCTTGATTTATTCTTTTGCCAAACTGGGATGAACAATTGTTGTAGTTCATCCATGCGATCTTTAAATGCTTGCCATTGCATATCCACCGTCAATCCTTTAAGTGTCATTTGCCAGTCTATCTTAGCTAATTCACGACTCATACCTTCAAAGTTACCCCTCTTTAAGTTCAGAACCTTGTTTCTGAGTTAACTATGTCACTCTCCATCTTAATGAAGAATTCCACCATATTATGGTCACTCTTACCTAAGGGGCCTCTCACGACAAGATTGCTAATTAACCCTTCCTCATTGCTCAAAACCCAGTCTAGAATAGCCTGCTCTCTAGTTGGTTCCTCGACATGTTGGTTCAAAAAACCATCCCGCATACATTCCAAGAAATCCTCTTCCTCAGCACCTTTACCAATTTGGTTCACCCAACCTACATGTAGATTGAAGTCACCCATTATAACTGCTGTTCCTTTATTGCACACATTTCTAATTTCCTGTTTAATACCATCTCTGACCTCACTACTACTGTTAGGTGGCCTGTACACAACTCCCACCAGCGTTTTCTGCCCCTTAGTGTTATGCAGCTCTACCCATATCGATTCCACATCTTCCCGGCTTATGTCCTTCCTTTCTATTGCATTAATCTCCTCTCTAACCAGCAATGCCACTCCACCTCCTTTTCTTTCATGTCTATCCCTCCTGAATATTGAATATCCCTGAACGTTGAGCTCCCATCCTTGGTCACCCTGGAGCCATGTCTCTGTGATCCCAACTATATCATAATCATTACTAACAATCTGCACTTTCAATTCATCCACCTTGTTACGAATGCTCCTTGCATTGACACACAAAGCCTTCAGGCGCTCTTTTACAACTCTCTTAGCCCTCATACAATTATGTTGAAAAGTGGCCCTTTTTGATGCTTGCCCTGGAGCTAAAAGATCTCTGTAGCATGGAGTTACACATGCTAAGACTAATTTATCTTTGAAATTACTTCCAAGGGATTTCTGACATCTATCAAAAATCCTCCATTTGTCTGGAATTTTGTGCTTGAGTCTCTGGAATAGGACTCAGACCCAGACAGCTCCACCACCAAGGCAGGCTGCTATCAAATGAGTCACCATAAAGCCAGTGTCTTCTGGCTCATGGGGACGTAACTTTCCTTCTCTAATTCTCCAAGGAGCTTGCTTGACACTATGCTTTATCACAGACCCTCATTAGTTTGTGCAGACAAGCCTGAATGGAAATGCTCAGTAACTTCCTCAAAATGGTCCCACCTCAAATGCAATTGTTGCCTTTTTTGGTGCAATCGGGTATGACTGGCCAAAACTCATGAGGTCACTACCTAGCCATGGTGACCACCTTATCTGCTTCCAGCTTAAAATTGGAAAAGGCATAACCTGCTCAATTTATCTGTCCTCAGATAAATTTAAAAATCAAAACTTCATAGGATTCTGCTTGGAAGCACCCAACAGAGTTTAAAGACATAAGATATATATTGGAGTGTAGCGTCTATTTGCTCTTATATTGCTTTTAAATCTCCTTTTCAATGTGAGCAGATGCATCAGAGCTGATTAATTAACCATTCTTGGTTGACGATGCCATTTCGTGAGCTGAAAAAAAGGTTAAAGCTACAGCTTATCAGTGATACCAACCTCATGTAATAAAGTTTATGTCCTGTAATGGGTTTCACTCTTATTTTGGGTTGTGCGATGCTTGAAGTGTTCTGCAGTTATTCCCACAAGATCTCAGAACCACAGGCAATCTTTAAAATATTAAATTTAGCTACATATTAGTCAGAATGGCAATGATATTACTGCTTCTCACAACATACATCTTGCTGAAAGAGAAGCACACTGTTAACCAAAGCAAAGTTAAGCACACACTTCTGTTTTTGCTCATTAATCTTTATACTTTATGCTTTATTGTTGCCAAACAATTGATACTAGAACATACAATCATCACAACGATATTTGATTCTGTGCTTCATGCTCCCTGGATTACAAATCGAAAGTAAATATTAAAAATTTAAATTATAAGTCATAAATAGAAAACAGAAAAATGGGAAGTAAGGTGGTGCAAAAAAACCGAGAGACAGGTCCGGATATTTGGAGGGTACGGCCCAGCTCCGGGTCAGGATCCGTTCAGCAGTCTTATCACAGTTGGAAAGAAGCTGTTCCCAAATCTGGCCGTATGAGTCTTCAAGCTTCTGAGCCTTCTCCCGGAGGGAAGGGGGACGAAAGGTGTGTTGGTTGGGTGGGTCGTGTCCTTGATTATCCTGGCAGCACTGCTCTGACAGCAGTGCTGTTAATTTTCTCCTGTTATTTTCCCGAGGAAGAAGAAACATCCTGCAATTGTCCATTTACACTGGCACATCACCAAAATAAGGATCATTCAAGCCAGAGGGAGGCAAATTACAACAGAAAATTCTTGTATTTCCATTCAATTTTTTTTACTATTACATAACGTCTCAAAGTGTTTCTCAGTTAATTATGCCCTTTTGAATTATAGTGACTACTGTAATATAGGAAATAAGCTACCCAGGTTGAGCACAGTGAGATCTCACAGACTTCAAAGTGATGTTGAGCAGATATTTCAAGTGAATCAGAATCAGTTAGAATTATTGACATATGTTGTAAAATTTGTTGTTTTCTGACATCAGTCGTGAACAATACATAAATTACTACAGATTACAATAAGAAATATTGAAAAATAAATAGTGCATGAAGAGAGCAATACAGTGAGGTTGTGTTCATGGATTCATGGAAATCTAGTAGTGGAGGGGAAGAAGCTGTTGCTAAAACACTGAGTGCGTGGCTTCAGGCTGATGAGAAGTAATGGAACGAGGACATGTCCTCCATGTGGAGGTGGAAATGCCTTCTCATATCCATGTATGTGGTTGCATTGTAGTAGACTTCTGGAATTCGGTTTTGGGCCAGTCAATGGTATGAAACTTCAGAAGCAGGATACAAAGCAGAGTGAGTGAGTGAATGAGGCCTCCATCAGTCAGAGTCGACCATGAGTAGCCCTAGCTGTCTAGATTTGCAAGCCTAGGCAATATGATATGGACAGTGAGCTGATGACTATGTAACAAGCTCCCCCTCTCCATGCATCTGGTGAACCCAAAGGAATGGCAGAGATCGATACAGATTGGTACCAGCAGCATCACAGGACTTGCCACTCAGTATTGAGTTCAACGTAGGACTGCCTTAGAGACGGCAGCTCTGGGTTCTTCCTTTGGAGTTCACAGCCAAAGCCTTCCTCATGAGTAGGTATAGCCACAAGGCAGCGGAGATTTGAGATCAGAGCCTTTTCTTCTCCTAGATGAGCAGCCAACCACAGCTGACGAGCCCCAGCTGCCCGAAGCAGCTAGTTTTAAGGCAACTTTGCCCCCTCTCCTGTCAGTAGAAATGGTTCAGCCAGGCTTATTAGCTAAGCCACATGTGAAGGCCAGGAGCTGGACTTGTTTGTCAGAGGCTATTTCAGGTGCACGGTGTTGAGAACATTCAATAGATAGTGGGAGCTTATCCCCACTACTCCACCCCTGGTTATACCAACCTTAAGGAACCACAAAGCAGAGTTACCACTGTATTACACACTTAATGTATGCAACCGAAGATAAATTGCTATCGTATTACATTTTAAGTGAGGGATAAATATTGACCAGAACACTAGAGAGAGCTTCCATGGTCTTCTTTGAAATTGGGTGATGTACTGTACCTATTAAGTTCATTCAAGGCAATAGGCAGGATCTGGATTCAGCACTTTGATAAAATGACTGCACCTCTAACTGTGTCATAGAAGGGGAGTAATGGAGTCCACAATGCAAGCATCTCGCGGCTAAAAATAAGAGTAAAGCCCATTACAGGACAGAAACTTTGTTACTTGAGAGTGGTATCACTTTATACGCCTTGATTAAATGTCTCCTAACCTTCTCAATTTCAAAGAAAACAATTCCAAGTCCTAGGCAATCTCATTTCTGATGGCATGAATATCGATTTCTCCTTCCACTAACAAATTCCACCTCCACCCTTCTCTGTTCCCCACTCCGACCTTTTACCTCTTCTCACCTGCCTATTACTTCCCCTTTAGTCTCCTCCTCCTTCCTGGTTTCCTATAGTCCATTCTCCTCTCCTCTCAGATTCTTTCTTCTCTAGCCCTTTACCTTTCCCATTCACCTGGCTTCACCTATCACCTTGCAGCTAGCCACCTTCCCCTCCTCCTAGCTTTTTATTCTGGAATCTTCCCCCTTTCTTCTCAGTCCTGATGAGGGGTCTTGGCCCGAGACATTGACTCTCTATTCACTTCCATAGATGCTGCCTGACCTGCTGAGTTCCTCCTGCATTTTGTGTGTGTTGCTTTGGATTTCCAGCACCTGCAGATTTCCTCATGTTTTTCATTTCTTAATTATACTCCTCCAGTTCTGGTTAAAAGAAGGAACTGATACCACTCTTCATATCCTTCCTGTAACATGAGCACTGCTCTAGGTGGGGCTCCAAACTTACATTCACCAGTTTAGGAAGTAAGGTCAAAAGATACCAGCAAACAGAGAGGATATTGTATTGAGGCATAGTATGATGGTAAATGCACAGACTGGGTAGCTGCTGAAAGGGTGCCAAGAGGATTAAAGTCTCAAGAAGAAGATGTAGGACTGAGGTGAGGTGAAATTTTTACTCAGAGGGGTCTATGTCTTTTCAATTCTCCACTCAAGAGGCAGTTGATACTCCATAAGCAGATATTGAGAATTTAATGGACATGATGGGAATCACATTCTCTAGGGACTGGGTTGGAAAGGGGAGAAAATGCTGAAATGGCAGTAAGTTTGGTCAATGGTGAAGCAAGTTCAAAAGGACACTTGACTTGCTCTTATTTCCAATTTTGCAAAGTTCTTCAGTATAACTTGGGTGCACCTCGTATACTGAAAATGAAAATAAGCAAGTATTTCTCAAGTACCTTTTAGAACTTATGGTCATCCCAAGTACTTCAGAATCAGAATCAGGTTTATTATCACCAGCACGTGTTGTGAAATTTTTTTAACTTAGCAGCATCAGTTCAATGCAATACAGATAATATAGAAAGAAGAAGAAAAGTATACTGCATATATGTATATTGAATAGATTAAAAATAGTGCAAAAACAGACATAATATATATATTAAAAAAGTGAGGTAGTATTCATGAGTTCAATGTCCATTTAGAAATTGTGTGGCGAGGGGGGAAGAAGCTGTTACTAAATTGCTGAGTGTGTGCCTTCAGGCTTCTGTACCTCCTTCCTGGTGGTAACAATGAGAAGAGGGCGTGCCCTGGGTGATGGGGGTGTCACCAAAGTTCAGATATGGCCCAAGTGCAGAGCGAGAGACTCTGAAACTGGTCGGTATTTCACAGACTTTAATGCGAACAGTGTTACAGGGAAAAGAAAACAATGAACGCCAGGCCAACAGGGCCAGTAACTAAAACTCTCAGATGGTGAACAAAGCCTACACTGCAGCTGAAAAGAACAACTAAGAATAAAATGAATACTGCTAGTCTTCAGAGTCAGTTGACTCAACAGTCCAATTTCTCAGGCAAGGCGGAATGCAAGCAGGCAGTGAAGCGTTGCTGTGTCCGTGTCCAAGTCTCGACAAATACTACAACAGAATGAAGGGAATGAAATAGAATCACGATAAAATAATAATTAGCTGACACATGCTTATTCACGAGCGCAATGACCGTATCTGCTGTGTTGCGGAATCAATTGTTGTGACAGGCATTCCTTAATAATGGACATCACCTTTCTGAACCAATGCTCCTTGAAAATGTCTTGGATACTACAAAGACTAGTACCCAAGATGGAGCTGACTTTATGTAGCTTCTTTTGGTCCTATGCAGTAGCCACCCCCCCTCCCCCCACCCCCCCGTAGCAGACAGTGATGCAGCCTGACAGAATACTCCCAACAGTACATCTATAGCAGTTTTCAAGTGTTTTAGATGACAAACCCAATCTCTACAAACTCCCAATAAAATATAGCCTCTGTCTTGCCTTCTTTATAACTGCATCAATATGTTGGGACCAGGTTAGATCCTCAGAGATCCTGATGCCCAGGAACTTGAAATTGCCGGTACTTTAAGCCAGTAGATACTTTTGAAGTACCGTCACGATTGCGAGCCGGGAAGTATAGTAGCCAATTTCTGCACAGCACACTGCCAAAAAGAGCAATATAGAAATGACCACACAATTTGTTTTATTTTGTGATGTTGATTTAAGGAAAGCTCTGTTCTCCTCAGAGCAACAGCATTGGATCCTGTGTATCCGTATGAGAACCAGAAGTCATCATGGTTCGATGTCCAATGTGAATGATAGCACCTCCAACAGTACAGCACTCCTCAGTATTACTGGAGGGTCACACTAGAATTTAATGCTCCATCTTAAAAAAAGTGTGTGTACCCACTGGGTTGCAGCTGCTGCTAGGTGGAAGAGAGCCTTGGGACATTATTCCACACAGGAAGAGTTCATCCAAGTGTTTACTCTTTGTTCATACAGAATAAAGGACCACAATTCATCAGTATGTGTTGATTGATCTGTTCGTGGATGAAATGTTCAGTTACATTATTTATGAGCCATTTCTATTGTTATTAATTTTTAATTATAAAATTCCCAATGTATTACAGCCAAGCTTCAGCAAAGCAAATTATTTTGCTATCTTTAATTCTATAGTAACTTCTGCAAACAGTGTTTGCTGCAACTAGCATGTGGGAAGCACTTTGGGAAACAGAAATCATTCATATGTTGTAATATCATGTCATTAATTAACTATCCATGAAATACAGAACCATAAGACTATAAGCCAGAGCCACAGAATTAGTCCTTTTAGCCCATCGAGCCTGCTCCACCGTTCATCATTTCCCAGTTTCCTGCCTTCTTCCAATAACCTTTGACACCCTTACTAATCAACAACTCATCAACCTCTTTTAAAAATACCCAGCGACTTAACCTCCATAGCAGTCCGTGACAATGAATTCCACAGAATCACCACCCTCTGGCTAATTCATCCTCATCTCAGTTCTAAAAGTATATCCTTGTATTCTGAAGCTTGCCCTCTGGTCCTAGACTCCCTCACTATAGGAAGCATCCTCTCTTCATCCACTCTGTCTAGGCCTTTCAATATTTGATAGGTTTCAATGAGATTCTGCCCTCATTCTTCTGAACTCTAGCAAGTATAGGCCTAGAGCCATCAAGGACACATTTATATCAGTGTTAGAATTTCAGAACATAGTTTGTTGATTAGAATTCCAGACAAGATGTTCATTTTGCCATGTGTTCTGCTGAATGATACAATATGTTCACTGGTGAATGATGTGGTGCAAGTATAGAGTAATAATAATTATACTGAACAATATAATTATTTATTCTTCTGGCATTTAACTAAATGCATTATTTAAATTACATTGGAAAACATATTATTCCCACAAGTATGAACTCAAGGACAGATACAAACAGTGATTGAAACAGTGACACACATTCATTCTATGATGTGGTGTGTTGGTTTGGGTGATATTTATGTTCCTAATAGGCTCTCAAATGATTTCTTGCCTTTGCTTATTTTAAGATACAAAGACTCAAAGTGTAGTTATTATTAAATAATGTACACGACATTGAGATTTGTTTGCTTAACAGGCAGTTGCAAAGCAAGGAACCCGAAGGAACCCAACTAAAAAAAATAAGACCAGCCTGCAGTGCCCACAGAGAAGGAGGAAAAAAAACACGAGACCAATCATGCAAACAACAGAAGCAAGCAGTAACAATAGCATTCCGAACCAACCTGAGCCCTTCGATCCAAATCCCCAGAGTAGGATCAAAGCCTCAGTCTCAATTTATCATATTAGCGGAGCAAGTTGTTGCAAAGTTTGCAGACACAAAGCACAGCAGCCAGAGGCAGTCTCGTTGCCTTAGCGTCATGAGGAGAGGAGTCCCCAGACTATCTGGGCAGGCCTTTAAATTGTCCAAACTTTGCACTAGGACATGGCTCCTCCATGCCAAATGGCTCCGGGCCTAGATTTTGCTGCTGGAGAAGTCGTTCTCGACCTCTCCAAATTGGCTCAGCACCTAGAGCGAACCAACCTCACCCGACACCCTGGCTTTCAGTCTATCTGGGCCTGCATTTAGATTGACCAAACAGCATATTGTATCTTGCATTAGGACCTGGGCGAATTGCTCCAGTTTACAGCAGGCTGCCCAGCGATTCACTTCAGACTTATATTTCACTGCCAAAGAAGCCATTCTCGACCTCTCCAAATCGGCTTGGCGCTTAGAATAATTCACCCTTGCACCCAGGCCAGCTAGATGGGCATTGTAACTCCTCCATCCCACCTTCTCCCCTCTGAATTGTTCACTCTAACCAGCACAGCTCCAACTCCAAATGCATTGATTTTGCAGTGCACCAGCAGGGCACAACCTGTGAATTTGCTTTGCCTTCACTCGCTTCTGTATCATTTGTGATTATAGTTTACCACAATTTACTTTTAAAAAAAAGTGTTATGAATAATGTTTTTAATCAAATTCCTTTGCTTTTGAACTACTAGTCAGCTGTCACACATCTTCAGTAGCACCATCTTAAACCACTAGTATTTTTACCCATCTTTAGCTGATATCAGACACTACATGCCACCAAATTCCTCAACCTCCTCTTCCTACAGAATCTAGTAGTCATTATTGATAAATACTAGAAAAGGAAGAAACTGCAGTGGTCTGGTTGGTTGGTTGGTTCTATCAAGGATAAAATTCAGAAAACCCTGGAAATAGTCAGCGAGACGTGAATGCTTTAAAGAGGGAGCAGTGGAGATTTACCAGGATGCTGCCTGGATTAGAGAGCATGTCTTATGGGGATAGGTTGAGTGAGCTAGGGCTTTTCTCTGTGGAATGAAGGAGGATGAATGGACAGCCAGAGACATTTTCTCAGCGAGGAAATGGCTAATTTTAAGGTGATTGCATGAAAATATAGGGGAATGTCGGAGGCAGGTTTTTTTACACAGGGAGTGATGGATCTCACCGCCAGGGGTGGTGATGGAGGCCGATACTCTAGGGATATTTAAAAGACTCATAGGTAAGCACATGGATGACAGAAAAATGGAAGGCTATGCAGTAGGGAAGGGTTAAATTGATCCTAGCACAACATTGAGGGCTAAATGGCCTGTACTGCATGGTACTGTTCTATGTTCTATGTCAGGCTGCATCTGCCTGATCTATTGAGTATGATACCCCTTCAGCAATATCTGTTTCTATTTTGGATTTTCAACACTGCAGTTTTTTTTTTCAATTCTTAGCTCTTTCTATAAGTTGGCTCAGCCCTAATGGGCTGAATGGCCTTCTACATTTGTGCCTTGGTATATTTGTCCATCTTACTTCATTCAGTAGGGACCATGGTAAATATTTCTATAGTTGTATGTCCATGGAACTGTGTTTAGACCTGCTGCTCTTTTTGAAGACTATATACCACAGAATTTAAACATTTTGCAAAAAAATCTACAGAACTTTTATTTCTCATTCGCATCATGTCCTGTAGTGCCTTTCCTTGACCTTCAAAGGCATCACTATTTGTGATTCACTGAACAGCTCTCCTAGAACAGCTAAATGAAGAGACGTATCATTACTATGACAACAGTAGAAAGGCTTAGTGCATCAGTAATGGTGATGAGTGAAAGGCTGAGTCTTCAAGTCTTTTCACCATCTAAATGACTCAAGACAGAAGCACAATAGAAGAAGCCCAATACACTTCTGGAGAGATCAATCTGCTTTCTTGACTTTTATCTGCTCATCCAACAGAAGTGTGTGATGTGATGTGAACTATTTACAGAGTGCAAGACAACAGTCAAAACAAACTCCAAACCTTGTAAACTCTGCCAAAGTAAAGGATCAGAGCTATCACTCATGAGAGTATCACCACCAAGAGAAGTAGATCTTCAAGGAATGAGAGTGGCCACTTGTACAGACCCCAAATAATGTCCTTCATTGGACTTTGAATGTTTCTCACAAAAAGAGAAGGTAGACGTTGGCGTGCTTAGTAGCAGTGGCTTCTATGGGCCAACCAAAGGTGTTATTGCCCTTTTTAAATGTATTTTTTATGATCACAAAATGCTGCTGGACATTAATAACTGTAAGTACTGGAGGTCTACCCTATCAGTGAGTTGCTCGTTGGCCGAGGAACTGAAGCAGTTGGGCTTGGTGCTGATCATTCTGCTGTCTACGTCAGGGAGGTGTCGGAGGAGACAGTGCTCGAAGGCGATGTGCAGTCTAACAGAGAGTGATCGTCTTAGTCACTTTTATCTTTGATTGCAAGACCCTTTTAGACGTTGTTAGTGGGTAGCAATTCCGTGGGTGAAGACGCCTTGTTATCGGGAGAGGTGTGCAGAAGAGCATTCTGACCCTGAATCTTAAAGTGGACGGGCTACAGAAGCAGGAGGCAATGAACATACAGAAAAAAACTCAGTGGCTACTTTAATAGGTAGCTCTTGCACCTAATAAAGTGATCACTGAGTGCAAATTTTGAAGATTTTGTAACATTCCTGGTCCCTCCCCTCTCCTTTCCCCTTTTCCCAACCATGATTCCCCTGTCCTTGGCCCCTTCCCACTCTCAGTCCACAATAGAGACCCATTCCAGAATAAGGTTTATCATCACTCACATATTCCATGAAATTTGTTTTTCTTTGTGGCGGCACTATGGTACAATACATAAAATTACTACGGTACAAATAAATAAATAATGTGCCATGTTGTGTGAATTAGGTGATCATGGTCTTTCCATGATCATGATTGTTCTTGGTAAATTTTTCTACAGAAGTGATTTGCCATTGCCTTCTTCTGGGCAGTGTCTTTACAAGATATGTGACCTCAGCCATTATCAATGCTCTCCAGAGACTGTCCGCCTGCGGTCAGTGGTCATATAACCAGGACTTGTGATATGCATCTGCTGCTCATATGACCATCCACCACCTCCTCCCATGGCTTCATGTAATCCTGATTGGGGGTAGGGGAGGGGTGCTACCCAGATGCTACGCCCTTCTCAAGGGTGCCCTGCAGGCTAGCAGAAGGAAGGAGTGCTTTATACATCCTATGGTAGAGAAGTATCTGCACCCTGCCAACAATGTTCCCACTAACTTGTAATGTGTGCAAAAAATCTTGTGCTGTGCAATTTTTTTTTGCCAGTGACAACAATGTGCACACTGAATTTTTAAATAATTTCTTCAATAAAAACAGTATGAATAAGCCAGATCTAATATCAGCACACAATTCTTCGCAAATTCCCTGTTGTCAACACCGTCCACATCAGAAACCGGAAAAGAAAATGTGATTGCGTACAATTGTGAAATATACTTCACATGCCAATGAGGTAGAGGGTGACAACCTTTTGTGCACAGATTAAATTCCTTTGTGCGCTAGTAACAAAAGGGGTGTGTGTGCACATGCATGCACTCCTTAGCGGAAACATTGCCCGACACTCATAATAGTTAAATACATATGGAATTAAGAAAGGCTAAGTTCAGTAATGAAAACTATAAAAACAACTGACTGATCACAAATGATCTTAGGAAAGGAAATTTGCCAGTTTAATTCCAGACCCACCGACTTAGTTGACTCTTAACTTCCTCCTCAATCTAAGGGCAGTTAGGGATGGAAAGTAAACACAGGCATTGCCATCAGATCTATAGAACCTCTTCCAGGAGATGGTTGGTTGTTTGGTGGTTTCAACATTAGTTATAGATGTCTTCTGTCAGTGAAAGTGGATAATGTTGTGCAAGAATTTTCATTTCTGCAATGAAAAAGATTAGTTTTGTTTGTCATATGGACGTCCAATCACACAGTGAAACATATCTTTTTGCTTCAAATCAAGCCAGTGGGGATTAAACTGGCCAGCCTGCAAGTGCTGCCAGGCTTCTGCTGTCAATATAATATGTCCACAACTGACTAACCCTAACCATATGCCTTTGGAATGTGGGAGGAAACTGAGGACAACTATTTCCTGCAGAGGGTAGTGCATATAAAGAATGAGCTGGCAGAGAAAGTGTTTGAGACAGGCACAATAACAGCACTTAAAAGACATTTGGAATAAGTATGTAGATAGGAGTGATTTAGAGGGATATTGGCCAAATGCAGGCAAATGGGTCTAGCTTGGTGATCAGCATGGATGAGTTGGACCAAAAGGCCTATTTTCATGCTCTGTTACTGATGATCCTAGTGCCAGTGTGTGATCCTGTTCGCATTTATGGGTGGCACATCATGAGAACAATACATTCCCAGCTCACTCAATACTGACATTTCTACCCCATAACTTGTGCTTACCTGGGCTAATGGACTTGAAAAGCTTCTTCTATGTAAATTGCCCATGCTTATGCCTCTTTATTTTAAATGGCAAATTCATTTACTTCGTGGAGACACTTAAGAATATTGTACAAAAATGATCCAACTCTTCTACCACATGCCCAATCTCAATTCCTAATAACTAATGTGAACCTTGTTTACTGGAAGTGACATAATCCATTTAAAGTCATTGTGCACCTGTGGAAATTATACAAACTTAGGCATTGTGGCACCCAAAGAATGTCTAATGCTCTAAAGTTTCCCTTCCAAAGAAAATTTATTCTCCATAAACCTGGGTAGTTGAATGGATTGCTGCGGATTTCTTGTGGTATTCATTACATTGATTAAGATGTCTTGGTCAATGTAAACCTGCGAAATAGTCTTGTGTCAATAAGATGTTAGCTCATTGTTTCAGGTACAGAGCTTGCACTTGAAACCAGACCTAAATTAATTGTCAAGAAAAAAAATGATGGACTATCAAACTGTAAAGTAACAAAGCCATCATATAACTTGCACTTAGCTGCATCAGGCTGCATCACTGTCTGGTATGGGGATGGGGGTTACTGCACAGGACTGAAAGAAGCTGCTGAGGGTTGTAAATCTAGTCAGCTCCATCGTGGGTACTAGCCTACAAAGTACCCAGGACATCTTCAAGAAGCGGTGTCTCAGAAAGGCAGCGTCCATTATTAAGGACCTCCAGCACCCAGGGCATGCCCTTTTCTCACTGTTACCATCAGGTAGGAGGTACAGAAGCCTGAAGGCACACGCTCAGTGATTCAGGAACAGCTTCTTTGCCTCTGCCACCCAATTCCTAAGTGGACACTGAAACCTTGGACCCTACCTCACTTTTTTTAATATACAATATTTCTGTTTTTGCACGATTTTTGATCTATTCAATATACGTATACTGTAATTTATTTATTATTATTTTATTTTGTTTTTTTTCTGTTCTATATTATGTATTGCATTGAACTGCTGCTGCTAAGTTAACAAATTTCACGACACATGCCGGTGATAATAAACCTGATTCTGATTCTGATTCTGATTTAGCAATAATATCATAACCCTGATCTTTAAGAAGGAAACAAGGCAACTTCTTCAAGCAGAATTATTAAGAATGTTATTTGAACCAAAAATAGGATTTGCCATGTAAGATAAAGGAAACAAGAAGGGTAGTTATGGAAAGTATGACAATTAAAGAGGAGGAAGTACTGGCACTCTTAAGGAATATAAAAGTGGATAAGTCTCCGGGTCCAGACAAGATATTCCCTAGGACCTTGAGGGAAGTTAGTATAGAAATAGCAGGGGCTCTGACGGAAATATTTAAAATGTCATTAGAAACGGGGCTGGTGCCAGAGGATTGGTGTATTGCTCATGTGGTTCCATTGTTTAAAAAGGGTTCTAAGAGTAAACCTGGCAATTATCGGCCTGTGAGTTTGACGTCAGTGGTGGGTAAATTGATGGAAAGTATTCTTAGAGATGGTATATATAATTAACTGGATAGACAGGGTCTGATTAGGAACAGTCAACATGGATTTGTGCGTGGAAGCTCATGTTTGACAAATCTTATTGAATTTTTTGACGAGATTACTAAGAAAGTTGATGAGGGTAAAGCAGTGGATGTTGTATATATGGGCTTCAGTAAGGCCTTTGACAAGGTTCCACATGGAAGGTTAGTTAGGAAAGTTCAATCATTACGCATTAATATGGAAGTAGTAAAATGGATTCAGCAGTGGCTGGATGGGAGACACCAGAGAGCAGTGGTGGATAACTGTGTGTCAGATTGGAGGACGGTGTGTAGCGGTGTGCCTCAAGGATCTGTACTGGGTCCAATGTTGTTTGTCATATATATGGATGATGGGATGGTAAATTGGATTAGTAAGTATGCAGCTGATACTAAGATAGCTGGTGTTGTAGATGATGAGGTAGGTTTTCAAAGCTTGCAGAGAGATTTAGGACAGTTAGAAGAATGTGAGGTGCTACATTTTGGTAGGACTAATCAAAATAGGACATACAGGGTAAATGGTAGGGCATTGAAGAATGCTGTAGAACAGCAGGATCTAGGAATAATGGTGTATAGTTCCCTGAAGGTGGAATCTCATGTGGATAGGGTGGTGAAGAAAGCTTTTGGTATGCTGGCCTTTATAAATCAGAGCATTGAGTATAGGAGTTGGGATATAATGTTGAAATTGTATAACGCATTGGTAAGGCCAAATTTGGAGTATTGTGTACAGTTCTGGTCACTGAATTATAGGAAATATGTTAATAAAATTGAGAGAATACAGAGGAGGTTTACTAAAATATTGCCTGGGTTTCATCTCCTAAGTTACAGAGAAAGGTTGAACAAGTTGGGTCTTTATTCTTTGGAGCGTAGAAGGTTGAGGGGGGACTTGATAGAGGTGTTTAAAATTATGAGGGGGATAGATAGAGTTGACGTGGATAGGCTTTTTCCATTGAGAGTGGGGGAGATTCAAACAAGAGGACATGAGTTGAGAGTTAAAGGACAAAAGTTTAGGGGTAACATGAGGGGGAACTTCTTTACTCAGAGAGTGACAGCTGTGTGGAATGAGCTTCCAGCAAAAGTGGTTGAGGCAGGTTCGATGTTGTCGTTTAAAGTTAAATTGGATAGATATATGGACAGGAAAGGAATGGAGGGTTATGGGCTGAGTGCAGGTTGGTGGGACTAGGAGAGGGTAAGAGTTCGGCACGGACTAGAAGGGCCGAGATGGCCTGTTTCCGTGCTGTAATTGTTATATGGTTATATGGTTATATGGATTTCCTTGAATAATATTAGCTTCTTGGAATCACGAGTCATCAGCAAAAATCACCTTTTTCATTAAACTCTAATCTTATCTTATTTTTTTAAAAGCAAATCAGTTCAGTATTTCATGCCAAAGGGAAGGCAACGTGGTTTACACCAGCCTTAGCATCCTCAAGTGGATTGCCTGGTATTATGCAAGGATTTGCAAATATTTGCTTCAGCTTTTAAATAAAGAATAGCCCTTTGGAGCTGATGTGGCAAAGGTCCACTTCCCCCCGACGGGCAGTATGCTGTCAAACTGAATATCTGTCTCAATTCTGATACACTGTTCAGAATTCTGATCCTCAATTCTGAATCTGCCTTATTGAATCCTGTCAGTTTCATTCCAATTAAAGCCAGGCAGATTCTCCATCAGTGAGTGATTTATTCCACCAGGTAAGATCTATGCAATGTACATGGAGTGATCACAAAGGTTCTTTGCAACAACATGTCAGCAGCCTTTAAAAAGCCCAGGTGTAGCTGAACATTTCAGTCTGAAATGTCTGTTTAAAGAAGCAGTGAGTCCAATTTGTACTGAAGGGACAATCTTTCTTGAAATGCTCTGTTCTTTGCTGATTCATTTCATTATGAACGAACACAGTAGACAGGTCTGCTAGAATTATGATGTAGCTGCTGCCAGGCTAATCATTGAGTACTTATAGATTCATTCAAGCCACAACTTAAAATGTGGATGACTGACAACCAACAGCTTGGAAGAGTTGAGGAGTAATGTAAGGTGTGAAACAGAGGGATAGAAACGAATGGCAGATGAATGGCACTGAGAGAGGGAAGGAGAGGTGAAGGACTTGGTGAAAAGAAAATAGGAGAACTGATATTCCCTGTCAAGGGTCAATGGTTCAATAGTTCAATGGTTCCATTTAGTATCAGAGAATGTATACAGTATACAATCTGAAATTCTTACTCTTCACAGACATCCACAAAACAGAAGAAAAACCTCAAAGAATGAATGACAGGAAACAATTAGAACCCAAAAGACCCCCTCCCCCTCCCACAGACAAGCAGCAGCAAAGATGAAGCCTCCTCCCTTCCCCTGCCACACATGTTCCAGTAGAAACCTCAGCCCTCCCCCTCCACCAGCAAGCAACAGCAAGGCCCCCAAAAGGACCATGATCCAGAGTCTATCAACGAACCACTGCTTATCCCAGCAGTTCGATATCCCACAGGCTCTCTCTCTCTGACTAACAAGGGAGAGAGAGGTATCACTTCTGCTACAGACAGAGAGGAGGTCAACAGCTCACTGCTTTGATGTAACGGTCTGCCGTGTCACTTTATTTCGAATTCCCCGACTTGAGAATCAGCAGCAAACTCTCTTTCACCATCGAGAGAGAGAGAGAGAGAGAGAAGAGTAATTGTTCAAGAGCAGAGGCCTCTGACAGCCGCACCCACAGTCATTAAATCGTCATTATAAGATTCCAGCGCAGATTTGGAATTTTCATCTGTCCATGGATCGGATAAACTCATGTTGTCAAAGGGTGAAATAAGCCATGACAGAAAAGCAAATTCAAGATTCAAGGCTCGAGATTGTTTATTGTCATCCTTCGGTACATGAGTGTAAAGGAGAATGAAATGACTGTTATTCCAGATCCGATGCAGCATAAAGAAACAATAAGCATAAAGAACATGATAAAGAAACAAAAAAACCCTATGAATATAAATAAGAAAGCATTCTTATAAAACACAATGTACAAGTAACTTATATACATAAACTGTATTTACAGTACATAAAGTGATGCTAGGTGATGTGTATGTAGTGGTGGCTGGGGGTGTGCTGGGGGGTGTTAATAGGTGGAGGTGTTGATCAGCCTGATGGCTTGGAGGAATTAACTGTTTTTGAGTCTTCTGGTCCTGGTGTGGATGTTATGTAGCCTTTTCCCTGATGGGCATGGGATAAACAGTCCATGAGCAGGGTCGGTGGGATTTTTCTTGATATTGCTGGACTTTTCCCAGCATCCTTCTGTATATGCAGTATGTCCTTGATGGTGGATAGGCTGGTGCTGATGATGCTATTAATTATTTTGCCTTCCATGTGTTGCCTTTCACTGTGTTAGCAATGTTGTAGTCTCCCCAGTGCATACACTTTTTTAAGTGTTTATTTTTGTGGCTAGTGGCATTAGCAAAGCAAGTTGGGCTCATTACTTTGATGCAAATGTCCTCAGGAGTCCTGATGAAGGTCTAGGCCCAAGACATTGAGTGTTTATTTCTTTCCATAGATGTGGCCTGACCTGCTGAGTTCCTCCTGCATTTTGTATGAGTTACTCTGGATTTCCAGCATCTGCAAACTCCCTTGTATCCTATTTCAAGTTGGATTACCAGCAGCTGGCCAATCACCCTTCTTAAGAGAGAGTTCCCAGCTCAGAGATGTATTCCTTTAGTAACCATGAGGGCTTTGATCTTACTTCATGATGATGTAGCAATTCCAAAACAGAGACCAAATTCTATCCAAAATTGGACAGTTTTGATCGTGCTGGGACATTTTAGCAGGGCAGACCCTCAGGATCTATAATGATAAGAGTTACCCAATGCTTTATGGTCAAATAAGAAAGAACAAGTTCATTGCAGCCATTTTTTGAATAATAATTATTATCTCCTCTAGAATGTATATTGTTTGCATAGGACATTCTGATCTTTGATCATATAGAACTCTTCCTTTCAGATTTGTTTTGAACACTACTTCTTGAATAAACTGTTGCATTTTAGTGTAATTCCCTCGTGACTACAAATCCATATCACAATGCACACGCTACTTACTCTAGCCTTGTCAGCTGTCAGGAGCTACTGAACCTTATTTAATTGGTTCTTATTAACAGAAAGGATAAGATACTAAAGCAAGACAGATTATTGGCTGTGGTTTGTTTGCTCTTATTAGTATCTCCTAGTTATCTTGGCCCCAGGAGGATGAGTTCCATCAATCCTCTCCATTAATGATGCAGGGATGTGAGGAGATATCATTCACAGTTGATCTAAAAAGGTAATAGGCGACCTGAAGACCAAAGACAGGTGGTTTCCTGATGTTCACCATAAGCACATGCTCAGGCTCTCAAAACTGAGCTGCCTCTAAAAAAACAAACAACTGAATCTGAACCTGAGATTCTTTTTACGATAATAAAGGGTTCTGAGCTGTAGAGATCTTTGAAATCGTGACATGGCGTCTCAGCATGAGTCTAAAAGTAATTGGCTAGAAGGTGCTTGGGGGTCACCACAATACTGTGTTTGCTGTGGGCCACCCATTGTAAATCACCAGGAGCTAAGGTGCAAATGCAAGAGCTTTGCACATTGCTTCGGGAGTGGAATTATCAATTCTCAGGAACGGAAAAGGCTACAGAAAGTGATGGATATACGGAAACCCTCCCCACCATTGAATACATTCACATGGAGCACTGCCACAAGAAAGCAGAACCCTCACCATCATCTAAGATGCCTACCATCTAAGCCATGCACTCTTCTCACTACTACCATCGGCAGGGATACAGAAGCCTTAGGTCCCACATCGCCAGGTTCAGGAATAGTTATTAGCCTGCAACCATCAAGCTCCTGAACTGGGGTGGATAACTTCAATCAGCACCACTCTGAACTGATTCTACAACCTACCGAATTACTTTCAAAGACTCATTACAACTCATGTGCTGAATATTATTTTATATTTGGTCAGTTTGTTTTCTTCTGCACATTGATTGATGGTCAGTCTTTTTCTGTTTATGTATGGTTTTCCATAAAAATTCTACAGTTTTTCTTTTTTTCCCTGTAAATGCCTGGAAGAAAATAAATGTCAAGGTAGTATATGGTATCCTTGTAAATAAACTTCCTTTGAAATCTTCAGATTTAGGCTGGATTAGGCTTAGGTTGAAGAATCAAGTTATCAAGCAACGTAGGTGACTGAAACTGGGCCAAGAAGGACTGAGGCTGAAAAAGGAAATTTGCTGAAGGATCAAGGCTAGGAGGGGAATATTAGGAAGAAGGATTGGGGATGAATGGGAACAGCTGGCAGAAAAATTGGGACTGGCAACAGAGAGTTGAGGTTACATAAAATGTCAGTGAGGCCAAATTTGGAGTATTACGTGCAGTTCTGGTCACCTACCTACAGAAAAGATATCAATAAGATTAAAAGGATGTTGCCGAGACCTGAGTTATAAGGAAAAGTAGAATAGGGCAGGACTTTATTCTCTGGAGCAAGAGAGAATGAGAGGAGATACGATAGAGGTATACAAAATTATGAGGGATATAAATAGGTTAAATGCATGCAGGCTATTTTTTTCCATGGAGGTTTGACAGAGAACAGAATTAAAGGTTCTAGTTAAAGGCTCAAAGGTGAAATACTTCTTCCATCAGAGGGTAGTACAAGATGTTGGTTTGATTCAAAGTTCGAAGTTTAAAGTTCAAAGTACATTTATTATCAAAACATGTGCACTGCATACAACCTTGAGAATTGTCTTCTTGCAGGCAGTCACAAAACAAAGAAACACAATAGAACCCTTTTTAAAAACCCACACCACAAAGACCGTAAAAAAACTAAAGTGTGAATAAAGGAATAAATCATGCAAACATTAAAAAAGGAAATAACAGACAGAGCGTCAACTGTAGAGTCTCCAAAAATGAGTCTGCAGCCACAGAGCAAGTTCAGTGCTGAGGTGAGGGGAATCAGTCCAGGAGCCCAATAGCTGCAGGCCATAGGCATGGAGTCAGTTTAGCGCTGAGGTGGGTAAACCTCATGGAGTGGTGAGCGGAACACCAGTTTGTCCTTCTCCCTTGGCCTTGATGACTTGATCAATTCACGCAAAAGTGAAAAAAAGGAAATAGAAACACATGGAACATGAACTGTAGAGTTTCCGAAAATGAGTCTATAGCTGCGGAGCCCGTTCAGCGTTACGGCGAGTGAAGTCCGTCCAGGAGCCGAACACCTGTTCTTTTACTGCTCTTGCCCTTGAGGACTTCAATCTCGCTGGACGCTTCAATTGCAGTGGAGCAATAGAGCTGACCACGGGTTTGTCTTTCCCTATCAGACTTCGACGCAGCTCCCACCCCCAGTGACAGCCGCCCAGCTGTACCTGCACTCACGAGAGTCCAGTTCACCAAATCCCAGAGGAGATCACCAAAGTGCCAGATCATTTAGTCAGTTCAAAAGAACATCCTCAAAAGGGAGCATACAGGCTGCAGACTGCAGCTATCGCAGTTCGAAAGAAGAAGCTTATCTACTAGAGTATCTAGTAGTTTTGTGAGCGATTTGCAAAACATCCCTGTTGGCCACTGGTACTATCTCATTGATTGCAAGAATTAAGAGTAGCTTGGACAGCTACATGGATGGGGAGTGCTATGGCCCAGGTACAGGTTGATGGGACTAGGCAGAGTAACAGTTTAGTATGCACTCAGTGGCTGAAGGGTCTGTTTCTATGCTGACTTGCTCTATGACTTCATAGATAACAGGTTTAGGGAGCCTTGGTTCTCAAGAGATATTGAGGCCTTGGTTAAGAAAAAGAAGAAGATGCAGAGCAGGTATAGGGAGGCAGGGACAAAGAGGTACATGAGGAGCGTAAGAAATGCAAGACAACATTTAAGAAGGAAATCAAGAGGGCTAAAAGGAGACATGAGGTTGCTTGAGCAGACAAGGTGAAGGAGAATCCCAAGGGCTTCTACAGATATATTAAGAGGAAAAGCATAGCAAGGGACAGGACTGGTCCTCTGGAAGATTAGACTGGTAATCTATGTATGAAGCTAAAAGAGATGGGGAGGTCTTAAAAGAAAATTTTGTGTCTTTATTTACTCAGGAGATGGACGCAGAATCTATAGATATGAGTTAATGCAACATCAAGGTCATGGACCCTTTACAGATTACAGAGGAGGAGGTGTTTGCTGTCTTGAGGCAAATTAGGGTGGATAAATCCCCAGGGCGTGACAATGTGTTCCCTTGGACCCTGCGGGAAGCAAGTGCAGAAATTGCAAGGGCCCTGGCAGAGATATTTAAATCATCCTTAGCTACGGTGAGGTGCCAATGGAGTGGAGGATAACTAATGTTGCTCCATTGTTAAGAAAGGCTCTAAGAATAAACCAGGAGATTATAGGCAAGTGAGCCTGACATCCGTAGTGGGCAAGTTATTGGAAGGTATTCTAATAGACTGGATATATAAGTACTGTACTTGGATAGACAAGGTCTGATTAGGGATGGTCAACATGACTTTGTGCATAGTAAGTCATGTCTTACCAATCTTAGAGTTTTTTGAGGAAGTACCAGGAAAGTTGATGAAGGTAAGGCAAGGATGTTGTCTACTTGGACTTTAGTAAGACATTTAACAAGGTTCCACATGGGAGGTTGGTCAAGAAGGTTCGGTCACTTGGCACTCAAGATGAGGTAAGTAAATTGGATTAAATATTGACATTGTGGAAGAAGCCGAAGTGGTTGTAGATGGTTACCTTTCTCATTGGAAGCCTGTGACAAGTGGAGTGCTGCAGGGACTGGTGCTGGGCACGTTGTTGCTTGTCATCCAGATTAATGATCTGGATGATTATGGGGTTAACTGAATCAGCAAATTTGCGGTGACAGCAAGTTTGGGAGGTAGTGAGCAGCTAGGAAGACTGTTAAAGTTTACCGTGGGGATCTATACCAGATGGAAAGCGAGCTGAAAATGGCAGATGGAATTTAATGCAGACAAGTGTGAGGTGTTGCAGTTTGGGAGGACCAACCAGGATAGGTCTTACACGATGAACATTAGGGCACTGAGGTGGGCAGTAGGACAGAGGTATCAGGGAACACAGATCAACACTTACTTAAAAGTGGTGCCAAGGGTAGATAGTGTTGTAAAGAAAGCTTTTGGCACACTGGTCTTCATAAATCAATGTATTGAATACAGGAGTTAGATGTTATGTTGAAATTGTGTAAGACATTGGTGGGACTTAATTTGGAGTATTGTGTGCAGTTTTGATGACCTACCTACAGGAAAGATGTAAATAAGATTGAAAGAGTGCAGAGAAAATTTACAAGGATGTTGCCGGGACTTGATGACTTGAGTTACAGGGAAAGGTTGAATAGGTTAGGACTTTATCCCCTAGGATGTAGAAAGTGGAGGGGGGATTTGATAGAGGTATATGAAATAATGAGGGGTACAGGTGGGGTAAGTGCAAGTAGGCTTTTTCCATTAAGGTTGGGTGGGACTACAACAGTAGGTCATGGGTTCAGGGTGAAAGATGAAATACTTAAGGGGTACATGAGGGAGAACTTCTTCACTCAGAGGGTGGTGAGAGTGTGGAACGAGCTGCCTGCGCAAGTGATGGATGTGGGTTTGATTTCAACTTTTAAGAGGAATTTGGATAGGTACATGTATGGGAGGGGTTTTGAGGTCTACGGTTTGGGTGCAGATCGATGGGACTTGGGAAATTAATGGTTCGGCACAGACTAGATGGGCCAAAGGGCCTGTGCTGTGCTGTAGAGTTCTATAACTCTATGACTATGACATTAAGGATTAGGGCTGGGAGGAGACATGTGACAGAAGGTTCAGGGATTGTGGTCATGGTGAGAAACTAAGTCTTCAAGGACAGGGGCCTCAGGAGGTCAAGAACTTCAGGGACCTGAGATTCAGTGGAACAAAAGGTCAGACCTGTGAGTTGTCAGAATTCGGTTGGTCATACGGGTTGGGGACTGGGTCTCTGCTCACCTGGGAATGGGGTTACTGCTGTTTGGAGGATGAAGGGGTGCTTGTAGAATCATAAGCAAGGATGGGATGTAACTTTTAGAACTTCTAACCTACATTGTATTTTGAATCCTTGTTCTCTTGGGTGTTCCCTCTTGATACATAGAGCATAGAACATAGAATAGTACAGCACAGTACAGTACAGGCCCTTCGGCCCACAATATTGTGCCGACCCTCAAATCCTGCCTCCCATATAAGCCCCCACCTTAAATTCCTCCATATACCTGTCTAGTAGTCTCTTAAACTTCACTAGTGTATCTGCCTCCACCACTGACTCAGGCAGTGCATTCCACACACCAACCACTCTCTGAGTAAAAAAACCTTCCTCTAATATCCCCCTTGAACTTCCACCCCTTACCTTAAAACTATGTCCTCTTGTATTGAGCAGTGGTGCCCTGGGGAAGAGGCGCTGGCTATCCACTCTATCTATTCCTCTTATTATCTTGTACACCTCTATCATGTCTCCTCTCATCCTCCTTCTCTCCAAAGAGTAAAGCCCTAGCTCCCTTAATCTCTGATCATAATGCATACTTTCTAAACCAGGCAGCATCCTGGTAAATCTCCTCTGTACCCTTTCCAATGCTTCCACATCCTTCCTATAGTGAGGTGACCAGAACTGGACACAGTACTCCAAGTCTGGCCTAACCAGAGTTTTATAGAGCTGCATCATTACCCCATGACTCTTAAACTCTATCCCTCGACTTATGAAAGCTAACACCCCATAAGCTTTCTTAACTACCCTATCCACCTGTGAGGCAAATTTCAGGGATCAGTGGACATGTACCCCGAGATCCCTCTGCTGTTCCACACTACCAAGTATCCTGCCATTTACTTTGTACTCTGCCTTGGAGTTTGTCCTTCCAAAGTGTACCACCTCACACTTCTCCGGGTTGAACTCCATCTGCCACTTCTCAGCCCACTTCTGCATCCTATCAATGTCTCTCTGCAATCTTCAACAATCCTCTACACTATCCAAAACACCACCAACCTTTGTGTCATCTGCAAACTTGCCAACCCACCCTTCTACCCCCACATCCAGGATGTTAATAAAAATCACGAAAAGTAGAAGTCCCAGAACAGATCCTTGCAGGACACCACTACTGCAATTTATAGCATTTTGTCATCAGTCCCCATCTCTGACATGTGATGCTGAATCTCTCAACAAAGTATCTCGTTGAATTGCTGGAGTATCATATCATACCTTGGAAATGGTCATTGTTCTCTTTTACCCTGACTAAATGAGCAATTCACAAATTGGAATGCCGGGCTAAAAAAAAACGCCATCCAATTCAAATATTAGATCAATGTTTCCACGTGTGGCAAATTGAAATCCAGAGACCCTAAATATTGAACAGTCGCTGAAAGATCCAACAAGAAATTCACCAGAAGCTTCTTCACACTGAGAGTGGTCGGAACGTGGTGTGGAGTTAAGCAACATGGGTGCAGTTAAATGGGAAGCCAGATATGCACATGAGGGAGGAAAGCAAAGCTTATCCAGTCAGGGAGAGATGAAATATTCAGGAAATGGCTTGTGTCATTTATCACTTAACTAACATCACTAAGCAATAAATTATCAAATATTTGTGCAACACAGGACTGGACCTGCCAGGTGGGTCTCAGTCTGCAATGTTGTCCGTACTTTTGTCCATAGATGCTGCCTGACCTGCTGAGTTCCTCCAGAATTTTGTGTGTGTTACTTTGGATTTCCAGCATCTGCAGATTTTCTCTTGTTTGTGATCGAAAATTTATGACATTACTGATCGTGGCAGCTAGCTGTGCATAAACTGGAACAATGCCATACTGCCTTTGTTACAAAAATAACTACACTGGCCGATTGAATTGCTTAGAGGTGCTCTGCTGGGAGAAGCAAGCTACTGCATAAATGTGGTATCTGTCGGTCAGGATGGGTATGATTGGTGGGAATAACTGTTTTGGCTATGGACACAGTGCTTTAAACTCATTAGGTGTCACAGGATGCTCGTTTTTTGGTTGTTTTGGTGGTGAAGCTGAGTGGGTGATTTGGTGAATGACTGGAAGATGGAGATAATGGCTTGCCTGGGCCTTTGGAAAACCACTGAGTAGGGGTTTAGTTTGACCTGGGGGAGTCTGGGAGCCATCAGTAGGTGGGATGGGGTGGATGCAACACTCACAACACGCTGGAGGAACTCAGTAGGTCAGGCAGCATCCGTGGAAAAGATCGGTCGACGTTTCGGGCGGGAACCCTTCCTCAGGACTGGGGTGGAGATGGAGCCCCAGTGAGCTGGGGAATCGGAGGAGAGATTAGTGAGTTGGGGGTGCAAGGGGTTTGGTAAGAGTGGGGCATGTCTCTGATGATGAACTGTTTGTGCGGGAAGTTACGTTAGGAGTAGGTTTAGGGTTCAGAGATGAACAATAGTCTCATCTCTTTGGCAAAAGGCATTTTGCATGGGAAGTGACAGAATTGGCCACACATCAAAGATGAAGATGGATCAAAATGGCAGTGTGATTTACGCTGGGAAAAACTCAGTCAAGTTTCTGTGAGTCATGCAATATGACTTGCAAGTAGTTTTTACACATCTATTTCTTTCAGCTACATCATGCTGATTTTAACATCACTACATTATCTAGATTCTCTGTCCAAATCACCTGCCAGTGAAAATAAGTACATCTGGATGAAAAGCTGTTTCGGGCAATGTAATATCTAGTGTGACATGTCTACATTTTCTCGCAAGAAACCGTCTACCTGAATGAAGTATCAGGATACATTACTGGAGATCTTTGCCACCTACCTTGGACCCAGTTAAGTAGAAGTATTGAAAGTGAGAGATGAAGTATAATGTTATTGGACATGTTGCAGTAAACTTGCTTAGACATCACTGTATATTAGTGTCTTCTTAATTACCTTATCAGTATTAATCCATGGTTTTGCTTTCTACGATCTTCTGCACTTTAGTTGCCTGTCACTGCCTTGTTAATCTCCTTACACTTCCATTTGCCACTTTTTGTGCCCATCTAAACAGGGCATTAATGTCAGCTTGTGGAGTAGAGCTTTCTGCAATGCACAGGAACAAAAAAGAGAAACTGGAATTACAACCCCGAATCTCTGCCCCACCATGCAATTAGACCTCGGCACATAGTTTACCTTAGCATCACTTCCTGACACTAATCCTACGCTCCTCAGTTCCTTTATCATCTATCAAGCATTCAGTTTAATCTCATGGTTTCTTAAGCTTTATAGTGATTCAGAGATATGAACCAATGCAAGCACGATGAAGAAAATGGATAAGGAGAGTCTGAAGTGACCCTTGAATCAAAGGGTATCTTCTGAGGGTTTTCCAGAGTTTAGGAACAAGACAGCTGAAAACACAGCTGTCATAGGTGGGAGAAAATGAATTTTCAGATGATGATGATGAATATAAGGATACCCCTTTTATTGTCATTTAGTAATGCATGCATTAAGAAATGATAAAATGTTTTTCCAGAATGATATCACGAAAACACGTGACAAACCGACTTAAAAACTAACAAACACCTCATAATTATAACATATAGTTACAACAGTGCAAAACAATACCTTAATTTGATAAGAACAGACCATGGCACCGTAAGTCTCAAAGTCTCTTGAAAGTCCCATCGTCTCACACAGACGGTGAACCTCCAGCGCTACAAACTTGCCGATGCAGCATCCCGGAAGCATTTGACCACAGTCCGACTCCGAGTCCGTCTGAAAACTCTGAGCCTCCAACCAGCTCTTCGACACCGATGCACTGAACACCATCTCTGCCGAGCGTTTCGACCCCGCCCTCGGCAACAGGCGATACGCAAAGCTGAGGATTTGGGGCCTTCCTCTCCGGAGATTCTCGAATGCACAGTAGCAGCAGCAGCAGCGAAGCGGGCATTTCAGAAGTTACTCCAGGTGTTCCTCTGCACTTCTTACGGCTGTCTCCATCAAATCCGGATTGCGCACGGCCCCCTAGTTACCCATATCGATATACATTCGGAACGGCTGCGCGTGCTGCATCGCGCCATCTTCTCCTCCCTCCAGTGCAACAATCAAAAGAATGCAGAGGTTTCAGAGGGTGATAGATCTGGGGGAGGTTACAAAATAATGGCAGCATGAGAAAAGGTATCAGAAAGGGGCCGTGTGGTAGGGTAACAGCTAGTGTGGCGTTTATGGTGCCAGCGATCGGGGTTCAATTCCTGCCGTGTTTGTAAGGAGTTTGCACATTCTCCCAGTGACTGTGCAGGTTTCCTGCAGGTGCTCCAGTTTCCATCCACGGTCCAAAAGATGTATGAGTTATAACAGTTTAGCTACATTGGCCCTGCTTGTCATAGTCATAGTCATAGTCATACTTTATTGATCCCGGAGGAAACTGGTTTTCATCACAGTTGCACCATAAATAATAAATAGTAATGAAACCATAAATAGTTAAACAGTAATATGTAAATTATGCCAGGAAATAAGTCCAGGACCAGCCTATTGGCTCAGGGTGTCTGACCCTCCAAGGAAGGAGTTGTAAAGTTTGATGGCCACAGGCAGGAATGACTTCCTATGACACTCTGTGTTGCATCTCAGTGGAATGAGTCTCTGGCTGAATGTACTCCTGTGCCCAACCAGTACATTATGTAGTGGATGGGAGACATTGTCCATGATGGCATGCAACTTGGACAGCATCCTCTTTTCAGAAACCACAGTCAGAGAGGCTATTCCCAGCACATCCTCGGACTGTGTTGGTCGACGATGCAAACAATACATTTCACTGTATACCTTGATGCACATATGACAAAGAAAGCTAATCATCTTTAAAGAATTTTTAGTTTGTGACATTGCTTAATCAGAAGCCATAGTTGGTCAGCAGATAAAGAGGCGGTGGGTGAATGAGAGGTGTGAGGTCTCAGGGTGCTGGCAACAGAGGGTCCAGTGGGCTGAGAATGGCTTACAAGAGGCCATACAGGGAAATAATGGAATATCTTTGAAATATGCACTTGGACTCTGGCCTTTATCATATACTTCATGAGCTGTTACTATCTAAATAATCCCATACTATAATTTAGTTTAATGATATTGAACTATCAATAGATGGTTAAAGTTCCAAACTGCATTATTGAAGAAGCAAATTTGACCAAAGTAAGTGGAGTAAACAAGCTATCAATTCTTCTTAACTTGATGTTTCTTATTTGGCTAAATTTGAATGTGATTTTTTTTTTTAAATAGCTTTCACAAGAAATAAACTTGTGGAACTCACGTGTGAAGGAAAGGGAATGATCGGCATTTGGGCTCGAGACCCTGCAGCGTTCCCGATGCAAGGTCTTGATCTGGAACATCAGCCATCCCTTTTCCTCTGCAGATGCAGCCTGGCCCTCTGAGATCTTCCAGCAGCTCGTTTTCTGCTCCAGATTCCAGCATCTGAAGTCCCTCCCGTCTTTGTTTCCACAGCCTGATTCAATTGAGCAGATATTTGGCCTTGTGCCATTTCCTACATCAATTTGAACCAAAATATTTCATAATGCAATGATTGAATGTTAGTACACAGAACTTCCAGAATACCAAAAGGTTGTCTTCAAGAATGAGCCGCGTATTTTCTTTCCCTCTTAGTACAATCCTAACTTACTCTACTAAGAAAATCTGTATTTGAATATTCAAGAAGTTCTACATACTTGATACAAGTGTTGTAAAAGATTAACTTTGTACAGAACATTCCAGACTTCAATGTACATTAATGAAAATGACCAGGGGTTTTGTGAATTTCATATAGAGATTTCAAAATATTTTTTATTTTGACATGATGTCACCCACTAGACTTGCTGCTTACAAGGTATAGTGGACATCACCTGGCACTAAGAGTTAAAGGATCACCGAGAGATTGAATCAACAATTCCACCTTTCTGTTATTGGGGGAAAGGAGGAAACCTAAGGAATAAAGCTATTTGTTTTAAATCAAATTTAGCCCATACCTCTAGGAATATGGGTTGATAAAGAGACATACGAGAGCCTATAGATACTGGATCTGCAGCAAAAAGCAATGCTGGAAGGATTCAGCAGTCACTGAGTCGAACAACATCTCTTGGGCTTCGGGAGGGGGTCGATGGTGTGAAGGAAATGTTGACATCTCAGTGCTGATTCAGGGTTTCATCACAAAATATTGGCTTTTCCTTTCCTTTCTTAGACACTGCTTGCATTCATCATCATCAAGACCAAGGAATTCCTTATGGACTTCAGGAAGGGGACATTGGGAGAACACACACCAGTCCTCACTGATGGGTCAGAAGTGAAAGAGGTGAGCAACTGCAAGTTCCTGGCTGTCAACATCTCAAAGGTTCTGAATTGGGCTCAACGTATTGATGAAATCACAAAGAAGGCACACCGGCAGCTCTACCTCATTAGGAATCTGGCGGGCTGCATCACAGCTTGGTATGGAGCCCCCAATGCATAGGATCAAAAGAGGATGCAGAGGGTTCTGTAGCCTCAGCCAGTTCCTCAACCCTCCCCTCCCTGGAGGACATCTTCAAGAAGCAGTGTCTCAAGATAGGTAGCATCCATTGTTAAGGACTCTCCCCATTTAGATCATACCTTTTCTCATGACTACCATCGGGGAGGAGGTACAGGAGCCTGAGGATCCACACTCAGCATTTTAAGAATAGCTTCTTCCCCTCCGTCAGCACGTTTCTGAACTTTCCATGAACACAACCTCTTAATTTGTCTTTTGGATTAACAATTTGTTTCTGTTACTTATAGTAAATTTTATGTTTTGCACTGTACCACTGCCACAAACAACACAATTCACCTGGAACCTACCAGCCTTCTCCTTCCCACCCTCCCCCCAACTTCTTTATAGGGCCTCTGCCCCCTCCCTCTACAGTCCTGACGAAGGGTTCCGGCCCGAAACGTTGACTCATCGTTTCCACGGATGCTGCCCGACCTGCTGAGTTCCTCCAGCGTGTTGTGAGAGTTGCTTTGACCCCAGCAGCCGCAGAGTATTCTGTATTTACATTCCACAACATATGTCAATTATAATAAATGTGATTCTGATTCTGATTCTGGCTCTGGTTTACTGAATTCCTGCAAAAGATTGGTTGTTGGTCCGTGGAGGGAATTGTTACTACCCTCATCTTTTTAATGTAGAATAGTTGAAATACAGACTCCATTTTACTTAAAAAAAATATATATTGGGCATGTGTGGCATTCACCTAAATCAGGCAACAATTTAATCTCCGCTGTCAACGTTGTCAGGCTTGAGGGAGTTTACTTATAACAAGAGATTGGATCGGCTGGATTTGTTTTCCCAGGATGGAAAAGGCTGAGGGGGTGACCAGAGGGAGGTGTACAAAAATTGAGAGAGGTCTGGAAAGTAAGATAGCCCATATTTAGTAAAAAATCTTTAGTGTAGGATGAGGGCATCTAAAACAAGAAGGCACAGCTTTAAGAGCTTTAAGGTGAGTGGCAGGAGGTTTAGCGGTACCTATAGGGCAAGGTTTCTCTCACAGAGAGTGGTTGGAATGTGCTGACAGAGGAGATGTTGCCAATAGATACAATCATAACAAGTAATCTTATCTGGATGGACACTTGTTTATAGAAGACTGCGAACTAATGTAGGCAAATGGGATCAGTGTGGTTAGGTTCGATGGACAGCATGGAGGCAATGGGCTGAAAGGTGCTGGTTGACTCTATGGTGCTATGGCTCAACCCAGTGTCCTTTAATAGCAATGGAACTTGATGGAATGGTAACCAATCCTGACACCAAGGCTTCAAAAGAAAGGTACTTTAAATATTCACTTGCAGAGTTGGGAAGAACTAGAATGGGGTTTGAATACAAATAAGCTCTAGCTCACTGGTTCCTGTCTGATTTCGGCTCAAGCCAATTTCTGCCACTGTATCTATATTGATGGAGGTTTCAGTTCTATCAAACAAATGTGATCAATGGTGACTTCTAGCTTCATTTGATGCTCATTAAGACTGGTTCAATCAGATTAAAAAGCACCATAATTCTTCATAATTGTTTATTGTTATGATGTTGCAGGGCTAAAATTATCACTCTGTGTGTTAAGATTTTAGTTTTGCAGTTATGTGACTCACAAAACATCAACAAGGCACTAACAGTGTTTCTCGACCCACTCCCAGCTATTCAGCGTTAATATAGAGGGCTGAGAAGATAGCACCGTATGCAAGACCACAGTCTCTTCTGAAGGGGATTGTTGCTCAGGCAAGGTTTGAGGGAAATGTAGATAAATGCTTGAAAATGGAGTGAAGATTCTAATGGGGGGGGGATTTTTGTCTATTAATAACTATTCAGCTCTAGGGTGTTTACAGTTTAAGGTATTTAAACTCTTCCTGAGGACCTTTATATTTCAGTGTTAGATATACCTCCTTGAGTCACACTTCCATCTCCATATTGGAAGTTTTTGGTCTCCAATCCAAACACTCCAGTAGAAGGCCCATATTAGCAATATGGAGAGTGGTTCATGTCTGGAACACACTACCAGAAGAGGTGATGGAATCAGATACAGTCACAGTGTTTAAGAAGCATCTAGCCAGGCAATAGTTTATAGAAAACTGCAACCCTAATGCAGGTAAACGGGATGGATAGATGTAATGATCATGCACCTGGCTCTTCACATATTCTGTTCAAGTGGCTTTAATATTGAAAACCATTGTGGACAAGATGTTTCCTATGGTGGAGGAGACAAGGAACAAAGGGCTTAGCCTCAGAATAGAGGGATATTCATTTAAAACAGAGATGAGGAAGAATCTCATTAGCTAGTGTATGGTGAATTATTTGTTTAACATGGCTGTAGAGGCCTATTCACTGCATATATTTAGAACAGAGTTTGATAGGTTCTTGACTAGTCACAGAGTCAAAGGTTATGGGGAGAAGGCAGAAGAATGGGGTCAAGAGGGATAATAAATCAGCCCTGATGGAATGGCAGAGCAGACTCAATGGGCCGAATGGCCTAATTCTGCTCCCATATCTTATGGTCTTATAGTCTCATGGTTCAGCCAGAAGAAGCTCCCCTCTGAGACTCAGGACAAAAGCTTCAGCAGATGACAAACATTATGTCTCTGGCTGAGCCAAGTGTTAAAGCTGCCGAAAGCTACGAATGTTTCTGGCATTCAAGACTAATAAAAACTATTAAATCTATTCACACTAAAATAAATATATTATACATACAGACATCCAGAACACTAAAACACATAAAGCAAATTAAAAATGTTTAAATAAACCTCAATCAATAAAACAATCTAAAAATACTAATTGTTTGTTTTTGTCCCTCATCAGAATCAGAATCAGAGTTAGGTTTAATATTACTGGCATGTATATGTTGTGAAATTTGTCATTTTATGGCAGCATCACAATGCAATACTTAAAGAATAAAAAAACTATAAATTATATGTAATTTGTAATATGTACATATAATTTAAATAAGTAGTTCAAAAAGAGAGCAGGAAAAAATACTGAAGTGGTGCATCAGAAATCTCATGATGGAGGGGAAGAAGCTGTTCCGAAAATGTTGAATGTGTGTCTTCAGGCTCCTTTGCCTCCTCCTTGATGGTTGCAATGAGAAGAGGGCATGCTCTGGGTAATGGGGGTTCTTAATAATGGATGCTGAAATTTTGAGGCATCCCATTTTGAAGGTGCCCTCGATGCTGGGGAGACTAGTGCCCATGATGGAGCTGGTTGAGTTTACAACTTTCTGGAGCACTTCCTGATCCCGTGCAGCGGCCCCTCCATAACAGATGGTGATACAACCAGTCAGATGCTCTCTGCGGTACATCTGCAGAAATTTGCGAGAGTCTTTGATGACAAACCAAGTCTCCTCAAATTCCTTATGAAATATATTTGCTGCTGTGGCTTCTTTGTAATTGCATCAATTACTGGGCCCAGGATTGATCTTCAGAGAGGTTGACACCCAGGAACTTGAAACTGCTCACCCTCTCTATTGCTGATCCTTCAGTGAGCACCGGTATGTGTTCCCTCGACTTCCCCTTCCTGAAGTCCACAATCAATTCGTTGATCTTACTGATGATGAGTGTAATGTTGTTGTGACGCTACTCAACCAGCTGATGTATCTCACTTCCATACTCACATTGCTGATGGTCTAATTAAATTGAGTGGAACCTGTCATTCTCAGACTGGATTCCCCATGTAGTTGAGGTGGGCAGGTATCACAGCACTGTGGTTCTTCACAGGACACTCAAAGTCGTCCGGTGGTGGAGCACAGTTGGCAACTTCCTGCAATTTCAGGACATTTTTGCTTGTGAGGCAATCACAAATAGATTGTTAAACAGGAAACTATCAGCAAATATATTGGGAAGCAACTAACGATATTTGCCCAGGAAATCTACATTTTACAAGGTGACCTTGATTTGCAGGAAGCAATGAGTAAAATCCATATTAATGAGAAATTCACTAAGATTTGCCAATCCAGTGAGATTCATTGCTCTTTAGCAGATTTATAATGATCTTTTTTTAGTTTCAGGAATATATTTGTTCAATTGCATTTTGTCAGACAATTTGCCATGCAAGTCAAAAAGGAAGCTAGCTGTCTCAGTACAGACCTGATTTAGCCGATGAAGAGATGTCAATGAGAGTAGAAGCTCATCAGATAATTACAGATGGGTAAGTACGTTTGGCTCATGTTAATCCATTCTGAAACATCGAATGGTTGTGCAGTTGCACAGTCTGTTGATCTCTCCAGTGCATCCAGGAATGCTTCCATGCCTAGATGGAACCTCCAATGGAGAGCCTACTCGACCCTGGATTGAACCTGCAGATACAATTCCCAGCACAATCCCATGACTGCAAATACAAAGATTCCATGTGGAACTTGACTTCTGGGTCCTGTCGACTGTCCCGAATACAGATAGCAGCTTCCCAAACTGTTGAAGTCCAATGCACTGGATCAAAAGGGGCTGCAAAATGTGGTAGAACTAGACAGCTCCTTTGCGGGCACAACCCCCTCCCCCCACCACACCATCAAGGACATTTTCAAAAGGCATTGCTTCAAGAAGGTGGCATCCAACATTAAGGTCCCTCTCCAACCCGGACATGTCTTCTTCTCACTATTACCATTGGGGAGGAGGTATGAGACCCCGAAGACCAGTGGTGCAGTGCTATCCAGAGTGCACGGGAGCACGTCCCGCACGTCTTTAAGAAAAAAGCCGAAATAAACAAGCTAATTAATTAAGTGCCGCCCAGGGTGATTTGAGTATCTCGGAAACTGCTGATCTCTCTCCTGGGATTTTTACGCACAACAGACTCAGAAGTTTACAAGGGATGGTGCCAAAACCAAAAAGAAATCCAGCGAGTGGATTTAACAAGATGTCTTCACTCACAGAACAGCCACTCGCTGGATTTTTTTTTTTGTTTTTGGCGCCATTCTTTGTAAACTCCAGAGTCCGTTGTGCGTAAAAATCCCTGGAGATCAGCAGTTTCCGAGATACTCAAATCACCCTGGGCGGCACCTAATCAATTAGCTTGTTTATTTCGGCTTTTTTCTTAAAGATGTGCGGGACGCGCTCTGGTGCGCTCCGGCTAGCACTGCACCCCTGTTGAAGACCCACAGACAATGTTATAGTCACTGCCATTAGATTTCTGAATGGTCCATGAACACCACATCATTTTACCTCTTTTGCACTACTACTTATTTATTTTTATTCTAACTTGCAGTAACCTTGTTTTGTCTTACACTATATTGCTGCCACAAAACAATAAATTTCACGCTATATGTCAGTGATAACTGATTCTGATTCTGAAATGCCTGTACTGCTCTTGATGTTACCCTGGGCCAATATAATGTTTCTTGCTGTGAATTTGTCAAATAAAACAGCTCAATTGAACTGAGTCTATAATGAGCATCCAGACAAGCTGCTCATTTATTCTGTTATTTTTTATTGCCACTTTTGCATTACTTATTGCTCAATTTCAGGCAGGGCTCCGAATTTGGTTGTTTCGAACCGAATCATTATATTTATTATTAGCACATACCTGTATATTGTTTACTTTGTGAGCTCCATCTAAGCAAGGAATTTCGTTGCATCCTGGTCTATGTGATAATAAGCCAAACTAAACAAAACTAACTAAAGAAAGAGATGGTAGAACGACAAGCTTGCAGAGGTTTTCAAAGTTATGAAGAGATCTAATCAGGTAGATGTAATGAAAATATTTCAACAGAAATAGAAAGTATCATTTTAAATTCATCAATAATGCAGTCAGCAGAGACACCTTTGCCCAGAGATGGATTAAAATGTGGAATGTGTTACCACATGAAGAGTTGATTAAATGGGATAGATACATTTAAGGGGAAGTAAGAAAAGTGCATATGAAGAAAGAAACAGAGATTGTCATAGCAGAGTTCAAGGAAACAAAACAAAGAAGAAACAAAAATTTTTCCTTCCAGTAAAAAAATCCCTACTCTCCCCTCTTCTCCAATCCCCACTCTAGTCTTTTACCTCTTCTCTCCTGCCTATTACTACCCCTGGGCCCCCTCCTCCTTCCCTTTCTCCTATTGTTCACTCTCATCTCTAATCAGATTCCTTCTTCTCCAGCCCTTTACCTTTCTTACTCAGCCGTCTTCACCTTTCACTCTCTAATTATCCTCCTCCCCCTCTTCCCACCTTTTTATTCTGGCAGCTTCCCCTTTCCTTCCCAGTCCTGAAGAAGAGTCTTGGCCCGAAACGTTGACTGTTAATTCTGTTCCCCAGATGCTGCCTGAACTGCTGAGTTCCTTCAGCATTTTAAGTGTGCTGCTTTGTAGTCTAAAGGTATATGTTTAAGGTCATGAGTAAGAGGTTTTGAGGGGATATCAGGAAGGATTTTTTTCATCCAGTGAGCGAAGCATGGAATGCACTTCCTGAGATTGTGTTGAAAGGCTGAAACTCTCTCAACATTTAAGAAGTACAAAATCTCAAGACGCAGAAGGCTGGGGAATGAGCACTGGTAAATGAGATACAGTATATATGACTACAATCCTTCAGCAAAGATTAGGAGGTCGACGTGATCAGATTCTCTGCTGTGTGACTCTATGATTGGAAGATAACTAAAGCTTCTCTTTATATAGGCCCATGAATATAACAAGATGGGCTTGAGGTACTCTGTGGACAGTCATCAGTGGAGCAATTATATTTGTGGTTGAAAAAAAGGCTAGAATTGGAGGAGCGAGGCTATTAGCAGGCTATAGCCTTGTAGAGGATAAGAGTGTTATGATGTGGTGATGCTTCAAACAAAGAAGATTAGTTTAAAATTGAGATTCAAAGTTCAAAGTAAATTTAATTATCGGAGTATTTATATATCACAACCTACAACCCTGAGATGCATTTTCCTGTGGGCATACACAGAAAATCTTTGGAATGGTAACTGTAGCATGATCAATGAAAGAGCAAGAAGAACGCAGAAGACAACAAACTGTGCAAATGCAGATATAAATTAATAGCAATAAATAATGAGAACTTGAAATAACAAGATAAAGAGTTCTTAAAGTTAGACGAGTGGCTGTGGGAACATCTCAGTGGATGGGCAAGTATGGTTGAGGGGTAGTAACAGTTCTTGAACCTGGTGGTGTGAGTCCTGAGGCTCTTGTACCTTCCACCTGTTGGCAGCAGTGAGAAAAGAGCATGGCCTGGGTCGTGAGGATCTCTGATGACGGATGCTGCTTTCCTTCGACAGTGTTTGATGTAGACGTGCTCAATGGTTGGGAGGCTTTTAACTGTGATGTACTGGGCCAGATCCACTACGTTTTGTAGGATTTCCTATTCAAAGGCACTGTTGTTCCCATACCAGGTCATGATGCAGCCAGTCAATACACTCTCCATTACACATCTTGGGAACTTTGTCAAAGCTTTAGATGCTATTCTAACTCCTACCAAGCTTCGAAGGAAGAAAAGGCATTGCCGCGCTTTCTTCGCAATTGCATTTTTGTACTGGGTCCAGAACAAGTCTAGGTCTGCATACATGCAACCATTGTATGTCAGCAAGCACAGATGACAGAGACAGATGAATGGTATTTGTTGTATGTTAGGACATGCTCAGAATTTTGAATGTCTCAAGTTTACGTAGGCTACAACAAGGGAGGCCAGACAGGTATAAGAATTACCAAGTGGTCATAAGGCCACAGATCAGGGCTTCTGAAACAGTTGTGAGGTCACATGATGGTAGGGAAGTTGAAAATAGGAGTTTATTGTGATGTTGCAGATGAACAGCTTGAAGATCCACCTCATTATTCAAGATTGGAATAGAGCCGATAGTTAACTAATAGAGTTTGTATCAGGACCAGCTTATTTTGCCTGCCTTCTTTTCTTCTTTCATTTGCATATTCTATGTGAGTAAACTGGCCTATTCAATATTCCTCTGATTTTACAAGATTATCAGCACATTTATACAAAGGATCTTATCAGATACATCATGTTGTCCTATAAAGCTTTCCTTTTGGTCTTCCCCTGACTCTCTCTGCTATCTAGACTCACTTGCTTTCTCGGCTTTGTTTTACATGAGATGTTTCTCTTTCCACAGATGCTGACTGACCTGCTGAGTTTTATCAGCAAGTTCTCTTTTTACTATTGGTTTTAGAAGAAGCTCAGAATAGGATATTCTGCAAAATGCAAAATCAGCGACTAATTCTTAGAACAGTACAGCGCGCCCTTGGCCCACAATATTGTGCTGACCTTCTAACCTAGTCCAAGATCAATCTAACTCTTCTCTCCCACATAGCCCTCCATTTTTCTGTCATCCACATGCCTATCTAAGAGTTTCTTAAATGTCCCTAATACATCTGCCTCTGCCACCACCCCCATCAGCAGTTCCTTGCATTCACCACTCTCTGTGTAAAAAGCTACATCTGACTATTGCCTATCCACTCGATCTATGCCTCTTATCATCTTATACAACTCTATCAAGTCATTGTTCATCCTCCTTCACTCCAAAGAGAAAAGCCCTACCTAGTTCACTCAACCTTTCCTCACAAGATACCGTATACTCTCGAATCCCTGCAATATCCTGGTAAATCTCATTTACACCCGCTCTAATGCTTCCACGTTCTTCCAGATGACCAGAATTGCTGACAAGTGTTTGAAACTGAACACAACACTCCGAGTGTCATGTAACACCACCCTGCTGAGTTTTATAGAGCAGCAACATTACCTCATGGCTCTTGAACTCAATCCCCCTGACTAACACATTATATGTCTCCTTACCCACCCTGTACAACTTTGGGGGATCTACGGATGTTGTCCCTAAGATCCCTTTGTTCCTCCACACTGCAAAGAATCCTGCCCTTAACCTTCTACTCAGTCTTCACGTTTGACCTTCCAAATCCTTATTGCTGTGAGATAATTCCTCAGATAGTCACTTCTATCTGACAGTGAGAGAGAACTTGCTTTTGAACATAGTGGAACTCCATAACACCACATGGCATAGGAGAGGAATTAGGCCATTTGGTCCATTGAGTCTGCTCTGGAAAACTCTCTCAGAAGACGCTGTTTTCTCTCTCTTGTAGAAGACAACTGTTACTCGCTCTCTAAACAGTCAATACCTTGAGCATGAAACTGATTTCCATATCTCACAGCAGGTTCTCGGTTTCCTTACTGTGCAATTCCTTCTGCAACACTCGCTTCGCCTAATGGCTTAATATAGGGTGTGATAACCAACTGCCCGGCCGAACTGAAGAAACCTCATTTGGGTGGATACTGCACGATGTGTCCCCTGTTACAAATCAGTACCCTGAAATAACAAACAGTACACAATATGTGATTAAATGATTAAGCTTTATAACTCTTACTTTGAATATATGGTTAATAGAGAAACAAAATATAAAAGAAAAAGGGCCCAAATTGTAAGATTTAATAATAAACAGTCTGTGCACAAAAGTTGGAGTTCAGGCAGTTCAATAGTCCTTCTTCCGCCCTCGGTCTCCTCCGAGCTTCGCCGACCTTTGGACCCCCTGCTCCGAGTCCACCCCGTCCGGCGGTCTACCAAATCTCTCCATTTGCGTCTTCTCTCTTCATCCCTCCCTCTCCCTCTGGCAAAAGCCCGCGAAATCAACTGCTTCCAGAATCACAAGACAGGTCAACAGACTCCTGATTGGCTAACCCCTGCATTCCAAAGCCCCGTTAACTCTAGTCATAACCCAAACAATGCTGCTACAGAGAACCATTACCTTACCAGCGGAACATTATATAGAAGCCATTACATTAGCCTTAGCAGTGAAGCCTTACAGCGTGTTACACTTCTCTTTGTTAGGCATCCCAGAAGAGATACTTAATGCTGAATAGTTATCATCCTGTGGGATCTTGCAGACCAAAAACAAGAATTTGTTATTGAAAAAGCAAGCTGTGAATTTTTTTTTCATAAAAATGTCGTGAAAAATTTACATCTACACTCAGTTGTCACTTTATTTGGTACCTGCTGTACCTAATAAAATGGCCACAGAATGTATATTCATGGTCTTCTGCTGCTGTAGCCCATCCACTTGAAATTCAAAGTTCAAAGTAAATTTATTGTCAACCATAGGATACAACCATAGGATTCATTTTCTTGTGGGCATACACAGTAAGTTTAAGAAATATAGAATCAATGAAAGACCACACCCAACAGGACGGACAAAACCAGTGTGTAAAAGACAACAAACTGCAAATACAAAGGAAAATAATAATAATAATAATAATAGTAATAATATTTATAATAATAAATTAATAAGGAATAAATATGGAGAATATGAGATGAAAAGTCCTTGAAAGTGAGTCCATTGGTTGAGGGAACATTTCAATGATGGGGCAAGTGAACTTCAGTGAAGTTATCCCCTTTGGTTCAAGAGCCCAATAATTGAGTGGTAATAACTGTTTCTGAATCTGGTGGTTTGAGTCCTGATGTACCTTCTTCTTGATGGCAGCAGTGAGAAGAATGCATGGCCTGTATAGTCGGCGCCCTTGACGATGGATGCTACCTTCTAGTGACAGTGCACCGTGCTTAATGGTGGGGAGGGCTTTACCCATGATGGACTGGGCTGTATCCACTATTTTCAGTGGGATTTATCCATTCAAAGGCATTAGTATTTCCATACCAGGCCATGATGCAACCAGTCAATATGCACTCCACCACACAACTTTAGAATTTTGTCCAAGTTTTAGATGTTATTCTGTATCTTCACAAACTTCTAAAGAAGTAGAGTCGCTACCTTGTTTTCTTTGTAATGACACTTACATGCTGGATCCAGGACAGACCCTCTGAAATGGGTGGCACAGAGGAATTCAAAGTTCTGAACCCTCTATGAGGACTGGCTCATGAATCTCAGGGAGGAAACCTGTTTTGTCACCACGTTTGATTCAGCCAATGACAATGGTGCCATCAGCAAACTTAAATACAGCATTGGAACTGTGGTTAACCTCACAGTCATAAGTATAAAGTGAGTAGAGCTAAGTACACAAACTTATGGTGCTCCAGTGTTGATGGCGATTGTGAAGGAGAAGGTTTTGCCAATCCAAACTGACTGGGCGCTGCAAGTGAGGAAATTAAGGATCCATTTGCACAAGGAGGTATTAAAGCCAAGGTCTTGAAGCTTATTGATTAGTTTTAAGGGGATGATAGTATTGAATGTCGAGTTGTAGTCGATGAAGAACATCCTGATGTATGCATCTTCACTGTCCAGATGTTCCAGAGTTGAGTAAAGAGCCAATGAAATGGCATCTGACGTGGACCTGTTGTGATGGTAGGCAAATTTGGATCTGATCCAAGTCACTTCTCAGGCAGGAGTTGACATGTTTTAGCACCAGCTTCTAAAAACAGTTCATTACAGTGGATGTAAGTGCTGCTGGTTGGTAGACATTAAGGCAGGTGCCACATTCTTCTTAGGCACCTCCTCTGAAATCTCTAAATAACAAGGTGTTTTCACCCGCAGAACTGCTGCTAACTGGTTCTTTTTTCTTTTGCACCATTGTCTGTAAACTCTAGAGACTGTTGTGCATGAAAATTGCAGGAGATCAACAGTTTCTGAGATACTCAAACCACCCTGTCCAGCACCAACAATCATTCCACAGTCAAAGTCACACAGATCACATTTCTTCCCCCATTCTGACGTTTGGTCTGAACAACAACTGAACCTCTTGACCATGTCTGCATGGTTTTATGCTGCCACACGACTTGCTGATTAGATATTTGAATTAATGAACAAATGTACACGTGTACCTAATAAAGTGGCCACTGAATGAATGTGATGCCTTTCATGACCTCAGGGTATCATAATGACCCTTGCGACCAATGATGTGCTCATTGAGACTTTCCAAACTAGTAGGCAGGAGCTGTAGATTTGGAAAGAATGTTAATTTGGGGTCTAGGATGTCTATCACCTATTTTACACCACTATAGCGAACCTTTATTGTATATCAATGCAGGAGTAAATCAAATACCTGTCTTTGGAGGCTTTTGAACTGTGAAATGTTGAATATTTGCCAAGAAATCTTATGAATTTTCTGGCTTTGATAAGTCACGATCCTGCAGAGTAAACATATTACCTGGAGAAGGTAAAATCCGAACCTTATTGAGAAGCAGCTCATGAGAATCAGGGCTGAAGTGAGAACTATTTTGGTTGTGGTGGGAGTTTATGTGAAATAATTGTTAATTGCTTGAAGCCGAGGTGAAGAGTCCATGGTACTTACCTAATGAACCCAGAACCTGTAAAGTTGGCGAATTAGAGACTGGGATTTCAGAAGGATGGAGATAGTTTGGAAAAAATGAACCTCTTGTTCATTACAGAGTCATAGAGTGCTGCAGCAAAGAAACAGGTCCTTAGGCCCAACTAGTCCATGCCAAACTGTGCTTAGTTCTAGTGACCCGCACCTGGACCTAAGCCCTCCATATGGTTCCCATCCATATCATTATCCAAACTTCTGTTTAGTGTTGCAATCAAACCTGCAACCACCACTTCCACTGGCATCTTGTGTGATCATACTGTCCACTGAATGACAAAGTTTCCCCTCAGGTTCCCTTTAAATATTTCACTTCTAATCTTTTCACTCTTAGCACATGACCTCCTGTTCTAGTTTCACAAAACCTCAGTGGAAAAAGCCTGCTTGCGTTAACCCTTTCTACTGTATACCCCTCATAATGTTTTTATACCTCTATCAAATCTCCTCTCATTCTCCTACACTCCAGGGTCTAAAGCCCTAACCTATTCAATCTTTCCCTTTAACTCCAGGTCCTCAAGTCCTGACAATACCCTTGTAAATCTTCTCTGTATTCATTCAATCTTTCCTGTGACCCAAACTGAAAATAATACTCCAAATTTAGGCTCACCAACATCTTATACATCTTCAACATAACATCACAGAACTTACAAACTTGATCGAAAGTTGATGGTTGAACAGCAAACCAAGTAAGTAATAAAGTTAATAAATAATTTGACATTACAGTGGCGGTGTCTAAAACAATAGTGATGTCTTTTGAATTGAAGTAGACGAAGGCAAATTGCATTCCTTTGACGAGTTCTTAACTCAATGAAGATATCATATTTTAATGAGGAGGTCCTGATGATGCATGAGATATAGGAGCAAAATGTGTTAAGTATTCCTCAAATAGCATCTCAGTATTTTATGACTGACTAAAAATATCAAAGAATATAAACAGAATTTCATTGGTTTTCAGTAACACTGCACAAGCATTTCCAAATATTGCACAGTTGGATAAGTAAGCTGATAGCTTAATGAGTAATTTACTAAATTAACATAAGGAAATAATTCAATAATATTAAGAAATGCTCAGACAAATAATGCACAGAAATTTACTAATTAAGAGGAAAGGATTTTGCCATTGGAGAACTGGTGCTGCAATGAAACAAAAACAAACTTTAACCAAACAGTATTACTGGATATTCAGTAGTCTGTATTCAGTCCATGTAATAGTGCTCAAAGTTCAAAGTAAGTTTATTATCAAAGTTTGTATAACTTGCAATTCATTTTCTTGTAGACATTTATAGGAAAAATACAACAGAACTTCACAAAATCTACACAAAGACAAAGACTGACAAACATTAATGAAGATGATATTGATGAGAGGAGAGTAAAATGTGGTGTGTATTTCAAATGTTCCATGTTAAAAAGACGAGGGTAATTCCCTCCACGATCAACAAACAATCTGCTGCAGGAACTCAGCAGGTCAGGATCAGGATCATTATCTCTGATACGTATTGGGAACTCAGCATGTTTAGCAGCAACTATGGAGGGGAATTAAGCAATTGATGTTTCAGGATTCAACCAGAAGACTGTGGAAGCCAGAACAAGAAGCTGGGTGGGTGGGGGTGGGGGAGGGTGGTGAGGAGTACAAACCGGCAGGTGTTAGAGGAGACTAGGTGAAGGAAAAAGTGACGAGGTGGGAGAAGGGATAGGTGGATGAGGTGAAGTTCTGAAGAAGAAATAATCCAGCAGGATAGGAATGAAGATCATTGAAGAAAGGGGAGGAAGAGGGGAGTCACATCAGAGGAAGAGAAGGAGTGAGAGGGTAACCAGAATAGGGAATGGTAAGGGGGAGAAGGCGAAAGGTGGGGAGGGGTGGGGGAGAAGTTACCGTAAGTTGGAGAAATCGATTTTGTGCCGGTAGTATAGTGTAATTCATAAAAATTGCTGAGTTACAGAATCTAATAAATAGTTGTACTGTGGGGGCATGGCTTATTCTGAGAGATGAAAATCGCTTCCGTCCTGACGAAGGGTCTTGGCCCGAAACGTCAACTGTACCTATTCCTATAATTGCCGCCTGGCCTGCTGTGTTCACCAGCAACTTTTATGTGTGTTGCTTGAAATTCCAGCATCTGCAGATTTCCTTGTGTTTCCGTCCTGATTGTTAGTTTAGAAACTGCAGCTCCTTTTCTCATTGACTAGCTGTCTGTGTCCAGTTTTAAATATCCTGGGTATAAAATAACATGTGAAGGAGCTTGCTCTCTCTTCCTTCGATTAAGGCAAGTCGTACACATAACCATTAGGAAGGTATGCTCCGTGCGCACTTTTAACTAAGTATGTTTGTTGAATGCATGTATGTTGAATATTCAGCTTTGTAGTAATTTAAGGAACATGAATGTTTGGTCAAATTTTTACTATTTGTAAATAAGTGATTAATACTTGGAAGTTTAGTTGACTGCTGAGCTTGGCAAAATGTTTGCAGATGTTTTGGTTCCAGTCAAGAACCCATCATCAGTGCGCAGTTGAAGGTGTTGTCTCCTCAGAATACTGGCTTATATACTCCTCCGGGGCCCGAATGGATATTGATCAGACGTCATGATCTGGCTGGCTAGTTCAAAGCACTGTGAACATTTTACCAGTAGAAAATTCTGATTGGCTAGCTTAGAGGCAGGTCTGTTTGAAGTGTTTGCTGCGTTGTCCAAATCCCAAGGTTACTGGCGATTTGTTACTTGTTGACATTGCGGTTTCTCTTTTCTCCACAAGAACATAAGGCCATAAGATATAGAAGCAGAATTAGGCCATTTAGCCCATTGAGTCCGCTCTGCCATTTTGTCATGGCTGATCCAATTTTCCTCTCTTCCTCAACCTCCTGCCTTCCTCCCAATATCACTTCATGCCCTGAACAATCAAGGATCTATCAACCTCTGCCTTAAATATAAAAAGAAGACTTAGCCTCCACTGCAAAGAATTCCACATATTCACCACTCTCTGGCTAAAGAAATTCCTCCTCATCTCCATTCTAGAAGGATGCCCCTCAATTCTGAGACTGTGTCCTCTGGTCTTAGACACTCCCACCATAGAAAACATCCTCTCCATGTCCACTCTATCAAAGTCTTTCACCATTCGATATGCTTCAATGAGGTCATCCCTCATTCTTCTGAATTCTAGGAACACGTGCCCGGAGCCACCATACGACAAGACATTCAATCCTGGAATTATTTTTGTGACCCTCCTTTGAACTCTCTCCAGTTTTAGCACATCCTTTCTAAAAGAAGGGGCCCAAACCTGCTCAGAATACTCCAAGTGAGGCCTCACCTGTGCTTTATAAAGTTTCAACATTACATCCTTGCTTTTATATCCTAGTCCTTTTGAAATGAATGCTAACATTGCACTTGCCTTCCTCACCACAAACTTAACCTGCAAATTAACCTGTAGAGAGACTTACACAAGGTCTCTCAAGTCCCTTTGCACCACAAAGTTTTGTATTCTCTTTCCATTTAGAAAATAGTCAACACTTTCATTTCTTCTACCAAAGTGCTTGGCCATACACTTCCCAACACTGCCTTCTATTTTCCTTTCCTTTGTCCATTCTCCTAATCTGTCTAAATCCTCCTGTCACCTTTCTATTTCCTCAGAAGTACCTGCCCCTCCATCTATCTTCATATTGCCTGCAAACTTTGCAACAAAGCCCTCAATTGTGTCATCCAAATCATTGTCATATAACCTAAAAAGAATCGGTCCCAACACTGACCGTTGTGGAACACCAGTAGTCACTAGTAGCCAACAAGAAAAGATCCCCTTTATTACCACTCTTTGTCTCCTGCCAATCAACCACTGCTTTATCCATACTGGAATCTTTCCTGCAATACCATGGGCTTGTAGCTTGTAAGCAGCTTCATGTGTAGAACCTTGTCAAAGGCCTTCTGAAAATCCAAGTACACGACATCAACCTTTTCTCCTTTGTCTATCCTGCTTGTTACTTCTTCAAAGAATTCCAACAGATTTGTCAGACAAGATTTTCCCTTGAGGTAATCATGCTGACTACGATCTGTTTTATCATGTGCCTACAAGTACGCTGAGATCTCATCCTTAAAAATCGACACCAACATCTTCCCAACCACTGAGCTCAGACTAACTGGCCTATCCTTTCTTCCGTCTCTCTCTCTTCTTGAAGAGTGGAGTGATATTTGCAATTTTCCAGTCTTCCAGAACCATTATCTAATGATAAAACTAGTGATTCTTGAAAGATCATTACTAATGCCTCCACGGTCTCTTCAGTCACTTCTTTCAGATGGCATGTGCCATCTGGTCCAGGTGACTAATCTACCTTCAGACCTTTTAATTTCCCAAGAACCTTCTCTGTAGTTATGGTAACTTCACACGCTTCATGACCCTTGTCGTCTAACGAAGTTACAGAATTTAGAGGGGTTCAAAGGGCTAACCAGATCCTGTTAAATTTGGAGCTATTATGAGGAAGGGCAGTGATCTCAACACATGAATAGGGAATGGAGATGTCTACCTGGAAGGTGAAGATGGGGCAGAAGGGATAGAGTGGAGTTCTGGAAATTCTTCTTGAAGTTATTGCCTTCTTGCCTGCTTGTCCAAAACAGTGCAGGCTCTGCCAGTGATCATTCCCATTCCCACCACAGGGGGCGCTGGCCTGTGACTTCTTCCTCTCAAGAGGGGGACGAGGATCAGAAATGTACGGGGGATGGTACAATGGACACCTTTGCAGCAACAGGTTCATTACGTATTTGTAGCATGCTTACTTCTTAGTTTTTATAAATTGGGGTGGTTTAGCAGAGTACCTGTTCATTTAAAGGGTAACTGAATGTATGGTGTAGTGGTTCTGGGTAGCTTAGATGACCATTTGTTTAGCTGTACGCCCAATTTAATGTTTCATTGTTCATTTCTTAAATAAATACCTAATATACCCATTTTCAAATCTGTGTCTCCTGTTTCGCTTGTTGGATCCTCAAACCTGCTCTCCAATGTTACAAAAGTGCAAAAGACAAATAATGAGGTATTGTTCATGGGTTCATGGACCATTTAGAAATCTGATGGTGGCGGGAAAGGTGTTATTCTTAAAACATTGAAAGTGGGCCTTCAGGCTCCTGTATCTCCTTTTCAATGGTAGTAATGAGAAGTGGGCATGTCTTGGGTGGAGAGAGATGTTAATAATGAATATTTGCTCCTTGAGGCAATGCCTCGCGAAGATGTCTTCTTGACTTCATTTATGTGATGCACCCAGGACAGATTCTTTGAGATGTTGTCACACCTAAGAACTTGAAGCTGCTTACCCTTTGCATCATTGGCTCCTCAGTAAGGGCTGGTGTGTGTTCTCCTGTCTTCCCCTTCCTGAAGGCCTTGGTTTTGCTGGCATTCAGTGCAAGTAATGAAATGTTGATGTTTTGGAACGAAACCCTGCATCGGCACTGAAACATCAACATTTCCTTCTTATCACCCTCTCCCAACCCCACAGATGCTGTTTGACGCACTGAATACCTCCAGCAGATTGTTTTTTCTAGATTCCAGTATCAGCAACCTCTTGTTTGACTCTATCCTTGAACCCATATCCCTGGAGGTTTGGACTAAAAGTGTCCAAAATCCACCTTGTTCCCTGGGTTCCTCCCTTCTCCCATTGACAGACTGAGAAAGTGACTCAATCCCTCAATAATTCTTTAGCTTTTAGTGCCAAGTGATGTCCACTATATATTCTAAGCAACAAGTCTAGTGGGTGACATCACATCAAAATAATAAAAAATATTTTGAAACCTCCAGATAAAATTCACAAAGCCTGCTCGTCATTGTAATTAATGTGCATTGAAGTCTAGGATGTCCTGTACAAAGATCATTTTATGCAACACTTGTATCAAGTATGTGGAACTACTTGAATATTTAAATACAATATTGAATATTAAGTACATGTTGAAATACATATTTTCTTAGTAGAGCAAGTTAGGATTGTTTTGAGAGGGAAAGAAAATATGTGGCTCATTCTTGAAGACAACCTTTTGATATTCTGGAAGTACTGTGTGCAAATATTCATTTGATACATTATGAAATATTTTGAGACAAACTGAATTAGAAAATGGCACAAGGCCAAATATCTGCTCAAATGAATCAGGCTGTGGAAACAAAGACAGAAGAGACTTCAGATGCTGGAAATCTGGAGCAGAAATGAGCTGCTGGAAGATCTCAGTGGGTCAGGCAGCATCTGCAGATAAAAAGGGATGGCTGAAGGTTTCAGGTCAAGACTTGGTTTGGGAGTGCTGCAGGGTTTCACCCAAAATGCCGATCATTCCCTTCCCTCTATACATGCTGCCTGACCCTTTGAGTTCTTCCATAGATTTGTTTCTTACATGCCATGAAAGCAGTTTTAAAAATTAAAACACATTCAGACTCATCTGAATTAGCAACATCACCTGAGATGAATTGATAGATTGTTTACTGTTCTTGTTATAGTCTTTAATAAACACAAAATAATCTGCAGATGCTGTGATCAAAGCAACACTTTCAGTACGCTGGATGAACTCAGCAGGTCGGGCAGCATCAGTTAGAAATGATGAGTCGACGTTTCGGGCCGGAACCCTTCGTCTGGACTGAAGAATGAAAGATGGGGAAGGATTTGAAGTTACAAGCATTCTTCAAATCCTTCCCCATCTTTCATTCTTCAGTCCTGACGAAGGGTTCCGGCCAAAAACGTCAACTCATCATTTCTAACTGATGCTGCCAGACCTGCTGAGTTCATCCAGCGTACTGATAGTCTTTAATAATGTGGTTTGTTATTTTAACCAACTAATGATAGTTTAATATCGTAACCTGAATTACAATGTGGGATCATTTGGATAGTAGCAGCGCCTGAAGTAAATGATATAAAAGACAGAGTCAAAGGGCATATTTCAAATAAATTCCAGTACTTCCCTATATGGGCTGCCCTCAGCCACTCTCGACCCACTAGAACCTCTCCAGCTGGTATCCTGAGCTTTGACGTGTCTTATCTGCACACTACCTTGTCACACCACTTCACCTCTTCACCTGCTGGCTAACAAAGGCTTCCCAATAAGTACTATTACAATCCAAAAGTTCACTGAAGATATCAGCTTTATTTGTCACATGCATTTTAAAATTCTCCCAGGAGGGGGGAGAAGATGGCGGCGCGATGGCAGCGCGCGCGGCCACTTCGGTGATGATGTCTGTTATCTGTCAAGTAGGGGACTTGATTTGATGGAGACGGACGTGAGAGCACAGCAGAACATCTGGAAGACTTCTGAAATGCCTGCTTCGCTGCCGCCGCTACTATGTGATAACCGGAATCTCTGGAGCTGAAGGCCCCGAAATCCTCGGCTTTGCGTGTTTCAGCGGCCGAGGACAGGTTGATGGCGGTCAGGAGGCTGTATCGGAGAGGCTGGTCAGAAGCTCGAAGTTTTCGGACGGATGGACTCAGGGTCGGCTGTGGTTGGCTGCTTCCAAGGTATCGGCAAGTTGACGGTGCCTGGACGTTTATGGCAGGGAGTTTCTCCCTTTTGCCGCCTGCTATTGGGGACTCGGGATTCGATCGACTCGGGACTTTGAGGCTTTTTTTTACTGTGCCCATGGTCTGTTCTTTATCAAATTATGGTATTGCTTTGCACTGCTGTAACAATATGTAATAATTATGTGGTTCTGTCAGTGTTAGTCTTTGGTCTGTCTTGTTTTCTGTGGTATCACTCCGGAGAAACATTGTATCATTTCTTAATGCATGTATGCATTTCTAGATGACAATAAAAGAGGACTGAGTGTTCTCGTAATCAAAAAACGTACAGTGAAATACATTGTTTGCATCAATACCAACACAGTCCGAGGACGTGCTGGGGGTAGCTCGCAAGTGTCGCCATGTTTGTGATGCCAATAGAGCAGCCCACCCCCCCCCCAAAAACTTGATACCTCTTACTATCCTGTATGTCTTGGAATGTGGGAGGAAGACTGGAGCACGTGGAGGAAACCTACTGGGAGAATGTACAAACTCCTTACAGGCTGCAGCGGGACTTGGACACTGATTCCTGGTGCTGTAAATATTACACTTGCTGCTGTGCTATCATGCTGCCCTGTTCTTCTACCTTTCCTCATGCTTCCACCATTTCTGCAGCCTCCCTGGCTCTATCACCCTCTGAAACTTCAGCATTCCTTTGATCGTAGCACATCGCCAAATTCATTCTCTCACCCATGTCAGCCGTGCATTCAGCTCTCTTGGACTTAAGCTCTGAAATCCCTACCAGAGATACCCTTTGATTCATGAATCAGTTCAGACTGTCTTTGAGGGGATTCGGGGTTGTAATCCCAGCTTCTCTTTTTCATTCCTGCACATTGCAGAAAGCTCTACAGCACGGGTTGATTTTAATGCCCTGTTTAGATGGGCACAAGAAGTGACAAATGAAAGTGTAGGGAGATAAACAATTCAAGGAAATACGTAGTGAGTGATAGGAAACTAAAGTAGAGACGATCATGGAAAGCAACACCATAGATTAATACAGATATGATAGTTAAGAAGACACTAGCGTGCAGTAATGTCCAAGCAAGTTTACTGCAACATATCCAATTACATATACTTTATCCCTCACTTTCAATACTTTAACATAACTTGGTCCAAGGTAGATGGCAAAGATCTCCAATAATGTATCCTGATACTTCATTCAGGTAGACAGCTTCTTGCGAGAAAATGTAGACATGTCACATTAGATGTTACATTGCCCAAAACAGCTTTTCATCCAGACGTGCTTATTTTCAATGGCAGGTCATTTCTACCCATCCCATTATATATAAAAAAGAGTGATTTAGGCAGAGAGTCTAGAAAATGTGCTGATGTTAAAATCAGCATGATGTGCCTGAAAACTATAAACGTGTAAAAACCACTTACAAATCATATTGTGTGACTCACGGAAATTTGACTTGAATCACACTGATCTAACCTCAAATTTGATGTGTAGCCAATTCTGTCACTCCCCATGCAAAATGCCTTCTGACATATAGTTTAGCCCATTGCTCGTTTCTTAATCCTAAACCTAATCCTACCCCTAATGCAGTTTCCAGTGCAAACAGATCATCACAGTATGCCACAAGAAAAACAGCCTATTTTACACAACCCCTAACATCCCCCAAATTCACTGATCTCCCTTCCAACTCTCCAACTCACTGGGGCTCCATCTCCACCCCATCCCACCTACTGATGGCCTCAGACTCCCCCTAGGTCAGACTAGACCCCTGCTCAGTGATTTTTCCTAAGACCCAAGACAGCCATGATCTCCATCTCCCAATCATTCACCAAAGCCCACTCAGCTTCATTAGCCAGAGAACAGAAAAGCAAGTATCCTGTGACCCTGAAGGAGATTACAGTACTGTGACCAAAGCCAACGCAGTCATTGGCTCATTACTATTAAGCCCACCAATCGCATCCATTCTGACTGATAGGAATATTCAGCAGAACACCTCAAAGCAATTCAGTCAGCAAATGTAGTCACTGTTGTAACAAAGGTGGTATGGTAGCCAGTCTTCTCCGTGGATTGTCACCTTGTCGTGTTGGAGAAGCTTGTGTGATCCTGTGATCCCGAGAGCAATGCCGTCTGGAGCTATGCTCCTGGTAGGGTCACCCATGGTGGTAAGGTTGAGGGTGAGGTCCCTGACAAAGAACAATCCAACCAAGATCCCAACGGTGGAACAGGCGGACGAAGTTACTTCAATCTCAACGGCTGTGAAGGCGGATGAAGGCTGCAACAAATCCATCAGCTCCAATCGTCATGGTTTCTATGCCATTGGGATCAGTTGGTTGATTTGTAAAGTATTGTGTGCTTCTTGGAGTGCAACATCAAGTACACGTTAAACAAATACACACACAGGCATCTTTGCTCTGTGGGCCACTTCTTTAGAACGAAGACCATCATCCTCGACCTCGAGCGATAGCCACGACGACGACGGCGACGGTAGCCAGTTTATGCACAGCAAGCTGCCACAATCAGTAATGTTTGATAACACATTATTTATTGATCAGCCATGATTGAATAACAGAGCAGACTCAATGGACCAACTGGCCTAATTCTTCTTCTATGTTTTGATTCTTTCCTCCCTCATGTGCCCACTTCTTTTCCCATTTAACTACACCCATGTTGTTTAACTCAACTTCTCTGATGTGCTCAATGTTATATTCCAGCCACGCTTGATGTGAAGAAATTTCTGCTGAATTCCTTGCTGGATTTATCAGTGGCTGTCCAATATTTAGGGTCTCTGGTTTACGATTTGCCACACGTGGAAACACTGACTTGGAAGTTGAATTGGATGGTGTTGCTTTTATCCCAGGATTGTTTATTCAGGATGAAACAGAGAATGACTGTTTCCAAGTTATGATGCAACACTCCAGAAATTCAACAGGGCTGTCCACCAAGTAATTTACACTTGTTTGCTAGGCATGGGGACTGACGTCAATGATTTATTTTGGACCACCAAGGGGGGACTCCCAGGACAACAAGGTTTCAATACCACAATGTAGATTAGGAATTCTAAAGGTTGCATCCCATCCTTACCTATGATTCTACAGCCATCCATTTATCTTCCAAACAGCAGAGACCCTATTTCCCTAAGACCCAGGGCCCAACCACTGTGACCCACTGAACCCTGATGACTTACTGGTCTGATCCTTTAGCCCACTGAATTTCCAGTCTTCAAAGTTCTTGGTCTCCTGAAACCCTTGTCTTTGAAGGCTGAGATCCCCACCTTGACCACAACTTCTGTCAACGCCTCCCCCCGCCTCAGCCCAGATCCTTCAGCCAGATTTCATAGTTATGGAGTCATAGAACACGACAGCACAGAAGCGGGCCCTTTGGTCCATCTAGTCCAACTCAAACTGTAATTCTGCCTATTACCATCGACCTACAACTGGACCATGGCCCTCCATACCGATCCATATTGTTATTCAAAAACTTCTTATAAGTGTTGCAATCATACCTGCATTCCACTGGTAGTTTGTTCCACACTCACACTACCTTCAGTGAAGAAATTCACCCTCAGATTCCCCTTAAATACTTCACCTTTCACCCTTGATCTATCACCTGCTGTTCGCGTCTCCACCCAACTTGTGGAAAAAGACATGTTTGCATTTACACTGTCTATATCCCTCATAATTTTGTATACCTCTCTTAAATTTTGCCTCATTCTCCTATGTTCCAGAGAATAATGTCTTAACGTATTCAACCTGTCACTGTGACTCAGGTCCTCAAGTCCTGGCAACATTCCTGTAAGTTTTCCCTGCACTCTTTCAATCTTAGGGATATCTTCCCTGTAGGTAGGTAACTAGAACTGCACACCATGCTCTCAATTAACTCTCACCAATATCTTATGCAAGTTTAATTGTCTGCTCTCAATCCCAATCTGTCTGCCAGCTGTTCCAACTCAGCCCCAATCTTTCTTCCAGATGTTCCCCTCCCAGCCTTGATCCTTTGGCAAATTTCCTTCCTCAGCCTCAATACTTCCATAGCCTAGTCTTGGTCAGCAAGGCTGCTTGTTAACCTGATTCCCCAACCTAACCCAGTGTAACTCTAAAGAGTCCAAAGAAAATTTATTATCAAAATTAGATTAGATTAGATTATGAGGACACTCAGTCCTCGTTTATTGTCATTTAGAAATGCATGCATTAAAAAATGATACAATGTTCTTCCAGAAGGATATCACAGAAACACAGGACAAACCAAGACTAAAAACTGACAAAAACCACATAATTATAACATATAGTTACAACAGTGCAAAGCAATGCCATAATTTGATAAAGAGCAGACCATGGGCACGGTAAAAAAAAGTCTCAAGTCCTGATAGCCCCATCATCTCATGCAGACGGAAGGGCCGCAAACTTGCCGATGCATTGGAAGTACCCGACCGCAGCCAACTCTGAGTCAGTCTGAAAACTTCGAGCCTGCGACCAGCCCTCCGATACCGAGCACTGACTGCCATCTCTGCCGAGCGCTTCGACCCCGCCCCGGCCGCCGAGCAACAAGCAAAGCTGAGGACTCGGGGCCTTCCCCTCCGGAGATTCTGGATCACACAGTAGCAGCAGCAGCAAAACAGGCATTTCAGAAGTTTCACCAGATGTTCCTCTGTGCTCTCACGTCTGTCTCCATCAAATCAGGATTGTGCACGGCACCCTACTTGACAGATAACAGATATCATTCACCGGAGAGTCCGCTGCGAGCTGCGTCGTGCCGCCATCTTCTCCCTCAAGGTTACTACCTTGAGATTAATTTTCTTGCAGGCATTTATTGGAAAAGAAGAAATACATTCGAATTTTATGAAAAACAACACATAAGCAGAAAGTCTGACAGACAACCAGTGTGCAAAAGAAGACAAAAGGTAATTTAAAAAAGTAATACTGTACTGGGAACAGGAGTCCTAAAAGTGAGTCTGTAGGTTGTAGAATCAATTCGGAATAGTGGTGACTGAAGTTATCCACAATGGTTCAGGAAGTAATGGTTGTAGGGTAATAATTGTTCCTGAGCTTGGGGTGTGGAACCTTAGGCTTCTGTATATCCTGCCCAATGGTTTCAGTGAGAAGAGGGCATTGCCCAGAAATAGAAAAGGCTACAGAAACACCACTTTCCACTGTGCATCTATAAAAGTTTGTCAATAATATGCTGAATTTACACTCAGTCAAGCCCTGTAGTAGTAGAAAGCATGAGAGACAGACTTTGTGACGGACTGGATCATGCATGTGAACCTCATTAATTCTTCCAGCATCGTTCCTCATTAGACATCTGGAGTAAGCTCTCAGCCTGCATGCCAACAGCAATTGAAACCCTGCTGCTTTGGGGGTAGATTATTTTATATCAAGTGGCTGATAGTAATTAAAAGGCATGAATTCAAAAAGGAATACACATTTAGAAACAGTGAGTTTAACTCACAAAGTGAGGCAGAAATCATCAGTGTATATGCTGTCTCAATGAATTAGCATTTTACCATCTCAGGGAGTCCATAGCAACATTTCCATGAAGTGTCGCCAAGGTGTCGAAAACAAGGAGAAGTCAACACTGTCTTCTTTGCTTATAGATCAGAACAGAATAAAACAATTTTCAAACTTCAAAAGCAAAGTAATGTTTGGGATTCCAGGTCCATGTTTTACTATGCAGATGAAAAAAAATTACAATTTGCAAAGCATTTCCTCTCATTCTGAAAGTCATAAGCTCAGAAGTGTGGAAGCTGAGGCCTGATGGCAGAAGCTAGGGTCTACAAGTCCACTGGGGAAGTCAAAGGTCCAGTGTCTCTGAGTTCAAGTATGCTGGAGGCTGTAGGCTGTGACACAGCCTGCCCTGGGGTTAGAGAACTAGAGAACTGTGCATGTGTGAGTGTGCGTGTGTGAGTGTGCGTGTGTGAGTGTGAGTGTGTGTGTGTGTGTGTGTGTGTATGTGTGTGTGTGTGTGTGTGTGTGGTAGAGAGGCAAGGGGTTTGATTTGCTGTTGTTGTTTTGTTGCTGGTGTTCAGCAGTTGTCATTGTTTGTGTGTTCTGCAACCATGGTGGGCATGCTATGCTTTTGCCAGAATATGGGGCAACACTTGGAGGCTGCTCCTACTGCATCCTTAGGTTGTGTTGGTTGTGAATTTAACCAATTTCTCCCGGGATCAATAAAGTACGACTATGACTATGACTATGAATGCAAATGACACGTTTCACTGCATGCTTTGATGTACATGTGATAAATAAATATATGACTTTGAATCTGAATTTGAATGGATCTGAATCATACAGTATAGAAGTAGGCACCTTGGTAAACCAGGTCTATGTTGACCGTTAAGAACCATTTTCCTAAATTATTCCCATTCACTAGCAACAGGTCCATGGCCCAGTCAGCCTTGGTGATTCCGGGGCTTGTTCCGATGATTCTTGAAAGCTGTGATGGCATCTGCCTACATGACCTTCTCAGGACCTGCACTTCAGACTTCATCCAGTCTCCTGGTGAAAAAAAAGGTCTTCCTCAAGATCCCCTCTAAATCTCATTCTTTAATTAACCCTGTACCTCCAGTCTTAAATATTAAGTATTTCAGTAACATGTGCGTAATATTGTAAAGATATTGTTTGATCAGGCATTCTTTGTTTGCTTACATAATTCATTATGGGTCACATGTAAGAAAAAGCAAAGAAAACTAAGTAGACCAGAATCCCAGTTCCTGTGTTTCTCTTTCAATTAGCTACTGGAGTTACAAAACATGACAGTCGGGAAGAGGTAGTTTTAAAATGACTACCTACCTGTTGGAACATGGCACATTTTTTTTGGAAGGTTTGCATTAAAAAAGGAAGAAAATTGATGAAATTAACAAAACAATGAGTATGGACATGGGTTCATAAAAAGTGAATACTGGGAGATGATGATTATGATGATGATAATAATAATAATAATAATAATAATGCAGAATTGTCTGGCTACATTGGAAAGATAGATGTACTCAATTGCACAACAAATAACTGGATGACATATACTGGATGAAATGAGCTGCATCTTGAAGCAAATGAAATGGCCGATGAAAAACGAGTACCTGTGTTGTTGAGTGCAATGGGTGGAAAAGCATAGAGTTTGTTTAGAAGTTTAGCACTTCCAACCAAACCAGCCAAAGTGAGCTTTGCTGATCTTGTGAATGTAATGTAGAAATATTCAGGACAAAAACCATTATTAATTGGAGAATGTTCTAGGTTTCATAAGTTGAATCAAAAGGGAGTCCATTTCAACTTATGTGCCTGACTTGAAGAAATTGTCTGAGCATTGTCAATGATTGGCTTAACGACGCACTGAAAGATTGTTTAGTTTGTGGAATCTTACAAGAAAGCTTTCAAAAACAGCTCCTAACTGAAGTACAACTCACATTTAAAAGAGCAGTTGAAATCCCTATAACAATAGAAACAGAAACCAGAGAAGCAGTTGAGTTGCTGTTAGGAATTAAAATGAGCATGAACACAATCGCAGCATCGAGCCGTACCCAACAAGTTGCCTCATCGTTGTGGCAGGGGCTCACATACACCAGACCAATGTAGGTTTAAAGGCGAAACTTGCAGAGATTGCAACAAAATAGGACACATACAAAGATCGTGTCAGGCAGACAAAAATAAGTGGACTACATGGGGAAGGGATAAAGGTAAAAAGTCAAGTTGCAGTTTCAAAAAGAGTACTAATCTGCATGTTATTGATGAGCAATCTGAGAATACTGAGAATGGCACGGAGATTTACAATGTGAAAAAGAACAAGAGACAAGCAATATGGCTTATACTAGAAGCGAATGGCAAATTAATTAATGGATAGGATACTGGCATGGCTATTTCAGTCATTAAACAAAATAAGCTTGAATGACATTTTAAAGATACTGAACTGAAGCTTGCAGATATCCAACCAAGAACTTATACTGGAGAAAAGAAAACTCTGTGGGAATATTTTGCTTAACAGTGAAATACAAAAACTAACAAGCCACATTGGGTTTCTATATGAGAGAGAGAGAGAGAGAGAGAGAGAGAGAGAGAGAGAGAGAGAGAGAGAGAGAGAGAGAGAGAGAGAGAGAGAGAGAGAGAGAGAGAACCTCTCGCCAAATACAGAGCATCCGGCAGCTGAGCCCCGAAAGTGCACTCGTCTTCTAGGCCATGTCCTTGAGATGTCGAAAGGCGGCTGGCCATGTGCCCCTGGGAGCGGGTCCCCCCTCCGCCACAAAGAACCGAAGTCTGAGTGTAACTCTATGTCAGGATCTTCAACAGAACCCCATCCACCCTGAAAAGGAAAAGGAGAGACATCAAAGACAGAAATCAAGCTGTTTTCGCAGATGACCATGAATGAGTTGCAATTTAGCGCCATCATGACTCCGCCTCCAGAAGAGCTTGGCTGGAAGATTGGCACGAAAAGCAGCCCTCAGTCTATTCATAAGAGGTAGAACTGGAAAAGTGGCCATGTCCCGATGGAAAGAAAATAACTCCAGTGATTGGAGAGTATATTGATGCTCACATCATTATTTAAAATAAATAACAACAAGATCTCTGGAGATTCAGAAAAAATCTCAAGGGAATGAATATAAATTGATAATGTTGAAAGTAAGATAGCATTGTCACTGTAGATTTCCAAATTGCTCTTCCAATTCTATGGAACTAGAATCTCTCAAAGGCTTGACTAAATCTTAAGTGGGTCAGTCCAGCAGGAATAGAAAAATACCAGACTTAATGTGTGGTGAGCTCCACCTTTTGCTGGTTGGACATTTCCAACCAAATTTATCTTTATGATATTTGAGAGGACGACAAACATCAGGATGCATAAAAAGTGAGAGATTTGCACATCTTCCTAATTCTCAGTTCTCCACCTTGACCACATGGCTGGAATCTTCAGAATTCCCTCTCTTTTTCTCTACCTCCTATCCTGTAAAGTCTTGCTTGCGAGTGATGCCTTTTGCACAAATTTTGTTCAGTTGTTCCATTCCCTCCTCGTATGGCTTGCTATCAGACTTTGTCTGAAAATGCATTTTTTGGTAAAATGTTTTCATGACGTTAAGTACGCTACATACGTTCAGTGTCTACTTTATTAATTATACCTGCTTGTTGATTCAGATAGCTAATCAGCAAAACTCAATGTGTAAAAGCTTGCAGACACGGTCAAGGGATTCAGTTGTTGTTCAGACCAAACATCAGAATGGGGGAAAAGATGCGATCTAAGTGACTTAGACCATGGAATGATTGTTGGTGCCGGACAGGGTGGTTTGAAAGTCTCGGAAACTGATCTCCTGGAATTTTATAGAAAATGGGGCAAGAAAACCAAAAGAAAACACATCCAGTGAGTGGCAGTTCTGTAGGTAAGAAGATCAGAGGAGAATGGCCAAACTGGTTCAGGAAGGCGACAGTAATTCAAATAACCATGCCTTACACCAGTGGTGTGAAGAAGAGCATATTTGAATACACAATATGTTCAGGAGGTACTTAATAACATGTCAGGCGGGAGGAGAAGATGGCAGTCCGCCGCGCGTGCGCAGCTCTCTGGTGAAAAATGATGTCTTATCTGTTAAATAGGGGCCGTGGACAATTCTGATTTGATGGAGAATGGATGTGAAATCACAGAGGAACATCTGGAGAAATTTCTGAAACACCCGTCTGCTGCTGTCGTTACTGTGTGGTCGGGAATCTTTCGGAGGGTAGGCCTCAAAATCCCCGGCCTTGCCTGCTTTTGGCAACCAAGAAAGAGGTCGATTCGCTCGGACAGAGATGGCGCTTAGTACTCGGTGTCGGAGAGCCGATCAGAGCTCGAAGTTTTTGGATGACTCAGAGTCGGTTTGTGGTCGGCATGGCAGGAAGAGTTTTCCTTCCCTCTCCCGTCTGCGTAAGATTTGGGACATTTGAGAAACTTTGAACTTTACTGTGCTCACGGACTTTCTTCATCAAGTTATGGTATTGTGCACTGTTGTAACTACATGTATAATGATGTGGTTTTGTCAGTTTTTTTCAGTCTTGGTTTGTCCTGTTTTTGTGATATCACACTGGAGGAAATAATATATCATTTCTTAATGCATGCATTACTAAATGACAATAAAAGGGGACTATGTGTCTTCATAATCTAATTATACTGTAAGTGTAAGCCTAATGAAATGACTTGCGTGAGATAATCAGGTTTCAAGGTACTCAGTCCTTGTCACCCATTTCCTCCACATTCTGGCGGCTTCAAAGCTATTCTCCATATTTTTCAGAAACACTGGTGCATTGATTTTTACTGCCTTCAATTTCAGGACTAAATTGTGGTGCTTTGTCACGTGACGTAATGCTGACAAACACAATGAGGCAGATTGCATTCTATTAGAGAAAGACTCTTCCAGTAATTGCTTTCCTTTACTTGCCCACTGCTTTCTGAATCCACAAAACATTGTGTTGTTTTAGTTAAAGGTACCCGTTGGCTTTGATAGCTTTCTTGAGCTGAACATTATTGCAATTCATCTCACTCCAGGCCTAGAAGATGAACACACTGGAAATAAGATAGCATGCTTGATTAAATATATCTGGAGATATTGAACTTGACATCTTAATTAGAGAGAACTATTTAAAAGTCAAAAGTCCCAGAGTATTAAATAGTGGTCTATTTTAAACATTAGATTGAACAGTGTCCAGAGTGATTCAGGCAGTGGGCTGGCATTGCAGAATCTCTGTGGAGATTTAAATTTGTGACAGACCACAAGATTGCAAAATGACCGCCCACTTTCCATTAAAGTAGCACTCTCATCCACGGTGATGAAGTGCTTTGAGAGGTTGGTTATGGGTAGAATTAACTCCTGTCTCAGCAAGGACCTGAACCCACTGCAATTTGCCTATCACCTCAATAGGTCTATGGCAGATGAAATCTCATTGTTGCTTCATGCAACCTTGGATCATCCAGATAAAACAAATAGCTATGCCTGGATGCTGTTTTACACAATCATTCCTACAGTTCTAATTGAATAGCTTTAGAACATGGCCTCTGTATCTTCCTCTGCAACTGGTTCCTTGACTTCCTGACCCAGAAGACCACAATCTCTTTGGATCTTCGCCTCACTGACGATCAATATTGGCGCACCTCAGCAATGTGTGCTTAGCCCACTGCTCTACTCTCTTTACATCCATCCCCGTGTGGCTAGGCACAGATTAAATGTCATCTATAAATTTGCTGACACAGAACTATTTTTGGCAGAATTTCAGATGGTGACGAGAGGGTGTACAGGAGCAAGGTATATCAGCTAGTTGAGTGGTATCGCTCAGTGTCAGAACTGATTGTGGGCTTCAGAAAGGATAAGACGAGGGAACACACACCAGTCCTCATAGAGGGATCAGGAGTGGAAAAAGTGAGCAACTTCAAGTTCCTGGGTGGCAATATCTCTGAGGATCTATCCTGGACCCAACATATTGATGCAGCTACAAAGAAGGCACAACATTGGCTATATTTAATTTGGAGTTTGAGGAGATTTGGTGTCACCAAAGACTCTCGCAAATTTCTACAGATATACCATGGAGAGCATTCTGACTGACTGCATCACCGTCTGGTATGGGGGTGGGGGCTACCACACAGGATTGAAATAAGCTGCAGAGAGTTGCAAACTTAGCTCCATCATTGGCACTAGCCTCCGTAGTATTCAGGACATCTTCAAGGAGCGATGACTCAAAAAGGTATCCATCATTAAGGACCCCATCACCCAGGTCATGCCTTGTCCTCATTGCTACCATCAGGAATGAGGTACAGAAGCCTGAAGGCACACACTTAGTGATTTAGCAACAGCTTCTTCCCCTCTGCCATCCGATTTCTGAATGGACATTGAACCCATGAACATTACCTCACTACTTTTTTATTTCTATTTTTTCACTCTTATTTAATTTAACTATTTTATTTATATATACTTGCTGTAATTCACTTTTTTAATCTGTTACTATGTATTTCATTGTACTGCTGTTGCAAAGACAACAAATGCCATCACATATGCTGGTGATATTAAATCTGATTCTGATTCCAAAAAAGTATCGACAGGAAACATTTTAAATGGAGAACAGATTTCCTGTTTCATTTCATGTATTCAGTCAAAGTCCAAAACAGGGCAGGAGCTGGCTTAAAACAGGAATGCTGCAGATTTCCTCTGTCTGTTTCAGACATTCCCATCAAATGGATTTATTGATGTCCAGTCTTGCTCACAAATACTCATGCCATTCCACAGATGTGCAGTAGCTGCATCACTGCCTGGTATGGAAACTGCACCTCACCGAACAAGAAAACTCTATAACGATTTGTAAAAACTGTCCGATGCATCAACGGCACCAGTCTGTCTGCCACCAAGGACATATACACAGATAGGTGCCAGATAAAAGGCCAATAACGTCATGAGAAATCCCACCTACCTTGCTCATGGACTGTTTGTCTGACTCCCATCACAGGGGAGACTATGTAGCAGCCACACCTGACCACAAACTCAAGAACAGTAACGTTCCCCAAGCAGTAATGTTGGTTAACTCTTCCCAAGCAGTAATGCTGGTTAACTCTTCCACCCACTAACTCACCCTAGTGTAATATCCACACCATTAATTATTTCCTGTCAGCACCTTATGTACAAACACTTCTGCACCTTGTGTCTTTTTATGTACAATCAATCTGTATGTAAGCTATCATATTGATGGATTTATATTTATTAGGACTTTTTATTATTGTGTTCTTTATCATATTATGTTATTATTGTGCTGCATTGGATCTGGAGTAACAATTATTTCATTCTCCTTTACAGTTGTGTACTAGAAATGACATGAAGCAATCTTCAATCTCCCAGGGGGGATTCAAATGATGTCACCCTTAAACTCTTCTTGGGATACCGGCTGAGTACAGGTATCGATTTTAACAGATGTTTCGATGACAAACTCTGCCATCTTCATCAGGAATGATGCCTAGGCATGTCTAGTCCAGAGGTATATACACCCCCGTCATCCGTCCCTCCTGACTGGTTAGTCCTCATCCAATCAGGTTTCCACTGTCCCACCTTGCTTACAATCGAATTCCAGTTCTTACTTAGAGTGAGACCTTTATCTTTGTTAAATTTTTTCCCCTCTAGTTTTATCTCAGTGGCCTCCTTTACCAGGCGTTCCCAAAAACTATCAGTGCGGCACCGTAGCTTTGTGCAGTTGAAGTCAACCCTTTGGCAAATGCAAAGCTGTGCTACCACCAATTTCTCCCGGTAACCCAAATGGATACACCTCCTATACTCCTTGATGTGGGTTTCCACCATGCACCCTGTGTGGCCAATATACGCTGCCCTGCAGGTGTAAAGCAACAAGACGTAGCTAGTTCACCGTGTGGTGGCCAACCTTAGAGTTCAACAGTGAAATGCACAGAGGTTTCAGTCCCACAGTATGTAAGGCATGGCATGATATGTGTCAGAAAATGTAGAGAGACTTGACCCAAACAGTGGAGAGGATTTAGAGGTGAGCGATCACTACAGTAGCAATGTGCAAAATAACAAGCCGCGAGGGGTCACAAAACAAGAGAGAACAGATAGTTAGCATTTTAGAGCTTTGACCAGTGACCAGCCCAGACTTCAGAAAATTGAGAGGAGGGAATTTCACTTTGGTCCACTGCCTGAGTTGTAAACGGCAGCAGTGTTTGTGATTGAATAACAACAGCAAGTTAAAGGAAGGCAGGGGCAAATGCAGCTGCCATTATCTGAGTGGATAGAAGCTACAGGTGATCTTGACGCTTAAGCTCTTTGAGGCTTCAGTCAGAGAAAGCAAAGCAAAAGAAGAAAATCTCAAGGTTTTTTATTGCCTCTTTCTCTTTCCCTTCTTTATATTTACTCAATTGGGACAGTAGGGATGCCAGGCAGGATAGGGGAATGCTCCTCTTGCAGGATGTGGGAAGGCAGGGAGACCATCCAGTGTCCCTGATGTCCACAACTTCAACAAGTGCATCCAGCTGCAGCTTCTAACAAACCGTATTAAGGAGTTGGAGCTGGAACTGGATGAACTGGATCATTCGGGAGGCTGAGGCAGTAATAGATATGAAGTACAGAGAGCTAGTTACACCCAGGGTGCAGGATAGTCAGGAAGGGAAAAGGGGTTGAGGAGCCAGTGTAGAGTACCCCTGTGGCCATCCCCCTCAACAACAGGTATATCACTTTGGACACCGTTGCAGAGTTGACCAAACAGAGGGAAGTCACAGCGGTCGGGTCTCTGTGAGTCAGAAGGAAAGGGGGGAGTAAAGGCTCATTGTGGTGAAAGGCGATTCGTTAGTTAGATGAATGGACATGAGGCTCTTTGGGTGAGAGTGGGATTCCCGGATGGTATGTTGCCTCCCGGGTGCAAATGTGACGTGCAGTTTGGAACTCGATCGAATGATCTAGCGCTCTGCTGTGTCTTCTGGAGAGCTGCCTCATGGAGATCAGAGACGGCAACCCGAAAAGTATCGAGAACTTGAGCTGAGTCATGGAAAAAGCCTGAGACAGAGCATGGGGTCACGAACAACTCCATCTTGTAACAGCGAAGAACATTGAAACATCAAGGTGAATGCGGAGAGAGTCATTTATTTCCCTGGACCTAGGCCACTGGGGTGACGATGGTCAGAAGCCGGTTCAACGGTGTTCGGACCTGGTCTACCGGGGCGATGACTGTCAGCGGTGGGGGGGGGGGGTGTTGTTAGTGGCATTTGGACCTGGCTTGACCGCCACTCTTCACGGAAGGACTGAGCTGTGCGGCCTTTCTCCTCATATGCTGATGGAAAGATATTCTGAGATTTACGTGATTATTGGACTGTACTTCACATTGTGCTTTATACTCCTCCAGTTTTTTGGCGTTTTTTTCCTTGTGGCTGATTGGCGGGTGGGTGACCTGTTAGTTTTTTGTGTGTGAAGTGGGGCTTGGGTGTTTTGCTGCTGTTGTCTGTTTTCTTTTCTGTGAGTGACGGGGTTGGGATTGTTCTTGTTGCTGTTCTTTCTCTGTGGGATTGGGCGGGGTTGGGGGATTTGGGGATTTGCTGCTGTTGCCACTGTTCTTTTTCCTGCAGGGGAGATGTAAAGCATTTTGGGGTTTTCAAGTTTTATTTCTTTTTCTTTTCATACCAGGAGGTGGAGTTGAATTGAATTGACTTTATTTCTTACATCCTTCACATACATGAGGAGTAAAAATCTTTAAGTTACGTCTCTGTCCAAATGTGCAACATGCAATTTATTGTAATTTGTAATAAATAGTATGTACAACAGGACAGTCAATATAGCATAGCAATACAATTGTATCAGTGTGAATTTCTCAGTCTGATGGCCTGGTGGAAGTTGTTGTCCCCGCAACCTGTTGGTCCTGGCTTTTATGCTTCAGTACCATTTCCCGGCTGAGAATAGCTGGAATAGTTTGTGGTTGGGGTGACTTGGGTCCTCAATGATCCTTCGGGCCCTTTTTATGCACCTGTCTCTGTAAATGTCCTGTGTGGGACTCCACAGTCTTCCTGAATTTCATGCCTATCTGGAGAAGACAAATATCAGAAGTGTATTGTACATGCTTACTTTGACAATAAAATTAACCTTCAAATCTCCTACAGCCAGCAGCTGGTAGCACAGGATGGTCTAGATTGGACTGGTGGACCTCCTCAAGAGTGACGGATCCAAGACGAAACTGGATAGCACCCAAGAGCACTCCTCTGGGCTGTACCCTTCCCAGTCAACCAGGTACTACACAGCCCTTCCACGATGACGTGAATCCACCAACTTCCACCATCCTAGATTCTGGAAGTGCAGGTTCAGGTGGGTTGAGTAGTTCATTGACAACTGGCTTGAGGCAGGACATGTAGAAGGTATGTGCGATCTGAGGGATGGTGGCAGGTAGAGGTGGAAAGTAACTAGATTTATGCAGTGGGTAATTTTGAAGGGACTAATGAACTGGGGTGAGAGCTTATGGAAGTTTGTGCACAGCGGCAGATCCCAGGTGGATAGAATGACTGTCCCCAGTCTGGCTGGGTATTGCCAGCAACTGGACTGACAGCAGTAGGTGCAGTTGGCAGCTCGGATGACCCTCCATACCATCTTACAAGAATTCTGTCAGCAATGAACCAGGACCTCGGTGGATGGGACCTTCATCATTGGCACCTCCATGGGGAACAAAGGGGTTTGCTAACCATGTAGCACTTTAAGGGGTGACATAGCCATGCCAGAGGAGGTGTGGAGTTTGTGGGACAGCTTGACCCAGAGCAGATACCTCTTCCATGTGGAAGGGTTAGAGGCAGTGAGGCATCATGGAAACCTCTCCACTTGCTGATTAGATCCTACTGCCTGACCGTTGGTCTGAGGATGATAGACAGGGGACAAATGCACTGAGGTGCAAAGGAGGGAACAGAAGGCTCGCCAAAAGCAGAAGATGAATTGTTGGCCCTGGTCCGACACAATGTCCTGAGGGAAACCTTGGAGACAAAGTACATGCTGGTGAACCAGTGGCTGACAGAAGTTTGAGGAGGGCATTGAAGTGGGCCAGCTTGGAGAAGTGCTCCACCACTGTCAAGATCATGGTGACTTCATTGGAAGATGGCAAACCCATGATGAAATCCATGGCGATGTAGGACCAGGAGCGATAGGGGCTGCAAGAACCCAGAGGGCTGCTGTTTGGAGGAATACGATTGGGCACATCGAGGACAGGTAGCATTGAACCGGCATACATCTGCGATCATGGTGGGTCACCCCTAGGGTCTGTCATGTGCCCGGACGGCTGGAGAGGGGTGAGAAATGGGCCCACTGGAGTTCCTCAGACCGCACAGCTGTCAGCACATACACATGGTTGTCAGGTGAGTTGGCTGGAGAAGGCTCATGTTGTAGGGTTTGATGGAATAGGTTCTTCACATCCCAGATGTTTGGCACTAGAACCTGTGAGCATGGAATAATAGACTGAGGATCGATCTCCATATCAGCTGGGTCGAACTGTTGTGCAGGGTGACCGCCTTAGTGAAATTAGAACCAAGTCATAGGAGATGGTGAAATTGAATTGCTTGAAAAAGAGGGCCCAGTGAGCCTGACATGGGTCAAGTTGGGTTGTCTGATGAATGGATATGAGGTTCTGGTGGTCAGTCCAGATTAGGAAAGGCTTGGTGTTCCCCATCAGTCAATGTATCTATTCATCCAAGGACCATTTAATTGTGAGTAGTTCCCTGCCCCCTACTTTATAATGGTACTGTGTAGAATTGAACTTGCGCGAGAAGGTGGCACAGGAGTGTCTTCCTGTCCTTGCTGGGAGAGGACGGCCCTAGTGCCCACGTCCATCTCTATTACAAGTGTTCTGGAGGGATTCAGATGGTGGAGAATGGGAGCAGTGGTGAAGTCTCTTGAGCTCTTCAAAAGAGTGGTCCATGGAAGCAGACCAGTTTATCCGTGAGATAGGTGAGGTTGGTGATATGGTGAGGGAGGCGAGAGGGGCTGTAGTTCCTGACGAAACAGCAGTTGAAGTTGGATAAGCCCACAAATCACTGTAGCTGTTTGAGAGAGTGCGGTCAAGGTCATTCAACGATGGTGTGCACTTTCTCTGGGTCCATAGTTATGTCTTGGGGTGAAAGGACATAACCCAGGAAGGAAATGACGGGTGTGGACTGGGATTTTAATAACTTGTTTTTTGAGGAAATGCTGAAGGACTGAATAGGTGTGACAGATGTTCTTGGGGAAGATGAGGATGTGGTCGAGGTAGATGAACGCACACCTGTGTTCATACCTTAGATGATCCTGTTGATGAAGGCTTGGAAAATGGCTGGATTGTTGGAAAGTCTGTAATTATTTGCAGTGGCCAGTGGGTGCTATGAATACAGTCTTCAACCTATCCCTCTGGCAGATCCAGATCAGGTTGTATGCACTCCGTAGATTCAGTTTTGTGAAGATCTGGGCCCTGAGGAGTGTTTCAAATGTCCTATCGATCAAGGGGGATATGCAGTGGATCTTAATGCTTATTTTGTTGAGTCAAGTCCACAGTAGTCAATGCAGGCATGGAGATCCCCATCATCCTTTTCGACAAAGAAGAACCCTGAAATGTTTGACAACTGGGACGGTCGAATGAAGCTGTGCAGTGGCACTTCAATGATGTAGTCATTCGTTGTTTGTGTCTCAGGTTAGAAGAGGGAGAAAGGACGACCTCAGAGAGGGGTGGTGCTCAGCAAGAGGTCGGTCGCACAGTCGTGTGGTCTATGAGATGGCAGGGTGCTGGTTTTCCTTTTACTGAAGGTGATGGCTAGGTTATGGTATTCCTGCAGAAGTTTGGTGAGGTCACAGGTTTCCGCTGTCTTCACGGATTTAGTCATAGTCATACTTCATTGATCCCGGGGGAAATTGGTTTTCACTACAGTTGCACCATAAATAGTTAAATAGTAATAAAGCCATAAATACTTAAATAGTAATATGTAAATTATGCAAGTAAATTATGAAATATGTCCAGGACCAGCCTATTGGCTCAGGGTGTCTGACCCTCCAAGGGAGGAGTTGTGAAGTTTGATGGCCACAGGCAGGAATGACTTCCTATGACGCTCTGTATTGCATCTCGGTGGAATGAGTCTCTGGCTAAATGTACTCCTGTGCCCAACCAGTACATTATGTAGTGGATGGGAGACATTGTCCAAGAAGGCATGCAACTTGGACAGCATCCTCTTATGGTGTGAAGTCATCTGAGATTGCTGGTAGCTGGTCTGTCACATGGGTCCCCAACTCAGCAAGGAAGCAAATGACCAGGAAAGGTGAGGGTTGCAAGAGGAGAGCCAGTGGTAGCCCAACATGAGATGAGTATTGGGACAATCTATCTGAAGGAATTGAGATAGACTCACGGTGCTTTCCAAATCTCATGTGCACAGTCCCTGTACACACTCTAACCATTCCAGAGCCCCACAGATATCCATCAATGGCCATGGTGCAGAAAGGGTAATGATTGGACCCTTTACTGAGCCTAGCTGCACAGAGAGCCCAGTCCGAAAAGTCACCTGCTGTGCTGGAATTCATGAGCTCCTCCTCTGCCGTAGAGCCATCAGGGTGTGGAGGAGGACAGAGAGAGTGCGTTAGGCTATGATGCTGGAACAAGAGGCCGGCGTGAGCTTCCTTGATGAAATGCCCCTCATCCCTATTTGATGGTGTCGCTTTCCTGGACCTAGTGGGCATTTGATGCATGGGTGCTCGGCTGCTCTGCAATAAGCTCACAAGTTATTTCCTCACCAATATTCATGCTCTTGGGGTGGGAGGGGGGTTAAGGGAGCCCCCCCAACTACATGGGTGACAAGGCACCTGCAGCCCAAAATGATTCTGGGAATGGAATGGGGGTGTGGTGGTCTGGCTGGAGATCCGGAGGGTCGTTCCATAAGATGATTGTCAGTACAGTATGATGAGGCTTTTGAGGTTGATGGGCTTCTACAGGGTAGACAGCACATCTTTCAAATGTGTGATGGTAATCTGCCAGCCGCACTTCCACATTCCAGCTGCATCCCGCTGCAAGTGTCCTGAAACCCCGGTGTAATGCAGCACCGAGCACAAGTCTCAAAGCAGGTGAAGAATCCAATCTGTTGCCTCCCTTCCAGTACACTTCAGCAGTGAATTCCTCATATTCACTACCGACAGTGGCTTTATTGTTCCAGTTAGAACATAGAAATCTACAGCACATTACAGGCCCTTCAGCCCACAATGTTGTGCCGACTATGTAACCTACTCTAGAAGCTGCCTAAAATTTCCCTAGCACATAGCCCTCCATTTTTCTAAGCTCCATGTACCTATCTAAGAATTTCTCAAAAGACTCTATTGTATCCTCTTCCACCACCTTTGCCAGCAGTTCACTCCACATCCCCACCACTTTCTGAGTGAAGAACCTACCCTGATGTCATCTCTGTGCCTACTTCCAAGCACCTTAAAACTGTGCTCCCTCGTGTTAGCCATTTCAGCCCTGGGAAAAAGCCTCCGGCTATCCACACGATCAATGCCCAGGTCAGCTCTCGCCTGGTCAAGAAAGAGATGGCGAAGGGGATCTTGGCTCAGTCTGTAGAATACAGAGGTGGCTGCAACTCAAAGTGCAAGACACTCTAGGACAGAAAACTGCAATGCTTTGAAGCATTTTGACACCAGGTTCCTGGGCTCTGAGGAAGCATGTTTCTGGCACAAGATTGCTGTAATGAGATACAAAGTTGGTTCAGAGTGGCAAGCAGACTCTCAGTGGTTTCCTGCTGCTACTGGATTATGTACTCATTAAGGTAAATGACTTCCTTTAGGCAAAGAAACTCTGCTGGGTCACTCATCCTGTCAGGAAATGTGGCAGAGGCTTGACCCAAACACCAAGGAGCAGAGATGATTTAGCAGTGAGCAATTGCTTTAATAATAAACTGCAAAATAACAAACCACAAGGGGGCCACAAAACAACAATGGATTAACAAGTTTACAAAGTAACAGAAGGCTGGGAGCCACTGGTCGAAGCTAGCTGGTTCATATGAGTGAGCCAGGACTGCGGATGAGAGCGGGGTTTAAATAGGCTGCCGGTGATGAATTGGAAATGAGTGGCAGATGACTCCTGTTACCTGGGTGGAGACTGGGAGGTGCCTGTCTGTGCAGTCCTGAAAGTATGTACCTAAGACAGAAAGGATGACTTTAGAAGAAGAGTTGCAAGGGTTTCTGTCATACGAGCTTGCATAATGTCACTTCTAGATCTTCTGTGGAATAATTGCTCATGTAACGATGCAATGTATTTTTGATGAGCTGAATGGCTCTTTCCATGCAGTAATGATTACACAGTCAATTTGATTGAGATTGATTGTTATAATTAGTCAACTCCAATACCATTGTACCAAGGAGAAGAATTAGACTGACCTTGTTTTTCTTCTATCAATCCTTATATTGCTGAGAGCAGCTGGAGGGAAATTAGTGGAATGGACAACAGCTTATTTTTATCTTCACAGTTTATTCTTGGGTGATATTTTAACACAAATCCATGAAAAGTGAAAGGAATTGTTGGCAAATCTAAAGAAATAAAAGGGTAACCGGATAAACAATTGCAAGGTGCAAATTCTAGTGCACTCACAGGCAATGAGACCGTGGCAACATACTGGAGACGTTGATGCAGAAACAAAGAAGGATTCACTCTTTTTGTACTGAGAAGCTGACAGGGAAATATTTTAGAATGTGCCCTTCCCTAGGACTGCAGATTAAAATTGCCGTGTTTAAGGAAGAGCAAGGTACGTGCATTGGTAAGGAATGGATCGAAGGTGAAGTAGGGTTGTAGGAATCTCTTATAGAGCCTGAAATCTGACATGGATCATCTGTGGCTGATGGTCCATTCCTCATGGAATTCCAGGTAAAGCTGGCTGTAAGGAGCTCTATCGGGATGGGTTGGTTCATATCCTAGTGATAAATCAAAACGTGCAGAACACCGTGTATTGGGTATTTCAGGCTTGGATCTGTGGGATTCTTGATGTAATGGCACTTTGATTATGTTCTTTCACCAGGTAGCAAACGAACCCTTGGCACCCACCATTGCAATCACAGAGGAAGTGTGGACAGTATCTACCAGGATCATTCTTGTCTGTGACCAGAGCAGCAGTCTTCAAGCATTCCTTTGATCAGTGCAGTGTGTGAAAAATTAGAATTGGTTGGAAAATTACAATTGAAATGTTTGCCATTGGCTACTACCTCAAAGTGAATGTGCTGGCAATTCTACTGAGCTCCACATTGACATCAATGGGTGCCACGGTAGCATGGGCATTAGCACGACACCATTCCAGCTCGGGCCGTCCGGAGCTTGGAATTCAATTCTGGCACTTTCTGTATGGAATTTCGGTATGTCCTCCCCGTGAAATGTGTGGGTGTTGCCTTTGTGCTCCAGTTTCCTCCCACAGTCCAAAGACATACCGGGTGGGTTAATTGGTCATTGTAAATTGTCCTGTGGTTAGGCTAGGGTTAATCAGTGCTGTGGTGTTGCTGGGATGGCATGTCTTGAAAGACTTTCTCTGCACTGTACCACTAAATAAATAAATTGGCTCATCATCGAACTTTGACTTCTGAGGGCCTTTTGTTATGTGCTCAGATCCCCCTCCCCACTTCATAAAACAATGAGTGGATCCCTGATGCTTCCTCCCTTGTACTAATGGTTACTTGCTGAAATAGTCTGCCAGAGATCTCAATTGTGTGAAAACCTCTGCACTCAATACAATGCGTTTTGAATTCCCTATTTAGTACTTACAGCATAAATTGAAGATGGGAATATTAAAAAGATTGTTTCTTTATGAACTATCCAAAATTAAAATTACTGTGAGGAAAGCTTTAAGTGTGGATTTTAAATTTCATAAAACAACCCATATAATCACAGCATTGTGAGTTCATACCATTAGTTCTTAATGCAGCTAAAGCCTAACAGTGTATCATGATTATTACTCCAGGATTTAATAATACATAATCATCTGTGATGGAGTTGGATTAACAGATCTTTTAGTCTGTAGATCTCCTGATGACACAACGTTCACTGATATAAAAAAACTCATTCTCCCCACTCCCATTTTCACTAATACTTCCATGCCTTCTGTTCCCTGAAGTAAGTTAATATATGCAATCTGTAGCCACTTTATTAGGTATCTCCTGCACCTAATAAAGTGGCCTCTGAGTATATGTTTGTGGTCTTCTGCTGTTGTAGCCCATCCTCTTCAAGGGATGAGCCTTCAGAGATGCTCTACTGCACACCACTGTTGTAACACGTCGATATTTGCGTTATTTTCACCTTCCTGCCAGCTTGAACAATTTTCCTCTGAACTCTCTCATTAACAACACTTTTTCAACCACACAATGCCACTCAGTGGATGGTTTTTGTTTTTTTGCACCTGTCACGTACCCCGTGATGGGAATAAAGAACCAGCAGAGATGGAAAACACTTTGGAGTCCAGTATTGCTATTACCTAATAATATTTATTAGTAACTACGCAATACAGTAATATAAATGTAGATGAATCAAACAGGTTGGCAATGATTATATATATAAGTAAGTATATCAGTAAGTGTGGAAATATATGTATGAAAAACCAAGCTTCTTTAAGTCTAGGGGTAAAAAGGTACAGTCTTACGATGATGAGTAAAGTTCAGTTCAGTTTGTTGTATTGAGTTGAGTAGTGATGGAGAGAGAGAGAGGGAGAGATTTGAGTCTGCAGGTGAGCTGACGCCGTTGATCTTCTTGTTGTCCTTCGAAATCCTTTAAAAGTCATCGACTGTGACTTTAACAAAGGGGACAGGTTTTCTGTGGTGGAACTGTCCCCTAGGAGAGGGTGGACACATGGACAACTCCCCACCAGTCAACCCTTTTCCTCTTTCCACTGCAACGGCGACTGATCGATCCGCCTGATCGATCCTCCAAAACCCACTTTTCCTGTGGGCATAACAATGCTCATTCAGTGTCCAGAATATGTGTCTGAGGTCTATCATATGACCTCCTATTTTATCTTCCTGTGCTGAGCATCAACTGTCATTCAAATAACTCATCCTTCCTCTCTCTGTGAAGAAATGCAAGCAGGCAATAGTCCTTGAGAAGTATCAACAACCCGCCGAAAATCTTAACATCGAGTGTTCATAAAATAACACTGCCTTCTGTCACCATAACAACTTACAAGCTGCTCGTTGCTGTCTCCAACTCAGCAGAAATCCAAGAGTTAACCAGTTCTTTCTCGTTCCTTAAAGTGACAGTTCAACAGTTAGTCTTCGTCTCTCTCTCTCTCTCTCTTTCAAAACAAGATGTCGGTGTTAAATAACTCTCTCTCTCTCTCTTTTCAAGAGCACAGTTCATAGGGGTAATTCAGGACCCCGTCACACTCCCCTTCCTCAGAGCAAAAAAATTGACGAAGACGATTTTTTTTTGTCGAAATGTAAATTACAGAGTTTGTAACAATACCGGTAAAATCATCAGATGACAGAGCAAAAATGTACACAATTTCCAACTTAATATCTGGATAAATAATCAGCTATAATATTGTCAGTACTCTCACATGTTTAATTTTTAAGTCACATTCTTGCAATATCAGACTCCAGTTTAACAACCTTCTATTCTTATCCTTCATCTTAATTAGAAACACCAACAGATTAAAACCCATGTAAACCACAAGTGGTCTCTGGACAACAGAAAGAGTTCAAGGTTTTTTTTTTGAACATTGTTCTCAAAATGTTGTAAGGGCAGAATAAGTGCTAGTAATTCCTTTTCAACAGTTGAATAATTTTCCTGGTGTACATTAAACTTCCTTGAGAAATACGTTCAATGTCATTCACTCCTTCCTGTAACAGTAATGCCCCAGCAGCTTCGTCACTAACGCCAGTGGCTATAGAAAATGGCTTTGAAAAACCAGGTGCTTTGAGCACAGGATGATAACACAGGATGGTTTTCAGGCATTCAAATGCCTCCTGGCAAAGATCATTCCATACAGATCTTTCACTCTTTCCTAGGAGTTTTGTTAGGGGCAGAGCGATGTCAGCAAAGTTCTTACGTAACTTACAGTAATATCTAACTATTCCCAAAAACCTTCTTAAAGCTTCCTTGCCAGTCAGAACAGGAACCTCAGCAATAGCTTGAACCTTGGCCTGTACAGGAGCCAGTTGGCCTTGGCCTACTACGTAGCCAAGATAAATAACAGTAGCATGACGAAACTTACTTTTAGCGAGGTTCACAGTAAGATTGGCCTTGGAAAGTCTGTCAAACTGTTCTTCTACAGCTGCAATATGCTCTTCCCATGTGTCATTCCAGACCACTAAATCATTGATCTAAACCCCCATGCTTTCTAATCCTCCAATCACAGAATTGATCATTCTTTGAAATGTCCCTGGAGCATTTTTCATCCCAAAGTGTAAAACATAGTACTCATACAGTCTAGCCGGTGTCACAAATGCTGATATCTCTTTAGCCCTCTCTGTTAAAGGAAAACCCCAGTATCCTTTTAACAAGTCAATCTTAATAAGGCATTTAGCCTTCCCCATTCTATCAATACAGACATCCATTCTCTTTCCTTGTTCCTTCTTGTTTCTAATTTCTTCTTCAACCACTTTACTTTCCTCCAAGTTCACCCTGTGAAGATGCTGTTTCATGGGCTGGGCTGAATTGATAATGCTGTGCTGCACTGCACCCGTGCACCGTGTCAAAATGCCAATTAGACCTTACACTTGTTTTTGTGGTTTTGGGTCCAACTGATGGACTTATCAGTAATATTTACCAAAACAATGGAATTCTGACATTTTGGTGAAACTAGATGCAGTGGGTAAACATGTTTTTCCACTCCATTATCAAATCCCACGACTCCATTTTGTTCTATAACAATTCTTCCAGCTGCAGTTCTAGCAAACAAGAGTCTTATTTTGATTCGACCATTTTGTAAACTTTCCTTTGCAAGGACACAAAGCTTACTAAATCCCTTCCAGAATTCTCTGAGTAGGGTGAAAGGTCCTTTTTGCCTGTAACTGAATACAGGTTTCAACAAACTACACTCCAATGCCTTCGGAATCGAATCTCCAACAATAAATAAGAGGAGGGGAACCACCCTCATCCCAATTGTTCCCATTTCTCACACAACGTGCTTTAACCATGGTCTTAAGAGTTGAGTTGAGCCGTTCTAAGGCTCCCTTGGACTCTGTGTGATATGCAGATGACACCATGTGCTTAGCTTCCAATTCTCTAACTATCCCCTGGAATGTTCTCGAAGTAAAGTTACTGCCCTGGTCAAATTGAATTTCTTTGAACAGACCTACCAGTGTGTAAAACTTACTGAATGCTGTTACCACAGTCTTGGCCTTGATATTTTCAAAAGACACTGCGTCAGGGGACCTAGACACAGTACACATAGTTATTAACACATACTGATAACCAGCTGCAGTCTTTAGCAATGGGCCTACACAATCCACTATGACCCTAGGGAAAAGTTCACTAAAAGCAGATATCGGTTTAAGTAATGCGACTTGAATAACCTGATTAGATTTCCCCTCAACTTGACAGGTATGGCAAATCCTGTTACAATTCACAAGATCCTTTCTTAAACTAGGCCAGTAAAATTCCTTCACAATCCTATTCACTGTCTTTCTCACTCCATGAGGTCCACCTAAAGGCATACTGTAAGGCATGTTTAAAAGTTCAGCCCTGTAAACTTTCAGAACGACCACGTGACTTGCAGGCACAGTGGCTGGTCTCCACCTCCTCATCAACACCCCATCTTTAAGGTAATGTCCTACTGACTCTCTCTGAACCTCCTCTCCTGTGAGAGCTATCTCCTTTAAAGCCATCATTCCAGAATCTCACTTCTGTTCCTCTATAAGTTCCTTCCTCAATAAAGACAAACCTTTCTCATACATCTTACCCTCTAAGTCCTGCTGAAATCTGGAAGGTAGAAAAGTCTGTGTCACATTGTCATAATTTAAACCTCTGGTCTTGCTATCATAGGCCTCAACAGCAGCTTTGCTCATCAGCTGAATTTCTGAAACACTCTTATCTTGGAGAGGTATCAACATGCCTCCATTGTTTACTAAACTCAGCACCATCATCAGGCTTATGAGAACCATGTATACATCATGGAAGAGACCAAACAATCCACCCATCTGATTACGACATTCACTTTGATTTGCTTCCATAACATCACCCTGAATAACAACTTAACCTTGCAGGTGTTCAAATGTCCAAACAAAATTCTACAGAGTAGCACATCCTTTCTCAGCAGGCCTTTGTTCTGCAAGTAGGGTCAAAGGTCATGCAACCAATCCAACCTTTTCCAACACTTTATCCAAAAACCCAGGAACGGCACTTTTCCCATTACATTCAGCAACGCTGACCTCACCAATTTCCACCTCTTCACCGACTTTTAAAACACGGTCTAACACAAGTGACTGAGAATCCCCATATTCCACTGGTACCAAGGTTAACCCCTTATTCACTGAACCAAGATCATCTGACACAAAAAAACTGCATTCCTTTTCAACCAAGTCAGACACCTCAGACTTTAACTGAGCTTCAACACAAGGTTCAGAATCCTGTGAACTCACAGGTACTTCAACAACCTGAACATGTGAAATCAGAGCAGCTGCTTCTTCTGGGCTGTCATCACTTGTCCCAGTTTCACATTCAAGGTCACCTCAAACCTCCCAGCTATTCTCTAGCAAACTCTCATCTGGAGTAAACTCAACCTCGTGGGTTAAAACTTCTTCGTCTGCTTTCTTATCAGACCCCTGCAGGGTAGCGGCATCCTCTGCATCTGGGTATGCCCTTACGCCATTAAGAACACAACTTTTAAATTCATCACACAAAACAAGCCCTTCCGAGCTGCAAAAATCATCAGGGTCCGACACTAAAACTCTTTGCTGCAACCTCTCTATCTTTTCCAGCTCGAACTGCCTCTGCTTGTCTGCCACGTGATCCTCATGTTGCCATTTCTCCCTCTCGAGCAGTCTCTGCCTTTCTGCCTCTTCTCTCCGTTTTGCTGCCTCTTCTCTCTGTTTGTCTGCCTCCCTAGCCTCATGGATCCTTTGCTTTTCTGCGGCCTCAGCCTCGAGCTGTCTTAATTCCAATTTCAGTTTCAACTGAGCTTCAGCCTCAGTAGGTTTCCTTCCCACAAACAGCTCTAACGCCTCCTCATCAAACGTTCCCTGATCTATATAATGCTGGGTTATTATCGTCTGCATCTGAGCTTTCCTCATTATACTAGTCACCTTTAATTTTAACTTTTGAGCAATTCCCAACAGCCCAACCCTTGTAGCATCATCCAACGCTTCTGGGGTTGGTTCCAACAGAAACTCCTCAACACTAACATCCACTTCCTCTGTATTTCCACACAGCCAAATCAAAATGGATTTTCCCCAATCAACTCAAACCAGCCTCCCGACCAATTTCTTCGTATCGCGGACACAGGCCCCAATTTTGTCACGTACCCTGTGACGAGAATAAAGATCCAGCAGAGATGGAAAACACTTTGGAGTCCAGTATTGCTATAAACTAATAATATTTATTAGCAATTACGCAATACAGTAATATAAATGTAGATGAATCAAAAACAGGTTGGCAATGATATTATATATATAAGTAAGTATATCAGTAAATGTGGAAATATATGTAAGAAAAACCAAGCTTCTTTAAGTCTAGGGGTAAAAAGATACAGTCTTACGATGATGAGTACAGTTCAGTTCCGTTCAGTTCGTGGTGTTGAATTGAGTAGTGATGGAGAGAGAGAGAGGGAGAGATCTGAGTCTTCAGATGAGCTGATGCCGTCGATCTTCTTGTTGTCCTTCGAAATCCTTTAAAAGTCACCGACTGTGACTTTAACAAAGGGGATCGGTTTTCTGTGGTGGAGCTATCCCCCAGGCGAGGGTGGACACATGGACAACTCCCCATCAGTCAACCCTTTTCCTCTTTCCACTGCAAGAGCGACTGATCAATCTGCCTGATCGATCCTCGAAAACCCACTTTTCCTGTGGACACAACAATGCTCATTCAGTGTCCAGAACATGTGTCTGAGGTCTATCATATGATCTCCTATTTTATCTTCCTGTGCTGAGCATCAACTGTCATTCAAATAACTCCTCCTTCCTCTCTCTGTGAAGAAATGCAAGCAGGCAAAAGTCCTTGAGAAGTATCAACAACCCGCCGAAAATCATAACATTGAGTGTCCATAAAATAACGCTGCCTTTGGTCATCATAGCAACTTACGAGCTGCTCGTTGCTGTCTCCAACTCAGCAGAAATCTAAAAGTTAATCAGTTCTTTCTCATTCCTTAAAGTGACAGTCCAACAGTTAATCTTCATCTCTCTCTCTCTCTCTCTCTCTTTCAAAACAAGATGTCGGTGTTAAATAACTCTCTCTCTCTCTCTTTTCAAAAGCACAGTTAATAGGGGTAAGCGAGCACAGTTCATAGGGGCAATTCAGGACCCCGCCACACACCATTTTCTGTAAATTCTAGAAAATCCTAGAAGATCTGCAGTTTCTGAGAGATTCAAGCCACCCTGTCTGGCACCAACAAGCATTCCCCAGTCAAAGTCACTTAGATCACATTTCTTCCCCACTCTGATGTTTGGTCCATGCAGCAACTGAACTTCTTGACCATGTCTGCATGCTTTTCGCATTGAGTTCTGCCACATGATTGACTGATTAGATACATGCATTATTGAGCAGGTGTACAGGTGTAGCTAATAAAGTGACTACTGAGTGTACTTACACATATATAAAACACTCACTCTCACACACTTATCAACATCTCTTTTCCTCTTGGTCACTATGGATTAACGGTGTGTTTTGTAATAAATAACAATATGTTATGTTTTTTTGGGGGCCTTGGTCCATGTTGGGGATGTGGTAACCTCTAAAACAATAATATCTGAATAATAGACCTGAAGGCACACAGGCAACATTTTAGGAGCAACTTCTCCCCCTCCGTCACTAGATTTCTTATGCTCTTTTTTCGCACTACTTTTTAAATGTATTTTTTGTTGTAACTTTTAGTATTTTAATGTATTGTACTGCTCCAGCAAAACAATAAATTTCATGACATGGTGGTGGTGGTGGCACCTGTTAGTCTCGCGAGACCATGGATCTGTGCCTGGAAGGTCTTGCTTCAGTCTGTGTTGGTAGAGCAGCGTCTGTTGTGGCTGTAGAGGCCCACACGGGAGTAACTGTCTCGGCTGCATCGACTGCACTTGAAGGCGCTGTCCTCCGGTCTTATCTTGGTGCTGTTTTTCCGACGAGTGCGCTTTTCTTCAGCAGCAAGCCTCAGCTTCTCTTCTCCTCTTTTTAGACCTCTGCGTAGTTCCAGCCTCCAGCGAGAGCAATCGCTTGCGATGTCCTCCCACCTCTCGACGTTCATTTTCAGTGACTTCATGTCTCTCTTGCAAACGTCTTTGAAACGAAGATGGGGCCGCCCTTGTGCTCTCTTGCTGGAGGCCAGTTGCCCGTACAGCAGGTCTTTCGGGATCCTCCCATTTGACATGCGGTGTACGTGGCCCAGCCAGCGGAGATGGCATTGTTGGAGCAGGGTGAAGAGGCTGGGTATCTGGGCGCAGGCCAGGACCTCATTGATGGTGACTTGGTCAGTCCATGTGATGTCCAGGATGCATCTCAGGCGGTGAAAGTGGAAGGCGTTGAGACGCCGCTCTTGTCTGTAGTAGAGGCTCCAGGTCTCGCTGCCGTAAAGCAGTGTGCTGAGGATGCAGGCCCCGTAGACTGCAACTTTGGTGTGCATCATCAGCTTTCTGTTCTCCCAGACTCTCTTTGTCAGTCTGGCGAATGTTGAGGCTGCTCGTCCGATCCGTCTGTTGATCTCGGAGTCTAGGGAGAGGCTGTCCATAATGGTGGAGCCAAGGTATGTAAACTCGTGAACTATCTCCAGCTCGTAGTTGTTGATGGTAATGGCAGGGGGTGCTCAATGCCTTGGCCCAACACATTGGTTTTCTTCAGGCTGATGGTCAAGCTGAAGTCCTGGCAGACTCTTGCGAAGCTGTCCATGAGGCGTTGCAGTTGCTCTTCAGAGTGTGTTGCCAGTGCCACGTCATCTGCAAACAACATGTCCCTGATGAGTACTTCATGAACCTTGGTTTTTGCGCTCAGCCAGGACAGATTGAACAGCCTCCGGTCTGATCTGGTGTGGAGGTAGACACCATCAGTTGATGTTCCAAAGGCGTGCTTCAGCATGACTGTGAAGAAGATGCCAAACAGGCAAGCACACAGCCCTGCTTCACATCGCTGCGGATGTTGAAGGCCTCCGAAGAAGAGCCGTTGAACTGAACGACGCCCTTCATGTCTGTGTGGAATGACTGAACGATCCTGAGGAACCTCGGGGGACAACCAATCCTGGCGAGGATTTTGAACAGGCCGTCTCTGCTCACAAGGTCGAAGGCCTTCGTGAGGTCAATGAAAGCGACGTAGAGTGGTTGTCTTTGCTCTCTGCATTTCTCTTGTAGCTGTCGAAGGGAGAAGATCATGTCAATTGTGGAGTGCTCTGACCTGAAACCGCACTGAGACTCGGGATATACCCTTTCGGCTATTTTCTGCAGTCTGTTCAAGATCACACGGGCGAAGACCTTCCCAACGATGCTCAGCAAGGAGATTCCCCTGTAGCTGTTACAGTCGCGTCTGTCCCCTTTGTTCTTATATATGGTGACAATGTTGCAGTCTCTCATGTCTTGCGGCACTGCTCCCTCTAGCCAGCACTGGCACAGTAGTTCGTGCAGGTGGTTTAGCAGGACGCCCTTTGCGCATTTGATGGCCTCTGGTGGAATACCATCCAATCCTGGTGCCTTCCCAGTGGGCGGGCTGTCGATGGCTTTACTCAGCTCTTCAGCAGTTGGCAATGCATCCCGTTCCTCCATGACAGGCAGGCATTCCACGGCGTCTAGCACGCTGTCCGAGATGCTGCTTTCTCTGGAGAAGGGTTCAGAGTAATGCTCCACCCATCTCTCCATCTGCTTGCCTTTGTCGTTGATGGTCTCACCTGTAATGGTTTTCAATGGTGCTGTTTTGCTCTGGGTTGGCCCGATGGCTTTCTTGATCCCCTCGTACACTCCACGGATGTTGCCTGTGTGAAATAGTGACTGAATGCTTTCGCATAGTTGTAGTCAGTAGTCATTTGCACTGCGTCTGGCTGTTTCCTGGACCTTGCTTCTTGCTGTCCTCAGTGCTTGCAGTGTTGCCTGGGTGGGGTGGCGTTTATGCTCTAGTAGTGCAACACGCTTCACCTCGATGACAGCGGTGAGCTTACTTGAGCTCGCTTCAAACCAGTCCTGTGTCTTGCCCCGTTTCTTCCCAAAGGCCTAGAGCGCAGTGCTGTGGATAGAGTCCTATCTCTGTTGAGCATCTCCTTCTGGTGGATCTGCAAGGAGAGCATCCTCCAGTGACCTGATGAGCTCTGCAGCTTTGGCTGGGTGTTGTGTCTTACTGCTTGCCTGGAGGCTGAAGTCTGATCTTGCAGCAAACCAGAGAGTGATTCGTGTCGCAGTCGGCAATCTGAAAGGAGCAAGACATGAGCACGTTTCTCAGGTGACGGCATCTTGTGATTATCAGGTCTAGCTGGTGCCAGTGTTTGGAGCAGGGATGTCGCCAAGACATTTTGTGCTGAGCTTTGGTCTGGAAGTAGGTGTTGGTGACACACAATTCATGGATCATACAAAGCTCGAGCAGTCGTTGCCCGTTGTCATTCATGCTACCAATCCCATACCGCCCCAGGCAGCTTGGCCAGGAGTCGTGGTTGGCGCCCACTCTGGCGTTGAAGTTACCAAGTAGCAGCAACTGTTCCTGACTTGGGATCTCCTGTATCATCATTGACAGCTGGTCGTGGAACTTGCCCTTTGTGTCTTGTGTAGAGTAGGAGGTTGGGGCATAGACACTGACAAGGTTGACAGGCCTGTCGGATGTGTGGAGTCGAAGTGAGAAAATCCACTCCGTCCCTGTCTCGCCAGGCTCTACCATCTTCAGCAGCGAGTTCCTCATGGCAAAGCCGACACCATGCTCCCTGGTCTCGTCTGAGCCCTTCCCCTGCCAGAAGTCTCTTTCACGTAGGGTTCCCGATTCTGCGAGACGTGTCTCTTGGAGCGTTGCGATGTCCACTTGGAGTCTCGACAGTTCATTGTTAATCACTGCTGTCTTGTGTGTGTCGCTGATCTCCCGAAGGTCACCTGATATACCAGTTGTCATGGTCCGTATATTCCAGCATCCTAGTCTGAGTGCTGGCTTCTTTCTTTACCTTCAAGTTGTGCATGGTGCAGTGTTGACAGTCCGCAGTTTGGGCTACTTGTACCCCTAAGCCCCACGCACCCAGTGGAGTGGGCGGACTGTGGCGGGACAGCATCTAATTGGCTGGGGGCTGCCCAGCTTGAGACAGGCGGTAGCTGTCCAGTGAGACGCGATGGTCTCTCCCTCTGTCGAAAGCAACGCCTGGCGCCTTGCTCTACGCCAGTTGAGTGCAAGCTTATAACCGGTAGACTGCTGCTTTCCGTGTCGTGCCGTCGTGTTGAGGAGACACTGGAGTGTCCTCTCCAGGGCGCAGACCTGGGCAAGGTTGTATGGAAGACTGGCAGTTGCCCATGCTGCAAGTCTCCCCTCTCCACGACACCGATGTTGTCCAAGGGAAGGGCAAGGGCCGATACAGCTTGGCACCAGTGTCGTCGCAGGAGTTGCCAGAACGAGGTTCAAAGCAATGTCGGACTGACTTAGGGACTCCAGCTCCGGATTTGTCCTCAGGGTTTACTCCCGAAGCCTTTCCCATCAGTGGGTATGGCCGCAAGGCAGCGGAGGTTTGAAATCAGAGTTACCCTCTCTTAGATGGACTACCATCCCAGGCTGATGAGCTCCATCTACCCAAAACACTGGTTTTAAGGCGCCAGGACCCACTTTTGCCCCTTCTCCTGTCAGTAGAAACAGTTCCGCCGGGCTTAGAGGCTAAGCCACACGAGAAGGCCAGGAGTTGGACTTAGTTGTCAGAGGGTATTTGAGGCACATGCCATGAGGAGCACTTTTAGGTAGTGGGAGCTTGTCCCCACTACCACTTCTCAGCTTGACAACCTTGGAACATATGTCAATAGTAAATCTGATTCTGAGATCTGAAGGCCACCAGGAGTTTCAGGACAAGGATGTGCACCGTATTCTGGTACGGCAGTTCCAATGTACCGGACTGTAAGAAGCTGCAGAGATCAGTGTATTCATCTCAATATGTCATGGCCACATCCTTCCCCATCATCAAAAGCATCTACAGTACGTGAGGTACTGCCTCAAGAAGGCAGCGTCCATCATCACAGATCCTCACCATCTGGGCCACGCCATTTTCTCACAGCTACCATCGGGCAGGAGGAGCATAAATCTGAAGTCTCACTCCAATCGGTTCAAGAACAGTTATTCCCGTTTAACCATTTGATTCATGAATCAGCCTGCACAATTTGAATCAGTAGTACCACACTGGCACTTTGCACTACACTGGACTTGTTTCTTTTAGAGGTACAAAGACATTTTTTCTGAGAGGAGGGTGCTGTAACTGGGGTTTTCTGCCCCAATAGGTAGTAGAAGCTGAATCACTAGAAGTATTTAACTAACACTGCAGTTCGTTAAATATTTGATAGATTAAAGAATATAAAGGTAGTGAGAAACGGCACAGAAGAGGAGATGAGACCAGCATAAATCAGCCTTGATCATAGTAAGTGGAGAAGCAGGCTTGAAGGGCCTCATGGCCTGCTCCATCATCGGCAAGTGTTTCCCCATAATCAGTGATATCTTCTGAAGGTGATGCTTCAAAATGGCAACATCCTACGTTAAGGACCCCCACTACCCAGGGCACGCCTGCTTCTCATTAATATCAGCAGGGAGGAGTTACAGGAACCTGAATGCACACACTCAATATTTTAGTAACAGCTTCTTCCCCTCCACCTTCAGATTTCTGAATGGTTCGTGAACTACCTCAATAACTACCTCTCTTTTTTGTATATTTCTTGTTGTAACTTTTATTTTTTGTGTATTGCACTGTACTTCTGGTACAAATGTGAATATCACGACATATGTTAGTGATAGTAAACCTGATTCCAATTCTATTTTCTTGTGTTCTTATGTGAAGGAAGTCCAAACATACCGCGGGCGTATTCCACAACAGTGCCAGCATCATAAAAATAACTTGCATTTAGGCATATACTTTTGATCTTTATATTTTCTTAAAGAAATTGTTGTTGTTGGTTGTATAATTATCTTGATTAACAGCATGGCTCTCTGGTCTTGGCTCTTGGTTGTGTTCACTTTGCCTCAAGGCTTTTGCATCCCGCTGAAGTATTTTGTTTTGTTGGGGGTTTCTGGAGTGGAAGTTAATCTGGGTGTTGTTTTTTATAAACTTGCCTGTGGCTAGCAATGAAATGAACTCGCATGAACAGAGCAAGACATTTCAGGAGTTTCCTCTAAAAGACGAGAGGCAGCACTAGAACTGTCTCTGGTTTCCAGCAGACTCGTTCACAGCCTTGACGTCCATTGGCTGACCTGAAGTCTCCCAGAGTTCCACACTTCTCCATTTGGCTTCCTAATTAAGTCTAACATTTGCTGAGTTGCAGCTCATCAAGCCACACAATTGATTTAATGTTTTCAGCTAACCAACTTCTCTGATATATCAGTCGATTCCTAAGGTCACTGTTCTGCCCACATGTTTCTTGCTGCACTGAAAATCTTTGAAGTTACTGTGCAATCAATTGGATCCTTTTGCATTTTCTCCCATGGAACACGCCGTGCAAGCTAACTCTTCTGTAAGAGAGAAGAGATATCACAGCCTCTGCACAACAAGCTTGGTCTTAAATCTAATAAGCAGGCATGGCATTAAGAATGAACCTCGTCATTCGGTGAATCTTAATGATCCTCAGTGAAATCACTATTTAAGTCAGATTCTGATTAATTTATATATCATACTGTATGTATGATGAAACTGCCTCTCAGGTGGAATTCTTGTGTTCTTGAAAAATAGTTGGACAAGAAATCTGCCACCCACACCCAGTCTGGTGTATAAATGGCTCCAGACTGTGGTTGATCATCCCCATGAGTGGGGGCAATTATGGAGAGAAAATAAAAGATGGCATTATTGCCAGCAACACCAACATCCCATAAGCAAATACCAAAAGGTTACAATTATTTATTATTTATTTCTATTTAGGGATGTGTCGGCGCGTGGCCAAGTGGTTAAGGTGGTAGTCTAGTGATCTGAAGGTCGCTAGTTCGAGCATCAGCTGAGGCAGCGTATTGTGTCCTTGAGCAAGGTACTAACCACACATTTCTCTGCGCTGGCACCAGTGCCAAGCTGTATCGGCCCTAGTGCTGTTCCCTTGGACAACATCAGTGGCATGGAGAGGGGAGATGGCAACTGTCGGTCTTCCATACAACGTTACCCAGGCCTGCACCCTGGAAATCTTCCAAGGCGCAAATCCATGGTCCCACGAGACTAACGGATGCCTATTATTATTATTTAGGGATATAACATGATAACGGACCCTCCTAGCCTAATGAGCCCGCGCTCCCCAGTTACACCTATGTGACCAATTAACCTACTAACTGGTACATCGTTGGACAGTGGGAGGAAACCAGAGCACCTGGAGGGAGGCTACATGGTCTCAGGGAGAACGTGCAGACTCCTTACAGATGGTGGCATGAATTGAACCCAGGTCACTGCTGGTGTAATTGTGTTACGCTAACTGCTACACTACTGTGTCACCCAAGTGTAAAGGGTAAATCTCTTAATTACCCAAATATGCGAAGCAGATAGACCCAAGTCTAGGCTCTGTAATAGTGTTATGCTAACCTACGGTGTAATGGCCTTCATCAACCATGGGATTGAGTTCAATAGCTGAGAGGTAACGCTGCAGCTATATAGGACCCTGGTCAGACCCCACTTGGAGTACTGTGCTCAGTTCTGGTCACCTAACTACAGGAAGGACATGGAAACTATAGAAAGGGTGCTGAGGAGATTTACAAGGATGTTGCCTGGATTGGGGAGCATGCCTTATGAGAATAGGTTGAGTGAACTTAGCCTTTTCTCCTTGGAGCGACAGAGGATGAGAGGTGACCTGATAGAGGTGTATAAGATGATGAGAGGCATTGATCTTGTGGGTGGTCAGAGACTTTTTCCCAGGGCTGAAATGGCTAACATGAGGGGGCACAGTTTTAAGGTGCTTGAAAGTAGGTACAGAGGAGATGTCAGGGGTAAGTTTTTACACACAGAGAGTGGTGAGTGCATGGAATAGGCTGCCGGCGACAGGGGTGGAGACGGATACAATAAAAGACTCTTGGGTAGGTACATGGAGCTGAGAAACATAGAGGGTTATAGGTAACCCTAGATAGTTTCTAAAGTAATTAAATGTTTGGCACAGTATTGTGGGCTGGAGGGCCTGTATTGTGCTGTAGGTTTTCTATGTTTCTATGTTTCTAACTGCTGTGTTACTATGCCGTCCAAATGTAAAAGTGTAAATTTCTTAATTGGTTCAAACTTGTGAGGCAGAGATACCTACTGTTTGAGAGAAACAGCAAAGAACAGTCATGCATATTATGTTGTAATACCTCAACATATCTCATGATATCATTTGTGTGTTGCTCTTTTTATCTCATGATAATTAGGTTTGTTTAAATAAAACCATTTTGGAAGTGGTTTCTAGAAGGAAATGGGTATGAAAGTGAGTAGATGGACAGAGAATGCAAGAATGTATCTCTTCCACTCAGTCTTTGGGTTGTGGTAAATGGATGGATGGTTATGGATAGTGAGCATTGATATAGTGAAGGAAGTAAAGGATAGAATAGTGTGTGGGTGGTTTGGATGGAGATAAGATGAGGCAGAATTTGTGTTAATAACGAGGGAAGAAGATCACAAGATGGGGAGGAATAAGGAGCCACCATTCCTCTGCAACCCCACCAATGGTGCAGCTGAGAGCTGAAAGACTTCCTTTCCTTCTCCCCTTTAGGATAAAATACAGATAGGGCAGAAGAATCCTAAGAGTGGAGGTTAGGAAAATCTTCTAGTCAAAATTTCAAATGGTGTTTTGACACATTTCCTTGAAAATAGGAACATAAAGTTTAATAAAGTAAATCATATCGCACCTCCCTATCCAAAGGTTTTCTATTCTGTCAAAATTCATCAGCCTGAAATATCTCTCTCTCTCTCTCTCTCTCTTTATTTCTCACTCTCTTTATATCTCTATTTCTCTCTTTCAACTTTCTCTGTCTTACTCTCCCTTTCTTTCCCTCTCCTCTCTCCCCCCTCCCCTCCTCTCCTCCTCTCCTTCCACTCTCTCTCCTTCCCTCCATCCCACTCTCCCCTTCCCTCCCCATCTCCCCCTCTCTCTCCCATTTTCCCCCTCTCCTTCTCAAGCCCTCTCTTCTTCTCACCCTCTCTCTCCCTCTGAACCCCTCTCTCCATTTCATCCCCTCTCTCCCTCTCTCCCTGCCTGCCCCTCTTCCTCTTTCTCCATCTCCTTCTCCCTCTGCCTCTCCTCCTCCCTCTCCCTTTCCACTTCTCTCTCTCTCCATCTCTTCTTCTCTCTTTCTCTCCATCTCTCCTTCTCCCTCTCCCCTCCTTTTTCTCTTCTCTTCCCTTTCTCTCTCCTCTCTCTCCTTTCACCCTCCCTCCATCTTCCTTTCCCTTTTCCTCTCCCTCTCTCTCTCAATCTCACCCTCATTCTCCCTGCCCATTCCTCTCCTTCTTTCTCTCCATTTCTCCTTCTTCTCCCTCTCCCACTCTCTTCCCCTCCCTCTATCCTCTCAGCCCTCTCTCACCCTCTCTTTCTCCACTCTCCGTCCCTCTCCCTCTCTCCTCTCTTCCTCTCTCCACACCCCACTCTTTCTCTTTCTCTCTCCAAACCCCCTCTTCTCTTTCCCCCCTCCCTCTCTTGAGTGATATACAGGGTGTTTTCAGCACTTTCTATGTTCATCTACATCTACGTCTTGCTCTTTAAGCACTTGATGCCAGCTCCTGTCACAATAATAAAATCCAAAAAGATTTCCTTTGTTCAGTTTTGTATTTGATGTAGTTCACAAGTGAACTGGAATCAAACAGACTATTCTTATTCCCACTACACACATTACCAGTTAACAGCAGAGACGCAGTAATTTGTTACAGAAACATCTCTTTGATGAATATGCCATTTATACACATCCGTTAACTTACTCTCAGATGGGAATGATCGTTCTGTTGATAATACGACTGCATAAGAGCAGCAGTTTCTCATTTGTAACCTGTTACTGCTAAACTCCTTCTGAAACTCTCTAGCCCTCTCTCTCTCTAGTCAAAAGCTGCTGTCTTTCATCAAATCATTGGTCATCCATTCCAATATCTTCTAGATTTGGCCATTTTGGTTTTCTTTGTACTTGTCTCTGTGCAAATTGCAGTTAAAAGTCATTTTGCATGCAGTAGATTGTGTTTGAAGCATTTCCGAATTACTCAGCAAGCCTATGGAAATTTACTTACTTTGTGATACCTCATTGAACAAGCCCCTCTGGCCCAATCAGCCAAGCAGCCCAAGCCACCTATTTACTAATACTAGCCTAATCATGGGACAATTTATAATGACAAATTCATCTATTCACTGGGACGTCTTTGAGTTATGGAGGAAAGCGGAGCACCCAAAGGAAACCCACATGGTCACAGGGACAATGTACAAACTTTTCCACGGATGCTGTCCGACCTGCTGAGTTCCTCCAGCGTGTTGTGAGTGTTGCTTTGACCCCAGCATCTGCAGAGTATTTTGTGTTTACAAACTCCTCACAGTTGGCGCTGAAATTGAACGCTGAACTCTGGAATCTCCCAAGCTGTAATAGTATCGTACTAACCTCGAGGCTACCATGATACCCTAAATGAGCTCAGGCACATCTGAGTGAGGTTCACCTTAGGTGATAATTGCTCAATATTAGTCAGACAGCTGATGACCCCACAAGTTGCAGAGCAGAGTTTTACTCCAGAGTTAGGAGAAATGGGAAAAGAAGATAAAGATGAACGTTATTTGTCATATGTACATCAAGATATTGAAACATACAGTAAAATTCGTTTGCATTGAATCAAATCAGCAAAGATTGTGCACGTGTTGCAACACTTCCAGGCTAACATAGCAAGCCTGCAACCCACTACCCTAACTGTACATCTTTGGAATGCGGGAAGAATCCAAATGAAATTAGAGCAGGTAAAGGGAATCCTACACTGTGAATGTTCACAGGGTATATAAAAAAAACAGGAGCACGTCATGCAGGGGTGTGGAGTGTGACTGCAATCTATCATAGTCCACCACGGAGTAAAGCCCTCCCCACCTTTCAGCACATCTACACAGAGCTCTGTCGCAGGAAAGCAGCTTCCATCATCAAGGACCCCCACCATCGAGGCGATGCTCTCTTCTCGCTGCTGCCATCAAGAAGAAGGTATGAGAGCCTCAGGACTCACACCACCAGCTACAAGAATAGTCATTACCCCTCCACCATCAGGCTCTTGAACCAGAGGGTATAATTTCACTCAACTTCACTCGCCCCATCAGTGAAATGTTCCCACAACTTATGGACTCACTTTCAAGAACTCTTCATTTCATGTTTTTCACTCTTATTGCTTACTTATTTTTTATTATTTTTTTTTTCTCTTTCTCTCTGTATTTGCACAGTTTGTTGTTTTGTTTTTCTGCATGATGATGTTTTGTCCGCTCTGTTGGATGCAGTCTTCCGTTGCTTCTATTGCGTTTCTTGTATTGACTGTGAATGCCAGCAAGAAAATGAATCTTAGGGTTGTATATAGTGACTTATTTTGATAATAAGTTTATGTTGAACTTTAATCTTTGCAATAGGACTCTACAGTGATAACGACGCCCTGCAGGAGCTATGAACCATATAACAGATCCTAGTTTAGTGTACCTTCCTTTCCTGGGTGCAAAATACTCTGTCACATCTTGGTAACTTTTGGTCAATTTTATGAACTTTTATGAAGTCCCAACTCAGTGTTAGCTCTGGACGACACAGTGATTTAACACGTCAATGAGAAATCAAATCTAATTCTTAGGCAAAGGTCAAAGTCCTCAAGAGTTTTTGTAAAAGGACATGCCTTGAGGTTACTATCAATAAAACTAACATTTTAGTATGGCTTTTAAGAACAAAAATTTCATTTTTAATGCCATCAATAATTGTCATTTTATTAAGAATAAGGTTAGTTTTATGTCTCCTGGCAGTTGATGAAGTACATTTGTTCCAGTTCATTTATCTAAAATTGTTTACAGACCTTGATATTAAACCTAACAGATCATTCTACTGTAAACTATTTTATTCATTTATTTCATTTTACTTTATTGTCGCCAAACAACTGATACTAGAGCGTACAATCATCATCGCGATATTTGATCCTGCGCTTTGCGCTCCCTGTGGTACAAATCAATAGTAAGTAGTAAAAATTTAAATTATAAATCATAAATAGAAATTAGAAAAGGGAAAGTAACGTAGTGCAAAAAACCGAGAGACAGGTCCGGATATTTGGAGGGTACGGCCCAGATCCGGGTCAGAATCCATTCAGCAGTCTGATCACAGTTGGAAAGAAGCTGTTCCCAAATCTGGAATCTTTAAAATTTTTATTTAAAATTCAGTGTGGAACAGGCCCCTCACACCCAAAAGGCCGCACCCCCGAGCAACCCACCAATTTAACACTAGCACAAACACAGGACAGTTTACGATGTCTGATTGAGCTACTAACTCCTCCATGGAGAGTCCCAAGCCAAGCTGCGAAAGGGGGAGGGTTGAGCATGGGGCCAAGAACCCCGTCCCATAAATACTCAGTGCTACAAAAACACCGACAGAAACTTCAAAGACCTCGTCACTGGGAGAGGAAGGATCTTCAAGGATGGGCTACACCTGAGGGCAAATTTGAAAGACTGACCCAGGACAGAGAACGCTGGTGAGCTGCATTAGAGGTGATGGGCTTAAGAAGAAGAAGAATTAATTTACTAAGCAGTATGTCTTTAGACTGTGGGTGGAAACCAGAGCACCCGGAGTAAACCTATGCAGTCATGGAGAGAATATTACAGAATAATTGAACACCGACACCCTGAGTTGTAATAGCATCATGCTAACCATTATGCTACCATCGTGCCCTGGAGTAATTTCTTTTGTGTGTGAATCTGTGTGGTGCTAGAACATACTAATGGATTCTACAAGTATCAAAGACTAGTAATAGAGTCACAGAGCACTACAGCACAGAAAGAGGCCCTTCGGTCTGCTCCGTGCCAAATTGCTATTCTGCTTAGTCCCATTGACCTGCACCCTGTCCGTAATCCTCCACATCCCTCTCACTCATATACTTATCCAAATCCACCACATCCACCACTCCTGCTGGCAGCTCGTTCCACACTCTCACCACCCTCTGAGTGAAGATGTTCCCCCTCGTTCCCCTTAACATTTCACCTTTCACCCTTAACCCATGACCTTTAGTTCTAGCCTCACCCGACCTCAGCGGAAAAAGCCTGCTTGCATTTATCTTATTTGTATCCATCATAATTTCGTATGCCTCTATCAAATCTCCCTGCATTCTCCAACGCTCCAGGGAATAATGTTTATTGATAATAAGAATACTTAACACTTGTTTTCATACCATTGTATTCCAGTTACAATTTCCATGTAGGTATATCATCTAGATCTCTCATCCAATGAAATGGTATTATTGGAACCAAGGGGTTGAATATGCAATTAGCAGGGGCTCATAAGGTGGGATAGGAATTTAGGGTAACGCTCACAAAATCCTAGAGGTATTCAGCAGGTCAGGCTGCATCTATGGAGAGGAACAAGCACTTGACACTTAGGGCTGAGACCATACATCAGGATGGGAAAGGAAAGGGAAAGAAGTCAAAAATAGGAGGTATTGAGGAGGGGAATGAGTACAAGCTCAAAGATGATAGGTGAAGTCAAGTGAGGGTGAAGGTAGGCGCGAGGGGGGAGGGAGAATGAAGTGAGAAGCTGGGAGGTGATAGTTGGAAAAGATAAAGGGCTGAAGAAGAAGGAATCTGATAGAGGAGGATACTGGACCATGGGAGAAAGGGAAGGACGGAGTACACCAGAGGATGGTGATAGGCAGATGAGGTGTAGAGGAGGTGTAAGAGAGGAGTCAGAATGGAGAATGGAAGAGGAGAGACAGAGGAGGGAGGAGAAATTATCAGAAGTTGGGGAAATGGATGTTTATGCTGTCGGGTTGGAGGCTACCCAAATGGAATAAGATGTGTTATTCCTTCAGCCTGAGAGTGACCTTATGGAGGCAGTAAAGGAGGCCATGTCAGAATGGAGATAGGGGAGTGGAGTTAAAATGGTTGGTCAGATTTGATTAAGAGGTATGCAGGGTGCTGGATATATTCCAGGTATACTGTGCACTCTCAAAGTATATTCCTCCTAAGCCTCAGCACTGGCAGATCCTGATCTTCCTTTCCTGGCCCATGCAATTGAAGCATGAGGGAGAGGGTGAGGGAGAGAGGGAGAGGAAGAGGAAAATGAAGAGTGAGAGGGAAGAAAAAACAGATTAAATTCAATTACAACACACATAATATGCTGGAGGAACTCAGCAGGTCAGGCAGCATCCTTGCAGAGCAGGGGTTCCCAACCTGGGGTCCACGGACACTTTGCTTAATGGTATTGGTCCACGGCATCAAAAAGGTTGGGGACCCCTGATGTAGAGGAATAAACAGTCTGGCTCAGTCCCTTCATCAAGATTTGAAGGCAGCACAGTAGTGCAGTGGTTTGTACAACACTTTACGATACAGGTGACCTAGGCCAATACCTGCCGCTGCGTGGAAGGAGTTTGTATGTTCTCCCCGTGACCATGTGTGTTTCCTCCGGGTGCTCCGGTTTCCACTCATGGTCCAAAGAGGGGCTGGTTGGTAGGGTAATTGGCCCTTGTAAATTTCCCCGAGATTAAATCAGGAGATTGATGGACAGCATGGATCAAAGGGCTGGAATGGCTGTATCTCAATAAAATAAAAAAAACAAAATAAAGGATGGCATCCTGAAATGTCGACTGTCTATTCCTCTCCATTGATGCTGCCTGAGCTCCTCCAGCGTTCTACGTGCACTGCTCGGGATTCCCAGCAGCTGCAGAATCTCTTGTCTTTACAAAATTCAATTGTCAATTACAGAAAAAAATGTAAATGGGAGGGATGGCAGGTGAAGTAGAATTTATGCTGATTGGCGCATAGAAAATCAGAGCATGTGTGGAGACACACACACACACACACAGATATCACGTATTTTCCATTTATCAGTTGTGACCAAACTGCTCTCTTTAGATTGTTACTGGTTGAGATATAAATGAGGCTGTAGTTATCAGGAGGAGGCCATATATAAATATCCCTCACTGTAATTCCTCTGGTTTAACAGTGGCTTTGATCCCATTAACTTATTCCTTATCTTCCAGTACACAAGGGAGAGCTACTAATAACTACATAGGTCCATTCAGAATTCCCTGAAAGGCAGAGGGTGAATTGCCCATCCCCTTGAGCAATTTTGCTAAAGATCAGCTCCTTCCATGACTGGTTGGGACTGAGTTGCTCTTCCATGGGCTTGAATAAAAAAACTACACGGTCTCTGGCACCATTCATCATCTTTAATCTTAGAGTGGGGGATGTTTTAAGTACCTTTTATGAAGACAGATAGATCAAATCAGCTACTAGGTAGATGAGTTTGTCCTTTTTGTCCTTCTTTCATCTTATATTTAACCAGAGTTAACATCCATACTGTACATTTCATGGTCCTGCATTTATATTGTAATATATATCCAACGTCCTGCAGCCAACATAATTGTATTCGGAAAATCAATTACTTTTGATCGTGTCAAAGCACTTGTTCTGGCCCCATGCTGTGTACTGCCAGAAACCTTGAGATATCTGGGGGACTGCAGCCAGATAACTGTCGAGCTACAGCTCCTGCCATGAAGGAAGAATTCTTCACACAAGAACGATTCTGTTATTTTGTTCGGTCATTCTCTTCATGACTTGAGATTAAATGCATGTCATAGTGAGAGCCTTTCTAAATTTGTAGAATGTTTCCATCCACCCAGAGTTAGGAGACAAACACATTTAATATGTCCCTTCATCCTAAAGTTGCCACCAAGAATGAGCATTAAGTACATATACTAAATCTATGCACATAAGGTACCTACCTTATATATTTATATTTATTATGTTTTTTTGTTTTTTAAATTATTCTGTTGTCTTATTTATTTTGGGGTTTTTTTGCTGCATCAAATCCAGAGTAAGAATCATTTTTTTTCCTTTTACTTTCGTGTACTGGAAATGACATTAAACAATCTTGAATCTTGAATCATTATCACACTCAGAATCAGAATCAGGCTTATTATCACTGACAAATGCCACAAAATTTGTTGTTTTATGGCAGCAGTACAGTGCAATAATAAAAAATTACCATGAGTTAAAATCGGAAATGCATACAAAATAAATAGGTAATGCAAAATAGAGCAAAATAGGGAGGTAGTGTTCGTGGGCTCTTGGACCATTCAGATATCTGATGGCAGAGGGGAAGAGGCTGTTTCTAAAATGCTGAGTGTGTATTTTCAGGCTCTTGTACCTCCTGCCTAATGGTAGTAATAAGAAGAGGACATGTCCTGAATGCTGAAGGTTCTTACTGATGGATGCTGCCTTTTTGAGGCATCACCTTTTGAAGATGTCCTCGATAGTGGGGAGACTACTGCCCATGATGGAGTTGGCTGAGTTTACAACTCCCCACTCTATACACAATTTGTCGCTTGGTGTAATTATTCCATTTATATAGCATACATTTATTACCTTGGACAGTCCCATGAGCTTTGCAACCAGTGAAACACATTCAATGATGCTGTTATTGCTATTGAGGAAACATATATACATGGCAATATCCCAAGCACAGCAAAGTGCTTAAACAAAAGACCTTTACAGTCTTGATAAGCAAACGGGTGATAAGTTACCAAGAACGAGTGGGAAAATGGAATTGGGCAAAGACCATCTCAACCACAGACCCCTACATTTTTGAAGGGGCCGAGTGGCCTACTCTTGCTCCTAAATCATGTGTTCACAAATAGGATCTTCTTAACCTGACTCAGGGAAAAAAAAAACATTGGTCATATTATCAGGATGAAAGGTTTGCCTTGCTTGATTTGTTTGAACAGGTCAGACCTAAACACAGCAATACAACACACAGCAATACAACACACAGTAATACAGCAGACAGCAATACAACACACAACAATACAACACACAGCAATACAACACACAGCAATACAACACACAGCAATACAACAGACAGCAATACAACAAACAGCAATACAACACACAGTAATACAACACACAGCAATACAACACACAGCAATACAACACACAGTAATACAGCAGACAGCAATACAACACACAACAATACAACACACAGCAATACAACACACAGCAATACAACAGACAGCAATACAACAAACAGCAATACAACACACAGTAATACAACACACAGCAATACAACACACAGCAATACAACACACAGTAATGCAACAGACAGCAATACAACAAACAGCAATACAACACACAGCAATACAACACAAGCAATACAACACACAGTAATACAAGAAGTTGCAGAGAGCTGCTTCCCACCATTGACAGCCTCCACAGGAGGCGCTGCCTCGAGAAGGCAGTGTGTATCATTACGGATCCCACCGTCTAGGTCATGCCCTCTTCTCATTGCCACCATCAGGCAGGGGCAGGAGATACAGAAGCCTGAAGTCCCACAGCACTAGGTTCAGGAGCAACTACTTTCCTACAATAATTAGGTTAATGAATCAACATGCACAACCCTAACTCTACCTCAGCAATGGAATAATACAGGCCACCTCTTCCAATACTATGGACTTGCCTTCTTTTGTGTCTTTGTGTTTTGATCTTGGTTTTGCATGGCCTTTTTTTATTGTATGATAAAACTCCATGTAAATTTATGTATGATTTATATTTTGTGTTTTGTCTGTACTAACACTGCAAGGTTTCATTATACCACTCCTGTGCACCTGACAATAAACCTGACTTGACTTGAACTATTCTTCTGAAGATTACAGGGTGAATGAGGAAAATAAATTGCAGAGTGAACTGAGGGTAGAATCAATTCAGCCTTCAGGATGGATTCAGGCCTCCATCACGAAGGATCCTCACCATCCAGGACATGCCCTTTTCTGATTCCTACTACAAAGGAAGCTGAAGACACACACTCAACGTTTCGGGAACAACTTCTTCACTGCCATCAGATTTCTGAACAGTCCATGAACCCATGAATCACACTATCTAGCTATTCTTGAACCTCACTAGCTTGCTCTCGTTTTGCACTCTTTTTTATATATTTCTTATTGTAACTTATGTAATGTTTAATGCATAACTGCTGCTGAAAATGAACAAGTGTCATGGTATACGTCAGGGATAATAAAACCTACAGTACTGTGCAAAAATCTTGGGCACATATATGTAGCTAGCATGCTTAAGACTTTGGCACAGTACTGTATTTGTCAGTGTGGAAGGAGAGCAAGTTTGTAAATATGACGGGAGAAAAGGATGTTGGAAATGGTGAGGGTGGAGTGCCATGGGAGGGGTGCGGGATTGGTGGCAGAGAGGGAGTGCCAGGGGTGGTGGGTGGCACTGGTGCAGACACATCCAGTCCTGGGACACCAGGCATGGACATTCGATTCCAAACAACTGGTTTACTGAACATTACAAAATGTCTCTGGTGCTTCCTGCTCCCTCCCCTCTCCCTTCCCCTTTTCCCAACCACGATTTCCCTCTCCCTGCCCCCTTCCCACTCTCAGTCCACAATAGAGACTCAAATCAGAAACAGGTTTATCATCATTCACGTATGTCTTCATATTTGTTTTTTTCTGTGGCAGCAGTGCAGTGAAATACATAAAATTACTACAGTACTGTGCAAAAATCTCAGGCACCTAGCTGCATATATGTTCCTAAGACTTTTGCAAAGACTGTAATTTTGATTCTAATTTGAAGGGCCCAAGTGTCTACCCCTAGTCCTATCCCTCATGTGCTTAGAAACACTCCCTGTGCCTTTGTACCGTGACATGCCGCACCATTTTCTAAAGCTGAAGGAACAAGTAGTGGCTTGACCTATCATCTCATCATCTCCAGCAGTGCTGTCCTTCCTCAGTAATGAGCCGTGCTCAAAGCTCCACGGTGGACTTGAACTCATCGAGAGGAGTGCACCCCACTGAGCCCCAGCACTCCGGTTCTTCATCGGGAAGCTGTTTGGTCTTGTGAGTGATGAAGGTTTCAAAGCTGCAGAGATACAGAAAATTAGCTTCACATTTCTTCATTTGTCAAATGCTCACGTTTGCATCTCAGCACCGCACTTTACATCAAATCCTGGACAGTTTGTTAAGCAGAGGAAGGAATGAATATGTGTATGGTCATGATGTTATTCTACGATGAGTGTTTTTAAAATAACATTTTCTATTCAGTGGAATTATGAATGACATAGTGTAGAATTTTGAATATGATCATTACTGCTAAATTAAAGCAGGGTCGAATGGTTTATGAGTAAAAAATCACCTGAAAGGGATATCTGAGAAAGGAAAACAACAGGAATTCTGCAGATGCTGGAAATTCAAGCAACACACATCAAAGTTGTTGGTGAACGCAGCAGGCCAGGCAGCATCTGTGGGAAGAGGTGACTGCACCTCTTCCTACAGATGCTGCCTGGCCTGCTGCGTTCACCAGCAACTTTGATGTGTGTTGCTCTGAGAAAGGAATGGGTTTTGGAAAAGTGGTGGAAGTAGGAAAGTATGTTCAGAATTTAGCCCAGTCCATCACACAAGATAGCCTCCAATGATTCCATCTGCACTTCCCCCTGCCTCAAGAAAGTAGCCAACATGATCACATACCACTCACCTCCAGGCCATTCTCTCTTCTCCCCTCTTCCACGGCTCGAGAACAGGCAGCACCAGACTCAATGACAGCTTCTTTCCCACTGTCATCAGATTCAAAGGGAATCAGGATCAGAATCAGGTTTAATATCATCAGCATATGGCATGAAATTTGTTAACTTTATGGCAGCCGCACAATGCAATACATAATGATATAAAACTGTGAATTACACTAACACGAGGAATTCTGCAGATGCTGGAAATTCAAGCAACAAACATCAAAGTTGCTGGTGAACGCAGCAGGCCAGGCAGCATCTCTAGGAAGAGGTACAGTCGACATTTCAGGCTGAGACCCTGAGTATTACACTAATTACACTAAGTATACATTTATGAGATACCTGTAGTTAAATAAGTAGTGCAAAAATAAAAATAAAAAATGTACTGAGTTAACGTTCGTGGGTTCAATGTCCATTCAGAAACCAGATGCCAGAGGGGAAGATGCCGTTCCTGGGTCGCAGAGTGTGAGCTTTCAGGCTCCTGTACCTCCTTCCTGATGTTAGCAACGAGAACAGTTTCTGGAGGTGGCTCTGCCCCTGTGCATGGACTTTGGGGACAAAAGTTACCAATGGCTGTGCCTGCTGAACACGGAATCCAGAGCAATAAATGGGCTGCTGGAAAAACTCAACAGGACAGGGAGCATTTGTGGAGAGAAATGAATGGTCGACATTTCAGGCCGAGACACTTCACTTGGACTGATTTACCTTATTGCTGGCCTGAACTTCTCTTTTCTGTCTGGACACTATAACCCCCGACTATTTAATTTAGTGAAAATGGGGAGTGCATTAAAATATGACACAATATCAATAGCTATAATCTCTATTGAGTACCTGTAACAATAAACTATGCTCCAGTTTATCGAACTCCCTGCTTTGTCACTGGTCTGACAGCATGTGATGATTGCTATTTACAGCTAGCTTTAAGGTGCAGAGCCTGCAGAGATTGTGGTTATTGGGAGATGATGCTATGTTTTGGTCCACTGGCCCCGTTTTTCCAATTACTCCAGGCCTTTCCTACCTGCATGAACTGGGTGAAAATGCAATTTCTAAACCCCTCACCCCAAGTCTCATCTCCAAAAGAGGGCAGAGAACAGATTCCTTCAAGTGCAGCTGATCCAGCACAGGTGACCTCCATATTGCAGATGTTCAGATTATGGAAACTGATAAATCATTGTCAAAAATAAAATTCTGAGGTGCAGAATAAAAATATGCTCTTACGCAATCTGAGTGTCAGTTGTTATTTTATTTTTAACATGCATTTCTTGGCACATTTGCATATGATATGCCTTTGTGTGATGGAAGTTCACTATGCGGATGATTTTCTGGGACACAATCCCCAGCTCCTACCTTCCCTCCCAAAATGCAGGAGTCACCTGTAGTCGTTGCATTAAGGTAAAGGAAATGAACCCGAATCTTCCATAATGTGAGACCAGAGCAACTGAGGTTCCCTTATATGAGTAAACACAAACAAAGTTAGGGATACTGCACTTGGTGGCCACATTATTAAGTGCACTTGTACACCTACTCATTAATGCGAATATCTAATCAGCCAATGCAGACATGGTCAAGAGGTTCAGTTGCTGCTCAGATCAAATATCAAATGGGTATCTAGGGTGGATTAAATATCTCAGAAACTGCTGATCTGCTGGGATTTTTACTCACAGCAGTCTCCAGAGTTTGTAGAGAATGATGCAAAAGGAAAACAAAGCAAACCAAAAAATTCCAGTGAGCAGCAGTTCTGTGGGTGAAAGAGAGAGTTAAAGAGAGAGATCAGAGGAGAATGGCCAGAATAGTTCAGGCTGACAGGAGGGCGGCAGTAACTTAAATAACCGCGCATTACAACAGTGGTATGCAGAAGAGCATCCCTGAATGTGCAACATATACAACCCTGAAGAGGATGGGCTACATCAGCAGAAGATCATAAACATACACTCAGTGGCCATTTCATTAGCTGGAGGAGGTACCTAATAAAGTGGCCACCAGGCGTATTAATTGAGGCACTTAGAACATAAAACATAGAGCAAAGAACACTACAGCACAGTACAGGCCCTTTGACCCAAGATGTTGTGGTGACCTCTTAAACCACTCTGAGACCAATCTAAGTCTTCCGTCCTACGTAGCCCTCCATTAATTTATCAACCACGTGCCTACCTAAGGGTTTATTAAATGTCCCGAATGTATCTGTCTCTACCATCACTCCTGGTAAGGAGTTGCATACACCCACTACTGAATGTAAAAAAATATACCTCTAACATTCCCCCTACACTTTCCACAAATCTCCTTAAAATTATAGCCCTTGTATCAGATATTAATGCTCTGGCAAAGAACCTCTGGCTATCCACTTGAACTATGCCTCCTATCATCTTGTACACCTCCATCAAGTCACCTCTCATCCTTCTTTGCTCCGGAGAGAAAAGCCCTAGCTTGCTCAACCTATGCTCATAAGACATGCTCTCTAATCCAGGCAGCACCTTGATAACTCAAACAACAGGAATTCTGCAGATGCTGGAAATTCAAGCAATACACATCAAAGTTGCTGGTAAACGCAGCAGGCCAGGCAGCATCTCTAGGAAGAGGTGTAGTCGACGTTTCAGGCCAAGACCCTTCGTCAGGACTAACTGAAGGAAGAGTGAGTAAGGGATTTGAAAGTTGGAGGGGGAGGGGGAGATCCAAAATGATAAGAGAAGACAGGAGGGGGAGGGATGGAGCCAAGAGCTGGACAGGTGATAGGCAAAAGGGGATACGAGAGGATCATGGGACAGGAGGACCGGGAAGAAAGATGGGGGGGGTGACCCAGAGGATGGGCAAGAGGTATATTCAGAGGGACAGAGGGAGAAAAAGGAGAGTGAGAGAAAGAATGTGTGTATAAAAATAAGTAACAGATGGGGTACGAGGGGGCGGTGGGTCCTTAGCGGAAGTTAGAGAAGTCGATGTTCATGCCATCAGGTTGGAGGCTACCCAGACGGAATATAAGGTGTTGTTCCTCCAACCTGAGTATGGCTTCATCTTTACAGTAGAGGAGGCCGTGGCTGGACATGTCAGAAAGGGAATGGGATGTGGAATTAAAATGTGTGGCCACTGGGAGATCCTGCTTTTTCTGGCGGACAGAGCGTAGATGTTCAGCAAAGCGGTCTCCCAGTCTGCGTCGGGTCTTGCCAATATATAAAAGGCCACATTGGGAGCACCGGACGCAGTGTATCACCCCAGTCAACTCACAGGTGAAGTGTTGCCTCACCTGGAAGGACTGTTTGGGGCCCTGAATGGTGGTAAGGGAGGAAGTGTAAGGCCATGTGTAGCACTTGTTCCGCTTACACGGATAAGTGCCAGGAGGGAGATCAGTGGGGAGGGATGGGGGGGACGAATGGACAAGGGAGTTGCGTAGGGAGCGATCCCTGTGGAATGCAGAGAGAGGGTGGGAGGGAAAGATGTGCTTAGTGGTGGGATCCCGTTGGAGGTGGCGGAAGTTACGGAGAATAATATGTTGGACCCGGAGGCTGGTGGGGTGGTAGGTGAGGACCAGGGGAACCCTATTCCTAGTGGGGTGGCGGGAGGATGGAGTGAGAGCAGATGTACGTGAAATGGGGGAGATGCACCCGTATGGGTCCTAGCTATGCCTGCCTTTTTGTTGGGTTTGTGGAACAATCTATGTTCCGTGCCTATTCTGGTATCTGTCCCCCACTTTTCCTTTGCTACATCGACGACTGCTTTGGCGCTGCTACCTGCACGCATGCAGAACTCATTGACTTTATTAGCTTTGCCTCCAACTTTCACCCTGCCCTCAAGTTTATCTACTGATGTCTACTATAAGCCTACTGACTCTCACAGCTATCTGGACTATTCCTCTTCTCACCCTGTCTCTTGCAAAAACGCCATCCCCTTCTCGCAATTCCTCCGTCTCCACCGCATCTGCTCTCAGGATGAAGCTTTTCATTCTAGGACGAGGGAGATGTCTTCCTTTTTTAAATAAAGGGGCTTCCCTTCCTCCACTATCAACTCTGCTCTTAAACGCATCTCCCCCATTTCACGTACATCTGCTCTCACTCCATCCTCCCGCCACCCCATTAGGAATAGGGTTCCCCTGGTCCTCACCTACCACCCCACCAGCCTCCGGGTCCAACATATTATTCTCCGTAACTTCCGCCACCTCCAACGGGATCCCACCACTAAGCACATCTTTCCCTTCCCCCCCCTCTGCATTCCGCAGGGATTGCTCCCTACACAACTCCCTTGTCCATTCGTCCCCTCCATCCCTCCCCACTGATCTCCCTCCTGGCACTTATCCGTGTAAGCGGAACAAGTGCTACACATGCCCTTACACTTCCTCCCTTACCACCATTCAGGGCCCCAAACAGTCCTTTCAGGTGAGGCAACACTTCACCTGTGAGTCGACTGGGGTGATATACTGTGTCCGGTGCTCCCGGTGTGGCCTTTTATATATTGGCCAGTCCCGACGCAGACTGGGAGACCGCTTTGCTGAACATCTACACTCTGTCCGCCAGAGAAAGCAGGATCTCCCAGTGGCCACACATTTTAATTCCACATCCCATTCCCATTCTGACATGTCTATCCACGGCCTCCTCTACTGTAAAGATGAAGCCACACTCAGGTTGGAGGAACAACACCTTATATTCCGTCTGGGTAGCCTCCGACCTGATGGCATGAACATCGACTTCTCTAACTTCCGCTAAGGCCCCACCTCCCTCTCATACCCCATCTGTTACTTATTTTTATACACACTTTCTTTCTCTCACTCTCCTTTTTCTCCCTCTGTCCCTCTGAATATACCTCTTGCCCATCCTCTGGGTCCCCCCCCCTTGTCTTTCTTCCCGGACCTCCTGTCCCATGATCCTCTCATATCCCCTTTTGCCTATCATCTGTCCAGCTCTTAGCTCCATCCCTCCCCCTCCTGTCTTCTCCTATCATTTTGGATCTCCCCCTCCCCCTCCAACTTTCAAATCCCTTACTCACTCTTCCTTCAGTTAGTCCTGACGAAGGGTCTCGGCCTGAAACGTTGACTGCACCTCTTCCTACAGATGCTGCCTGGCCTGCTGCGTTCACCAGCAACTTTGATGTGTGTACCTTGATAACTCTCCTCTGCAACCTCCCTAAAGCTTTCAGACCCTTCTTATAATGAGGTGGTCAACTTCTGAAGAAAGGTAATTGACTTGAAATGCTAGTTTCAAGAAACAGCGGGAGGAGAGAGAAGCAGCGCGCCGCGTGTGTGCAGCCCTCCGGTGAAAAATGATATCGTATCTGTTAAATAGGGGCCGTGGACAATTCTGATTTGATGGAGATGGACGTGAAAGCACAGAGGAACATCTGGAAAAATTTCTGAAATGCTCGTTCGCTGCTGTCGTTACCGCGTGGTCGGGAATCTTTCAGAGGGAAGGCCTCAAAATCCTCGGCTTTGCCTGCTGTTGGCGACCGAGAAGGAGGTCGAATCATTCGGATAGAGATGGTGCCCGGTACTCGGTGTCAGAGAGCTGATCAGAGCTCGAAGTTTTCGGATGACTCAAAGTCGGACTGTAGTGGGGTATGGCAGGGAGAGTTTTTCTTCCTTCTCCCGACTGCGTGAGATGTGGGACATTTGAGAAACTTTGAACTTTACTGTGCTCATGGACTTCTTCATCAAGTTATGGTATTGTTGCACTGTTGTAACTATATGTTATAATTATGTGGTTTTGTTAGCTTTTTTTCAGTCTTGGTTTGTCCTGTGATTTGTGATATCACACCGGAGGAAATAGTGTATCATTTCTTAATGCATACATTACTAAATGACAACAAAAGAGGACTGTGTGTCTTCATAATCTAGTTCTGCTTCCCTCTCTCTCCACAGCTACCACCTGTCCTGAAGATCTCCAGCATTCGTGGTTTAAATTTTAGACTTCCGGCACCTACAGTTTTTTTTTGCTTGTCCTTTCTGGGTATTGCTTGCCTTGTCCTTAGTGAACCTCTGGAAGTGCTGATGTTTTATGTTTTTAACTGGAGGTGACTTGATTTCAACCTTGGTACTTGATACAAGCTAGTTTTGACTTTTGAAAGGAGTTTTAGTCCTCCCTCTGAAGGTTACAGAAAGGAGTGTCAAATCAAATAAAATAAATTCTGCAGTCGTTTTGTACTTCAAGGACATGCAACATTTCACTTTGGACATTTGGAAAACTTGTCCAGCATTTTAGGAAAATCACAATAAGTGGCAGCTTACACAGGGACATTACAGGTAATGGATTTTGTTTAACACATTGGAAATAGAGTGAAAGAAGTGAAACAATGCTTATTTGAAAATGAGAAGGTAGTTACTTAGTCTGCATCAGGTTTATTGCCACTGACAGTAGTTGTAGAATTTGTTATTTTGTGGCAATAGTACAATGCAAATCATAACAAATGACTAAAATTGCAATAACAAATACATAATTAAGCAGTGCAAAAGAGCAAAAATGAGGTAGCGTTCTTGAGCTCATGGCCATCCAGCCATCTAATGTCAGAGGGGAGGAACTGGAAAAAGCCTATCCACGTCAACTCTATCAATCCCCCTCAAAATTGTAAACACCTCTATCAAATCCCCCCTCAACCTTCTAAGCTCCAAAGAATAAAGACCTAACTTGTTCAAACTTTCTCTCTGACTTAGGAGATGAAACCCAGGCAACATTTTAGTAAATCTCCTCTGTACTCTCTCAATTTTATTGACATCTTTCCTATAATTCATTTTTTTTTTAAATGACGCATACAAGAAGGCATAATTTTCAGGATTGGAGGAAAGCATAAGGGGGATGTCAGTAGCAGGTATTTTATATAGAGAATGATAAGTGCATGGAACGCACTGTAAACGATAGTGTTGGAAGCAGATACAGAAGGAACATCTAAGAGGCTCTTAGATAGGCACATGGTTGAAAGAAAAATGGAAGGATATGTGAGAGGGAAACACTAGATTGACCTTGGAGTAGGTTAAAGGTTCGAACACAACATTGTGGTCCGAGGGGCCTGTACTGTGCTGTACTGTTTTATGTTCTAAACTGAGCAGATTAAAGAGCTTCAGTTATTGGGATTATCAGATAAAACAGGCTTGTTCTCCATGAAAGCAAGGCAGCTGAAGGGATGATCTGATAGAGATATGTATAATTACAAAAGACACAAATAGAGTCGATAGTCCAAACCATTTTTCCCATGCAAACAACAGGAATTCTGCAGATGCTGGAAATTCAAGCAACACACATAAAAGTTGCTGGTGAACGCAGCAGGCCAGACAACATCTCCAGGAAGAGGCGCAGTTGAGGTTTCAGGCCGAGACCCTTCGTCAGGACTAACTGAAGGAAGAGTGAGTAAGGGATTTGAAAGCTGGAGGGGGAGGGGGAGATCCGAAATGATAGGAGAAGACAGGAGGGGGAGGGATGGAGCCAAGAGCTGGACAGGTGATAGGCAAAAGGGATACAAGAGGATCATGGGACAGGAGGTCCAGGAAGAAAGACAAGGGGGGGGACCCAGAGGATGGGCAAGAGGTATATTCAGAGGGACAGAGGGAGAAAAAGGAGAGTGAGAGAAAGAAAGTGTGCATAAAAATAAGTAACAGATGGGGTACGAGGGGGAGGTGGGGCATTAGCGGAAGTTAGAGAAGTCGATGTTCGTGCCATCAGGTTGGAGGCTACCCAGACGGAATATAAGGTGTTGTTCCTCCAACCTGAGTGTGGCTTCATCTTTACAGTAGAGGAGGCCGTGGATAGACATGTCAGAATGGGAATGGGATGTGGAATTAAAATGTGTGGCCACTGGGAGATCCTGCTTTCTCTGGCGGACAGAGCGTAAATGTTCAGCAAAGCGGTCTCCCAGTCTGTGTCGGGTCTTGCCAATATATAAAAGGCCACATCGGGAGCACCGGACACAGTATATCACCCCAGTCGACTCACAGGTGAAGTGTTGCCTCACCTGGAAGGACTGTTTGGGGCCCTGAATGGTGGTAAGGGAGGAAGTGTAAGGGCATGTGTAGCACTTGTTCCGCTTACATGGATAAGTGCCAGGAGGGAGATCAGTGGGGAGGGATGGGGGGGACGAATGGACAAGGGAGTTGCGTAGGGAGCGATCTCTGCGGAATGCAGGGGGAGGAGGGAAAGATGTGCTTAGTGATGGGATCCCGTTGGAGGAGGCGGAAGTTACGGAGAATAATGTGTTGGACCCGGAGGCTGGTGGGGTGGTAGGTGAGGACCAGGGGAACCCTATTCCTAGTGGGGTGGCGGGAGGATGGAGTGAGAGCAGATGTACGTGAAATGGGAGAGATGCATTTAAGAGCAGAGTTGATAGTGGAAGAAGGGAAGCCCCTTTCTTTAAAAAAGGAAGACATCTCCCTCGTCCTAGAATGAAAAGCCTCATCCTGAGAGCAGATGCGGCGGAGACGGAGGAATTGCGAGAAGGGGATGGCGTTTTTGCAAGAGACAGGGTGAGAAGAGGAATAGTCCAGATAGCTGTGAGAGTCAGTAGGCTTATAGTAGACATCAGTGGATAAGCTGTCTCCAGAGACAGAGACAGAAAGATCTAGAAAGGGGAGGGAGGTGTCGGAAATGGACCAGGTAAACTTGAGGGCAGGGTGAAAGTTGGAGGCAAAGTTAATAGTCAACGAGCTCTGCATGCATGCAGGAAGCAGCGCCAATGCAGTCGTCGATGTAGTGAAGGAAAAGTGGGGGACAGATACCAGAATAGGCACGGAACATAGATTGTTCCACAAAGCCAACAAAAAGGCAGGCATAGCTAGGACCCATACGGGTGCCCATAGCTACACCTTTAGATTGGAGGAAGTGGGAGGAGCCAAAGGAGAAATTATTAAGAGTAAGGACTAATTCTGCTGGACGGAGCAGAGTGGTGGTAGAGGGGAACTGACTAGGTCTGGAATCCAAAAAGAAGCGTAGAGCTTTGAGACCTTCCTGATGGGGGATGGAAGTGTACAGGGACTGGACATCCATGGTGAAAATAAAGCGGTGAGGGCCAGGGAACTTAAAATCATCGAAAAGTTTAAGAGCATGAGAAGTGTCACGAACATAGGTCAGAAGGGATTGAACAAGGGGGGATAAAACCGTGTCAAGGTATGCAGAAACGAGTTCGGTGGGGCAGGAGCAAGCTGAGACATTTTTCCCATGGTAGAGTTGTCAAAACAAGATGGAATAGTGTTTATGCTGGGAAGAAGGAACTTCAAGGAAGAGCCTGAGGGTAAGTATTTTACATAGAGAGTGGTCGAAATGAGGAACATGTTGCCAGAGGAGAGGGTGCAATCAGGTACAGTCACTATGTTTAAGAGACATTTAGACAGGCACTCGAATAGGCAACTCATAAGTGATATGGACCTAACGTGGGCAGGTGGGATTAGTGCAAATGGGCAAAAATGTAAGCATTGTGTAATGGACCGAAAGGCCTGTTTCTCACTGTACAACTCTATGGCTCCATGATCTCCAAGCAGGCAGATAGAGGTTGGATAACGTAATGGGGCTCAGATCTTGAGGGGAACAGTGGGGCTGGCCAAGCTTCTGATCAATGTGAGTGGACCCACACTGACCTTCGTCAGTTCTGCTATCCCCACAGTGTATTCACCACAAGTCCACTTCACTTTCCACTTGGTCAGTTCCACTCTCCCCACAGTTTATTCACCACTTCACTTTCCTCTTATACCAACAAATGGAAGCTTAAAGCTTAATATTCTCCACTCACAGCCACATTCTGAAAACTGCCACCCAAGCCATACCCACACACTCCCACGGGGAGACCCAATGGCCTCTTGTCCACTTTCAGTCCAACTCAAGCAGAAAGGACACAGAGGAGACTCTAATAAGGGAATTCTTTCATTGTACCCAAAAGCAACAAAAATACTTGAATAATATTAATGCAGAAATATTATCCTGAGGGGTGTTAGCATCTGAGTGGTTAACAATAGGGATCTGGCCTCTTAAAAAGCAGTGTATAGATTATGTTTTTTTAAATTTTCTTCTCGATGTCTGAGGCCATGCAGTGACAGGAAGCTTTACACGGAACACCTCCTCCTCTTCTGATGGGCTGTGATGTTTCTGCTGTAGGAAGAAGCACAGGTCATTGCTTCCCAAACATTTCGTTATGCAAGATTATATCATAAATGAGTGTGGACAGTTATTCCCTGAAGCTGCAGGCACACTATTGGAAGGACTGCTTGAAATGCAGTGGAACAATTCAGTTAGCTTTAAGATGCTGTTTGCTTTACTAACCTGGGCAGTTTTCTAATGATTGATTATTTGTGCTGCCACATTAGAACAGTAGCATAGCTTAGCGGTTAGCGTATCACTATTACAGCACCAGCGAACCGGATTCAGTTCTGCTGCTGCATGGCAGGAGTTTGTACCTTTTGTCCATGACCACATGGGTTTCCTCCGGGTGCTCCGGTTTCCTCCCACATTCCAAAGACATACGGGTTAGCAGGTTAATTGGTCATATGGGTGAAATTAGGCCAGAAGGGCCTGTTACTGTCCCTGCTGTATCTCGATTATCCAGTGACATTTTAAGCATCTTTTCTTTACGTCAAGGCTGGGTGGGTACTGGACCCAACCCCAGCCCCAAGTTTCCGCTTTGGGGGGTGGGGGTGAGTTCAAAGTGGTGCTTGGGGAGGTTTTATGACAAAAGAAGAGTGGGGAAGCATGGACACAGTCTATATTCTGGGGTGTGGAAGTGACATAGGGCCAGGAACGGTCCACTCTCAGTGGATCAGAAGCTCAGCAGCATTCTTAACCCTTTGATTGCTGGATTGCCTACAGATGCTACCTCCCATGTTCCATGAACCACTTCAGTCAAGATTCTACTGATCAGCGACTGAACAGTAGCTTCATACTGTGTATAAATCCCACTTTATCTAAGCCAACCTGCCTCACTCCTATTTCCATAACCTTTTCCAATCTCACCACTCCTCCTGACTCCAGTCCTATTTCCATAACCTTTTCCAATCTCACCACCCCTTCTAACTCAAGTCCTATTTCCATAAGCTTTTCCAATCTCACCACCCCTTCTAACTCAAGTCCTATTCCCATAACCCTTTCCAATCTCACCACCCCTTCTAACTCAAGTCCTATTTCCATAACCTTTTCCAATCTCACCACCCCTTCTAACTCAAGTCCTATTTCCTTAAGCTTTTCCAATCTCACCACCCCTTCTAACTCAAGTCCTATTTCCTTAAGCTTTTCCAATCTCACCACCCCTTCTAACTTGAGTCCTATTTCCTTAAGCTTTTCCAATCTCACCACCCCTTCTAACTCAAGTCCTATTTCCATAACCTTTTCCAATCTCACCACCCCTTCTAACTTGAGTCCTATTTCCATAACCTTTTCCTGAACCACCCCTTCTAACTCAAGTCCTATTTCCTTAAGCTTTTCCAATCTCACCACCCCTTCTAACTTGAGTCCTATTTCCATAAGCTTTTCCAACCTCACCACCCCTTCTAACTCAAGTCCTATTTCCATAACCTTTTCCAATCTCACCACCCCTTCTAATTTGAGTCCTATTTCCATAACCTTTTCCTGAACCACCCCTTCTAACTCAAGTCCGATTTCCTTAAGCTTTTCCAATCTCACCACCCCTTCTAACTTGAGTCCTATTTCTATAACCTTTTCCAATCTCACCACCCCTTCTAACTCGAGTCCTATTTCCTTAAGCTTTTCCAATCTCACCACCCCTTCTAACTTGAGTCCTATTTCCATAACCTTTTCCTGAACCACCCCTTCTAACTCAAGTCCTATTTCCTTAAGCTTTTCCAATCTCACCATCCCTTCTAACTTGAGTCCTATTTCCATAACCTTTTCCAATCTCACCACCCCTTCTAACTTGAGTCCTATTTCCATAACCTTTTCCAATCTCACCACCCCTTCTAACTCGAGTCCTATTTCCTTAAGCTTTTCCAATCTCACCACCCCTTCTAACTTGAGTCCTATTTCCTTAAGCTTTTCCTGAACCACTACCCCTTCTAACTCCAGTTGCATATTCAATGGCAACTATCACCCAACTCATTTCAAACATAACAAGCTAAGTTCTGGAATTTCTTACCTGAATTACATTTCATTCAAAGTACATTTATTATCAAGAATGTATAAGTTATACAACCTTGAGATCCATTTGCTTACAGGTAGCCACAAAGCAAGCAACCCGAAAGAACACAATTAAAGAAAAATGAAGAATAAAAATAGAAGTAGAAGACCAACACTTGATGTGGAAGAGAAAGAAAAACACACAAATCATGCAAACAATTGAAGCGAACAACAACATTTTGAACCAAATTGAGTCTTCAGACTGAATCCCACAGCAGCCCAGAGTAGGCCCAAAGTCTCGCTTCTCAGTTCGTCATATTAGTGGGCACAGGGCACAGCAGCCAGGGCAGTTGTCATAGCATCAATGCTGTGGAGAGAGGAGTGACCATCGCAGAGTGTGAGTGAAATTGGCTCTCGGCTTGGATCCCAAAACCTTGTCTTTTCAGTCTACCTTGGCTTTCGTTTAAATTGACCAAACAACGGAACAGCAAAAAGCTCTGGCGCCCTAGGGAGAGGAGTGAAAATCACGGAGAGTGATATCTGCTTTTGCTTCCGATCTGGGTCGATGTTTCAATTGTCTAAACAGCAGATCGTACCTCACACTAGGACCTTTATCCCTCTCCTCCTTTTAATAATATCCTTTCTTTCAAATTCCTTGATCAAACTTTTATTCACTCTTTACATGCTTTCCTTCTTTGCCTTACCAGCCAATTATTTCATCTCCGAAGAAACAATATAGCAGCATGCACTTAATTTTTAGAGACTCATACTTCATCAACACCTCTGCCAAGAATAAAAAATATCTAAAACTTCACACATTGGTTCTTTTTTTTGGGGGGGGGCAGGTAGTTTAAGAATATCTTAAAAAGAAGTGCATGTTTCTAGATGAAAGATTCACAGGTGAACCATCGATAGAGGACGCAATCAATATTCTGAAAGTGGAAGCAGAGGTAAGGTTCGTCTTCATGTGGCTGTCAAAGAGAAGTAAGATGCTAAATATTAAATGATTCCAGAACAATGCTAAAGAGTATGCTGTCCATTGGAAGGAAAATATTAATCTTTTATAAGAAGTCTCCAAGGGATCACCTTAAACATTGTCACTGATCTTTCCTTCATTTTAACTCACTCACAGAGGTAAGAGGAAGACAGTCTTCACATAGCATGAACCATCCAGGAATATTGATACCTGAGTTGCCTATTTCCTCCAATGTGCCATTAAGTAACACAGGTATAAGATGACTTACCTGGTGCTTTTCATAGTTGCAGCAAATTATGACCCACAAGGTATTTCTATCTGTGGTTACTGTTCTAATATTGGAAATAACAAAGCTAATTTGCATATAGGTACCTCCCACGAACAACAAAATGTTAACAACTCGATAAACCTATTGGTTTTTTCTGGGATGTTGTTATATTATGATAAGGAGTGGGGAGGGGGGCTTTGGGGTTTTAATAATTCTGTCATTCACACTTTAGCTTTTTTCTGTTTCATGGATGTCTGTGAGGAGTAAGAATTTCAGGTTTTTTACTGTATGCATTCTCTGATATTAAATTGAACCATTTGGAACGAGTTTCATCATCGAGAACCCCCAACCATCCAGGCCATGCTGTCTTATCGCTGCTGGTATCAGGAAGGAGGGACAGGAGCCTCAGGTCCCTCACTACCAGGTTCAACCATCAGGCTCCTGAACCAGAGTGGACAAATTTGCTCACTTAACACTGAACTGATCACTGAACACAACCTAAGAAGTCAACAACGTATGTTCGCAGCACTTATTTACTTACTTGTTTATTTTTTATTTGCAGGGTTTGTCTTTTGCAAATTGATTGTTAGTCAGCCTTTGTGTGGAGTTTTTCATTGATTCTATTGCATTTCTTTGTTCTATTGTGAATGCCTTAAGAAGATGAGTTTCAGAGTAGTATATAGAGGCATACATTTTTCTAATTTGATAAAAAGTCTACCTTGAACACTTTGAATCTTTGAATATTGACTGAATGATAAGTATTGGTTAGAACACTGGGGTAAAATCCTCTGCTTTTCCAATGTTCCTTGGCATTGTTTACACCTGCTCTGAAAACAGTTTTAATTGGGTTTAATGTCTCATTGGATAGATGGCACCTTAATTTAGCATAGTGCCAGTTTGGATTCGGTTGGCGTGGGACTTGCACCCGCAATTGACTCAGAACTAAAATATTACATCAGCAAAGCCATGGCTTGAGCCATTCAAAGGACTTCTTTCCCCAATCTACTCACCATGTTTACCAGAACTAGAATCACTTGCATATGTTGTGAAACTTGTTGTTACGCGGCAGCAGTACATTGAAATACCAAATAATAAAAACTCTAAATTATAGTAAGAAGTATATGCATAAATATATTTATTTAATAAGTTAAATTAAATGTCGGCATGTGGCCAGGTGGTTAAGGCATTGGACTAGCGATCTGAAGGTCGTGAGTTCGAGCCCCAGCCGAAGCAACATGTTGTATCCTTGAGTAAGGCACTTAATCACACATTGCTCTGCGATGACATTGGTGCCAAGCTGTATGGGTCCTAATGCCCTTCCCTTGGACAACATCGGTGTCGTGGAGAGGGTAGACTTATTGGCAACTGCTGGTCTTCCATACAACCTTGCCCAGGAGTGCGCCCTGGAGAGTGAAGACTTTCCAGATGCAGATCCATGGTCTCGCAAGACTAATGGATGCCAGTCTTCTAAATTAAATAAGTAGTGCTCATTGATTCAATATCCATTCAGAAATCTGATGGCAGAGGGGAAGAAGGTCTTCCTGAATTGTTGAGTGTGCATCCCATCGATCTCCTCTACCTCTTCCCTGATGTTAGCACTGAGAGGGGGGCATGTCCTAAGTGATGGAGTGTTCTTAATGATGGATGCCTCCTTTTTGGGGCTTCGCTCCTTGAAGACGTCCTGGATGCTGGGGAGGCTAGTACCCATGGTGGGAGCTGGCTGAGTTCACAACTTACTGCAGCTTATTTCAACCCTGTGCAGTGCACCCCTCCAATACCAGATGGTGATTCAGCCAGTTTGTTTCTTGCTCCCCCTATCATCTCCCAGCCTCTGTCACTATTTCCGTTCTTCTCTCCTCCACCTATCACTCTTCCTCACCTGGATCATATGATTGTTTGCTAGCTCTTACTCCACTCCTTCCCTTCACTTCCTTGTACAGACGCTTGCCTTTCAGTCCAAATGAAAGGTCTTGACCCAAAACGTCAGCTGCCGATCTCCCTCTTCAGTTGCTGCCTGACCAGCTGAGTTCCTCCAGCAGTTTGTGTTTTTTTAAAATTCACCATACTGATTTGAAATTGTTAGTTCTTCATACAGCTGTACAAAGATTCACGGTTTTCAGAAGGCAAATATTTGAGGATTATTGCATCATCAAATGCATCAAATACGGTGACTGCCACAGAACCAGGAAGTAGACCCACAACCAGGAAGTAGAACTTATCAACAGACATGTCCCTCAGAGCTACGGAGACTTTTCCTATCTTCCAATTTATTCATTTGCTCCTCCTCTTCCTTCCTTCATAAGAAATATAAGCAAGTATAGGTCAGAAAGCCCCTCAAGAAACTCCACCATTCAATTAAACCATGACTGATTGAATTTTCGTGCCAGCACTATTTTTCTGCTTATAATTCATCACTGTTAGCTTCTTGACAGGCTCAAAAGTCAATCAGATAGTCAGTCATTATCTATGTATAGCTTTCCATAAATGCTATCATATTTTTGTTTATTTTCCTGTAAATTCCTTCAAGAGAATGAATCTGAGGGTAGTATATGGTGACATATATGTACTTTGATAATAAATTTACTTTAACTTTGAATTTGAGATAAAGCAAGAGATTTTTTTCTCTGAAGCATTTAAATGTGCCACATCAGGTTTTACTGATATTCACTGCTTATATGCCTTATAACTGGTTTTAAATTTAAATTCTCTTTGTTCTGCCGGAATGTTGTTGGGTTGAAACACCAGTGCCATCTCTTACCCTGTAATAGATCCGCTGAGCAGCTTCAGTGCTTTCTACTTTTTCTCAGACCTCTAGCATGCAAGGCAGCAAGCTTTTGGACCCACTTGGTATGCAGTTTGGATTGTGGGAGATTAAGGAATAATCTATTTGATGAGCTTAACATAATTAAAGGAGCTGATAGAGTTGACTGAGAACTATTTCCCTAGTGTCCAGTACAGAGGGTTTGAACAGTAAAAATCAGAGCCAAGCAGACATTGTCATATTTTAGTCAGTAAGGGAATTGTACATTCAGTGGCCACTTTATTAGGTACGTCCTGTACATCTGCACATTCATGAAAATATTTAATCACCTAATAATATAGCAGCAAGTCAATGCATTAAAACATGTAGACATGGTCAAGAGGTTCAGTTGGTCAGACCAAACATCAAACTGGGGAAGAAGTGTGATCTAAATGACATTAGTCGTGGAATGATTGTTGGTGCCAGGTGGGGTGGATTAAGCATCTCAGAAACTGCTGATCTCCTGAGATTATCATGCAGGACAATCTCTAGAGTTTACAGATAGTGGGAAAAAACACTAAAAACATCTACCATGCAGCAGTTCTCTGGACAAAAATGCCTTATTCATGAGTGAGGTCAGCAGAGAATGGCCAGAGTAGCTCAAGCTGACAGGAAGGTGACAGTAACTCAAATAACCATGCGTTACAACAGTGGCGTGCAGAAGAGCATCTCTGAATGCATATCATGCTGAAACTTGCATTGGATGGACTACAGCAGCAGAAGACCACGCAGCATTCCACTCCTGTACCTAATAAAGTGGTCACGGAGTATATATTTGTGAACCAGAACACGGCATGGAGTTAAGATGCAGAAGACTCCTGATCCAATTCAATGACAGAGCTAGCTCGAGGATCTGTGCAGCGCACTCATCTCGAACAGTTCCATAAATTAATATAATGTTTGGCCTCCAGTATCTTACTTGCAGACCATTTCTATGTATGAACAAATTCTCCTTAACAGCTATTCTAAATGGTCCCTTCAACAGCTTCCAAAATCATGAAAGAAGAATTGCACATGTTGTCTCCGGGGTTCGAAGTTATAATTAATTCCTGAGATAGAAGAGCGAAATGAAGTTAGAATGCAAATGTAAGTATAAATGCAGCAATAAAGAGGTTTTATTATTGATTCTACATTAAAAAACAGCAGCTTTTTGAATGGGTAGGTGATCAGATACAACCCATTAAGTTGCACCCGATATTTGTCTAGTCCAAAAGCTTTGATGCTGCAGAGAATACAACAATGGGGCAAAAATGAAGCAGTGTAAGTAGCATTTAGGTACTGAGCATGTTGTGCTACCAGGTACCATGTGGACCTTTGAGAGGCAAGTGGGATCACGGTAGGAGAAATGGACTCCATTGCCCGAATTCTAACTGGCACCAAGCATTCTCAAAGTGTGAGCTAGATGGCTTTTATTATAACTTGCATGTAATTACCAACACAAATGGTGCAGTTTCTAGGCATTTACATCCCATTTATGCAGGAATAAAAACACAATTTTGCGTGCAAGATAAAATATCTTAAAGGTCAGCTTTATTTGCCCCATGTAGATTGACACGTACAGTGAAATGCGCCATTTGCGTTAAGGATAATGATGCGCTACAGGCAGCCCACAAGCACTGCCAAGCTTCTAGTGCCAACACAGCATGCTCGGTAACTTACAATATACATTATCAAGGATTAGTCCCATCCATCCCACCATCTTTTTGTGTCCCCTGACCATCAGACAGAAGGTACCGTGACATCAGGGCAAGGACTGCTAGGATGGGTAACAGCTTCTTCCCTCAGGCTGTGAGACTACTAAACTCCCTGCCACCAGCTAGGTTTCATCACTTATAAAACACCAATCTTGTTATACTGTTTACTTTTTGCCGTGTGTTGAAAATGGACCTTATGCTTAATGTCAAACTTCTGGAATATATTTTATTATTTATTAATTTATTCGTGGCAATATTACTTAATGTGTGTATTGTGCTGTGTACCTTGGTCCAGGAGAACATTGTTTTGTGTGGTAGTGTACATATATATGGTTGAGTGACAATAAACTTGAATTTGAACTTGTACTTACTAACCCTAACCTGTACGTGTTTGGAATGAGGGAGGAAACCGGAGTACCTAGAGGAAGCCCCCGTGGTCATGGGGAGAATGAATGGACCTCTTATATAAAGTGTTGAGAATTGAGATGTGAATAACTACATTGTTTCAAAACAATGATCTTATCAATGGATAGAAAATAAATACAAGAAGGTGCTTTTAAGTATTACAATCACTAACACAGAGATGAAACTTCGAACAATCAATTCTTCCTCACAGTTGTCTATAACGTTTTGAATCACAAAGACTTTGTCAGGTCTGCACAGACATCCCAGTCTCCACTCAGCTAACAAGAATCACCTGCCACTCATTTCCAACTCCATCACCTGCAGCCTATTTAAACCCAACTCTCATCCACAATCCTTGTTCATCCAGTTGCTCCAAGCCTTCAGTTACCTTGTTGTGTTAAGTATTTGTTTTTCTTGTTGTGTGACCCCTTTTGGCTTGTTATTTTGCAGTTCATTATTAAAGTTATTGCTTACTGTTAAATCGGGGATTCCTTACTGTTTTAATGCCATGGACTAATGCCAAAGGGTCCATGAACCCCAGGCTGAGAACCCCTGTGCTAAGTTATCTCCATTGTTCAGCATTTGGGTCAAAACTCCATTATATTTCCTGATGGGATGGGTGAGTTAGTGATTGACTCAGCAAAGTTTGCTCGCCAGAAGGAAGTTATACACTTTAATGAGGAAATCATTGACAATCTGGTCACCACTCTCAACCAGCTCAGTGTCTCACTACAACAGCCCTGAGCCGTCCACCTCAGAGCCCTATATTCTGGTATCTGAACTCCCCCACGGCGGAAGGCAGCTGGGATGCCGAAGCACTGCTAGTCCATTACCATCACGGCCTCTCAGAGCGCTTGAAAGATCAGCTGTCTACCCTGGCAATGCCCACTGACCTCAAAAGCCTCATCGCTCTGGATGTCCATGTTGACAAGCATCTTATGGAACGACCCTATAGATGAACAGCCAGGACCCAGTTCCATTCCCAGAAGCAAAACTTGGCTGAGAAGTGGCAGATGGAGTTCAACCCAGATAAGTGTGAGGTGGTTCATTTTGGTAGGTCAAATATGATGGAACAATATAGTATTAACGGTAAGACTCTTGGCCGTGTGGGGGATCAGGGGGATCTCGGGGTCTGAGTCCATAGGACGCTCAAAGCTGCTGCGCAGGTTGACTCTGTGGTTAAGGAAGCAGACGGTGCATTGGCCTTCATCAATCATGGGAATGAGTTTAGGAGCCGACAGGTAATGTTGCAGTTATATAGGACCCTGGTCAGACCCCACTTGGAGTACTGTGTTCAGTTCTGGTCACCTCATTACAGGAAGGATGTGGAAACCATACAAAGGGTGCAGAGGATGTTGCCTGGATTGGGGAGCATGCCTTAAGAGAATAGATTGAGTGAACTCAGCCTTTTCTCCTTGGAGCGAAGGAGGATGAGAGGTGACCTAATAGAGGTGTACAAGACGATGAGAGGCATTGATCGTGTGGATAGTCAAAGGCTTTTTCCTAGGGCTGAAATGGCTAGCAGGAGTGGGCACAGTTTTAAGGTGCTTGGAAGTAGGTACAGAGGAGATATCAGGAGTAAATTTTTTACGCAGACAGTGGTGAGTGTGTGGAATGGGCTGCTAGCAATGGTGGTGGAGGCAGATACGATAGGGTCTTTTAAGAGACTCCTGGACAGGTACATGTACCTGAGAAAAATAGAGGGTTATGGGTAACCCTAGGTAATTTCTAAGGTAAGGACATGTTCGGCACAGCTTTGTGGGCCGAAGGGCCTGTATCGTGCTGTAGGTTTTCTATGTTTCTAACCACTTTCAGGCTGCAAGACCCTCATCAGCAATATCTCCATAACCCATACAGTTAGGGAGAGCTCCCTTAGCCCTCCCAAAGAGTGTGCGCGTTGTTGGAGAAATAACATGCACCTTAAAGCAGAGTAGCCAATCACCCATGTACTAAATGTCCACTGAAACCGCACCACCAGGCAGAGACGAGTGGCCGACAATCAAGTAATCGCCCTGCTACTCTCTGTTGCAGCACCATAGCCTAACTCTCTTTGTCCTTCTTCCTACCCTGATGGTTCTATGTGCACAGGAGCTCTGGTATGGATTTTGGTGTAGCAGGCAGCTTTCTGGACCAGATTCTGTACGGTAGCTTGAAATCTCTACCAAACCTATCTTGTATCCCTTCCACATCATGACCATTGATGGTTCTTTGGGGTCTAGGAATGTCAGAGTGCGGATACAACCTGTGCATATGAGTATTGGAGAGCTCCATGAATCCATCCAATTCCCCCTCATCAACTCACCCAACATTCCTCTCTTCTTGGGTTATCCCTTGTTCTCTTCTCATGGTCCTCGGTTCGCCTGGTCAACTGGTTCATTGCTGAGTTGGGGACCTTCTGCCTGCAACCTCAGCTGACTTTACAACATAAATCTGTGGAGACGGAGGAAACTCTCAACCTTACCATATTCTAGCAGCAGTAACATGACTTAGCCAGTGCCTTCAGTGAAAGGAAAGCCAGCATCCTTCCTCCTCACAGACCACACAACTGCGATTGACCTCCTCCTGGGCACCACCCCACCCTGAGGTCACCTGTTCTCCCTCTCCCCTCCTGAGACACAAGCAATAACTTACTACATCACTGAAGTGCTACAGCACGGCTTAGTTTGACCATCTGAGTTCCCAAGTGTGCAGGATTCTGCTCTGTCAAAAAGAAAAATGGACATCTCCGTCCCTGCATCAACTACTGTGGACTTCACAAACTCACCATTAAGACTGACTACATGCTCCCCTTGACGGATAGCACATTTGAAACACTTCACGGACCCCACATCTTCACAAACCTGGATCAATGGAGTATGTATAACCTGACCTGCATTCACCAGGGGGATGAGTAGAAGATGTTGGAGAGGGCACAGGGAAGATTCACTAGAATGATTCCCGGAATGAGAGGGTTAACATATGAGCAACGTTAGTCCGTTCCTGGACTGTATTCCTTGGAGTTTAGAAGAATGAGGGGGGACCTCATAGAAACATTTCAAATGTTGAAAGGCATGGACAGAGTGGATGTGGCAAAGTCGTTTCCCATGGTGGGGGAGTCTAGTACGAGAGGGCATGACTTAAGGATTGAAGGGCGCCCATTCAGAACACAGATGCAAAGAAATTTTTTTAGCCAGAGGGTGGTGAATCTATGGAATTTGTTGCCAGGGGCGGCAGTGGAGGCCAAGTCTTTGGGTGTATTTAAGGCGAAAAAACAAATTGTGCAAATGGCAAAAAAGGAGCAAAAAATATAGAATACAAAGCACAAAATTGAAGGAGTCTAGGCGAATGCTGTTCAGTTCAATCGAATGTTGCATCATTCATTATCTGCAGGCCACCTCAATCAAAATTGCCTAAAATAGCAACAGAAAAAGGGAGTGACCAGGAACCAGAAACACATCATAATGTTAACTACAGAGTCCAATCCACAAACTGCGTCAATTAAACCTCGCCGAAGACCCAGTAGTCCAGTACAATCCTCCAGCAGTATCGAGCGAGAGGAAGAGAGGATCCATTTGAATGCAGGGACATTCGTTCAGGAGCAGCGAGTGAGAAGGAGAGCGAGACTGTCACAGGCAGACACCTTGCTTCAGCAGCAGAGTAAGTGAGAGCCTAGTAGATGGTGCTGAACACCCTCTTTGCCTTCCACTCGCTCCTTGATGATTTCAATCTTTCTTGAAGCTTTTGTCAGTGAGAAGTGAAGTTTATCATAGGCTCCTGCCTTGTCTTTAGGCTTCTTGGCCTCAAGGTTGCTTGAGATCTCAACGAACTCCTGCGGAGAGAGCAGAGTGTCAGATCGCTCAATCAGCCTGAAAATGCACCACCAAAATGTAGATTACAGCCATCAAACAGTAGCAGAACCACATTTGAAAAACAAAGAAGACATAAAAGAAGTAAAATAAGTAGTTTCATGAACAGTCAGGAGGATGTTGGCCTTGGTTACATTTTTCACTGGTGTCATCTTCTTCCAACAGTCCAGCCATTTTCCAAGCCTTCATTCATGAGACCCTCTGAGACACGTTACACACGTGTGCATTCGTCTCCCTTGACGACATCTTCATCTTCTCCAAGAACCCCCAAGAACATGCCTAATACGTCCATTCAGTCCATCAGCGTCTCCTCGAAAACCAACTGTACTGCAAATTGGAAAAACAGCAGTTCCACACCCCAGTCATTTCATTCCTGGGTTATGTCCTTTCACCCCATGGACCCAGAGAAAGTGTGCACCATTACTGGATGGCCCCAACAACAGTCCCTCAAATAGCTACAGTGCTTCTTGGGCTTCTCCAGCTTCTGCCACCATTTCATCAGGAATTACAGCCAAATTGTCACTCTTCTCAGCTCTCTCACTAAATCATCTAACTCTTGGATAAGCTGGTCTGCTACCGCAGACCACACTTTTAAGGAGCTCAAGAGACACTCCATCTTCACTCCTCTTCTCCTCCATCTCGTAGAGGTGGATGCATCTGATGCAGGAGCCTAGGCCATCCTCAACCCAGAGAGGACTGGATGGAAAACAACCGCTGTGCCTTCTTCTCGCACAAGTTCAACTCTAACGAGTGCCCTTATGGAGCAGGAGACAAGGAGCTACTCGTCATTAAATGGGCCTCAGAGGAATGGAGAAATTGGATGACGGGGAGAACTAAGCCCTTCCTGACCTGGACTGACCACCATAACCTCATATCCATTCAGTAGATTCGCCAACTCAACCCACGTCAGGCTCGCTGGACTCTCTTCTTCGAACAATTCAGTTTCACCATCTTCTGCCAACCCGTGCCCAAGAACACTAAGGTGGTCACTCTGTCTCTGGAGTTCAATCCAGCTGAAACAAAGATCGACCTTTAGCCCATCATTCCATCCTTGCCCGGATTGTCTGGGATCTTGACAACCAGATCTGCCAGGCCCTACAGCACGAGCCTGCTTCAGCTGACGCACCTGTCAACCGCATGGACATGCTAGCAACTGTGCAGTCAGAGGCACTCCAGTTGGTCCACTCCTCATCCCTCTCCAGCTATCCAGGGGCATGACAGACCTGAATTTTCTGTGACGCCAGTTCTGGTGGCCGACTACGATCGCAGACGCACGCCATTTTGACGCTGCCTGTCCTCAATGGGCACAGTACAATTCCTCCAATCTGCAGCCCCTACCGGCCCTCGATGCCCATGGTCCCACAATACTATGGATTTCATCATGGGTTTGTCCCGTTACAGTGATCATGACAGTGGTGGACCAGTTCTCCAAGGCAACCCACTTAATTGCTCTCCCCCAATGTCTGTCAGCCGCTGAGATGGTGAACCTGGTTCCCCAACATGTAATTCACCTCCGCAGGGCCCACAATTCATCTCCTGCTTCTGACGAGCTTTCTGCTCCCTCCTCCGCACCTCAGTGAGTTTATCCTCAGGCTATCATCCACAGAACATTAGACAGCCAGAAAGAGCAAATCAGCAATCGGAGACGTTTCTGTGATGATTCGCCACCTCTAAGCATTCCGCACAGAAAACGTATCTGCTCTGGGTGGAGCTGTCCCACAATCTACATACCAACCTTCGAACTGCTTCATTGCTACCATCCCAGGTTGTTCCCACAGAGGAGCCAAGGATGGAGGCCTCATCCACCAGGGCCCTGGTTCGCTAAGGCCTGAATGCTTGGAAGAGGGCATGGAGGACCATCCTAACTGCCAACTAAGCCAACTACCACCAGGCCAACCACCGGTGGTGCCCAGTCAAACTACTCTGGCCTGGTGACTGTGTCTGGCTATCCACTTGAGATCTTCCCCTGCACTCTGACTCCCACAACCTCTCACCTCAGTTCACTGCCCCTTTCAAAATTACCCATCACATCAATCCAGTCACTTACCATAAACAACAGGAATTCTGCAGATGCTGGAAATTCAAGCAACACACATCAAAGTTGCTGGTGAACGCAGCAGGCCAGGCAGCATCTGTAGGAAGAGGTGCAGTCGACGTTTCAGGCCGAGACCCTTCGTCAGGACTAACTGAAGGAAGAGTGAGTAAGGGATTTGAAAGTTGGAGGGGGAGGGGGAGATCCAAAATGATAGGAGAAGACAAGAGGGGAAGGGATAGAGCCAAGAGCTGGACAGGTGATAGGCAAAAGGGGATACGAGAGGATCATGGGACAGGAGGTCCGGGAAGAAAGACAAGGGGGGGGACCCAGAGGATGGGCAAGAGGTATATTCAGAGGGACAGAGGGAGAAAAAGGAGAGTGAGAGAAAGAAAGTGTGTATAAAAATAAGTAACAGATGGGGTATGAGAGGGAGGTGGGGCCTTAGCGGAAGTTAGAGAAGTTGATGTTCATGCCATCAGGTTGGAGGCTACCCAGACGGAATATAAGGTGTTGTTCCTCCAACCTGAGTATGGCTTCATCTTTACAGTAGAGGAGGCCGTGGATAGACATGTCAGAATGGGAATGGGTTGTGGAATTAAAATGTGTGGCCACTGGGAGATCCTGCTTTCTCTGGCAGACAGAGCGTAGATGTTCAGCAAAGCGGTCTCCCAGTCTGCGTCGGGTCTGGCCAATATATAAAAGGCCACATCGGGAGCACCGGACGCAGTATATCACCCCAGTCGACTCACAGGTGAAGTGTTGCCTCACCTGGAAGGACTGTTTGGGGCCCTGAATGGTGGTAAGGGAGGAAGTGTAAGGGCATGTGTAGCACTTGTTCCGCTTACACGGATAAGTGCCAGGAGGGAGATCAGTGGGGAGGGATGGGGGGGGACGAATGGACAAGGGAGTTGCGTAGGGAGCGATCCCTGCGGAATGCAGAGAGGGGGGGGAGGGAAAGATGTGCTTAGTGGTGGGATCCCGTTGGAGGTGGCGGAAGTTACGGAGAATAATATGTTGGACCCGGAGGCTGGTGGGGTGGGAGGTGAGGACCAGGGGAACCCTATTCCTGGTGGGGTGGCGGGAGGATGGAGTGAGAGCAGATGTACGTGAAATGGGGGAGATGCGTTTAAGAGCAGAGTTGATAGTGGAGGAAGGGAAGCCCCTTTCTTTAAAAAAGGAAGACATCTCCCTTGTCCTAGAATGAAAAGCCTCATCCTGAGAGCAGATAGTATCTCCCATCCCCCATCAGGAAGGTCTCAAAGCTCTACGCTTCTTTTTGGATTCCAGACCTAATCAGTTCCCCTCTACCACCACTCTGCTCCATCTAGCGGAATTAGTCCTTACTCTTAATAATTTCTCCTTTAGCTCCTCCCTCTTCTTCCAAACTAAAGGTGTAGCTATGGGCACCCGTATGGGTCCTAGCTATGCCTGCCTTTTTGTTGGGTTTGTGGAACAATCCATGTTCCGTGCCTATTCTGGTATCTGACCCTCACTTTTCCTTCGCTACATCGACGACTGCATTAGCACTGCTTCCTGCACGCATGCAGAGCTCGTTGACTTTATTAACTTTGCCTCCAACTTTCACCCTGCCCTCAAGTTTACCTGGTCCATTTCCGACACCTCCCTCCCTTTTCTAGATCTTTCTGTCTCTGTCTCTGGAGACAGCTTATCCACTGATGTCTACTATAAGCCTACAAGCTCTCACAGCTATCTGGACTATTCCTCTTCTCACCCTGTCTCTTGCAAAAACGCCATCCCCTTCTCGCAATTCCTCCGTCTCCGCCGCATCTGCTCTCAGGATGAGGCTTTTCATTCTAGGACGAGGGAGATGTCTTCCGTTTTTAAAGAAAGGGGCTTCCCTTCCTCCATTATCAACTCTGCTCTTAAACGCATCTCCCCCATTTCACGTACATCTGCTCCCACTCCATCCTCCCGCCACCCCACTAGGAATAGGGTTCCCCTGGTCCTCACCTACCACCCCACCAGCCTCCGGGTCCAACATATTATTCTCCGTAACTTCCACCACCTCCAACGGGATCCCACCACTAAGCACATCTTTCCCTCCCCCCCTCTCTCTGCATTCCGCAGGGATCACTCCCTACGCGACTCCCTTGTCCATTCGTCCCCCCCATCCCTCCCCACTGATCTCCTTCCTGGCACTTATCCGTGTAAGCGGAACAAGTGCTACACATGCCCTTACACTTCCTCCCTTACCACCATTCAGGGCCCCAAACAGTCCTTCCAGGTGAGGCAACACTTCACCTGTGAGTCGACTGGGGTGATATACTGTGTCCGGTGCTCCCGATGTGGCCTTTTATATATTGGCCAGACCCGACGCAGACTGGGAGACCGCTTTGCTGAACATCTACGCTCTGTCCGCCAGAGAAAGCAGGATCTCCCAGTGGCCACACATTTTAATTCCACATCCCATTCCCATTCTGACATGTCTATCCACGGCCTCCTCTACTGTCAAGATGAAGCCACTCTCAGGTTGAAGGAACAACACCTTATATTCCGTCTGGGTAGCCTCCAACCTGATGGCATGAACATCGACTTCTCCAACTTCCGCTAAGGCCCCACCTCCCCCTCGTACCCCATCTGTTACTTATTTTTATGCACACATTCTTTCTCTCACTCTCCTTTTTCTCCCTCTGTCCCTCTGAATATACCTCTTGCCCATCCTCTGGGTCCCCCCCCCTTGCCTTTCTTCCCGAACCTCCTGTCCCATGATCCTCTCGTATCCCCTTTTGCCTATCACCTGTCCAGCTCTTGGTTCCATCCCTCCCCCTCCTGTCTTCTCCTATCATTTTGGATCTCCCCCTCCCCCTCCAAATCCCTTACTCACTCTTCCTTCAGTTAGTCCTGATGAAGGGTCTCGGCCTGAAACGTCGACTGCACCTCTTCCTACAGATGCTGCCTGGCCTGCTGCGTTCACCAGCAACTTTGATGTGTGTTGCGGTCACTTACCATCTCCATTTGCCACCGTCCCTCAGGATTACACTTACCTTCCACGTGTTCTGCCTCAAACTTGTGGTCGATAGACCACTCAACTCACCTGGGGTTGCACCTCCAGAGCCTAAGATGGTGGAATGTGGTCCATTGTACATAGTTTGTCATTAATGAATTCATGTTGTCATGGACAGGCTGAGGAGTACCTTGTCATCTAGGAAGGGTACAGATAGGATGATCTGTCTTGGTTTCCATCTAATTTCATCTTCGATCCATTGCTTATTGAGGAGTTCAACTGGACCCGTCTGGGTCGTTCTGGGCTGTCGGGCGCCGGTTGTAGGTGTTGGCCCGTCCTGTCAGGCCTGCATAGGCAGACACCTCCCTGTCTCCACTCAGCTAAAAGGAGTCACCTGCCACTCATTGCCAACTCATGATCTGTGGCCTATTTAAACCCAACTCTCATCCACAATCCCTGTTCACTCATCAAACTAGCCAGGCTCAAGCAATTGTTCCTAGCCTCCAGTTACCTTAAACATGAGAAAGTCTGCAGGTGCTGGAAGTTCAAAGCAACACAAACAAAATGCTGGAGGAACTCAGCAGGTCAGGAAGCATCTATGGAAAAGAGTAAACAGTCAATATTTTGGGCTGAGACCCTCCATCACGGAAGGGGCGAAGTCAAAATAAGACGTTGGGGAGAGGAGAGGAAGAAGTACAAGGTAGCGAAGAGTCAGAAGGCAGCAGAAATCACAGAGGGGGAGCAGTGCAAGAGGGTTTCACTGAACCCCCATTGAATGGAAGATTTAAACCTTTAGGGTAGGCATCCCCCGAAGAGACTTCGCAGTACTATTAGCATCAAAAACACAAGAAAATCTGCAGATGCCGGAAATCCAAAGCAAGACACTAAAACTGCTGGAGGAACTCAACAGGTGGCATTCCAACATGTCAGTCCCTTTGGTGCTCCTTCCCCTTCCCTTTCTCCCATGGTGTTTGTCCTCTTCTATCAGGTTTCCCCTTCCTCAGCCCTTTATCTCTTTCACCAATCGATTTTCCAGATCTTTACTTCACCCCTTCCCCCTCCCAGTTTCACCTAGCACCTACTACTTTGTACTTCATCTTCCCCTCTCCCCACCTTCTTCTCCCTTCCTTTCCAGTCTTGATGAAGGCCCTCGGCCCAAATCGTCGACGCTTTTCCATGGATACTGTCTGGCCTGCCAATTTCCTCCAGGATTTTGTGTGTGTTGTTTCTGTGACCCTGTTGCTTTGTCACGTTAAGTATCTGTTCTACTTGTCTTGTGGTGCCTTGTGGTTTGTTATTTTGTAGTTTATTATTAAAGTTATCATTTACGACTATATCATCTCCGCTGCTCTGCTTTTGGGTCATGCCTCCGCTATATTTCCTGACAGAGTATAAGCCCTTCACAACCATTACAATGAACTCAGTCTGATGGTAACCTTAATACATTCATTCAAGTTGGCTGAATAAGCCAATCACTATTGCCCTAGATAAAAAGAGTAACATTTTAATGTAAAGGAGTTAAATGTGTAAATATAAGAAAGCTCCTAATTGTAAATAGAAGAACAAATGATCTTTTCAATACAACAATAACTAATAGAAATTATATTGAGTTGATGTAAGGAGCCAGCGGGACGATCCTTTAATTCAATCTCTTTCAACCTTGCTGTCCCTTACCTTGAAACCCTAACATGTTTGGAGCGGTATTCCGAAAGAACGTGAGATTAGGGCTAAATGTGGTTGAGTTGCTGGGCACCAAGATGGACTTATGGAGGACTGGGATACCCAGCAGTGGAGTGAAAATGAAGCAGCCCTGCTAAGATCCCAGGAAGTTCCGAGTGGTCAGCAGCACACTTAGATGGAAAGTGGTTGATGTTCATGAGCACATGCTGAAGTCAGGAACCGCTGCCCATTACATTAATATGCCTGTATGCCCCAGTTTGCAGCGTAAATCTTCTGGAGTGCAGACCCTTCAAATGGCACCCAGATCCTCCTTTAGCACCTGATTTCACGGCAGCTTTAGCAACTCCCCAACTCCCTCCAAAGCCAGGTACCTAGATGTTCCAGATATTAAGAATTTGGTGCTGACCAGTGCCCTTACAGATTGGTTGTCTTTTGAGAATCTGGTGAATGCAACACATTGCAAAGACCTGCCCCACAGCCAAGGCTAGATGAATGTATCTTGTGCACAGGGACAGACACTGAACTGATTCACAACCAAAGGACTCACTTTCAAGGACTCTACAACTCATGTTCTCAGTATTTTTTAAAATTTTATTTATCCTTGTTTACACATTAGTTGTTTATAAGTATTTGGGTGTATTTTATATTGTATTTCTATTCTACTGTGAATGCTTGCAAGAAAATAAGTCTCATGGTAGTATTAGATTAGATTCAACTTTATGGTCATTGTGCTGAGTACAGATACAAAGCCAATGAAATACAGTTAGCATCTAACCAGAAATGCAAAGACTAGTGTTATTTACAAAATAACTGCTAATAAAAAGTAAGTGCTACAGCACACAAATATAAAAGTACTGAGACAGTACAATATGGGTGCAATACTGCTTAGCGCTGTGATGTGAGGTTCAGCAGGGTCACAGCCTCAGGGAAGAAACTCTTCCTGTGCCTGCTGGTGCAGGAATGGAGGCTCCTGTAGCACCTACCGGATGGAAGGAGACTAAAAAGTCAATGGTTAGGGTGAGATGCATCCTTGATAATGCTTTTCGCCCTGCCCAGGCAGCGTTTATGGTAGATGTTCTCAATGGTGAGCAGTTGGGTGCCGATAATCCGCTGGGCAGTTTTCACCACACGCTGGAGTGCTTTGCATACTTATGGTGCTATATACATACTTAGATAATAAATTTATTTTGAACTTTGAAATTTGACTTGCTGAATGATGGAAAAGGTGAAGATTTTCAGTATGTTTGTTCCATTTCATCGGCCTTCGACATTCAGCAACTTCCTGCTGCAACATCACATGAAGGGACTAACGGTTTTTAATTACTCTTGGAAGTAACAGCGGATGTTACATTCTTCATAAGACCAACTGACAGATCCCAATTAAATTCTCTCTATTTTGGATCGAATTGTTTTGGGAGCTTGACTCATTCTGTTAGACTGAGGAAGCTCTCGCTCATTATTTTTCTTACATTCTAATTAAGCAAGGGCAGATCTGCAGAAAGTATTGCAAGGTAAGCATTAACGAAAGGGCCAGCTATGCAAGTGAGGCTGACCAAATATATCAACCACAACATATAGATTCACTGTAGGTTCAGGATTACCAGCTGGTCAATTTTTTACATAAAAGTATATTTAATCATTATGTAACACACACAAAATGCTGGAGGAACTCAGCAGGCCAGGCAGCATTCATGGAAAAGAGTACAGTTGACGTTTCGGGCCAAGACCCTTCGGCAGGACGGTTGGAGGGTTTGTACCAGGAGTTGATGGTGATTAGCACTACTGGACCATGTGGCTGAAGGTACATCTAGAATATTGAATATAGAACAATACAGCCCAGGAACATGCCCTTTGGCTCACCATGTTGAAACAAACTAATTCATTCAGTAATCAAATGCCCACCTAAACTAATCTGTTCTGCCTACCACAATGTCCATGTGCTTCCATTTCCTGCACATTCCTGTGCCTAAACAAGAACCTCTTGAATGCCTCTGCCACCACACCAAGCAGTGTATTCCAGGCACCCATGACTGTCTGTGTGAGAAACTTCTGCACATCTCCCTTGAACTCATTCCTTCATGCCTTAAACGGTTTCTCTCCGGTACTAGACTTTCAACCCTGGGAAAAGTCCATTCAGCTTTTGGCGCTTTACCAGAGTAAGAGATGTCTAGCTATAGTTCGGAGTGTGGGTGCAGGGAGGGTTGACCCTCAGTGCCACTTTTTGATGAGGTTGGCAGACCTGAAGTTATAAAAAAGGAGGCCTTCTCCATTTGAATCTGCTTGCATTAACACCCAGATTAATTTTCCTCTCAAACTGAAGGTGAGATCCCAAGGATATTAGATTAGATTAGATTATGAGGATACACAGTCCTCTTTTATTGTCATTTAGTAAAGCACGCATTAAGAAATGATACAATGTTCCTCCAGAATGATATCACAGAAACACAAGACAAACCAAGACTTAAAAATACTGACAAAAACCACATAATTATAACATATTGTTACAGCAGTACAAAACAATACCATAATTTGATAGAAGAACAGACCATGGGCACGGTAAAAAAAATCTCAAAGTCTCTCAAAAGTCCCATCATCTCGCGTAGACGGTAGAAGGAAGAAAAACTCTCTTCCTGCCATGAGCTTCCAGCGCCGCAAACTTGTCGATGCAGCACCATGAAAGCACCCCGACCACAGCCGACTCTTGAATCCGTCTGAAAACTTCGAGCCTCCGACCAGCCCTCCGACACCAAGCACTGAGCACCATCTCTGCCGAGCGCTTTGACCCCAGCCCCGGCAACAGGCAATAGGCAAAGCCAAGGATCTGGGTCCTTCCCCTCCGGAGATTCTCGATCGCACAGTAGCAGCGGCAGCGAAGTGTGCATTTCAGAAGTTTCTCCAGGTGTTCCTCCGTGCTTCTCATGGCTGTCTCCATCAAATCAGGATTGTGCATGTCCTCCTTCAGGATATTCCAAAACGATTGAGGATAGAATGTGTTACGGTTCATTGCCTGATCCAAACAGATGGTTAAACGAAAAGAGATGACAAATGTTGCAGTAACACAGCATTTCTAGAACATTCAATGCCATCTTCTAGGGAAAACTAGAGCTCTAGATGGCTTTAGAACTGATTGGACTGTCATCTCCAAATAAGGAAATTAACCTGTCATGTACGGAAATAGATAATCTCAGACAGGATGGACTTCTGCCAATCAAGTCAAGAAAAATCTTTGCACATTTTTTCCTCCAGAGATTAAAGTAATATTAACATGGTTTGCCCAAGTTTGATGATTCATTGGTTAGTAATTATTTGTCAAGGAAGAAGATATTGCCAGACTCTCAGTGAAGGAAAACGGAACTGAGATTCTGGAAGAGCTAACATTAATAATGAAGGGCTAAAAGATTCAAGAATTCAAAGTACAGATTTATTGAAGTATGTGTACAAAATACAACTTTGAGATTCTTCTTCCTGCAGGCAGCCATGAAACAAAGAGACATCATGGAACCTGTTCAAGGCAGGATCAAACACAAATGCAGAAAAAAGAACAAATTCCGCAAACGACAAAAAGTGAGCGAAAAATGCAGGAGTCCCTGTAGTATTCAGGATGAGGCTTTTCATTCTAGAACAAAGGAGATGTCCTCTTTTTTCATAAAAAGGGCCTCCCTTCCTCCACCATCAACGCTTCAGGATGAGGCTTTTCATTCTAGAATGAAGGAGATGTCCTCCTTTTTCAAAGAAAAAGGCTTCCCTTCCTTCACCATCAACACTGCCCTCAACTGCATCTCTTCCATTTCACGCACGCCTGCTCTTACCCCATCCTCCTGCCACCCTACCAGGGATAGGGTTCCTCTTGTCCTCATCTACCACCCCACCAGGCTTCGCATCCAGCACATAATTCTCCGAAAATTCTGCCACCTCCAACTGGATCCCACCACAAGCACATCTTTCCCTACCACCTCCCCCCCCCCCCGCAACTTTCTGCTTTCTGCAGGAATCGCTCCCCACACAGCTCCCTTGTCAATTCGTCCCTCCCCACTGCTCTCCCTCCTGGCAGTTATCCTTGCAAGTGGAACAAGTGCTACACTTGTCCCTACATCTTCTCCCTCCAGGTGAGGCAACATTTCACCTGTGAAACTATTGGGGTCATATACTATGTTCAGTGCTCCCGGTGTGGCCTACTGTATATCAGTAAGACCCGACGTAAATTAAGAGACTGCTTCTCCGAGCACCTACGCTCCATCTGCCAGAAGAAGCAGGATCTCCCAGTGGTCACCCATTTTAATTCCACTTCCCACTTCCATTCCGATATGTCCATCCATGGCCTCCTTCACTGTCGTGATGAGACCACACCTAGGTTGGAGGAACAACACCTTATATTTCGGTTGGGTAGCCTCCAACCTGATGGCATGAACATTGATTTCTCAAACTTCCAGTAATGCCTCCTAACATCACCACCACCCAGTTCCTTCACTATTTCCCATCCCCTTTTCCCACCCTCACCTTACCTCCTTGCCTGCCCATCACCTCCCTCTGGTTCTCCTCCCTCCTTTTTCTTTCTTCCATGGCCTTCTGTCTCGTTCACCAATCAACTTCCCAGCTCTTTACTCCATCCCTCTGTGACGAAAAACCAAGTTATCAGAAGATTGATGCTAATGAGAGAGAGATAAGTGAGACAATGGAGAAGCATTCAAAATGCTAATAAGAGAGAAGAGAGAGATTAACGAGAAAGAAACACATCTCAGAATATTGACAGACCAGTTTCTTTGAACCTGAACTGTTTGACGTTTGATGGACAGGTGATACCCCAGCAGGGGGATAAAAAGAACAGGTTCGCTAAGGCACGACACACACCACGAGATCACGAGATAACGAGACCCTGAAAGAGCGGTGTGCCCCCACAAGTTGGTGGGAGTTGGAGGTCTGGTTCGAGGGAACCAATCATAGACTGACAGGGTGAAAAGGGACGATTGGCGGGAACTTGGTGTGTGTGTCCGCCCTTGCCTGGGTGCCGGGTTCACCATGGAAGAACGGTTGTATATGGAACGGAGGGGTCACAGTCGGTGACCACAGAAGACGTAAAAGGGTTCACCCGAAAGCTAACTGCAAAGAACGTCAAAGGTCTGTTTGAATCAAAATTTGCATTCTCTCTCTCTCCAACGGCACAACAGCGATTACTGCGAACTGTACTAAGCTGAACTGAACTCTGCGTCACTTGAGACTGATCATTTTACCCCTAGACTGCGAAAGAGCTTGGTTGATTCCTATTACCCTAGTTCTGTGTACATGTCTGTTTTATTATTGCTAACCTGTTGCATTTATAGCCTTACGATTAGAGTACTGTGTTACTTATTTCTTTAATAAAACTTTATTAGTTTCTGTTAAACCAGACTCCAACACGTGGTCCATTTCTGCTGGTTTGGCAACCCAGTTACGGGGTACGTAACACCTCCCCTCCAAGTTTCACCTATCACCTGGTGTTTCTCTCTCCCCTGCCCCCACTTTATAAATCTATTTCTCAACTTTTTGTCTCTAGTCCTGCCGAAGGGTTTTGGCCTGAAACGTCAGCTGTACTTTTTACCATAGATGCTGCCAGGCCTGCAGAGCTCCTCCAGGATTTTGTGTGAGTCGCTTGGATTTCCAGCATCTGCAGATCTTCTCTTGTTTTCATTCAGTTTAATTCAGTTCAACACAGCGCCAATAGTTCATTGCAGGCTGCAGAACTATTCCTTACCGAAACGCCCCCGTCCACATCAATTGCCTTGATCAAACCACTAAAAAAACAGCAAAAAAAAAGTAAACAGAACCCAGAAAGATATGGAACATGAACCTCGAAGTCCCCCAAAATGAATCCACAGCCATGAGCCTTGCCAATGAATCCTTGCAACGTGGATCCCAACAATCCTGCACTTTTCTCCGACAACAGCTAGCAAGAGGAAGAAGAAGAGCAGTGAAACACAGGCCTGTCCTCCCCTCTTAGCCTTATCAACTTCGATGCCTCAGATGAGGAGAAGCAATGGAGTTGATCATGAGTTCGCACTCAGTCTCCAGGTTTTCAGGCTTCCAGGTCACACAATCCGCTCTAAACCTTACCAAACTCCCCGGGAGACGTCAAAGCACCAGATTGCTCAATCAGCCCAAAATCACACCACTAAAATGTAAATCACAAGTTCCAATCGCACACAGTTTAGTAGTAGGATTGCATTTGAAAAAAGAAGATGAGTCAAATAAATAGTTTTGAGAACTGTCTGCATGATGTCACTGTTGGTTGCGTTGTTCGCTGATGCCACCTTGAAGAAAAGCCAGTTGTACTCAAGGCTGGTCCAAATAGGATGCATCATAGGTTGCTGAAAAATGGAATTATGTATGAAATCTGGGCACCATGTCCCAATAATAAACCAAGTTAATAAACTGATAACAGAAAAAAAACAATTTTCTATAGATTCTAGTTGGGTTCTAGAGAAACTGCAAGTATTACATCAGTGTTAAAAATAGGATCTAGTGATAAATCTAGCAACCAAAGATCAACGTACAGTCAGTTTAGACTCAACATTTCAGAAACAATAATCAGGTACAGAACTGGCCATCCCTTGATTAAGCGTGGATTGATGACAGAAAGCTAGTATGAATCTGTTCAAAGTAAATAGTGCCCAACTAACATGATAGAATTTTTTTTAATGAAATCACATAGAGGATGAATAAGGGAAACATAGCTGATGTCATATATACATACTTCCAAAAAGTGTTTAATAAAATGTCCCATTATGAGCATGCAATCATAGATGAAACTGGGATAAAAAGGGTTGTAGACACATGGATAGAAAATTGACAAAATAACAGGAAACAGAGAAGTAATGAAAAGTTGTTTTCCAGATTGAACACAAACAACAGGAATTCTGCAGATGCTGGAAATTCAAGCAACACACATCAAAGTTGCTGGTGAACACAGCAGGCCAGGCAGCATCTGTAGGAAGAGGTGCAGTCGACGTTTCAGGCCGAGACCCTTCGTGAGTCCTGAAACGTCGACTGCACCTCTTCCTACAGATGCTGCCTGGCCTGCTGCGTTCACCAGCAACTTTGATGTGTGTTGCTTTCCAGATTGAAGGCAAGTTTTCAGCAGATGTGTTGGTCAAGAACCAAAGCTATGACCATAGATTTTAGGAGACTTGGAGTTGAGCATAATTTGCAGACACTAACTGTACATCCTTGGGAGGAAACTGGAGCACCTGGAGGAAACCCATGTGGTCACGGGGAGAATGTACAAACTCTTTAAGTTCAAAATTCAAAGAAAATCTAACTATCAAAGTAAATTTATGTCAAACTTGAGATTCGTTTTCTCATGGACATGCTCAACAAAGCTATAGAATAAATAGAATAATAACTATAACAGAATGAATGAAAGACCGCCCAAGTAGGTCATTCAACCACAGTGCAGGAGGCAACAAATTGTGCAAATATGTAAAGAAGAAACAGCAATAATAAATATCAAGAATATGAGATGAAGAGTCATTGAAAGTGAATCTTAGGTTGTGGGATCATTTCAGTAATGGGGCAAGTGAAGTTGAGTGGAGTTATCCCCTTTACTTCAAGAGCCTAATGGTTGAGGGGTTGTAACTGTTCCTGAACCTGCTGGTGAGAGTCCTGAGGCTCTTGTGCCTTCTTCCTGGTTGCAACAGCAAGAAGAACTGGTGGTCCTGGGCAGGGGTGGGGTGGGGGGGAAGGTCACTGATCGTGGATGCAGCTTGCCTGCCACAGCGTTTCATGTAGATGTGCTCAATGGTTGGGAGGGCTTTACCCATGACAGACTGGGCTGTATCCACTAATTTTGTAAAATTTTCCATTGAAAGGCATTGATGTTTCCACACCAGGTCATGATGTAGTAGGAACAATTTTCTTAAGACAGTATTGTGGTGGCTTCTTTGTGCTTCTCCTGCAGAGGCTAAAGAGGCTTGAAGTCAGGCTGTGATTGTGCCAGTCAATATACTCTCCATTACACTCCTATAGAACTTTGTCAAAGTTTTTGATATCATGCTGTATCTTTGCAAACTCCTAAGGAAGTAAAGGTGTTGCCGTGCTTTCTTCACAATTGCACTTACATGCCGGACTCAGAACAGGTCATCTGACATAATAATACCTTAGAATTCAATCCTCCCCGCCCCTGATACTCCCATGAGGACTGGAGCAGGGACCTTTGATTTCCTTCTCTTAAAGTCTACAATCAGTTCCTTGACATTGAGTGAGAGGTTGTTGTAATGAAACCACTCAGTCAGATTTTCAATCTCTCTCCTACATGCTGATCCATCACCACCTTTGATTTGGCCTACAATAGTGGTATCATCAGAAGACTTGAACGTGGCATTGGAGCTGTGCTTAGCCACACAGTTCTAAGTGTAGAGCAAGTAGAGCAGGAGACCAAGCACACAACCTTGTGGTGCTCCTGTGCTGATGAAAATCATGAAGGAGATGTTATTGCCAATTCAAAATGACTGGGATCTGCAAGTGAGGAAATCCAGGATCCAATTGCACAAGGAGATATTGAACCCAAGGACTTGGAGCTTATTGATTAGTTTTGAGGGGATGGTCGTATTGAATGCTGAGCTGTAGTCGATAAAGAGCATCCAGATGCTTGTATCTCTGCTGTCTAGATGTTCCAGGGTCGAGTGAAGAGCCAATGAAATGACACCTGCTGTGGACCTGTTGTTCCACTTGACAAATTAGAATGGATCTAAGTCACTTCTCAGGCAGGAGTTGACATGCTTCATCACCAACCTCTCAAAGCACTTCATCACTGTGGAGGTAAGTGCTACTGGGTGATAGCTATTGAGGCAGGTCACCATGTTCTTCGTGCACACCAGTATAATCGAAACAAATGGGTACCTCACTGTGTCGAAGTGAGACGTTAAAGATCTCAGTGAAAACACTAGCCAGGTGACCAACACAAGTCTTCAGCATTTGGCCAGGTACCCCATCTGGGCTGAATGCTTTTTATGGGTTTACCCTACTGAAGGCTGTTTGCTCATTGGCTTCTGAAATCATAGATTCATCAGGGAATGTAGGAGTTTGTGATGGTTACATCTTGTTTTGACGATCAAAGCAAGCATAGAAGGCATCATGCTTACCTGGAAGCGAAGTCCTGCTGTCTCCTCTGTCACTTGATCTACCTTTGTAAGAGGTGATAGTATTCAAGCCCTGCCACAACTGTCAAGCATCCTGTTTTGATTCAAGATTGGTCCGGAATTTCTACTCCGCCCGCAAGATGACTTGCTGGAGGTCATAGCTGGACCTCTTGCAATGCCTCTGATCTGACTCTTATCAGATTTCAGATCTCATGGTTCATCCAGTGCTTCTGATTTAGGAAGACTGCATAATGAAGTCCATTACAACCATGGTGGATCCATTCAGATCCCTAGATGAGTCCTTGAATATGGCCCAGTCCACTGACTTGAAACAATCCCATAGCTGCTCGTCTGCCTCCTGCGACCACCTCTTTGTTGTCCTAATCGCTGAAGCTTTCCTCTTTGGCTTCTGCTTGTATGGAGGTAGGAAAAGGGCAGCCAAGTGATCACGTTTCCCAAAATGCAGTCTGGGCATGGAACAGTTAGGCATTCCTTATCTTAGTAAAACGGTGGTCTAGTACGTTGGGGCCTCTGGTGCTACAGGTCATATGCTGATGGTAATTGGACTTTGACTAAGCCTGGCTGAGGTCTCTGACTATGAATTGAAATGCATCGGGATGGACTGTTTTTTGTTTGGAGATGGCATCCTGCAGTATCGCGAGCCTTTGATTATAGTTGGCTGCTGGTGGTATGTAAACTGCAGTCAGGATCATGCATAAGAACTCCCTTGGTAAGTAGAACAGATGGTTTATGACCAGTGGGTGTCTGAAGTCAGGGGAACACGAGTTTGACAAAACTGCCACATCGGAGCACCACCATGAATTTATCATAAAACGCACACCTCCTCCTTTTGCATTTTCCAAATCAGCATTTCAGTCCATTCTGTAAATCAAGAAGCCTTCGTGTCTTATCAGTGTATCTGGTGTGCCTGGAGAAAGCCACGTTTCAATCAAGCATAGAACAGAACAGGCTTTGATTTCTCCCTGATAGAGCACTCTTGCTCTCATCTTTCAATTTTGCTCTCCAGCAACTGCACATTTGCTAAGAAGATGCTGGATCGAGGAGGCCTCATCCCTCTGTGTTTCAGTCTGATGTCGTCTTCCCCTCCTGCTCACGTCCAGCAATGGCAATGAACGTCCATCCTCTTAATTGTGCTGCACTTATCTGGTTCACTGAGACAGTCATGTAATCATCAAATCTGAAGACTATAAAGTTGATTTGAAAGTACATTGCTCAGAGGGAAGTTTCATGCTGCAGAATGCAGTGAGAGAAATTCAAAAAAGGCATATTTAAAGAATGGACAGGGGAAACATTTGCGGTGACCCAGGCTCTGGCACACAACCGCGACAGATGGAACAGATTGGTGCAAAGCTTGTCATAACGGCGCCCCGACGACTCCACCAGGAGTTAGGGTGCAAGGAAGGAAGGAAGGATATTTAAAGAAGATTCGGAACAATTTTCTGCAGCCCTCAGAACATTGCCGATAATCACCAATGCAACCTTGCTGATCTTACAGGTACCAGTGGGAGCTGATCCCTGATTAGTGAAAGCTGGAGCCGTAAAGTGATGCAAAATTTACGTCCTTAATGCCAGATTTTCAACTAATTATATTCGCTGGCTATTTAACCACTTCATTATGTTACTGGGGTCCATCCATACTTTTGATTCTCAGTGCTGACTTTCTGTTCCTTTTTGCTTCTGCTGCTGAGGAAGCCAATACATTTCCAATTTACCCCAGAAATGAAGTGCATACAGGTAAGCCATTAGTTCACGTCTCCTTTTGAGGGATGCTGCTGCTGTTCTGCTCCCATCCGATTTTGCTGTCCCACACCACTCGTTTCCAAAGGAAAAACATTGGTTTGAAACGAACCAGCAGCTGCATCAAGTGTAAGGAGAGCAAGAGAAGGTTTCCCGGAGAATCAAATCCAAATTTACAGCTGGAGGCTAAATTTCTATTACAATCACAGTGATATAGTGATATGATAAATGATCAGGAGTCCGATGATAAGAGTAAGATTTTGTATCTGCTCTCTGACTGTCCCTGCTGAGGTAATTTATCACTATTCAGTGAACCTTGACTCATTTATCACTGTTTTGATTTTGACGGTGAATATTTACAATCAGAGCTCCACTTTGCTCTTTATTTCCCCTTTGATCAGTTTTTTCCTCTCTCTCTCTCATATTCCATTTGCCATGTTTGCAAAGAAGTTACTGCCTATTTCTTGACACAAATCGTCCTTTGTGCAATTCTGGACAGCCATCTTATCAAAGGTTCCCGCATTCCAAAATTCTCTCATTTATCTGGATCTGTAAATCCAGTAACAGTGATGGATAGCTGTACTTTATTTTTTGGCACTCTAGGCTATCAGCATCAGTGTTGTTGCGTCCGGGTAGGACAGTAGCACGCAGGTTAACGTAGTGCTTTACCACAATCAGGATTCAATTCCTGCCACTGTCTGTAAGAATTTTGCATGCTCTCCCATGACCAGCTTCCACCCACATTACAAAGACCTGCGGGTTAGGGTTGGTAAGTTACGGGCATGCTATGTTGGTGCTGGAAGCATGGTGAAACTTGTGGGCTGCTCTCAGCACGTCCTTGGTCTGCATTGGTCGTTGATGGAAAAGATGCATTTCACTCTGTTTTGATGCATATATGGCAAATAAAGCTAGACTTTAATCAATTAGTCTTCACAATGATCATTGTGGCTCCCTTCCTGTGCTCTTTCCAGTCCCTCATGAGGTAGTAGCTTAAATACCTGCCATCTCTGCTCAAATGTAAGATCAGCAAAAGCCAACTCATGGCATTAAAATCGTTATTCTTGATTCTTGCCCCCTCCTTTCCAGTCCTGATGAAACACTGACTACTTCTTTCCACTGATGCAGCCAGACCTGCTGAGTTCCTCCAGCACTGTGCGTATGTTCCTCGGGATTTCCAGCCTCTGCAGAAAGAAGGGTCTTGGTCTGAAACGTCGACTGCTTATTCCTCTCCATAGATGCTGCCTGACCTGCTGAGTTCCTCCAGCATTTTGTGTGTGTGTTGCTTTGGATTTCCAGCATCTGCGGAATTTCCCATGTTTATCGTCTGCAGAATGCCTTGTGTTTACATTAAAATGGTCGCTTTCTAGAATCTGTGGGATGTTTTTTTATTAAAATTTCTCCACTGTGTTCTTCATCATCATGGCAAATGACCATTTTGGTGAAAACTAGACAGAGTTAATTTGATCTGTGAAACTTATGAGAGGAAAATTAATCAGAGCTATAGAGTCATACACATTGAATCAGGCCCTTCAGCCCAGCACATCAATGCTGACCATTGCACCTATCTGTACTAATGCCATTTGCTCTTATTACATTGTAGTTTCTGTGCCTTGGCTACGCAAGTGCCTTTCAGATGCCCGTGATGTAAGTGCTGTAATTGCATCTGCCTCCATAACCTCTTGCAGCATTTTATCAGATTTAACAACAGGGTGAAAAGAATGACCATGAAAAATCCTGCAGATGCTGGAAATCCAAAGTAACATGCAAAAAAAATGCTGGAGGAACTCAGCAGGTCAGGCAGCATCTATGGAAAAGAGCAAACAGTTGGCGTTTTGGGCCGAGGCCTTTCTTCAGGTCTGAAAGGGAAGGGGAAAGACGTCAGACAGCAAAGGTAGGGGGCAGGGAAGGAGGCTAGCTGGAAGATGATAGGTGAAGCCTGGTGGGTGGGAAAGATCAAGGGCCAGAGAAGAAAGGATCTGATAGGACAGGAGAGTAGATCATTGGAGAAAGGGAAGGAAGAAGGGAGCAGGGAAAGTAATAGGTAGATGAGAAGGAGTAAAAGGTCAGTGTGGAAGGGAGAGAGGAAGGGGGAAGGAAAGAATGAATTGTTTGAGTTAAATGAAGAGAGATGAGAGGAAGTTGGGATAGAGTAGGAACATCAGCCAAGGCTTGGGCCAAAGGTGAAGTCTGTAATATGATCAGCAAAGTATCCCCACCATTATTGAAAACCATGTTTTCTCCTCAGATGTAGACAACATGCTAACAAGTGAGAACAATCACAAGGAACAGTGAGAAGTCTTCATATTTAACTTTAATTTTATTTGTTCAGAGATACAGCACGGTAACAAGCCCTTCCGGTCCAAAGAGCCTGCGTCACCCAGTTACACTCATGTGATTAATTAACCTATTAACTTTCACGTCCTCGGAAACAACGTGTTAACTTGTCATATCCTCTCCAAGTATACTCCGGTTTATTCTGTGTAAGATCTAGCTGCATATTTCGAAATGTTTGTGCACTTGGATTGATTTTATTGTCACTACATTTAGTGCTAAGGGCAGACTGCAGGTTTTGAAGCAATTACTTGCTCAGTCTGACCATCATCCTATGAAACTGAAGTGGTTATAAAGCACTTTGATACGGGCAGAGGTGGAATACTTCAGTCTACGATTAGCCAAAAATGCACCCAACCTTACTGAAGTCAAGGTTAATGCTGTTTCAGAGAATGCCTCCTAGCTTTTCTCCTTTCTAGGAATGGTTCAGCATTAACCAATATCCCTGCTGTATCTAAATATGATGTTAAACCATTACATCAAATTCCTAAGAAAAAAACGAGAGATGGAAATGGACTAATCCACAACTGAAAACGTTTGATCAATGTCCGTGTGGTTTGAGCAGGTGAGGGGAGCCAGCAGGACTCATACTCTGTTAAGATAGAGACATACACAAAGTGCTAAAGGAATCCATCAGACCAGGCAGCATCTATGGAAAAGAGCAAATAATGGGAACAATGAAGAGATTGCTTGGGAAACTCAGTAGGATACTCTCCTAAAGCAGAGTAGTAAGTTGCCTTGAAGCAGCTTGGACAAGAGTCAAAATGAATCTGTCTGACCATTTTATAATCAACCTGCACTCAGAGTGGATTGAGGGCTGAAGTATGAGTAATTGGTTGGTTATCAGTCATATCTGATGATGACAGAACATTTGTTTTAGAGGAGACAAGATGCTTTATGTATCATACATTTTGATAATTAATTCCTTCTGCTATGCTTTTTTAAATAATTGGCCTTGGTTAGGGTCTGTTAGACAGTTACTCCAGGCACATATTGGGCAAGGCTTTGAAAGTGAAGAACGAGGATCGCTTGGGGGATGTGGATGGGAGGGTAATAGGGAATGGGAGTGGTGGAAGTGTTGACGGTGAGGACACTTGAAAAGCTTGAGGACATCTCCCATTGTTGCAGATAAATTTTAAAAACACTTCAGCTTTGACTTTGGCTTTTTGTTATCAAAGGATTTTGACTGCACTTGTTTTAATTTCAACATTTACCTGCCAAGAGCCATCAGATTGTATCCCTATCATTCTTTGATCTGATGCCAGGAGGGATGGTTGGAAGTGACATTGTAATTTGCCTGTGTATACTCATAGATCAAAACATAATCAAATTTTTGCCCATGCAGTAGAATTCCTAATACTCCTCTTTGAAAAATGCATCTAATGAAAGCATTATCTTGAATTAACTCTGTGTGTGCAAGCCTCCTCTTGTTCCTTGATGACTGTACCCTTTTCAGTTGGATCAGACATTCAAGAAAGTGACCTGTCTGCTAATATTTGATACTTCTGTTTTAAAGTGTTTGAATTATAATATCTTTTGGAGGATTAAAAGTGCCCTCGACATTGTATCCTCGACAAGTGTGGTCTTAGCAGAAGGGATCAATTATTTGGGATCTGAGCCGAGAAACGTCTTCACCCAAAAGATCATTAATGCTTGGACTTGTCCAACCCTAATAGCAGTGACTGCAAAAACCTGGAGTATTTCCAGGACTGAAGGTTTTGGACTGTAAATCAGGGGATAGTAGGGAATGGGTGGACAAGTAGTCAGATTGCAAGATTAGTCACGATGCTGAATTGCAGAGCAAGACTGAGGGAATGAACATACATTACTGGCAATTGTTTTGTTTCTATTTTAGGTTTCTAACATTTTTCCCTTTGCCCTTTGCTCCGAATCACCTCCTTAATATCATTTAAAGACAGTTACACGTATTGTTACTCATAAGTATATGATACAAGGGGTATTGTTCTTTCATAATGATCTTTTCATGACCATAATTGTTCTTGACATATTTTTCTACAGAAGTAGTTTGCCATTGCCTTTTTCTGGTGATGCCTTTACAAAATGGGTGACCCCAGCCGTTGTCAATAGTCTTCAGAGATTGTTTACCTGAAATAACTGGTTGCATAAGCTCATATGACAATCCACCACCTGGATCCCATGGCTTCACGTGACCTTGATCGTGGGGGATAAGCAGGTGCTACACCTTGCCCAAGGGTGACCTGCAGGATAGCAGCGGGAAGGAGCGCCTTACACCTCTTTTAGTGGAGACATATCTCCACCCTGTCACCCAACCAACGGTATGGACTGGCTTATTATCAGGGTTTCTGGCTCTTAGACTTGAAATATTAACTCTGATTCTCTTTTCACAAGTGCTACTTGACCTGTTAAGGGTTCACAGTATTTTGGTTTTGTTTTTATTTGTTATGTGAATGCAGATAACAACTGTTCCAGTTATTGATCTTTTTTGCAATATATCCGTGAAACCTGCCCACTTCCGATGATATGATGAAATGAAAATCGCCAATGAAGCAATGAAAAATGCTCGGCCAACCAAAGTTATTGCTCTGAGGAATCCATGCAAGGCAAACCTTGGAACCAAACCAATGACAAAGGATCTCCCGACATACACAATCATCTTAATTTCAACAAGACACACTCCATTATCCACTTTATTAGGTACTCCAGCTCACTAATGAAAATATTCAATCATGTGGCAGCAACTCAATGCATAAAAGAATGCTGCAGAATGGGGAAGAAACATGATGGCGCCAGTGAACAGCGCTACTAATGACTATGTCCTGCAGACAGTTCACGAAGCTACCTCCTTTACTTTTTCTTCTTTCAAATATGGTTCTACTACTAAGCTAATTGGAACCTGTGATTTTCATTTTGATGGTATGTTCTGGGGTCGGTTGAGTGACCTGGTGCTTTGCTGTCTCGGAGGGAGTTCAGTGAGGTTTGACGTGGAGAGTGTGGCCTGTAGGCCTGGAAGCCGGGAGACCATGATCAGCTCCATTGCTTCTCTCCTACTGAGGCGTCCAGCCAGGTTGAAGTCGACGAGGACCAGAGTGGAGGATGGGCAGGTGCTCGGCGTAGTCTGTCTGCATTTGACCGGTCTTCCCCTCCCTCTCGCTAGCTGCATGGTGCAGAAGTCTTGGGATCCATGTTACCAGAATGCGGGCTCACCCTCAGGGACTTTGAGGTTCATGTTGTATGCGTTCCAAGATTCTGATTACTCTTGTTTTTGCTATTTTTGAGCAGGTTGATCAGGGCAATCAGTGCAGACTGGGCAAAGAATGGCTCTGCAGCCTGCAGTGGGCTAGCGGCATGACGTTGAACTGAACTAAACTGAATACTACTGGAAGTTTGATAGTCTACGCTCACTTTTTGCCGATTGCACAATTTGTTCTTTTTTTCTGCGCGTTTGGTGTTGATGTTTTCTTGAATAGGGTCCATGTTGTTTCTTTGTTTTGTGGCTGCCTGTGGGAAGATGAATCTCAGAGTTGTATTCTGTGTATATACTTATATAATACATGTACTTCGAATCTTTCAGTTGAAGTGGCTTTTACTGTGGAATGACTGTTGGTGCCAGACAGGGTTGTTTCAGTGTCTCAGAAACTGCTGATCTCCTGGGATTTTCATGCACAGCAGTCTCTAGTGTTTACAGAGGACGTGCGGTGAATAAAAAAACAACCAGAGAGCGGCAGTTCTGTGGGCAAAAACCATATAACCATATAACAATTACAGCACGGAAACAGGCCATCTCGGCCCTTCTAGTCCGTGCCGAACTCTTACTCTCACCTAGTCCCACCAACCTGCACTCAGCCCATAACCCTCCATTCCTTTCCTGTCCATATATCTATCCAATCTAACTTTAAACGACAACATCGAACCTGCCTTAACCACTTCTGCTGGAAGCTCGTTTCACACAGCTACCACTCTCTGAGTAAAAAAGTTCCCCTTCATGTTACCCCTAAACTTTTGCCCTTTAACTGTCAACTCATGTCCTCTTGTTTGAATCTGCCCCACTCTCAATGGAAAAAGCCTATCCATGTCAACTCTATCTATCCCCCTCATAATTTTAAATACCTCTATCAAGTCCCCCCTCAACCTTCTACATTCCAAACAATAAAGGCCCAACTTGTTCAACCTTTCTCTGTAACTTAGGTGATGAAACCCAGGTAACATTCTAGTAAATCTTCTCTGTACTGTCTCTATTTTGTTGATATCTTTCCTTACATTCGATAACCAAAACTGTACACAATACTCCAAATTTGGCCTCACCAATACCTTGTACAATTTCAACATTACATCCCAACTCCTATACTCAATGCTCTGATTTATAAAGGCCAGTTGTTAAGTTGTTAAAAACACTTCGTTAAGTGTGAGAAGTCAGAGGAAAATGGGCAGACTAGTTCAAGCTGAGAGGAAGGTAACAGTAACTCAAATAACCATGCATTACAACAGTGGTGTGCAGAAGATCACCTCTGAATGTACAACATGTCAAACTTTGAAGTGGATGGGCTACAGCAACAGAAGTCCATGAAGATACACTCTTTGGACACCATTAAATACAACAGGTACCTAATAAAGCGGCCACTGATTGCTTAATTCCTACTTAAGAAAATATTCCTCTCGATCCCTTTTAAGTGTATTTATGTTAGATGTCTTTTCTGCCATTATCAGACAAATTTTTAAAAAAGGCTTTGAACTAAAATTGCAAAATTAGTTTAAAAATTAATTCTACCCCAAACCAAATAAGTGCAAGAATGGACTTTCCTCTAAATTCAGCAGCACTTCATGTTATCTGCCACTTTCACAGTTAAATATTGCTGACATTTGCCAGCAGTATATTTTTATGAATATAACACGAGTTCATGCTTGAAGGAACTACTTTATTATTGATCTACATGCAAATATGTCAAGACTTTATAAACTGCATTAATGAGTTGGAGGAAGTGTGACTGTCAATAATCTTAGTTACATGTTGTTTTTCTGCCACAATGTCAAATATTCTAATTAGGAATAAATTATTAAGTTATTTTCCACATCACAAAACCTTTTCTGACTTGTAAATACGTCATAAATTGATCATGAAATAATTTTTCACACGAGTACAGTTCTACTTAGATTTGGCAGCATTAGCCAGGATTAAGATGGTTTGATATTGTGAAGAATAGTAGTTTTTTTCAAACTCAGCAGAATAAGTTCAGATACTTTGGAAAATATTGAGCTTGCAGTCAGAAAAGTTTTCATCTGTCTTACTTACCCCGAGGCTGATTTTTTGTTGCCTTCGACTGACCTAATGTTGCTAAATTTGATTGGACATTTTGCTGGAGATGTAATTGTTTGAACTCCTGTTTTGTCTAGTCAGGCTTTTCTTCACATCATCAATATACTTATCATAAATAAACTTAGCAGTTGAAATAAAATCTAAAAGTGCTAACTACTTGGCCAGGTCATTCACAACATTATTCAGAGGTACATCTTCATCATTATCATTATGTGCACATCATATGACGTAGGCAATCATGTTTTTTATGACCATGGTTGTTCTCGGCAAATCTTTCTACAGAAGTGGTTTGTCATTGCCTTCTTCTGGGCAGTGTCTTTACAAGACAGGTGACCCCAACCATTACCAATGCTCTTCAGAGGTTATCTGAGCAAGGGGCTGAGCAGGTTTTACATTTTGTCCAAGGGTGACCTGCAGGTCAGCAGAGGGAAAGAGTGCCTTACGACCCGTTTGGTAGAGACATATCTCCGCCCTGCCAGAGTTGAAAGTTAATCATGCCTTTTGGAATGTGGGAAGAACTGTAGCACTCTTCGGAAACCCACATGGATACGGGGAGAATGTACAAATTCCTTACAGACAACATGGGGAATTGTTCTCTGATGTTCCAATCGTAGGTGCAGTAAAGCATTACGCTAACTGTTATGCTGCTATGTCACATTCTAGGGAAATTCTTCCAATGGGAGGACAAACAAGCTTGCCAGAAGCCTTATTAACATGGACATTCATCCTTAGGGTACCCATGACTAACTACGACTTTTAATTGTTGGTGATGACTTGGGACTTGTGTGGCACCAATATTATTTGTTACTTAACAGTCCTAAGTGTTGTCCAGATCTTACCAAATGTGTGTGTAGACTGATCCAGGTTGTAAGGAATTAAAAAAGGGACTGAAAACTGTGATTATCAATGTATGTCTTCACTTCAGACATTTTGAAGGTCAGAAGGTCATTCTTGAAGTAGGAGGTACAGAAACCTGAGATCCCATACTTCCAGGTCCAAGAATAGTTACATCCCTTCAAGGGTTCTGGTTTTGAACCAACTAGTAAAACCTTTAGCAGTACATCATATTAACAGTATGGCCACTTTGCACTAAAATGAGCTTTGTTTTCTTCACCCTGATATCATGAACACAAATTTCCCCTTTCCTCCTCTTTTTTTCATTCTTCATTCAGGTTATCTTCATCCCTTCTCTTCCACTTATTTCCTCCCAGCTTCATCCACCCTCCCCCATCCACCCCATTTCCCCATCTGGTCTCACCTATCACCTGCCAGCTTGCACTCCGTCGCCATACCCCACCTCTCATGTTTCTTCCTGGTTAAAAAAAAAATGAGTATTACTTATGTTTAATTGATGTTTTTTCCTGTGAATGCTGCTTCTCTGATGCTATGTGCCTGTGACATTGCTGTAAATAAATTTGTCCTTGCATCTGTGCATAGATGTATTTGTGCATATGACAATAAGTTCAATTTTGACTTCAGAATCAGAATCAGGTCTAATATCGCTGGTGTATGTCATGAAATTCGCTGTTTTGCAAAATCAGTAGAGTGCAAAGCTCTCACTAGAATTCAGAAGAATGAGGAGTGACTGCATTGAAACTTATCGAATGTTGAAAGGCTTCGATAGAATGGGGGAGTCTAAGACCAGAGGACTCAGCCTCAAAAATAGAGGGGCATCCTTTTCGAATGGAGACAAGGAGGAATTTCTTCGGCGAGGGGATGGTGAATCTGAGGAGCTTGTTGCTACAGGCAGCTGTGGAGACCTAGTCATTGGGTATATTTAAGGCAGAGGTTGACAGATTCTTGATTAGTCAGTTCATGAAGGGATACGGGGAGAAGACAGGAGATTGGGGGAAATGGATCACCCATGATGAAATAGTGGAGGAGACTCGATGGGCCAAATGGCCTTATTCTGCCCCTATACCTTATGGTCTTATAATAAAAACTACAAGTTACAATAAAAAATACATTAAAAATAAATTAAATACTGTAGGTAGAGTAAACAGTGACCAGTAAAAGAAAATAATGATGTAGTGTACATGGGTTAATTTGATGGTAAAGGGGAAGAAGCTGTTCCTAAAACATTGAGTGTGTGTCATCAGGCCTGCTCCTTCACGGTGCAATGAGAACAAGGAAAGTTTTGGGTGATGAGGATCGTTAACGATGGATGCTGCTTTTTTGCGGCATCGTTTTTTTGAAGGTGTTCTGGATGCTGGGAAGGCTAGTACTCATGATTGAGCTGGCTGACTTCACAACTTCCTGCAGATTTTTTTTGATCCTGTGCAGTGGCCCCTCCATACCAGATGGTGATGCGACCACTTAGCATTTCTCTCCGTGGTACATCTGTGGAAATTTGCTGGAGTCTTTGCTGACACACCAGGCCCCTTCAAACTGTTAATGAAATGTAGTCACTGCCGTATCTTCTTTGCAATTGCATCAATATGTTGGGTCCAGATTAGATCTTCAGAAATGTTGACACCCAGGAACTTGACACTGCGCACCCTTTTTCCATGGCTGATCTCTTGATGAGGACTGGTGTGTGGTCCCTTGCCTTTCCCTTCCTGAAGTCCACAATCAATTCCTTGGTCTTACATTGAGTGCAAGATTGTTGTGATACCACTCAAGCAGCTGATTTATCTCACTCTTTTACATCTCCTCGTCACCATCCGAAATTCTGACAACAGCAGTTGTATGATTGGCAAATTTATAGATGGTTTTTGAGCTGTGCTTACCTACACAGTCATGGGTGGAGGAAGGGCAGAGCACTGGTCCAAGCATGCAGCCTTGAGGTGTGTCAATGTTGATTGTCAGTGAGAAGGAGATGTTATTTCCATTCCACACTGTCTACGTTCTCCCATTGAGGAAGTCAATGATCCAGTTGCAGAGGGAGGTACAGAGGCCCAGTTTTGGACCTTTTTGATTGAAACTGAGGGTATGATTGTGTTGAATTCTCATCTGTAATCAATAAACGGCAGCCTGACATTGGACTTGTTACTGTCCAGGTGCTCGAAGGCCGAGTGGAGAGCCATTGAGATTGCATTTTCTGTAGACCTACTGTGGCAATAGGCAAATTGCAGTGGGTGCAGGCCCTTGCTTAGCGAGGAGTTGATTCTGGCCATGACCAGCCTCTCAAAGCACTTCATTACAGAAGATGTGAGTGCAACTGGGCAATAGTCATTGAGGCAGCTCATCCTGCTCTTCTTGGCACTGTTATGATAGTCGCCCTTTTAAAGCAAGTGGAAACCTTCGACTGCAGCAATGAGCGATTAAAAATGCCCTTAAACATTCTCGTCAATTGATTTGCACAGGGTTTACGTACCGTACCAGGTACACCATCAGAGCCTGACACCTTACGAGGGTTCACCTTGTTGAAAGATGTTCTGATGTCAACCTCTGAGAAAGAGATCACAGGGTCACCAGATGCCGCAGTGTTTCACACAGGTTTAGTTTTATTCTCCCTTTCAAAGCGTGCGTAAAAAGCATTGATCTCTTCTGGGAGTGAAGCATCACAACCACTCATGATGTTAGGTGTCCATTTGTAGGAAGTAATGCCCCAAAAACCTTGCCAGAGCTGACATCTCTAACTTTAATCTAAATTGTTATCTTGCTCTTAAACTAGCCTTCACGTCAAACCAGGATTTCTCCTATAGTTCTAGATCACTGGCCTTGAATGCCACAGACCTATCCCTCAACAGACTGTTTATCTCCTGGTTTATCCATAGCTTTTGGTTTGGATATGTCTGTTATATTCTCAAAAGCACCCACTCATCCACACCAGTCTTGATGTAGTTAGTGACAAATGTGGTGCATTCATTTAGATTCAAAGATGAATCCCTGAATATTATCCAGTCCACCAACTCAAAGCAATCCTATAAGCACTCCTCTGTCTCCTTTGACCAAACCTTTTTGGTCCTCACCACTGCTACTGCAGTCTTTAGGCTCTGCCAGTATCCCGGGAGTAGAAGTACAGCCAGGTGATCAGACTTTCCATAGTGCGGGTGTGGGACAGCACAATAAGTGTTCTTGATCGTAGTGTAACAGTGGTCGAGTGTGTTGGCTCCTTTGGTTCCATAGGTGATATTAACATGGTAGTTGGTCAGCGATTTCTCCAAGTCTTTGACTTTGATGAACTGATTGGAGGTTAGCCAGCTGCTCTGAAGAAATCCAACCGCAATGTCCCACAGCTAAGTGATGCCTGATAGAAAACTCCAGTCAAAAGTTAGCCTGGGTGCTCCAGATTGGGGAGTTAAATCCTTGTCTCCTACATTGCCATTCCGGAACGCTGGGTGACATTACCACAACCACAGAAAAAAGTATGAACGTTTTCTGCACAAGCACTGAGCAGTAAGTCGGAAACTGAAATAAGTGGCAGCCACGGAGGGCACCACACCAAATAGTGGAGGAACTCAGCGGGTCAGGCAGCATCTATGGCGGGGAGTTTGAATTGACCTTTCAGAACGAGACCCTACATCTGGACCATGGAGTCATGGAGGGTCCTGAGAGAGCTGAATGCTAAAATACTTTATCATAGGAGATGTAAATGGCATTTCCAAGCATGCAACTGATAGAGAAAACTGTGTTTGACATCAAGAAGAAAATAATAAATAGTGATGAAATTAGTTCATGTTACATCACTTAAAATTAATAAGCTGCTGAGTACATTCATGTTTAAAGGTGTTCCACTAAATGAATGATCTTTTTAATGCATCTGTTGCTTTTGCTTGCACATGCAATTGCATCCTAGAAATATAAAGGAAGATTGTGGAAAGGGCATTTATTGATTTAATTACTAATACCTCAGCGATTGCACCTTAACGTGCATTTCTAAAAAGCAGGTTTCCATTTCATAAGGAGCTTGCCAAGTACCGTCCTCCCATTTATCTGTGGCTGGAGAGTTAATCCCCTGTCACCACCTCTACACATTGCCTTTCATGTACTTCTGAGAGATAGATACTGCAAAGGGACAGAATGTGTGGGAATGAATGCAAAACCTCCTTCCTGTTTGCTGGGTTATTGGTAAGTGTCTCCAGTGGGCTAAAAGGTTTGCTCATCAACAAATTCAGCAAGAGAGAACAGTCACAAGAACAGGCTACAGCTAATCACTTACTTACATTAAGAACTCAATATGATCAAGTTATTTGGCTGTATTTCAGTTGAAGAGCGCAGAAGAGTTGCAAGGCACCTACCCAGGAGCAACTTTCTTCACATATTTATTTTTAAGTCAGTTAAAAAGCCACTTTGGTCTGAGTCTGTGAGTAAAGTGGAAAAGCTCCACCGAGGCGAATTTTTTCAGTTTGCAGGTTCCTGCTATTGATACTCCTTTGCTTCTTCTTAGAAAGACCCTTGGGATTGAGTATGTCTTGCTTTCGCTTTGCTTTCAGCTCCTTTTCCACACTGAGCACCAGAGGGTCAGATGTGTCCATGGGCCAGCAGGGACGATGCAGATTTTTTTCCAAGAGAGCTTTGGGAGCATGCTTGGATCCTTTCCTCTGTCTCCCTGGTGATGTACTGCTGTGACAGGGCCCTGGATAGGCTGATGTGGCCTATTCAACAGAACTGGTGGGGTGTAACAAGGCCATCAATGCTTGGGAGGTCTGCTTTCGGAGAGGATACTGGCATGCATTTATTTAGCCTCCAGGTGAACTTAGTGAGTTGTGTGGAGACAGCAAGGGGAGTATATTTTAAAAGCCTCTTGGAGGCAGTGAACATCTCATGAGCATTTAACAGAGATGGAGTCAACACCACTTAGTAGGCTTTGTACCCGGTCTGAAGTCTTGATTTTCCAACATACTCAAAGGCTTTGCTAGGACAATAATGAATTACATCATCAATGTCCGCTTTCACCAAGAGCTTGTCCCTTGGATGAGGGAAGTGGTCCATGATTGCCAGTGTCATGCTATGAATTTTACCGGGGGGCAGTGCAGACCGATTGGTAGTGAACCTTTGTCTTACAAATGTCTATCCTATGAGGTCTATCCTAATTTATACTTCAGGGAATAAGTAGGCAATGGCTTGGATCTCAGCCTTTAAATATGTAAATACAAGCTTATCCTCATACCTTTGAGGTCGAACAGTACCCATTCATTTTCAAGATTAACTACACTCCCATGGAAAGCTTGTTGGAGGTGAGATGGCATTTGGTATTAAGAGAGATTGAGGAAAATAACCTAGCCTTGTTTGAAACTGGTCTTCACTGAGACTGGCTGAGTTGTAGACCCGTTAGTTTGTATCATAGACAATAGACAATAGACAATAGGTGCAGAAGTAGACCATTCAGCCCTTCGAGCCTGCACCCCCATTCTGAGATCAAGGCTGATCATCTACTATCAATACCCGGTTTCTGCCTTGTCCCCATAACCCTTGATTCCCCAATCCATAAGATACCTATCTAGCTCCTTCTTGAAAGCATCCAGAGAATTGGTCTCCCTGCCTTCTGAGGCAGCGCGTTCCACACCTCCACAACTCTCTGGGAGAAGTTGTTCCTCCTCAGCTCTGTCCTAAATGACCTACCCCTTATTCTTGAACCATGCCCTCTGGTACTGGACTCTCCCAGCATCTGGAACATATTTCCTGCCTCTATCTTGTCCAATCCCTTAATAATCTTATATGTCTCAATCAGATCCCCCCTCAATCTCCTTAATTCCAGCGTGTACAAGCCCAGTCTCTCTAACCACTCTGCGTAAGACAGTCCGGACATCCCAGGAATTAACCTAGTGAACCTACGCTGCACTTCCTCCACAGCCAGGATGTCCTTCCTTAACCCTGGAGACCAAAACTGCACACATTACTACAGGTGTGGTCTCATCAGGGCCCTGTACAAATGCAAAAGGATTTCCTTGCTCTTGTACTCAATTCCCTTCATAATAAAGGCCAACATTCCATTAGCCTTCTTCAATGCCTGCTGCATTTGCTCATTCACCTTCAGAGACTGATGAACTAGTACTCCTAGATCTCTTTGTATTTCTCCCTTGCTTAACTCCACACCATTCAGATAATAATCTGCCTTCCTGTTCTTGCTCCCAAACTCACACTTATTCACATTAAACGCCATCTGCCAAGTTTCTGCCCACTCACCCAGTCACCTTGAATTCTCCTAACATCCTCATCACATGTCACACTGCCACCCAGCTTAGTATCATCAGCAAACTTGCTGATGTTATTCACAATGCCTTCCTCTAAATCATTGACGTAAATCGTAAACAGCTGTGTTCCCAATACCGAGCCCTGTGGCACCCCACTAGTCACCACCTGCCATTCCGAGAAACACCCATTCACTGCTACCCTTTGCTTTCTATCTACCAACCAGTTTTCTATCCATGTCAATATCCTCCCCCCAATGCCATGAGCTCTGATTTTACCTACCAATCTCCTATGTGGTACCTTATCAAATGCCTTCTGAAAGTCAAGGTACACCACATCCACTAGATCTCCCGCGTCTTTCTTCCTGGTTACATCCTCGAAAAACTCCAGTAAATTAGTCAAGCATGATTTGCTCTTGGTAAATCCATGCTGGCTCGGCCCAATCCTATCACTGCTATCAAGATATGCCACTATTTCATCTTTAATAATGGACTCTAGCATCTTCCCCACTACTGATGTTAGGCTAACAGGGCAATAGTTCTCTGTTTTCTCCCTCCCTCCTTTCTTAAAAAGTGGGATAACATTAGCCATTCGCCAATCCTCAGGAACTGATCCTGAATCTAAGGAACATTGGAAAATGATCACCAATGCATCTGCAATTTCCAGAGCCACCTCCTTTAGTATCCTAGGATGCAGACCATCTGGACCTGGGGATTTGTTAGCCTTCAGTCCCATCAGTCTACTCATCACCGTTTCCTTCCTAATGTCAATCTGTTTCAGTTCCTCTGTTACCCTATGTCCTTGGCCCATCCATACATCTGGGAGTTTGCTTGTGTCTTCCCTAGTGAAGACAGATCCAAAGTACTTATTAAATTTGTCTGCCATTTCTCTGTTTCCCATAACAATTTCTCCCAATTCATTCTTCAAGGGCCCAACATTGTTCTTAACTATCTTCCTTCGCTTCACATACCTAAAAAAAACTTTTGCTATCCTCCTTTATATTCCTAGCAAGCTTGCGTTCATACCTCATTTTTTCTCCCCGTATTGCCTTTTTAGTTGCTCCTTAAAAATTTCCCAATCATCCATCTTGTATGCAAAATGATGTAAATGTAAAATAGTGATGATTTTTTATGGGCAGACAAATCTGAATTTGGTGCTCCACAACCCCTTTAGATTAAAGGAGTCAAATCTTTAATGAAGTTGACAAAGACTAGGTGCAGTGGTTAGTTCTTGGAGGTATCACACAGCAAAGTTCACGACCCACTTTCCCTCGATGGACAGAATCTACATTGTGATTCAGGGAACAGTACTTTGCTCACTGGGAGGAAGTAGTTCAAGGATACCCTGGGGATGACTGAGGAAAGCATCTATTACCACAGTGTAACTGATCATGATCATGGGTCCTCTTCTGTTCTCATTTCTCCAGATGTGGACGGGATTGTGGATTCATGATTGAAGTTCTTCACCACTGAGTTTTAGAAGCTCGAGGGATACCATCGGGCTCCTAGGCCTGATTATTTTCTCACTGGGATATGACCACAAATATCTCCACCATTTGTCCACCATTTGATGGCCTTACTAATCAAGAACCTATCAATATCCACTTTAAATATACCCAAGGACCAGGCATCCATAGAATTCCACTGATTCACTGCCCTCTAACTACAGAAATTCCTCCTTATCTCTGTTCTAAAGGGGTGTCCTTGTATTCTGAGACTGTGCCCTCTGGTCATAGACTTCCTCACTGTAGGAAACATCCTCTCGACGTCCACTCTATCAAGGCCTTTCAATGGCTGGGGTGATTTGTTCTCCAATCTTGGCAATTTACTTGCAAATATTTCATCACATGTGAGGAGACATCATCAGTATGCTATTGATTGTCGAGTGTCTTCTGAATGCTTGGCCTTTATACACTTTTCAATCAGCTGATTGGACATCGTTTCCAGAAACTCAGTAGTGATGCGGGGAGGAATTCCCATTGTTGATAGGCTGTGTGGCAAACTTCGTGTGTTGCGGTCTGGAATTTTGCCCGCATTGGCTCGTAAATCGGATCAAGGTTGACGTATTTGTTTACAGAACTGTTTGAGGAAAACCACGCTTCTGGGAATTCCCTTACACGCTGCGTGTTCGCTTGCACCATGACTTTCACTGATGCCCATTTGAATTCGTGCCCCTCTTGATCTTGTCTAATTTAAAAAAAAACAATGAACCATGCCATTAGAAAAAAACGATGTGATCTACAAAATTCAATGCAGGGCCTGCAGCAAATATTACACTAGTCAAACTGGGAGAAAACTATCCACAAGTATCCATGAACATCAACTGGCTGTAAAGAGGCATGACCAATTCTCCCTAGTCCATGAAGATCAAGGCCTTTCAATATTCAACAGGTTTCAGTGAGATTTCCTTTCATTCTTCTTCTGTGAGTACAGGCCTAGAACCATCAAATATAATGCAGTAACCTTTCCATTTCCGGATTCATTTTCCTGAAATCCTCTGGACTCTCTCCAATAGCCCAACTAAAAATGGCCCCCTTTATTCTCACTCTTTGCCTCCTGCCAGTCAGCCAATCTTCTAATCATGCTGATATATTTCCTGTAATACTCCTACCTTGTTTAGCAACTTCCCGTAACCTTGCCACCGGCGATGTAAGTGTTTCTGTCTGTGGTTCCCTGGTTGCTTCTTGTAGACCTTTCTAAACTACAGGCACACCATTAGCCATCTTCCAGCCTTCCGGTATCTTACTCATGTTAAAATAAAGATTTAAACATCTCTGACTGGGCCCTAGGAATCTTGAGAGAAATTTTGGGATGTTTATGGACTCCACTCTGAGAAAACGCAAACATAATTGGACCTAAATACAGCACATTGTTTGTAGTGATCTCCAACAATAGAAGAGGTCTAGACGTAAGCAATGTTAGGATACTTCTGTGAATCTTACTGAAGGAATAAACTACTTACAAATCAAGTGATCTCTTGGTCTTTGGCTTCCCACTCCTCCCCCACTCCTGCTCACTCCAATTTAATTCAAAATTCAATCTTTTTTCTCTGAATGTAGTGGAAATGATTCTCCCTATGTGGCACACAGCTTAAAGTTGACACGAAATTATTGTAGTCTTTGTTGCTCCTATCTTCCAGGACCAGATGTTGGCAAATTAAAGCACAGATGGAATGGAGACAGATTTCAGACGTACACTTCCAGAAAAAGAAAATAAAACTTTCGAGGTTTTTTACCTAGTTCAAGTAACCAATAATAAGGTCACATTGCACTCAGACAGAATACCCAGTTGGTAACACAGCTCTGATGTTGGGGTTAGCACCTCATACTGAAGTCTGACCACATCAATGTGATTGAGTCTGTGATCTCCCAACAGTCCTGCCAGCTAAAGGCACACAACTGATTGGTGTTATTAAAACAAAGCTTTCTTCTTTCAGACCAAGCAAAAGAAAATGCGCAGATGCTGGAAAGCTAAGTAACACACACAAAATGCTGGAAGAACTCAGAAGGTCAGGCAGCATCTGGGGAAAAGAGTACAGTCGACGTTTTAGGCTGAGACTTTCATCAGGACTGGAAAATAAAATGAGAAGTCAGAGTAAGAAAGCAGGGGAGGGAAGGAGGAACCACGCTGATGATAGGTGAAACCAGGAGCGGGGAGGAGGGGTGAAGTAAAGAGCTGGGAAATTGATTGGTGAAAGAGATACAGGGCTGGAGAAGGGGGGATCTGATAGGAGAGGACAGAAGGCCATGGAAGAAAGAAAAAGGAGAGGAGCACTAGAGGGAGTTGATAGGCGGGTAAGGGGATAAGGTGAAAGAGGGGAATGGGGAATGGTGAAGGGGGGGCATTACTGGAAGTTTGAGAAATTGATACCATCAGTTTGGAGGCTACACAGACAGAATATAAGGTGTTGCTCCTCCAACCTGAGTGTGGCCTCATCCTGACAGTAGAGGAGACCTTGGACTGACATGTTGGAATGAGAATGAGAAGTGGAGTTGAAATGGGTGGCCGTGGGGACATCCTACTTTTCCTAGTGGACAGAGTGTAGGTGCATGGTGAAGCAGTCTCCCAATCTGCGTCGGGTCTCACTGATATACAGGAGGCCACACCGGGAGCACGGGATACAGTAGATGACCCCACTAGACTCACAAGTTAAGAGTCACTCACCTGGAAGGGCTGTTTGGACTCCTGAATAGTAGTGAGGGAGGCAGTATAGCATTTGTTCTGCTTGCAAAGGTAAGTGTCAGGAGGGAGATCAGAGGGGAGAGACGAATGGGCAAGGGAGTGGCATAGGGGGTGATCCCTGTGGAAAGCAGAAAGTGTGGGGAGGGTGGAGGGAAAGATATGCTCGGAGGTGGGATCCCGCTGGAGACGGCTGAAGTTACTGAAAATTGTGTGTTGGACACAGAGGCTGTTGGGGTGGTAGGTGAGGACAAGAGGAATCCTATCCTTGGTGGGGGTGGTAGGAGGATGGAGTGAGGGCAGACATGTGCAAAACGGAAGAGGTGTGGTTGAGGGCAGTATTGATGGTGGAGGAGGGAAGCCCCTTTCTTTGAAGAAGGAGGACATCCCCTTAGTGCTAGAATGAAATGCTTCATCCTGAAAGCAGATGTGGTGGAGGTTGAGGAATTGAGAGAAGGAGATGGCTTTATTTACAATTAACAGTGTGGGAAGAGGTATAATCCAGGAAGCTGTGAGAATCAGTGGGTTTATAATAGACATCAGTAGGTAAACTGTCTCTAGTGATAGAGACAGACAGAGATCGTGAAAGGGGAGGGAGACGTCAAAAAAATGTGAAATTTGTTGTCTTGCAGCAGCAGTGCAATACATTAAAAAAATTACCACAAATTACAATAGAAAATATATAAAAGATTAATAAATTGTACAAACAGAGAGCAAGATAGTGAGATAGTATGCATGGGTTCATGGACTGTTCAGGACATGGAGCTGTGTGCTTACCCATCTGCTCTACTCGCTTTTCACTTCTGTCTGTGAGGCTCCCAGCAGAGATCCATTGTCATATTTAAGTTTGCTGATGACACCACTGTTGTTGACCAAATAAAAGGCGGCGACAAATCAGCAAATAGAAAAGAGATCCAAAACCTGGCTGAGTGGTGCCACAACAACAACCTCTCACTCAATGTCAGCAAAACCAAAGAACTGATTATTGAGTATAAGAGGAACAAACTGAAGGTCAATGAGTCAGTCCTCATCAGAAGATCAGAGGTGGAGAGGGTCAATAACTTTAAATCCCTCAATGTTACTGTTTCAGAGGATCTGCCCTCGGCCCAGCAATGTTAATGTCATTACAAAGAAGGCACACAGTGAATCTGCCTTCTTAGAAGTCTTCAAAAATTTGGCATGTCATCTAAATCTTTGATAAACTTCTATAGATGCACAGTGGAGAGTATATTGACTGGTTGTATGGAAATACCAAAGCCCTTAAATGGAAAAGCCTACAAAAAGTAGTGGACACAGCCCTGTCTATCATGGTAAAACCTTCTCACCACTGAGCACATCGACAGGGAACATGTTGCATGAAAGCAGCATCCATTATCAATGAGGACTACCGTATAGGGTCCTCCGTGTTTGGTGCCCCGGAAGTGAATCTCACGAACCTCGCGGCATATGCCGGTGAGATTAAACCTGATTCTGATTATCAAGGATGCCCACCATCCACGGCATGCTCTTATCTCACTGCTGCTATCAGGAAAGAAGTGCAGGAGCCTTAGGTCCCACACCACCAGGTTCAGGAACAGTTATTACCTTTCAACCATCAACAACCTGATAACTTCACTCAGCCTATCACTGAACTGATTCCACAATATATGGACTAACTTTCAAGGACTCTACAAATTAAGCTCTCAATATTGTTTATTTATTTTTATTATTTTGTTTTTTTCCCTGTTTGGTACTTGCCCAACTTGTTGTCTTTTGCACGTTGGTTGCCCATCTTTGTTTGTGTGCAGTTTTTCACTGATTTTATTCTGTTTCTTAGTACTTACTGGTAATGCCCGTGAGGAAAATGAATCTCAGGATACTATATGGTGATATATATGTAATTTGATAATAAGTTGACATTGAAATTTGAAATCTGATGGTGGAGGGGATAAGCAATTTCAGGCTCCTGAACCTTCCTCAATGATAGAAATGAGAAAAGATCATATCCTGGAAGATAAGATCCTACACCACTTACACACTTACAGGAACAGGGCAACCAAGTTTGCTGTGTTGTTTGTGATTTGAGAAGACATCAATGCGCATGCATCTGTTGTAGGTGCGTACTTGTGTCTGCCCATGAGTATCTGGTCAGTGGATGGATTGCGGCAATGAGAGAGGTGACCCCACTGTCTTGGCCAATAATAGTCCCTCACTCAACATTTCAGGCTGTCACCTCAATCGCAGTGATGCTTTGAGGGAGTTTGCTGCACACAATTGACTCTTGTGCTTCCTACATTTCAGAATTTCATCATTGCCTTCAATGAGATTTAAGGGATGGAAATGTGCCAAGTAAATGGAAGTACTTTTCAGAAACCCTGAATGAGGGTAAATGGTGGTGATTGTGGGAGAGCCTTATCTTTCTGCATATGAAACTAGGGCAGGAGACTCTCTTGGTCCTGATAATTCTTTGCACACATACAACCAACAAATTACTGAGGCAAAGGTATTTGCGAACAGGTCATTGCTGCATAAAGGCAGCAAATTGAAGAAAGCATTTTCACCACAGTATGTACATTCCATGCACATGAGGGAACTTGTACCGAACAGATGAAGGAAAGGCATTTGAAGGAAACGAATGCTACCAAATAGACCTCAGCTAAGCTAATGATCTTGTACTTTGAAGCAGAGTTTATTTGCCAGCGAAACGAAATTGTATTTTCATCAATTATATTTTTGTAATGAAAACCTACATCCAATAATTACAGCACCAAGACAAGCAGATAAGATTAATTCCCTCAGCACACATAATGTAATATATTGCATTTATTTTGTGGCTTGGATGAATATTGCAATTTTTCTTACAATGCGTGTGACAAATATTATAGCTTTCATTGCAACACATTCTTAATGCTGAAATCAGTGGTTAGTATGCATTAAATAAATATTAATGGTTGGTTTTATTGAAAAGGTGCAGATGCTACATTATTCATAATAAATGCTCCTGCATTTTTACATCATATATGTAAATAACTCACATTCTGATGAAAGAAGATGTTGACTAAGAAACCTATATTCTGTTATACATAATTTTGCAAAAACAAGATGAAAATGATCATTAACCTATTCCATGGTCAATTTTATCCAAGTATATCCAGTTGTGAAAAGAGGCAAGGATGAAATAAAAGAATGACAAGGCACCTTCTCTCTGTCTGCCTCAAAAGGTTGGACGTCCTGGTGGCCTTTCATTTCAATTTGACTTCTCATTCCCATTCTGACATGTTTGTCCATGGCTTCCTCTACTGCCATGATAAGGCCAAACTGAGGATGGAGGAGTGACACCTCATATTCTGTCTGGGTTAGCCTCCAGCCTGATGGCATGAACATCGATTTCTCTAAATTCCAGCAATTTCTCCCTCTCACATCTTCTTCATTCACCATTCAGGTAACCGTCTCACCATTTCTCTTCTCCTCACTGCCCTTCACCTCCCTTTGGCTCCTTTTGTCCTTTCCATTCTTCCCTGATCAACGGTTCTTTCCTATCAGATTCCTTCTTCTACAGCCCTTTATCTCTTCCACCTATCACCTCCTAAATTCTTACTTCATCTCCTTCCCCCACCCACTCATTTCCCCTCTACATTAGGTGTCCATGGACCTCGGTTAATGGTAGGGGTGCATGGTACAAAAAAGGTTGGGAACCCTGTTCTGCATGATCTCACCTCTCACTTGCCAGCTTGAACTTCTTCCCTTTCGCCACCTTCTTAATCTGGCTTCCCTTCCTTTCCAGTCCTGAAGAAGAGTCATAGCCTGAAAGGTGAACAGTTTATTCCCCATCCACAGATACTGCCTGATCTGCTGAGTTCCTCCAGCGATTTGCCTAGGTTGTGCAAGATCTCTTGTGTTTAGGATGGCAAGGGTCACTTTATCCAATAGTTTATTCAAGGGATTCTCAGTATCTTCACCCAACTAGCCCTTCTTTGCTTGTCGTTGTGCCTATCCCTCAAGGTCAAGGATGATGGTCTTCGTTCTGAAGAAGTGACCCACAGAGTGAAGATGCCTGTGCGTGTATTTGTTTAACATGATATTGCACTCCAAAAAGCACACAATACTTCGCAAATCAACCAACTGATTCCAATGGCATGGAAACCATGACGATTGGAGCTGATGGATTTGTTGCAGCCTTCATCCGCCTTCACAGCCGTTGAGTTCAAGGTAACTTCATCCGCCTGTTCCACCGTTGAGGTCTTAGTTAGATTGTTCTTTGTCAGGGACCTCACCCTCGACCTTACTGCCATGGGTGACCCTACCAGGAGCATAGCTCCAGACGGCATTGCTCTCGGGATCACAGGACCACACAAGCTTCTCCACCACGACAAGGTGACAATCTACGGAGAAGCCTTCTTTGCTACTGAAGAAGAAGCACATCAGCAAGGAGGTGTTGGCAAGAGGACTTGTTTTGCAGTATTCATAGCTTGGGACATCCCACAATGCGAAATACAGCCACTAAATTGCTACTGAGGTTAAGCCATCGTCATAATGTACAAAAGCCTGAAATTGTGTCTCACCTGGCTCAAGGACAGGTTCTGTCAGACTGTTCTAAATGTCTCCATTCTTCCCTAGTACAAAAACCTGAAACCAAGCTCAGGGACAGTTTCTGTACCACTGTTCTACAAATATTGAATTGTTTCCTTAAATAACAAAATGTACTCTTGCCCTCATATTTTGGCTCGTTATGATCTTGCATCTTATTATCTGCCTGCACTACGCTTTCTCTGTAACAGGTGCACTTTATTCTGTATTGTTATTGTTCTACCTTATTCTAGCCTAATCTACCTCATTATGATCTTGCACTTCATCAATTATCTGAACTGCACTTTTTCCACACCTTTCACACTTTATTCAGTATTTTTTTTATAATTTTTCCTTATTCCAGCTCAATGCACTGTGTAATTATTCGAACTGTATGAACAATATGCATAGAGTCATAGAGTCAAAGAAAAGCATGCAAACAAGCCCTTTGGCCCATCTAGTCCATGCCAAACCATTTAAATGGCCTAATCCCATTGACCTGCACCTGGAGCACTGCCCCCCCCCCAAACCACTACTATCCATTTACCTATCCAAACTTGTCTTCAGTGTTGAGATCGAGCTTGCATGCACCAGTTGCACTGGCAGCTAATTCCTCACCCACATGATGCTCTGAGTGAAGAAGATTCCCCTCATGTTCCCCTCAAACTTTTCACTTTTCATCCTTAACCCGTGACCTCTGCTTCTTAGTTGCTTCCAACCTCAGTGGAAAATGTCTGCTTGCATTTACCCTATCTATACCCATCATGTTTTTGTATACCTGTGCAAGACAAGCTTTTCACTGTGCTGTACATACTGTACATGTGACAGTAATAAACCAATTCCAATTCCAAGTTTTTTTGTTGGATTAATCCTAAATCACAAGTAAAGGTCTGTTGGAGACCTCGGTTTGTGCTTTCTCTAACTGAACAGGAACATGAATTTCCGCCACCTTTCCCCTTCCTTTCCAGTCCTGAAGAAGGATCTTGGCCGGAAACGTCAACCATTTATTCATTTTCATAAATGCTGCCTGACCTGCTGAGTTCCTCCAGTATTTTGCATGTGCTTCTTTGCGTTTCCAACATCTGCAGAATTTAAATTTGGATGAGTCTTCACTTTGTGCATTTAATCCAACTGGAGAGGGTGGGTCCTCCTGAGTTAGTGCGTCATATCTCCTTATCGTGATGCTCCTGCAATTTACTTAGAAGCTTTTTCTATTGCTATATTGGCATTGCAATTATCGTTCGCTTCAGGTTTATTTTCATTGCTGTCAGTGAACGGTCCACCTCAGGAGTAGCTTGATGACAGCTTGAGGTTTGCATTTAAGTTGTAGAGCTAATTGACTGCTCTAATGGTAGACCTGACAACAACAAAAAAAAAACCCTTTCCAAATAAAAGCTGATTGAAGTGATTTCTACCTTGGGAGAAATTATATTCAAATTAAAAAATAAAATTGGCACATTATATTCATTGACAATGTTGTGTCAGCCACGAAGTCCAAGTTGTATAATTCAAGGCAATAAGCTTACTGTACACCAAAATCAACTTACTGAGAAAAAAAAGTAGATTCAAAAAGATTTTAAAAAGATTAATTTTATTTGTCACTCTATATAACCAAACATATAGTGAAATGCTCTGTTTGTTTCAATGACCACACAGTCCGAAGATGTGCTGGGAGCAGGGGGGCAACCCTGCAAGTGTTGGCGTGCTTCCTGCTCCAATGTAGCATGTCCAGATCTTAGTAATCAGTATGTCCTTCGAATGTGAGATCAGATTAGAACAGGAAACTAGAACAGGGGGAAACCCTCGTGGTCAAGGGGAGAACGTACAGGCTCCTTACTGACAGCGCGGGAATTGAACCTGGGTCACTGGCATTGTAAAGCATTCCACTAACTGTTACTCTACCATGCCGTCCAAATTGGAGCAAACGGAAGTTACATCAACTCCTTCCTATCAAAGCAAGGTAATGCCTTCATAAAACAAAACACAGGGAGTGGCACACAATAACATACAAATGACATGAACAAAATCAATGCCCATCACACGGGGTGCTTGCTGTGCTCTGTATCTAAAAATAAAATCACTAACAGTGGTGAGGTGTCCACGTCTAATTGAGGAAGAAATTATCCATCTCCGCTCTGCTGGTGAGATCTCCCTCTCTCACTATATGTGAGAGAGAACAGATTGCTGGGAAATAAGTGAGGGATGATAAATTTACATATTATTATTTAATTATTTATGGTTTTATATTGCTGTATTTATACTCTATTCTTGGTTGGTGCAACTGTAATGAAAACCAATTTCCCTCGGGATCAATAAAGTATGACTATGACTATTGGTGAGATTGCTCTGAGAATTGGCACAGCCATGATGGGACAAACATATCCCATCATGCAAGATTTTACATGATAGAGCAGGCTGATTGACCTTCATTTGCTCTTTTTTCTTATTGGAGTGAGGGTTTTCACATCTGTCAACAGGGTAACTCTCCACTGGGGCAGATATATTTTGCTAGACTCCCAAAACTGTCTGTGAGAGAATTATTTAGTAGTTAGTGTTTGTCTTCACTTCTCCACTCCTCCACCTTCTTCTGTTCTGCCTGGCCTCAACATACTGATTGCATTATTCTCAATTAATTTGGCTATCAGACTTCTAGTAATAAATCATAGTAATAAAGGCTTATTTGTGATCTGATCTAATTTAGTTGCTTTTACAGCATTGGCCACCAGGTTAAGCAAACCTAAATTTCTATTGTATCTTCCTCACTGAAACCAAACTCTAAGTTTCCACAGACCTCTGTAGTAGAAAATTTCGAAGATTCACCACCCTCCAAATGAAGAAGCTTCTCCCAAGTGGTTCACATTTTATTTTGAAACTCCAAACTCCAATTCTATACCTGACTGTCAGAGGAAACATCCTCCCACATCTCCCCAGACGAGCCCTCTAAGGACAACATACGTTTTGAAAGTTTCAATGAGGTTGCCTCTAAGTCTTGTAATTCCTCCTTGCATGGTAGATCACCATACCAGGAATCAATCTGGTGAATTGCTGCTGCCCTCCTTCAAAAGCAAGTATATTCTTCCTTTGGAAATGAAACCAAAATTGTATTTAATTTGGGTTAGTTCTCAGAAATGTGACTGACAAGAAGGTAGGAGAAAAGACATCTGTGATTTTTAAAATTTAAGTTACTTTGGAGACTCATCAGACCGAACACAATATCTTCTAATAAGAAGGTATAAACATTAGACCCTGTCAAATGCCCAAATAATCTGCAGTACTCTTTATTATAACAGACTTTAGCCATATTCGGAGAGGATGAACAATAATGGGCATCATAGCTGTCATATGTTACAACAATATATTTAGTCTAATATTCTGTCAAGTGAGCTTGCAAGCATAACAAGGGTTTCTTCTTTAAAAGTGAGGCAGAGGCTGTCACGCTGCTGGATACTTGTGCTGTTGTTATTTCTATTTGCTTTCGAACAGCTGGCGTGACAGAAAGCGGTGACAAATGATTGAGAGGACTGCATCCGTATTAACACTTCAATGCACACGATCGCTGGAGCGAGGCATTTGGAAGGGAAGAAACGACAGCCTGAAGGAAATGCGATTGTGCTACAAATTAAAAAAAGAAGTGTGTATGTCATCTGTGACTCACTAAGCAGCAGAAAGTTAGAGGTTCAAGTACTGCTTCAGAACCTTGATGACAAAAACCTAGCTTGACACACCAGTGTCAAGACGCCAACCCTTGAATGTGATGTTAACCTCAGCACTAGTTTGCTTTTTCTCTTGGCCCTGAAGAAGGGGTGAGGTGTTATCTTGAGTGTAAAGTTGACGGTTTCTTTCCTCCACAGATGCTACTTGGCCCCCTCAGTTCTTCTGTTCTTCTGGCAGATTGTTTCTTCTCCAGATTCCAGCCTCTGAAATCTCTTGTGTCTCAACATTTTGTCACATCTTCTGGCCAATATGTTTATGTTGTGAATGTAAATATATATAAAATAATAGACAGTAAATTAATTGATTTGATCAAAAGATAATGGCTAAAATTCACTCATTTCCATCCAGAGTTCTGGCTGGAGACCCACCAATGTGGTGAACTCTTAAACTCCTTTTCAGCTTAAGGACTATTAGTGGTTGTAATTAGCAATCAGAATTTCATGCAACGTTCACGTCTTATGAATAAACTAATAAAATAAATTTGTATTTAGGGATCTTCTTTTACATCCCAAAGTTATTTTTGCAGTTTATGAAATATTTTTGGAGTGGAATCACTGTCATAATGAACTATCTCACAGAGAGCAATCAGCCTCAAATGGTGCCGTGATCATGACCACGATCGTGATCTGGTGTCTAGCTGCTGACTGAGGCACCTTGACAGCATATGAGGGTAGCTCTCCTTTTCTGCTATGAAATCGTGCCAAAGAATCATTTGCATCTGACCAAGGGAGCTTGGCAAGTCTTGGGTTAAAGTCTCATCTGAATGACGATATCCCTGACAGTCCATCACCAGAGCACTGAAGTGTGAACCCAGCCATAGTGTGTGAATCTAAAAATGAATGATACCGAGCAGTCCACACTGCATTACATTATTTTTGTATTAATCAATAAAACAATCCTACTTTCCTTTTAGTTCTTGTTTTTTTGGGGCAGCCTATTAATTGATGGAAAGTGCTGGTCTCATGAGGTATTTTGATGATTCCTTCCAAATTCTTTAAACACTTTTGTGGATGAATTACCAGTAAAGGTTTCTTTTTATTGATCCAACATGAATTCAGAAGAAGGGCTGAAATGAATATATTAAAAGAGTAACAATAATGTTATCCCACCTTCTTATTCTGCTTCTTCCTGTTTCCTCCCGGTCCTGGTGAGTGGTCACGGCTTGAAATGTCAGCTGTTTGTTTCTCCCCATAGATGCTGCCCGACCTGCTGTATTCCTCCAGTACTTTGTGTGAGTTCCTCAGCATTTCCAGCACCTGCAGAATATCTTTTGTTTATGTTGTAGACAGAACAATGTTCACGTGGTATCTTGGTCCAAGTTATAGCAGCTGAAAAGGTGAACATCATTAATGTTTTCTCTCCTTAATTATGTCTTAAATCAGCTATCTTTGTCTTTTAAATCACCCTTAATATTTTTCAAAGGCAATAAGTATCACATTAAAGGTACCTTTAAATGGCTAAAATCACTTGCAACAAATGAGCAGTGGACAAACCAAGGTGGAGGAAAAGACAGACGCTCATTACTAATTAACTTTGAATCAACAAATCTGCAGAAATGCGGATTTAATAGAATCAAAGCTTCATTAACCAAATCTTCTTTGCCACAGTAACATTTAATTTTAAGAAGAAGTTTAACTGCATCAGGACTTAGCTGATTAAGTGTTGCATGAACAAGAAAGTGTATAATTGCCGGCCAAAGGGCAGAATTAAATTAGCATTTACAATATAAGGAAGGGAAAACATCTACTTGAAGCAACATCAACTGCATCATTTCAAGTTTTAACACATTCTAAAACACTGTGGAAAGAAATAAATTAACAAAAATGGTGCTGCTTTGAAATTCATTTGAATTGAGCTATGGATAAAATATGCCTCACACTTTAATTTAGCTTTGAACTAAATCAGGTATTTGGTTTCCAGATCTCTATTAGGATTAATGTTGTGTTATATTGTTTCCAAGTGGAATGTAGCAGAACAACTCTATGAGGTAATACTGAAACCTAAAGTTGGTGAAATTACTTACCAAAAGAACAAGTCTCCACAAGCTGAGTGTGCAATATCTTCTGAAGTGAATGTTCTTTCTAGTTAAAGCCACATTTGTCTCGATTTGGCACATTTTATAACTTCAAGGTGTGTTACAATTAATAAGGTACTTAATGAAATCTGATTATTGTTGTGATAGGTGTTTCTCATATGGTACGATAGCATTTCATTGTGGACAATGTGAAATGTGAAATTCCTGTGATGTGTATCTTCAGAGAAGTTTGTTCCCTGATCCTATTTTTCAGAACCTCGTAAATAATGGTTTATATGAGATTCAGGAAGAATAAAAATCTTCTGGACCTCTTAAAAATAATCTTCTTGTCCCTTCTCCAACCAAGTTCAAAAGCATCTGTTAAGTGTTTTACCTTTGACTCATAATGACTCAGAAAGAGGCCATTCTACCTGCTTGGTCCATGTGGCTGCCAGTGCAGGAATTGCATTCATTCCTGTCTCCCCTCTTCCTTCTGTATACCACTGCAACTTTTTTCTCACACCTGCTCATCAACATATCCTTGATTTTGTTTTTGCCAATAACCTAGACTAAGAGGAGATTTTCCAGAAATCAGTTAAACTACCAGCTTGTCTTTGGGATTTGGGAGGAAAGTAGACATCATAGAGGTAATCCAAGAAGTCACAGAGAGAACACACAAACCTTGCATGTTTCTTGCAAAGCCTGGCAAACCTTCCAGTACTCAAGGCCAGGAGAAAACCTGGATTCCTGGGAAGTGCGAGACTTCTGCACCATCCTGCCACCCTTAATCAGTGACTAAGAGATAACTTTTCTTTGGGAACCTCAGGTCCATAGTGCCAGTAGCAGGCACTCTCTTTAGTGCTATTAACCCCCCAGCCCTTCAATTAGTGGAACCTGTCTGAAAGTATTTCTGATCTGCGCTACAATTGAACTGTTAACACACAGTCAATGTCTTTGAGAGATAACATCTACTAACACGATGCAATGAAATACAACAGTAGCACCTCTTTCACAGAATCATATAAAATCTACTGCAATTGTTCACACATGTTGCACCAAAAGAGTCTCCCAGACCGATGACCTCCACATGCAGGATGGTCAAGGAAGCATCACCACCTGCACCATCGTGTAGCAGTTAGTGTAATGGTATTGAGCGTCAGCAGCGTGGGTCCAATTCCTGCAGGTGTCTGTAAGAAGTTTGTACGTACATGCCATGACCATCTAGGTTTCCTCCAGGTGCACATTCCAAAGACATACCTGTTAGTACGGTAACTGATCACATTGGTGTTATTGAGTGGCTTGGGGGCATTAGGCCAGAAGGGCTTATTACCATTCTGTATCTCTCAATAAAGTAAATATCAGTGGACATCGACAATTCTAAATATTGAAACTCAATACTCAACAGTTCTGAGAATGTACAGCAGGGTAACACCAGGTAAAGAGGTCAATGAAGGCCAGACAATAAATCGTAACATTGACACCCACATCATGAATAAAGAATACAAAGAAATATTTATTTCATTAACTGGATGTAGTTCAACAAGATCAATAAGTGGAAACTGGGAGCTACTTAAGACAAAATCTACAGTGCTTTTGACATTAGGCCATTCTCCGTTCCCAGAGGTATCTGATTAGTCTCAGCCCAAAATCACTGTCTAGGAAGTAGATTGAAGATGAAGGTTAGCTCTATTTGTCGCCTGTACATAGAAACTTCAAAACACACAGTGAATTGGGTCGTTTGCATTAAACCAGTGAGAATTGTGCTGAGGGCAGCCCGCAAGTATCTCAATGCGGCCCACAGTGTAGTGCTGACCATGTAACCTACTCTAGAAACTGCCTAGAATTTCACGACCACATCGCCCTCTATTTTTTTTAAGCTCCATGTACCTATCTAGGAGTCTCTTGAAAGACTCTATTGTATCAGTCTCCAACACTGTCGCTGGCAGTGCATTCCACGCACCCACTACTCTCTGTGTGAAAATACTACCCCTGACACCCCCCCTGTACCTGCTTCCAAGCACCTTAAAACTATGTCCCCTTGTGTTAGCCACTTCAGCCCTGGGAAAAAGCCTCTGGCTATCCACACAATCAATGCCTGTCATCATCTTATACAACCTATAACAAGATAAAATAGTACTTAAATGAGTGTAGCTATCCCCTTTTGTTCAAGAGCCTGATAGTTGAGGGACAGTAAGTGTTCTTGAACCTGGTGTGTGAGTCCTGAAGCACTTGTACCTTCTACCTGATGACAGCAGCGAGAAAAGAGCATGGCCTGGGTGGTGAGGATCTTTGGTGATGGATGCTGCTTTTCTACAGCAATGTTTCATGTAGATGTGCTCAATGATTAGGAGGAATCCACTACCTTTTGTAGGATTTTCTGCTCAAAGTCATTGGTGTTCCCATACCAGGCTACAATGCAGCCAGTCAGCACGCTTTCCACCACACATTTATAGAAGTTTTCCAAGGTTTTTGATGACATGCTGAACCTCTACAGGCTCCTAAGGAAGTAGAGGCGCTGTTGTGCTTTCTTTCCAATTATATTTATATAATGGGTCCATTACAGGTCCTCTGAGACAGTGACACCCAGGAACTTAAAGTTACTGACCCTCTCCACCTCTGATCCTCTGATGATTACTGGCTCATGGACCTCTGGCTTCCCTCTCCTGAGGTCTACAATCAACTATAAACTTATTGAATATTGAGCAAATTGAGGATGTGTGTGCTCTGTTCCTGTTTCTCTTTCTTCTTTCCTTAATGCAAGATAGGTGTATTCTAACAAAGGTTCAAAGTTTTATTTAACATCAAAGTATCCAACTCTGAAATTTTTCTTCTCCAGATAGCCATGAAACTGAGAAAGAAAAGACCGGCAGCATGATCATCTACTCCTGAATCCCTCCTCCCTGCACAAAAAAATGAACAAAAACAAAACAGGCACATCAACCTCCATATCCCTTTCCCCTGTACACAAAAAAAGAGAAAAAGAGTGGGCAAAAAACACAAAATATAAAAGACTATAAGACTGAAAAAGACCTGTAGTCCAAGTCCATATCCAAATGCAGAAAAACTGGGTAACGTTCTCTGGGCACAGCTGCAGGACTTTCCCTCTCCAGAAGAGAGCAATCTCACCAGTGGTCAAAAGGCAGTCTCCCCACTCCAGTAACAGAGCAGTCTCACCTGTGATAAAAAGGCAGGCAGCCAGCACTCAGCTTCTGCATTCGCCTTGAAATTTCATTCTCCCTCGTTGCTTTAATCGGTAAACAATGGAAGCTTTAACTGGCGAAATGGAGTCCAACATCGGCCTTAAATAGAAGACAAAGAACTGGACAGAGTCCAAAGTGTGTGATAAACAATCGAAGTCCCTTCCACAGCTGTTCACATTTATAAGTTTTTTTCCATTGCAACATGCCTGTTTGTCATGACCAATTTTAAAAAAAAGCATGAAATAAAATGTTAACCTGGAAAGTCTTCATAAAACCTGGTGGGGCACTGCCTTTCCTAGAGTCCTACACCAATTTGTAAAAGGGCACAGCTATCCACAACAGGTTCAAAGGGGAGTCAGTCACTGCCTTAGCTGTTCTTGTTTTTCTGTTTTACTCCCCAAAGTCCTCCTCTAGTTTCCATTGAGGTTGAGGTCCATTAGTTCCTATTTTCTGTGTTTCTCTGGAATGGATTCAGTATCCTAATGACAGAGGCCACATGGCTTGTGAACTCTTGTGAACTCTCTACCATGGTATCATCCCTACCATGATGTGACAAATTCTGTTGAGAGGTAAAGGTCTTTGCCCAAAACATTGACTCTTTATTCCCCTCCATCGATGATATCTGGCTGGCTGAGTTCCTCAAGCATTTTGTGTGCACTGCTTCCACTTTGCAAGTCAGTGCAGGCTGTTTAGTTGAATAACTCTTCAATCAGCCCTCTTAATTGATGAAGTTGAACTATTGAACACAATTTACCTTCAGGATAATATATGATTCTATAATTTTATAATTTTCCCTGACAAATGAGAAGAGAATTTCATTTTGATTGATTTCACTAATTTACATTCAAGTGGTTGCCTGAACTTGACTCCAGCAATCACCCAAGAAAGGGAATGTGATAAAGCTAACAATAGAGCCATTTATCTATTATCACCCATTTGTTCTGCCATTAGTTTCAAGTTCGTATCATCTTTATGGAGGGTCACTTTATCTGTGCTTGTGTGAAATAATTTTGACATACATTTGCATTCACTTAAAGGTGTTTCTCATTCAAGCTACAATACTCTTTCTCAAATACATGTAAATGTATGCATGCATCTATATGTATAAATGTAATAATTGAAATTGGAATTGTTTTGTTATTATCACATGTACCGAGGCACAGTGAAAACCTTGTCTTGCATAGTGATCATACAAATCAAGTCATTACACAGTGCATTGAGCTAGAACCAGGTAAAACAATAACAGAGTGCAGAATAAAGTACAACAGCGACAGAGAAAGTGTAATGCTGGTAAACAATAAGGTACAAGATCACAACGAGGTGGATTTTGAGATCAAGAGTCCATCTTATTATACTAGGGAACCATTTAATAGTCTCATAACAGTGGGGTGGAAGCTGTCTTTGAGCCTGGTGGTATGTGCTTTCAGGCTTTTGTGTCTTCCGCCTGAGGGGAGAGGAAGAGGAGAGAGTGCTTAGGGTGGTCGGGGCCTTTGATTATGCTGGCTGCCTTACTAAAGGAGAGAGGAGTATAGTCCGAATTCATCTAGAGGAAGCTGGTGTTTGTGTTGTGCTGATTTGAACTCAGTTGTGACGCTGGCTCAAGGATAATATTATGTTCATTTGGGAATTTAGGGAAGCTGAACAGGAATAACAGACAACACACACAAAATTGCTGGTGAACACAGCAGGGCAGGCAGCATCTCTAGGAAGAGGTACAGTCGACGTTTCGGGCCGAGACCCTTCGTCAGGACTAACTGAAAGAGCTAGTAAGAGATTTGAAAGTCGGAGGGGGAGGGGGAGCTCCGAAATGATAGGAGAAGACAGGAGGGGGAGGGATGGAGCCAAGAGCTGGACAGGTGATTGGCAAAAGGGATATGAGAGGATCATGAGACAGGAGACCCAGGAAGAAAGAAAGGGGGAGGGGGAAGCCCAGAGGATGGGCAAGGGGTATAGTGAGAGGGACAGAGGGAGAAAAAGGAGAGAGAAAAAAAGAATGTGTGTATATAAATAAATAAATAACGAACGGGGTACGAGGGGGAGGTGGGGCATTAGCGGAAGTTTGAGAAGTCAATGTTCATGCCATCAGGTTGGAGGCTACCCGGACGGAATATAAGTTGTTGTTCCTCCAACCTGAGTGTGGCTTCATCTTTACAGCAGAGGAGGCCGTGGATAGACATGTCAGAATGGGAATGGGATATGGAATTAAAATGCGTGGCCACTGGAAGATCCTGCTTTCTCTGGCGGACAGAGCGTAGGTGTTCAGCAAAGCGGTCTACCAGTCTGCGTCGGGTCTCGCCAATATATAAAAGGCCACATCGGGAGCACCGGACGCAGTATATCACCCCAGCTGACTCACAGGCGAAGTGTTGCCTCACCTGGAAGGACTGTCTGGGGCCCTGAATGGTAGTGAGGGAGGAAGTGTAAGGGCATGTGTAGCACTTGTTCCACTTACACATTCTTTTTTGAAAGCAGATCATAATCCTCACTAAAGCAAATTTTCTTTTTGCTTACAGTCAATCAAACAAACAGGCAGCATACACTGGATGAATTCCACCATCAATAACTGTTAGGAACTAATACACTTACAGTACTGTAGAAGTACTGGTGATGTTCTAATTTATAATACACAAATTACTACTCAGTTATATGGTAATTGTCTTTTTTATACCTTCTTAAACTATTTCCATGAAACTTCAGCTAATTGGGGCAGCCACTTAATAAGGCCAAAGTGTTGTGCTCCCAATTAACTGGAATCTATTACATTTAATGATAATATTCTTGTTGCCTCAAATTAGACAAAAACCTAGAACAAGAGGAATTAGAAGAAACTTTAATCTCAGTAGTCTAGCGGAAACCTGGAGGGATTCATTGAAGGATCCGGTCAACACCCCTGCAACTGAAGACAAACAAAAACAATACTGAGTGGGGGCTTGAAAAGCTTTGATCCAACCAAATCAATCAGGCTGCTGAATTATTCAGTGTGATCCTGGAAAGCCCAGGTGTAGATGCATCAACACTGAATCAGAATCAGAATTTATTATCATTGACATACAGCATGTCATGAAATTCGTTGCCTTGTGGCAGCTGTACAGTGGAAAACATTTTAAAAAAGCATTATAAGTTACAATAAAAAAAGTGCAAAGAAACAATAATGAGGTAATGCGCAACGGTTCATGGACCAGTCAGAAATCCAGTGGCAGAGGGGAAGGAGTTTTTCCTAAAATGTTGAGTGTGGGTCTTCAGGCTCCTATACCTCCTCCCTGATGATAGTAATGAGAAGAAGGCATGCCCTGTGTGGCGAGGGTGTGAAGATGATCTCCCATTTTGAAGAAGCTGTCGGTGATGAGGCGGCTTGTGCTCGTGATGGAGCTGGATGAGGACGTAAACCTCTGCAGTACTCTGCATTGGAGCCTCCGCATTAGGTAGTGATGAAACCAGTTAGAATGCTCTCCACGGAATCTTTTCAACATTCAAAGTTCAAAGCACATATATGTCACCGTATACAACCCTGAGATTCATTTTCTTGCAAGCATACTCAATAAGTACAAGAAACACAATATAGCCAATGAAAGACCGCACTCAACAGGAATTCTGCAGATGCTGGAAATTCAAGCAACACACATAAAAGTTGCTGGTCTCGGCCTGAAACGTCGACTGCACCTCTTCCTAGAGATGCTGCCTGGCCTGCTGCATTCACCAGCAACTTTGATGTGTGTTGAAAGACCGCACTCAACAGGATGGACAAGCAACCAATATGCAAAAGACAACAAACATAACAAATTCAATAAATAAATAAGCAATAAATATCAAGAACATGAGATGAAGAGTCCTTTCAAGTGAGTCCATTGGTTATGGCAACAGTTCATTAACGGGGTAAGTGAAGTTGAGCCAAATGATCTCCTCTGGTTCGAGAGCCTGATGGTTGACGGGTAATAACTGCTCCTGAACTTGGTGGTGAGGGTAGTGAGGTTTCTATACCTTCTTTCTGATGGTAGCAGCAAGTATAGAGCATGTCCTGGGTGTATGGGGTTTCCTCGATGATGGATGCTGCTTTCCTGAGAGAGCGTTTCCTGTAGATGCGTTCAATAGTGGGGAGGGTTTTATCCGTGATGGACTGGCCTATATCATATACTTTTTATCAGATTTTCCATTCAAGGGCATTGGTGTTTCCATATGAGACTGTGATATAACCAATCAATATACTCTCCATCACACATCAACAGAATGTGATGTCATGCTGAATCTTCATAAACCTCTAAGGAAGTAGAGACACTGTTGTTCCTTCCTCATAATGGCACTTACGTGCTGAACCCAGGACAGATTCTCTGTGAGCGTCTTTGGTGACATACTGAATCACCTCAAACTCCTAATGAAGTAAAGCTACTAGCGTGTCTTCTTCATGATTGCTTCAACGTGTTGGGCCCACTGATCAATGACATTAATTGGCTAAAGGAGAAAAGAAAAAAAACAATAGTACCATGGTTGAGTTCCTGCACTGGATAGTAGTAGTAATAGTAGAGTTGAGTATGATGTTCTCCTAAAGGGTTGTCTATCCATTGGTCCTCAAGTGGCTGTAGAGGCTAATCCAGGATTCACGTAACCGGGCTGTGAGGTGTAATCTCTTAATGGAGAATGCCTTAATGTGGTGAGGCTGATGCACATGTAGCCACCACACGGCCGTGACAGATTGGGGTCAGGGTCCAGTGACATGGAATGTAAGAGAACAGGGGAGCCTTCACTGCTGCAGCCCTCTTTTGCATTCACTGCCGCTGTGGTGTTATCATAGTTCACAGTTCAAGTTTAATTGTCATTCAACTGTACACGAATACCCATGAATACAGCCAAATGAAACAGTGTTATTCCGGGGCCAAGGTGCAACAGACAGTCCCAGCAGTCACACACAGCACAACACTCATATGGCACAGCAAGATGCAGTTACTCAAAGAATATAGTCCAAGACTCTGAGTCCATGAATTTTGCAAAAACCTGCAGTTGAACACAATACAGTTTGTCTTCCATCCAGCGAGCACTAGGTGGCAGCACTGACTCCTGCTTGGACACCACGCCACACCGCCTCCGGCAGAGCGCATCAGCTCTGATGCTTTTCTTCTGGGCGGCTGTAAAGAGGCACCACTGGTGTCAGCCAATAAATCAGTGAATCGGACTTGCAGCATTCCACACTAATAATGTACAACAGGGTCTTGCAATCAAAAATAAAGCAATTCTGATGATTGCTCGCAGTTAGACCGCACATCTACTTCGCGCACAGAAGTCTCCGACGCCTCTCTGACGCAGGCAGCAGCACAATTCACTTCAAGTCTAAGATCATCATCATCATCTTCTGCTAGCTTCACTCCTGAGGACTGAATTGGATCACTGTCTGGAACCTCCCCTTTGACCTTATCACCAAGGGTGGCCCTAACAAGAGCTAAGTGCCAGATGGCTAAACTCGAAATGACATCACTGTTAGGATCTCAGGAACACACAAGCCTTTCCACCACAACCAGGTAACTATTCTTGGAGAGGACAGCATGGATACAGGCCTCTTTGACTCAATGAGCCCACGCCAAGACTAGAAACCAGGTTTCTGGATCAGACAGGAGCTCAAATTCTACCAGTGTAGTTAGTACACTTACACTCATGTAAATCAACTACATCGAAACAAGAGACAGTGTCAGTAGCGGTGACCTTGAGCCAACCAGGTTGTCATAAAACCAATCAGGTTCACTAATATCCTTCAGGCAATGAATCCTGTCACTCATAGCCTCTCTGCATTTTAACGACTCTGGACTCAATGCATGATTTATTTTTCTTAACTGCCTCCTGCGCTCGGGTACAATTAGTTTTGAGTGATAAATTTTGGCATTGCCAATGATATCCACATCTTCAAAATGAATACAAAGTGACAGAAAGGTTCCATTCTAAATTGTCTTTCTGGATCACTCTGACTGGAGACACTAAATGGCAAATGCTGGTGGAAGAGAAGACTTCATAAATGAATTTCTCCAATGTGACACCTTGAATTCAGCTGTTGATAGGTTATGATAATACACAGGATATACCGAACTGAGAGATCTGCAAATGCAATCACAATATGAGGGAGTGTAGCAAATTCCACTCCACTGAAATACAATGAAAGAGAGGCAATTTCAATGAATGAATTCTGAAAAATGGATGGCAGATTGGGAAGTTAATCTTCCATGTTGAATATTTTCATTGTCAGCCTGGCTTCGTGCCAGAAGATTGTTTCTGAGCCAGAAGGTTGCATGTTGTAGTCATTTCAGAGAAAGATACAATGAGCAGTCGAAGAGTTTTTAAGCTGAACTCTCTACAGTCTTAGTTAATGTAAAATACACTAATGCTACTTTATTAGGTACCTCATGTACTTAATAAAGTGGCCGGCACTGTGTGCATATATATGGTCTTCTGCTGCTCTAGCCCATTCACTTCAAGATCCAACATATTGTGTTTTCAGAGGTGCCCTTCGACACACCATTGCCGTAACTCATGTTTAGTTGAGTTACTGTCAGCTTGAACCAGTCTGGCCATTCTCCTCTGACCTCTCTCATTGTTCTTCTTTCAGATAAACATATTCCTTTTTTTAAAAAATGTATTCATTTACGTGATGTGGGCGTCACCAGCTAAGCCAGTGTTTATTGCCCATCCCGAGCTGCCCTACTGAACCACCGATGAAGAAACACAGCCTGTATTTTCCCTCTTAAGGAAGTTCTTTTGAGCCGACTAAATGATCTGGTACTTTTGTGATCTCGTGGGGGATTCAGTGAGGATGACTTCGGAGAGTGCAGATATGCCAGGGCAGCCATCACTGGGGGTGAACACTACATCGATTCCCGATAATGGAACATGAGCCTGTGATCAGCTCCAAGCTGGTTAAAGTATTGAGCAGGGTTAAAATCGTCAAGGATGTGAGAGGAAAACAAACAGTGGTTCAGTGCCGTCTGCCTACTTTTGACCTGTCTCCCTCTCTTCTGGCTGCTGCCAACGGGCGGGAGGTGCAGGAGTCTTGGATCCCATGCCGCCAGATCCAGGAGCAGTTATTGCCCTGCAGCCATCCAGCTCCTGGACAGGCTTCAACGCTGAATGGGCCCTGCAGCCTGTGGACTCTCTGTTTCAAGTTCCATGTGTTTTTGTTTCTTTTGTACTCCTTGCACTATTTGACCAAGGCACTGCAGTCCTGAACTGACTCTGCAGCTGTGGCCTGCTACCATCGGCACAGTGTTGACCTGGTTCCGTGACTATGGCCTACAGCCATCAGGCTCCTCTTGCCTCAGTGCTGAACAGGCCCTGTGCCTGCAGAGTCACTGTCAGCGACATTCTGGTAAATATTCTGTGTGTTATTTGTTTCAGTTTTTATTGTTTGCACTATTTGCTCTTCCTTTCGCACAATGAGTGTTCGACGGTCTTTGTTGTGTGTGTTTTTTTTAAATGGGTGCTATTATGTTTCGTTGTTTTGTGTCTGCCTGCAAGAAGACGAGTCACGAGGTTGTATACAGTATACATACTTTGATAATAAATGCATAATAAATAAAAATGATTCCAGGATTAAACGGCTTGTCATATGAAGACTGTTTGGTGGCTCTGGGCCTGTATTCGCTGGAATTCAGAAGAATGGTGGGTGACTTCATTGAAACTTATCGAATGGTGAAAGGGTTTGACAGAGTGGATGCAGAGAGGATGTTTCCTATGGTGGGAGAGTTTAAGACCAGAGGACACAGCCTCGGAATAGAGGGGTGTCCTTTTAGAATAGAGATGAGGAGGAATTTCTTTAGCCAGAGAGTAGTGAATCTGTGGAATTTGTTGCCACAGGCAGATGTGGAGGCCAAGTCTTTATGCATATTTAAGGCAGAGGTTGATAGGTCAAGGCATGAAGGGATATGGGGGAGAAGGCAGGAGATTGGGGCTGAGAGGAATAACAGGTCAGCCATGATGAAATGGCAGAGAAGACTCGATGAGCCAAATGGCCTAATTCTGCTCCTACAGCTTATGGTCTTATGTACCTTGAACTTTACTGAGGTGGTCACACCTAGAGTGCAGGCTTCAGAGAGTAGACGGGTGACCATCAGGAGGAGTAAAGAGATCAAGCAGTCCAGGCCAGTGCCACTGTGCCAGCGTCAGGTTGAGTGCTTGTGATAGTTAGGGGGATGGACAGGAGATTCTATGGCCACGAGAAGGCCACTAGGCTGGTGTGTTGCTCCCAGGTGCTAGGGTCCAAGATGTCCCTGAGTGGCTGCAGAAAATTCTCAAGAGGGAGGGTGAGCAGCCAGAAATCAATGACATAGAAATCAGTGGCACCAATAACATAGGGAGAAATGGGGAAGAGGTACTTTGCAGTGAATACAGGGAGTTAGGGAAGAGAATAAAGAGTGGGATCTCTGGATTACACCCAGTACCACGTGCTAGTCAGGCCACGAATAGGATGTTAGTACAGATGAACGTGTCACTGAGGAAGTGATGCAGGGGGCAGGGTTTCAGATTTCTGGATCATTAGGATCTCTTCTGGGGAAGGTATGACACGTACAAAAAGGACGGGTTACACCTGAACGCAAAGGGGAACCAATAGACTAGAAGGCAGGTTTGTAAGAGCTGTTGGAGGGAGTTTAAACAGGAGGATGGGAACTGGAGTGATAGGGTTGAGGATGGGACAGTTGCTATACGAGTTGATACATTGCATTGTGAGACCACGAGGAAGGATAGGCAGATGATAAGGATAAATTGAAGTGTAACATTGGGGCAAAATCTAAAATGCTGACGAATACAGGACTGAAGGTGTTATATTCAAATGCACGCAGTGTATGGAATAAGAAAAATGATCTTGTAGTGCAGTTAAAGATTGGCAGCTATGGCATTACCGAGTTGTGGCTGAAAGATCAGTGTTGTGAGTTTAACATCCAAGGATACACATTGTATCAAAGGACAGGCAGGTAGGCAGAGAGGGTGGGATGGTGTTGTTGGTTGAAACCTTAGCAGGTTTTTTTGTTATCACAAATTTTTTTTCAATCTTTAAGATAATGTCTTTTTTGAGACATTGTACGTGTTGTTACTTCAATGTACTCATGTTATTTCTTTTGTATAATATAATAATAAAAAGATTTGAAAAGAAAAGAAAATGAAATCAAACCCTTAGGAAGAGGTGACATAGGATCGGAAGTTGCGGTATCCGTGTGGGTAGAGTTAAGAAACTGAAAGGGTAAAAAAGATCCTGAAGGAAGTTACACATGAACCTCTGAACATTAGACGGGACCTGGGATATAAATTACAACGGGAGATTAAAAAAAAGGCAAGTAATAAGGGACACACATCAAAGTTGCTGGTGAACGCAGCAGGCCAGGCAGCATCTGTAGGAAGAGGTAGGAAGAGCTCCTGTCCCATGATCCTCTCGTATCCCCTTTTGCCAATCACCTGTCCAGCTCTTGGCTCCATCCCTCCCGTCTTCTCCTATCATTTTGGATCTCCGCCTCCCCCTCCAACTTTCAAATCCCTTACTCACTCTTCCTTCAGTTAGTCCTGACGAAGGATCTCAGCCTGAAACGTCGATTGCACCTCTTCCTACAGATGCTGCCTGGCCTGCTGCGTTCACCAGCAACTTTGATGTGTGTTGCTTGAATTTCCAGCATCTGCAGAATTCCTGTTGTTTGCAAGTAATAAGGGAAATGTTATGATAGTCATGGGGGATTTTAATATGCAGGTAGATTGGGAAAATGAGACTAGTGCTGGATCTCAAGAGATGGAATTTGTAGAGTACCAATGAGATGGTTTGTGGTTGAACCCACTGGGGAAAGGGAATTCTGGATTGAGTGATGTGTAATGAACTAGATTTGATTATGGAGATTACGGTAAAGGAACCCTTATGAGATGATGATGATAACGTCAACTGAGGCCTGTGAGGCCAGCATCGGGCATTTCATGCCTCACGAGGCGCGGATCGGAAGGCTGTGTGGGGCACCACTCCCCGCACAGACATTTCGCAGTATTTTTCTTTATTTTACGAGGTCGAGTTGCGAGCTCAACACTCGACCCGGCACGGATGGAAAGCATACTCGGGAGTGGCCCGACTGGATTCGAACCCGGGAACCTCCATTCCGGAGTCTGGCGCTGACGTCACTGCGCCACCAGCCGACCCTTATGAGACAGTGATCATAATATGATAGAATTCACCCTGCAGTTTGAAAGGGGAAGATAAAGTCAGATGCATCAGAATTAGAGTGGAGTAAATAGAATTAGAGTGGAGTAAATGGAATTACAGAGGCATGAGAGATGATCTAGCCAAAGTTGGTTGGAAGGGCACATGAGCAAGGATGACGGCAGAACAGCAACGTCTGGAGTTTCTGGGGGCAAGTTAGAAGGCACAGAATATAGTGGATACATATCAAAGATGAAGTATTCTAAAGGGAGGATGAGGCAAGGGAAGTCAAAGACAGCATAAAAGCAAAAAAAAGGGCATATAATATAGCAAAAATTAGTGAGAAATTAGAAAATTGGGAAGCTTTTAAAAACCAGGAGGCAAGTAGAAAAGCCATACGGTGAGAAAAGATCAGAATCAGAATCAGGTTTATTATCACTGGCATGTGACGTCAATTTTTTTAATTTAGCAGCAGCAGTTCAATGCAATATATAATCTAGCAGAAAAAAATAAATAAAATAAAATATAATGATAAATAAACAAGTAAATCAATTATGTAATAGACATAGACATAGACATGGACATAGACATACTTTATTGATCCCGAGGGAAATGGAGTTTCGTTACAGCTGCATCAACCAAGAATAGGGCATAAATATAGAAATACAAAAACCACAAACAATAAAACAACAATATGTGAACTATACCAGATGGAAATAAGTCCAGGACCGGCCTATTGGCTCAGGGTGTCTGACCCTCCACGGGAGGAGCAGCAAAGTTCGATGGCCACAGGCAGGAACAACCTCCCATGACGCCCAGTGTTGTATCTCGGTGGCATATGGCCGGAGTCTAACAGCAAAAAGTTCAATATCCGGGCTACAAACACGTTCCTCGATTGTAATATGTCCAGGATTACACCATCTCCTTTACGCTTACCGCTCTCAGTGCACTTCCGGTCAGCCCGACTGGTCTGAAAGCCCTAAATGGAAAAGTTTTGGTCGGGTATGTCCACATGCAGTCCAAGTGGAGAACTCCTCTTCTCCATAAGTCTCTGTTGTCTCGGCCCGGTTCTCTTTCCTCGCCTTTTTGATCCCCCTCTGCATCCTCTGTGTGTTTTCCTCCAGGTTTCAGTCGGGGTGTCCGCCGCTCTGTTCGCTAAACCGGCCGGCATAAGCACAATCAGCTGGTCCCTGGAATAAACAATGTGACCATACTGCTGCCCTGCTAATGAGACGTGTCCAAATGTAACTATTTCCAGTGCTAAAAACCCAAATAAAGCTCTCTCCACCAGCATGTTAGAGAGGGTGCAGCTTCAACGTGTTACTGTGAAAAAAATACAACAAATAATGTAAGTTAAAAAAGTAAGAAGAAAAAAGTAAGAAAACTAGTAGGAATGGCTGTAGCAGGCTGCATGCACGACCGGTGCATGTGTACTAAATTGAATAGATTTTAAAAATGTGCAAAAACAGAAATACTGTATATTAAAAAAAAGTGACATCATGTCCAAAGCTTCAATGTCCATTTAGGAATCGGATGGCAGAGGAGAAGAAGCCATTCCTGAACCCCTGAGTGTGTGCCTTCAGGCTTCTGTACCTCCTGCCTGATGTTAACAGTGAGAGACGATATATGACAGTAAGCTAGCCAATAATATAAAAGAGGATACAAAAACATTTTTAGATCTATAAAGAATAAAAGTAAGATCAGTGTGAATATTGGATAGGTAGTTAAGTTGCTTGGGTTACATGGAATATACCCCAGGGTTCTGAAAGAGGTAACTTAAGAGATTGTGAAAACATCAGCAGTGTTCTTTCAAGAATCACTAGATACTGGAATGGTTCCAGAAGACTGGAAAATTGCAAAGGTCTCTTTATTCTCTGAGAAGGGAGGGAGGCAAAAATAAAGAAATTACTTAGTCTGACTTCAGTGGTTGGGAAGATGTTAAAATCCATTACGAAGGATGAGGTTTCCAGATACTTAGAGGCACATGATAAAAAAAGGCCAAAGTCAGCTTAGTTACCTTAAGGGGAAATCTTGCCTGACAAATCTCTAGGAATTCTTTGAACAGGCAGGATAGACAAAGAAGAATCAGTGGATGTTGTTTACTTGGATTTTCAGAAGGTCTTTGTAAAGATGCTGCATATGAAGCTCCTTAACAAGATAAGAGCCCATAGTATTACAGGAAAGTTACTAGCCTGGATAGAGTATTGGCTGACTGGAAGGAGGCAAAGAGTGGGAATAAAGAGGGCCTATTCTGGTTGGCTTCTGGTGACTAGTGGTGTTCTGTATGGGTCAGTATTGGGATTACTTCTTTTCACATTATATGTCAGTGATTTGGATGACAGAAGTGATGACTTTTTGGCCCAGTTTGCAGGTAATAAGTGGAGGGCAGGTAGTCTTGAGGAAGCAGGGAGTCTCTAGTAGGACTTGACAGATTGGGGGAAATGAGCAAAGAAGTGTCAAATGGAATAAAATATAAAGATATGTATGGCCGAGTACTTTGGTAGAAGGAATAAAGGTTTAGATTATTTTCTAAATCAGGAGAAGTTTTAAAAAAGTCAGAGGTGCTAATGCCCTTCTGCAGGATTCCCTAAAAGTTTACTTGCAGGCTGAGTCGGAAGGAAGGAAGGCAACTGCAATATTAGCATTCATTTTGAGAGCACGAGAATATAGGAGCAAGCTGAGGCTTTATAATGTAATGCCCAGACCACACCTTGAGTACTTTGAGCAGTTTTGGGCCCCTTATCTAAGAAAAGAAGTGCTGTTATTGGAGAGGGTCCAGAGAAGATCGTGAGAGTGATTCCGGAAGTGAAAATATGAGGAGCGTTTGATGGCTCTGGGCCTATATTCGCTGGAGTTCAGAAGAATATGTGTGTTTGTGTGTGTGTGTGTGTGTGTGTGTGTGTGTGTGTGTGTGTGTGTGTGTGTGGTGTGTGTGTGTGTGTGTGTGGTGGGGTTATTGAAACCTATTAAATAGCGGAAGGCCTACATAGAGTGGATGTAGAAAGGATGATGGGATTGTTTAAGATTAGACGCCACATCCTCAAAAGAGGTGGGTGTCCATATACAATAGAGATGAGGAAGAATTATTTCAGCCAGAGGGTGGTGAATCCGTGGAATTCAATGCCATATACGGCTGTGGAGGCCAAGTCATTGAGTATATTTAAAGCGGATGTTGCCAGGTTCTTGATTAGTCAGGGTGTCAAAGTTTATGGAGAAAAGGCAGGAGAATGGTGTTGAATGGGATAATAAATCAGCCATGATGGAATAGTGGAGCAGACTTGATAGATTGAGTGACACAGTTCTACTCCTCTGCCTTATGGTCTTATTGTTTTTTTATGCATTGAGCTGCTGTCTCACAATTAGAGGATTAGATATTTGCATTAACGACCAGGTGTACTGGTGTACCTAGTAAATTAGCTACTAAGAATATGTCCCTCCCTCAGCATCACGAAATAGACTACGTGGAATTCAGAAATCATTGAAATGATCCCACAACCAGTAGACTCACTTTCAAGGATCTGAATCTCACGTTCTCAATATTTATTGCTGATTTATTTATTATTATTATTTCTTCACTTTGTATTTGCAGAGCTTGTTGTCTTTTGCACTTTGGTTGAATTCCCTAGAGGAGTGGCCTTTCACTGATTCTGTTAAGATTATCATTTCATAGATTTATCAAGTATGCCCACAAGAAAATGAATCTCAGTGTTGTATACAATGACATATACGTACTTTGATAATAAATTTACTTTGACCTTTAAACCTTGAACTTTATCATTCCAGATTCACGATTCAAGGTTGTTTATTGTCATTCTCCAGGACATGAGTGTAAAGGAGCACAAAACGATTGTTACATTCGATCTCAGGCGATATATAAATCCACAGGCAGCATAAGGTATAAAATACAAAAAATAAAAAAGCACAATAAACTATAAATAACAAAGCAATCCTTTAAAACATAATGTACAGTACAAGTAACTGATATCTACTGTATGTAGACTGATTTTATGTATAAACCCCCCGGTTTTCTGGGCATCTCTGGAAAACTGGCTCGTTATTCCCTCACTAACAGCCACTGGATTCCACAGTGATAAACCCACCTTTCTCCAGCTTCACAGCTGGATGTGTACAATTTTGGTCCCGCCAGATCTGTGAGGTTGGGATGTCTCGCCTACCCAAACCCTGGTTTGTGTGAATGCTGTGTTATTTACTGCCCTCGGCAAGAAATAACAGATTGTACACTGCATACAATTTACAAAGTATATTTACAAATGCTAATTTAAGCAAACAGTAATTAAATGAAAGAAAGATTTTTAAAAAAACAGAAAGGGCCCATTACTCTTAAACAGTCAAATGTGCAGTTAAGTTGGAGCTCATCTTGAACTTGTCTGTCACTCACACACAGGATCCTCGGTCTGCGTGAAAACACATACCACCTCCTGACTGTCGCTCGAAATCTATCTCGACGAAAAACGGTCTTCCACGGGAGTATTGGTCCTTCCTCTTTGACGGCACTCATCTGCACAAAGCACCTTGTGCAACAGGGACGGCATCCTCAGACATTCTTCTCATTGCTTCCTTCTAGCTCTCGTCAACAAAGACCTTCAACCCAGCGTACTCCAGAACCTGCTCCCAATTTCACTATCCTGACTGGCTGACAGTTCATTCCCAAGTTGAATAACAAGCGTCTTATCTTAGCTCAAACCCAAACAAGCTGAAAGCAGAACAGACCGCTCTTACAGAACTGCTGAAATGAAATACCTACAGCGGAGCAGTAAAAATCTTAACCAGGACAATGAATATACATAAAGTGATGCTAGGTGATGTGTATATGGCGTGGGGTGGGTTAATGGGTGGAGGTATTGATCAGCCTGATGGCTTGGGGAAGTAGCTGTTTTTGAGTCTAGTGGTCCTGTTGTGCAAACATCTGATGGGAGTCCAGATGTTTGAGGACGCTTGCTATGTACACATTAGATGTCATGTTTCTATGTCACTGCATTACTCGTGCCTTGGGAGTAGTTAATTTGATATCTAACATATGGGATAATGTGAAAAAGAGATTACAACTTTACAATGGAGTAACATTATACAGTGTTACATAAATATGCACCTCGCACTTGTCAATCTTCAGAATATACCACTCAGGGACTTGAGCTAACTTTATTTCGTGACTGTAGGTGCTGGATTGTAATTATATGTGTGATTATATGTACTGTGTTTTGCGCCTTGGCTCCAGAGGAATGTTGTTTCGTTTATCTGTATATATGTGTATGGTTGAGTGACAATGAACTTGAACTTAAAATTGAATTTGGTTGGTCATCGCTCTGAAGTATTGGTGCAGGTGGTACCTAACCTTTTTTGTTGTTGATTTCCAACATTTGCAGGGTCTTTATTTTAATTGAATCAACAATACCTGGTGGGAGCTTCCTGATGGTGAAAGTGGAAATGGTGCACTGCAGCAAAAGGGCTTCCAGTAATAGAACATCCAGCAGTGACTAGTGGGGTACCAAAAGGCTCAGTGCTGGGACCCCAGTTGTTTACAATATATATTAATGACTTAGATGAGGGAATTAAATGCAGCATCTCCTATTTTGCGGATGACACGAAGCTGGGCAGCAGTGTTAGCTGTGAGGAGGATGCTAAGAGGATGCAGGGTGACTTGGATAGGTTAGGTGAGTGGGCAAATTCATGGCAGATGCAATTTAATGTGGATAAATGTGAGGTTATCCACTATGGTGGCAAGAACAAGAAAACAGATTATTATCTGAATGGTGGCTGATTGGGAAAAGGGGAGGTGCAACGAGACCTGGGTGTCATTATACACCAGTCATTGAAAGTGGGCATGCAGGTACAGCAGGCAGTGAAAAAGGCGAATGGTATGCTGGCATTTATAGCAAGAGGATTCAAGTACAAGAGCAGGGAGGTACTACTGCAGTTGTACAAGGCCTTGGTGAGACCACACCTGGAGTATTGTGTGCGGTTTTGGTCCCCTAATCAGAGGAAAGACAAAGAAGTTTCACCAGATTGATTCCTGGGATGGCAGGACTTTCATATGATGAAAGACTGGATCAACTAGGCTTATACTCGCTGGAATTTAGAAGGTTGAGGGGGGACCTTATTGAAACGTATAAAATTCTAAAGGGATTGGACAGGCTAGATGCAGGAAGATTGTTCTCGATGTTGGGGAAGTCCAGAATGAGGGGTCACAGTTTAAGCATAAAGGGGAAGCCTTTTAGGACCGAGATGAGGAAAAACTTCTTCACACAGAGTGTGGTGGATCTGTGGAATTCTCTGCCACAGGAAACAGTTGAGGCCAGTTCGTTGGCTATATTCAAGAGGGAGTTAGATATGACCCTTGTGGCTAAAGGGGTCTGGGGGTATAGAGAGAAGGCAGGTACAGGGTTCTGAGTTGGATGATCAGCCATGATCATACTGAATGGCTGTGCAAGCTCGAAGGGCCGAATTGCCTACTCCTGCACCTATTTTCTATGTTTCTATGTTTAACTTAAACCTATGGCTGGGAGCCTTCAATTACACTCCATTATACTCATTAGTGGGTGCCACAAATCCTCTGTTCTCTAAGTTAAATAGATTAATTTACCTCAAATAATGAAAAAATAGTCATCTAGCTTTACCCTTAAGTGTGCAAATCACCTGTAGATAAATACTCTGCGCTGAAATTATATGGTGCAGTGTTAATAATTACATGTTTGTTGAAAATGCTTGTTTCCGCTATGTTAATTGGGCTCTTTCTAGTAACCAATTCTGTTAAGTGTAGTGGACAAAGTAATTTCTCAGAAAAAGCATGATTCTATCCAATTAGTGCCGAGAAAACTAGTGCACAGGAAAAAGTTACATTTAATTCAGGAATGTTACTTCCAGTGTTCGTTGCCTCCATGAATCTTGCGGTTAAAGCAAAACAATTAGCAGGATTCAGTAAAGTAATTTTTGGAGGCATAAACTGAATATAGCAATAGATGCATGATCTACTTGGGGCTTAATTGAATATCGTCATGATGGAGGTGTGTAAATTGTGATGCCCCATCAGAACATCCCACACGCCATGGGTTAATTGATTGTTTATCACCAAGCTTCCAGAAGCATCCAACAGGGAAGGCCATTATATTCCAGCAGTCTATGACTCCCATTAACTGCACGCGAACAGCACAGCCAGTCGTACATACACTATCTGTTGTACGTGATCTGCACTAAACAGCAGAAACAATCCAAGTCAGACTTGAAAATCTCCAGTTATTCAGGAGAGCTGCATAAATTATTGCTTATAGCGAGAGAAGATGCTCAGAAATCTTTCAGTTTCTGAAAGGTAAATGGACCCTCGGGCACCTTGAAGCAGGCAAAGGTCAGCCATCATCGGAAGAGAAAGCACTGGGGTGGGCCTCAAGCCAGAGGGCGAGCCCTCACAAGGGCTCAGCCCTGTTGGTGCACCTGGTAGGGCTCTAAAAATGTGTGCCAACCAATTGGCAGGAGTGTTCAAGGGCATCTTCAATCTCTCACTACTGCAGTTGGAGATTGTCACCTGCTTCAAAAGGGTGACAATCATACCAGTACCCTAGGAGAGCAGTGTGAGCTGCCTTAACGACAAATGCCCAAAGTACTGAAATCTCCTATGTGATGAAGTGCTTTGAGAGTTTGGTCATGGCTAGAATAAACTCCTGCCTAAGCAAGGACATGGACTTTATATTCCACTGTAGGCAATATGTCTGTCTCTCACTCTCCAATTGGCCTTGGATCACTTGGGCAATGTCAGACTGCTGCTTATTGTTTACAGCTGAGTATTCAACACAATGATACCCTAAATCTAATCAACAAGCTCCAAAGCCTGGGCCTCCGTACCTCCCTCTGCAACTGGATCCTTGACTTTCTCACTGGGAGTCCACAGTCTGCCTGGATCAGAAATAACATCTCCTCCCAACACTGGTGTACCTCAAGGATGTGTGTTTAGCCCACTGTTCTACTCTCTATACATACACGAATAAATATCTAGGCACAGCTCAAATGCTATCTAGATATTTGCAGCAATACAATTACTGTTGGCAGAAGTTTACATGGTTGAGATAGACCTGGTGGTTGGGTGGTATTGCAATGATAACCTTGCACTCAACATCAGTAAGACCAAGGAATTAATTGTGGACTTCAGGAGTGGCAAGTGGAGGGAACACGCACCAGTCCTCATTGAGGAATCAGCAGTGGAAAGAGTAAGCAGCTTCAAGTTCCTGGGAACAACAGGAATTCTGCAGGTGCTGGAAATTCAAGCAACACACATAAAAGTTGCTGGTGAACACAACAGGCCAGGCAGCATCTCTAGGAAGAGGTGCAGTCGACGTTTCAGGCTGAGACCCTTCGCCAGGACTAACTGAAGGAAGAGTGAGTAAGGGATTTGAAAGTTGGAGGGGGAGGGGGAGATCCAAAATGATAGGAGAAGACAGGAGGGGGAGGGATGGAGCCAAGAGCTGGACGGGTGATAGGCAAAAGGGATACGAGAGGATCATGGGACAGGAGGTCCGGGAAGAAAGACAAGGAGGCGGGGGGGACCCAGAGGATGGGCAAGGGGTATATTCAGAGGGACAGAGGGAGAAAAAGGAGAGTGAGAGAAAGAATGTGTGTATAAAAATAAGTAACAGATGGGGTACGAGGGGGAGGTGGGGCATTAGCGGAAGTTAGAGAAGTCGATGTTCATGCCATCAGGTTGGAGGCTACCCAGACGGAATACAAGGTGTTGTTCCTCCAACCTGAGTGTGGCTTCATCTTTACAGTAGAGGAGGTCGTGGATAGACATGTCAGAATGGGAATGGGATGTGGAATTAAAATGTGTGGCCACTGGGAGATCCTGCTTTCTCTGGCGGACAGAGCGTAGGTGTTCAGCAAAGCGGTCTACCAGTCTGCGTCGGGTCTCGCCAATATATAAAAGGCCACATCGGGAGCACCGGACGCAGTATATCACCCCAGCTGACTCACAGGCGAAGTGTTGCCTCACCTGGAAGGACTGTTTGGGGCCCTGAATGGTGGTAAGGGAGGAAGTGTAAGGGCATGTGTAGCACTTGTTCCGCTTACAAGGATAAGTGCCAGGAGGGAGATCAGTGGGGAGGGATGGGGGGGACGAATGGACAGGGGAGTCGCGTAGGGAGCGATCCCTGCGGAATGCAGAGAGAGGTGGGGAGGGAAAGATGTGCTTAGTGGTGGGATCCCGTTGGAGGTGGCGGAAGTTACGGAGAATAATATGTTGGACCCAGAGGCTGGTGGGGTGGTAGGTGAGGACCAGGGGAAACCCTATTCCTAGTGGGGTGGCGAGAAGATGGAGTGAGAGCAGATGTACGTGAAATGGGGGAGATGCGTTTAAGAGCAGAGTTGATAGTGGAGGAAGGGAAGCCCCTTTCTTTAAAAAAGGAAGACATCTCCCTCATCCTAGTATGAAAAGCCTCATCCTGAGAGCTGATGCGGCGGAGACGGAGGAATTGCGAGAAGTTCCTGGATATCAGCATCTCTGAGGATCTACCTTGAGACCAACATATTGATGCAATTACAAAGAAGGGAAAAAATTGACTTCATTTCAGTAGCAATTTGAGGAGAATAGGTATGTTACCAAAGACATTGGCAAATTTCTACAGATGTACCCTGGAAACCATTTGAACAAGCTGCATCACAGGCTGATGTGGCGGGTTCAGTGCACAGGATCAGAAAAAGCTGCAGAAAGTTGTAAACTTAGCCAGTTCCATCATGGGCACCAGCCTCCCAGCATCAAGGACACCTTCAAAATGCAATGCCTCGGAAAGGCTGCATCCATCATTAAGGACTCTCATCAGGACATGCCCTCTTCTCATTGCTGTAATCAAGGAAGAGGTACAGAAGTCTGAAGCCTTACATTCAACATTTCAGGAACAGCCTCTTCCCCTCTGCCATCAGATTTCTGAATGGACAATGAATCCATAAACATTACCTCACTATTCTTTCCCGTTTTTCTGCATGACTTATTTGGTTCAATTTTTTTATAGATATACTTATTGTAGTTTATAACTTTTATTATTATATATTGCAATGTACTGCTGCCGAAAAATAACAAATTTCATGACATATGACTGTGATATTAAACCGGATTCTGACTCTGATTAGTGTCAAGGCCTGAGGCTTGAAAACAAATGTTGTTCAGCCCCACTGCTCCATATCAACCAATGTCTGCCACATGAACCCATCCGTCAAGTACATTTGACTTGTCTCGCTACTACCATTGGGTAAGAGGTGAATTAGTCTTGTGAGCCACGCCACCAGGTTCGGGGACAGTTGTTGCCCTAGTCTTCTGGACCGGCACGCAAGGCTTCAGCACTGAAGTCACTCTGCAGCCTGTGGACTCACTTTCAGGAACTCTGCAGCTCATGCACTTAGTATTAGTTGTTTAATTTTTTTATTATGTGCATGATTTGTCCTCTTTTGTACATTGGGTGTCTGTCGGTCTTGGTTGTGTGAGGTTTTCCATGGATTCCATTGTGTCTCTTTATTTTCCTGTAGGTGCCTGCAGGAAACCTAATCTCAGGTTGTATACGATATAGATATTTTGATAATAAATTTGATTTGAATTTTGAACTCTCCCCATTCCATATGATAATGAAACACTAGACTCCTTCAAATTACACCCACCAAAACCACTGTGGGTCTATTTGCTGCAAGGCATTTTCATCTTTACTCCTTGTCTTTGCGTTTAATGTTACCTCCTACCTGCCCCAGGCAAGATGGTTCTGGGCTGCCATCCTGAACTGCTGAAGTTACTCCCACAGGGCTGCAGGCATTGGTTTAGAAGAGATTACTTTTGTTTGTCATATGACACAGAAACATTCAAAGATCGAAGTTCAACGTACACTTACTATGAACGTATGTATACCGAATACAACTCTGAGATTCATTCTCCCGTAGGCAGCCATGAAACACAGCAAGACCATGGAACTCATTCAGGAAAACATCACGCATCCAGCACGTGGAAAAAGAGCAAGCTGTGCAACTGGCAAGAAGCAAGTGAACAACATCAGACATCAGACCAGGAGCCCACGAGTACTCAGTTTAGTTCAGTTTACCGCTGCGCTGCTAGCTGACTGCAGACCACAGAGCCATTTTTCAATGAAGAATCTAAGTCCGCATTGATCGCCAAACCACTCAAAACCAGCAAAAAAAAAATGTGTAACCAGAATCTAGAAACATATTCAACATGTACCTCAAAGTGCTCCAAAATGAGTTCACAACCACACCAATCAATCCTTGCAATGTGGATCCCAGGACTTCTGCACTTCTCTCTACAGAAGCTTGTGAGAGGGAGAAGAGCAGTCAAACACAGGCAGATGGCGCCAAACACCCGTCTGTCCTCCGCTCTCATCTTTGTCTACTTCAACCTTGCTCAGTGCCTCAATTGGAGAGAAGCAGTGGAGTCGCCCATGGGCTTGCGTGCAGGCCTCCAGACCATATACTCTGCTCCCAACCTCTCCGAACTCTCTCAGAGACAGCGAAGCGCTGGATCACTCAATAGGCCCAAAAACACCCCATCACAATGTAACTACAGGTTCCATCGCACACAGATTGGTAGTTGAATCATATTCGAAAGAAGAAGAAGTAAAAGAAGTAGTTTTGTGAACTGTCAGCAGGCCGTCGCTGGTGCCATATTGGAGTATGTCATGATTTGCCATGTGCTGGGGAATCTTGTAAGTGTTGCTGTTCCTTCAGCACCGACGCAGCATGCTCACAGCTCATCCTAACCCATAGACCTTTGGAGTGTGTGAGGAAACTGGAGCACCCGGAGGAGACCAGCATGGTCATAGGGTGAGCATGCAAACTCCTCCTTGACAGTGACAGGAATTGAACTGGAAACTTCCGATTGCAGCTGCAGTAAAGTGTTATGCTAACCGCTATGTTACGGTGCTGCTCCTAAGTTCAAAGCCTTACAGTCTGTGACAGTAACAGAATGTCAAAGTATTTCCATGCTGAGGTGGGGGAGTGGGGGGATGCCGGTAGGCAATGCTGATCTCCTCTGCCTGCTGCACTTCCATACAGTCAAGTTCATGGGCTTAGGAGATGCTAGTAGAATAACTTGGAGAATAACAATAATCACACAATTGTTGTGAACGCAAGGAGACAATTCAACCTTTAGAGTTTAATTCAAGTTCCTGGAAGAGCACTCTTGTTTCCCCACACTGACGTGGCCATGGTCTCCTCCATTGTCAAGTCGAGGCTAGATCCAGATTAGAAGAACTGGACCTCAAATTCCACCTTGATGGTCACCAAACTTAAAGAATGGATGTCAATTTCTCTAACTTCAGGCAATCACTCCCCTCTGAACTGTTCTTTTTATTTTCCTTATCCAATCGGTCCCATTACCCCATCTCTACCCCCGCCCTTGACGTCTTAATCTGCCCACCACACACACATTCCTCCCTCTGGTTCCCCACCCCACCTCCTTCCCCTTATTTCCACTGTCCCCTCTTATCCAATTCCATCTTCTTCAAACCTTCTTCAGTTCCACATATCATTCTCAGCTTCTGACACTCCCATTCTCATCCCTCCCTCACCTGCATCTCATATCTGCTCACCCATATCCACCTATCACCTACCAGCTCTTGATCCACCCCTTCCTTCCACCTTTTCATTCTGGCTGTCTTCCCATCTTTCTTTCCAGCCTTGATGAAGGGTCTCAACCTGAATCATAGACTGTCCATTTCTCTCCTTGGATGCTGCCTGACCCGCTGAGTTTTTTAGGATTCTGTACGTTGCTCCTGTTCCCTGAATTTTCTCCATCTCATTCTGTAGACAGTACAGTCTGTCACCACATTGTACTGGTGAAAGAAGGAGTGAATGCTGAAGGTGAAGGACTGAATAAGTAAAAATTATCTCATTCCAGTCAGCTTAAGTGGAGCTTGTTGCTAAGCACATATCAGTATGACATGTTGAAGATGTTCACTGTATATTTCTGCTGTTTGAAAATGAAAGCAAAGTGATGCTTCCACACAATCTGTCTCTTTTAGTGGGACCAGAAAGTCTGAACAGGTTTACCCTGGATCATGTTACGGAAGAAGCTAAGTCTGTTCATTAAGGTTCGTTGGTTTTAATTCTGGAATTTCACCTCTTGTGAATGCCTATAGTGTTTTGCCGCACTGAGACACAATGATCTTTGCCTGTTGTGGTACAGAGTGGTGCAGATGATGTAAAAACACAAAAGGATGAGAGAAAATACAATGTCTTAAACAAATCCTACCCTTCAGGTGGTCTGATTCACTGTCCAAGGTTAAATGACAGTGTGATGCTAGAATTTATCTAACAATAAGACTCCACTTATTATCTTTATCCTTCAACCAGATTAGGCTTTACAGTTAGCTATTTATCCCCAGTATTGCAGCCCATTGTAGCTTTTAGGCAGCTGTGGACCATTATTTAGAATCCAAATCAGAGTCTCCATTCTATAAAATGTTCCAGTCTTAACAATGATTCACTTTCTGACTCTGTAAAGCCTTTCTATGATCTGTAAGGCACACTGTGTACTGTGATTGAATATTCGTCAATGTCCTAGATGGATATTGAAAAAAATCAAAGATATCCAGGATAAAACAGCCCTGCTTAAAAGAGGGAAAATGGATCAGCCGTGATGAAATGACAGAGCAGACTTGATGGGCCAAGTGGCCTAATTCTGCTCCTATATATTATGGTCTGATCATGCATCTTGCAACGAATCACCACTCACATAGATAACCTCAATATATTTACAGAAGAGCAGAAAGGATGCTGTAAGGGTATGAAAGAATGTAAAGAGCACCTGATAATAGATTCTGTAATTCTAAATCAAGCCTGGCGAAAAAGCACAAATCTTTCATGTTGTTATATTGACCACCAAAAAGCACTTGATTCTGCCTCATACTCGTAGTTAATAGAAAAGAAGTTCTTAATATATAAAAACTGCACCCAATACATGAAATTCCTACAACATCTGATAAAACATGGGTGTGCTATAGTCAACCGATCTATTAACACCCAAAAAAGAGCAATGATCATTATCAAAATAAACCAAGGCATTTTTCAGGGTGACCTTTAAGCCCATTATGGTTTTGTTCTGCTTTAAAGCTGCTCTCTATTTTACTGAATTGGATGAAAATAGGGTATCAAATCAGAAACAACCAAGCAAATGATACCTAGACACACTTGCTATACATGGATGATATGAAATCATACGCTCTTTTATCAGTAAAGCTAAAGCAAATAATTCATACAGTAGAACTATTTTCAAAAGATATAAACATGAACTTTGGACTAGATAAGTTCAGAAAATTAAACATAAAGAAAGCTGCAGTAGAGCTAGTAGATTGTAAAACAGAGCAGCAGGATACAATACAACCGATGGATGAATACGCAACATATACATATCTGGGATATCAACAAGCAAAGAAAATAGATCATAATGCGATAAGTGGAAAAATTTAAACAGAATTTACTTCAAGGCATAAGAATATCTGCTAAACAGAGCTCAGTAGTAAAAATATAACAAAGGCTAAAGACAATTATGCTATACCCATATTGACGTACTCCTTTGGCAGAATATCTTGGACTGAAAACAATTTGGAAAATTTACAAAGAAAAATAAGAACTGAAATGACAATTTTTAGAAAACACTATGCACACTCGAACACACTTAGATTAACATTACCTAGGACAGAAGAAGGAAGAGGAATAACAGACAAAAACTTTACAGAACAGTCAGCTAAAACTTCTAAGGATATATTTTCATCATTGAAAACAAGATTCAGCACTCCATGTAAATATTTGCAAATCTGATAAGAAGTACACACCACTGAACTTAAATGAAAGCACAACCCACAAAAATGAAGACATTACCACTATTGAAGAAAAGGTTAACCAATGGAAGAGCATGACCTTTCCATGGAAGACATTCTCATGACCTGAGTAGACTAAATGTTGACAAGGAAGCATCAAGCACCTGTCTTAGAGTTGGAGATCTCTTCCCAGAAACAGAGGGGTTCCTTGTGGCAATACCAGACCAAGGGGTTAACACAAATACACTATTATCAAAAATGCACATAAAAGACCCACAAATTAAAGATGAGAAATGCAGAAACTGGCAAGAAAAACCAGAAAAAAATCCAACATATTACAGGATCCTGCAAACAGTTTAACAAATCTGATTGCTTACACAGGCAAAGTCATTCACCAAAATCTTGCTTTAAGATACAATCTCATAAAAGACACCATACCTCATTATAAATACAAGCCTGATGCAGATTTAGCTTCAGGGTCCTACAAATTATATTACACCCAATCCATTATTACAGATAAAACAACCTATTATAACCACCCGGATATAATAATACAGGATAAACAAGCAAGAACAACTTATTTAATAGATATAGCCATTCCAAACACACATAACATACAGAAATCAATAAGTGAAAACACCAGAAATATGAGGAAATAAAAGAGGAAATTGAAAGACTATGGAACATGAACAGGATGCACATTGTCCCAATAGTAATATCTACAAGTGACATCCCAAAGGCACTACACAATTTCATTAAACAATTAGGGCTACACAGCAATATTTATGTAAACCTACAGAAAGCCACAATACTAAACATCACTAGAATAGTCCAAAAGTTCCTAGCAAGTGAGAAATGTGTGTGCTTAGCTATGCCCATACCTTAGGTTTTACCAGCTTGAGCAGGCAAAAAATAAAAACACAACAATAATAGTAATAAATAAATAAGCAATAAATGTTGAGAACATGAGATGAAGAGTCCTTGAAAGTGAGTTCACAGGTTGTGGGAACATTTCAGTGATGGTGCAAATGAAGCTGAGTGAAGTTATCCACTATGGTTGAAGACCCTGATGGCTGAGGGGCAATAACGGTTCCTGAACCTGGTGGCGTGAGTCCCGAGGCTCCTGTACCTTCTTTCTGGTGGCAGCAGCGAGAAGAGAGCATGACCTGGGTGGTGGAGGTCCCTGATGATGGATGCTGCTTTCCTGTGACAATGCTTCATGTAGATGTGCTCTGTAGTAGGGAGGACTTTACCTGTGATGGGCTGGACATTGGGGTGACCACGTTGCAGTGGTTTACAGTCTAATAAAGACCATAGGAATGTCCACTCATCAATGACATTAATGAAATGAATGGGTTTCTACGTCACAAGCACAAGAAAATCTACAGATGCTGGAAATCCAAGCAACACGCATAACATGCCGAAGGAACTCAGCAGGCCAGGCAGCATCTATAGAAATGAGAAAACAGTTAACATTTTAGGCCAAAACCCTTTATCATGGCCTGGCAGACTGACTAACAGTATTTAGGGGGTATGTTTGTGCCCGGGTAAATACCAAGAGGGAACACGCGCTATCCACGGTGACCATAGAGGTGTTCCGGGACCATTAGGCTCCGTGGGGGGTTAGCGCCATCATTGACAGAGATGAAAATGTTTTAGCTTAATGTCGTTGGTCTTTTAGTGGTGTAGTAACTGTGTAAGTCACTGGTTTGTATATATTGTAGTGCTAAATTTGTAAAAAAGATATTTTGTAAAGAAGAAAAGACTCTTTATCAGGGACTTTTCCATAGATGCTGCCCGACCCACTGAGTTCCTCCAGCATTTTGTGGGTTTTTATATCAACCAGCGTTTTTGAAGTTATTTTTATTGTGGCTATTAACTGGATTTAAATTCCACTGCTACCATGTGGAACTTGAACACAGATCTAGTGGACTTAAACAAGCAATAAATAACGAGAACATGAGATTCTGCAGAAGCTGGAAACACACACAAAACACTAGAAGAACTCAGCAAGTCAGGCAACATCTGTGGAGAGGAAGAAACAGTTGATATCTTGGGCCCAGACCTTTCACTTGGTCCAAAATGTTGACTGCTTACTCCCTCCATAGATGCTGTCTGACCCTGCTGTGTACCTCCAGCATCTTGTGCGTTTTTCTACTGGAGTTCTTGGCAGACTTACCAAATTGGTTGGATTAACAGACTAGTCAATGTAACCATTCATTACTACTCTGTTAATTTTCTCCAGGGTAGTCTGTTAATTTACCCTCTTGCTAAGGCTGTCAAGCATATGAATGAATTAGTTAAAGTGAATGGCAAACCTGATTCTACAAGGAAATCCAGCAAACATGTGAAGGGAAAGGTGCAGTCAAAATAGAGCGGGCAGAAAGCTTGCATTGAGCCTAACCCCTGGTGTGTGTAGTCTGGCTTCAGTGGCCTATTCAGTGCTTGAATTTTCACTGTCACCCTTTGTGAACCAGGCTGCTGAATCTGTGCATAAATTGGCCCCGTCCTCTGATATTTTACATCGCAACATGATGAGCAGGCCAACGTATTTATTTGCTTTTGTTATTTCAAGTGCTCCTTTGTAATAATGTCTTTACTACTGTGAGACAAGCTATAAATTTCAGATAATTGCATTAATTCATGCACTTTTCAGGCAGAATCATAAAATTACATAATTCATAAGGAAGACTAAAGACTCCAATTATGTTTTTCCGCTAATGTTGAATAAATTACAGAATGCATTGCCCTTCATAACACAATCGTTACTGATGCACCCATAATGTGACTTGGCATTTGCGTCAACTCTTTTACAATAGCTGAAATTACTAAACCACATAGAGTTTACTAGTCATTTAGCGGAACTTGACAGTGCCTTATTTACACTCTCGTCAAGCTTCCTGCATTTTACCCCATCGGCTTAACCTCATGTCTTTTCTCCCTTCCATGTCTAAGCCATCCTTCAATTCATCCATTCCATTTACCTCAACAATCTATCATCATAATTTCTACACTTTCCCTTCACTCTCTGGGTGAACACCTTTCCTCTGAATTCTCTACTTCATTTCCTGGCGACTATTTTGTACTGATGGTCTCTGATGGTGCTCTTTACCCCAAGTGTAGACACTTTGTGTACATGAAGTCATGGGTCATACAGCATGGAAGCAGAACCCATAGTTCAATGTATCCATTCCCACCAAGACGCCAATCAAAGCTTGTCCTGCATTCCAGAGTTTAGAGAGATTTTGAGATTTGGAGTCTAAATCTTAAGCAACACATAGAAAATGTGGGAGGAACTCTGCCGGTCAGTCAGTATCTATGGAAATGAATGAACAAGCAACGTTTCGGGCGGAGACCCTTCTTCAGGACTGGAAATAAAGAGGGAAGATGCTAGGATAAAAAAAGATGGGGAAGGGAAGAAGGACTAGCTAGAAGGTGATAGGTGAAGCCAGGTGGGTAGGAAAGATAGAGGGCTGGAGAGGAAGGAATCTGATAGAAGCGGAGAGTGGACCACGGGAGAAGGGGACCCAGGAGGAGGAGATAGGCTGGTAAGAAGAGGCAAGGGGCCAGAGTGAGGAATAGAAGAGGGGAGGGGGAGGGGATTTTTAAAATCTGACTCTTTCCTATATATATATATATATATATAGTATATATTCTATCAGAATATTTCATAGTTTAAAGATTTCTATTAGATCATTATTCTAAGGAATACAGATTCAGTTTATTCATACTTTCCTAATAGGTGTGAGCTCAGAATTTAATTATTACCCACCTGAATCTTACCTATGCTGTCTCCAGTGCTTCACACCCTCATCTGCACATTATTAGTCTTAGGCAGTCCCTCAGGATTGAGGATATCTTGCTTTCACTTGGTTTTGTGGGTTCCGAGGTCAATGGGGGAATGGCAAATGCTTCCACATATGGGGAAGGACAGATGGGTAGCTGATGAGATCATGTACAACTACAGTCACTTCTGCATGTTTCTGATGCATGTACACACATTTGCTAACACCATTCTGACTCCTCCATCTCCATTTTGAGCTGTGAAGGGCCAAAGGAGCCCACTTTCTGCTTCTAATCTGGCAATCAAGGTTCAGTGCTCATTTAGAGTCTAAATCTTAAGCAACACACACAAAATACAGGAGGAACTCTGCAGGTCAGGCAACATCTATGGAAATGTTCCTTACATTGGCCTTCCTCGCTAGAGAGATTGAAATTAAGAGCAGGGAGGTCATGCTGCAACTGTAGAGGGTTCTGGTGAGACCGCACCTGGAGTACTGCGGGGAGTTCTGGTCTCCCTTACTTGAGGAAGGATATATTGGCCTTGGAGGCGCTGCAGAGGAGGTTCACCAGGTTGATTCCAGAGATGAGGGGGTTAGACTATGAGGACAGATTGAGTCACCTGGGACTGCACTTGCTGGAATTCAGAAGAATGAGAGGAGATCTTATAGAAACATATAAAATTATGAAAGGGGTAGATAAGATAGAGGTAGGAAAGCTGTTTCCACTGGTAGGTAAGACTAGAACTAGGAGACATAGCCTCAATATTCGGGGGAGTAGATCTAGGGCAGAGATGAGAAGGAACTGTTTTTCCCAGTGAGTGGTGAATCTGTGGAATTCTCTGCTCAATGCACCAGTGGAGGCTACCTCAATAAATATATTTAAGGCAGGGTTGGATAGATTTTTGCTTAGTAGAAGAATTAAGGGTTATGGGGAAAAGGCAGGTAGGTGGAGATGAGTCCATGGCCAGATCAGCCATAATCTTATTGAATGGCGGGGCAGGCTGAACAGGCCAGATGGCCTACTCCTGCTTCTATTTCTTATGTTCTTGTGTTAGCAAAATATTCAACCTTTCTGTTCTTCCCCTTTAAATGTGGTGGATATATTTTAATGACATAAATATTTGTGCTACACTCACAGAGTATTTTTGATTTGGAAGCTCAACTTTCCTGCTTCCCGCCACCATTGGGTTTTCTATATTCTAAGTAATACCCAACCTCCTTACCTACCTTAATTTACTGCAATGCTACATCTATACTGAAATTGATTTGCCAGTTATATCAGTACTTCAGAAGTTTAATAATACTTTCCACATTGTTGTGGTACTCCTTGGCATTCTGTGAGCACCCAAGCATGCACAAATATAATACCATGCAAAAATTTGGAAATTGCAGAATTTTTTCTCTGAAGTCTGAACTGGAATAAAAAGTTGGTTTGTGGAAAAAAAAATGGATGGGTTATTCATGGTGTCACTAGAGGAAATCATGTCAGGATGCATTTGAGTAACTAAATGCATAGAGCAACTCGTCAGGTTGGTAGTTAAATGAATTGGTTAATGATGATACTATCTATCACCATAATTAAGCTGTGGCCAAGACCAAATGAATCCTTAACAAAGCAACATTTACTGAATCCCAATAATCTTATTACAATACAGCTCACATCTCATAGCTCATTCTTTTCTTTTTCTTTAGCAGTCCCTCCAACAATTCATCCATGTTATTTTCACAAACTACTTTTCTACTTCACGCTTTAGAGAACAAAGTCCTCCAATTTCTAAATCCGTAAATGACACGCAATCAGAAAGGATAGAGGATGCTGGGGAGAAGCAAAACAAATGCAGTTAGATGCTCAAAAACTGGTGGGTGGGGATATACGTACTTATTTGTGAAACACTGAGGTTGATGTTACAGGAAAGGAGTCCCTTGAAAGAAATTGGGAAGCAAGGCATGAGGGATAGAAGTAACAGACATAGAAGGCTGTATCTTGGGTGACACATCAAATTGGCAATATGCTTAACATCATGCATATTGAGTTCAATGGAAAACTAGACTGCACAGGGTTTAATACAGGCTTGAATATACATAGAGAACTTGCAAACTCCATAGCAATAGCTTCAGAACTCAGGTCACTGGAGATATGAGGTCACTTTGCTGTCCAAAGTCTGAGTTGTTGTTTGGCTGTTAACATGCTATTGTATGCAAGATTGATTACGGTAATTACTTCATTAGTTGAAAGACTATACTTCACAATAAAATTCTTAATTTAAGCTGAGGATAATTACTATAGAAATGTCCTTATTTCTGTTTGTCAAATAACATTTACTCTTCATTTGCAACCACAGTACTAACATCTTTCCTGACACTTGCAATAACAAATGTTTTCAGAATTTCACTGAAAGAAGTATGAAAAGTCAAGTGTATTTGCTCATGGGAAATTACAATGATGGAATGTACTGGAATGCAGACACAGTTTATGTGTCCCAGGTGACTTGCCTAAGGTGTGTGAGGCCAACATTTGTGCCCTGAGCTTTCCAAAGACTTGAAGGCATTTGCAATTCCATATTTAATAGTTTTAGCCAGTGTATTGAATGCTTAGAAAGAAGGGTGAGGGAAAGTACTTCACGGCTTAAGACTGGGTTTTAATGAATTAGGTATATTTCATCAGTGAGCACTGTTAACAGCAAACTTTCAGATTGCAATGTTCTGATACAATGCAATTTGAAATAACAATTTAAGGAAGACCAATGATCTGTATGAGAATTTAAAATATGGGTTCACCATGGCTGCACCTACACTCTAAATCAGAATTAAGTCTATTACCACTGACATGTGTTATGAAATTTGTTGACATATGACCTTAACTCTGCCTTGTCCTTATGTACCCCATGCATCCCAAGATTTAAAGGATAAATATTAGCTTTTTTTGTCACGTGTACACTGGAACATCAAACCATGAAGTGAAATGAGTCAGTTTACGTCAATGATCAACACAGCTCAATGTTTGTGCTGAGGGTAACCTGCAGGTGTCACCCCGCTTCCAACGTCAACCTGTGGTTCATGGCACCAGAGCCCTGGGTTCATTAATGAGCCTGTAAGGAGTTTGTACATCCTTGCTGTGACCGCATGGGTTTCCTCTGGGTGCTCCGGTTTCCTCCCACAGTCCAAAGTCAGACTAGTTGGTAGGTTAATTGGTCATTGTAAATTGTCCCGTGACTAGGCTAGGGTAAAATTGGGGTTTGCTGGGCAGTGCGAACCGACGGCCAGAAAGGCTTATTCTTATAGATAAATAAATGACGATGAGAGAGCGTACAGAAACGAGATATACCAGCTAGTTGAGTGGTGACACAGCTACAACCTTGCACTCAACATCAGTATGACCAAAGAACTGATCGTGGACTTCAGAAAGGGTAAGACAAGGGAACACACACAAGTCCTTATAGAGGGATCAGAAGTGGAGAGACTGAGCAAGTTCAAGTTCCTGGATGTCAATATCTCTGAAGACCTAACTTAGACCCAACACATCAATGCAGCTATAAAGAAGGCAAGATAGCAGCGATATTTCACAAGGAGTTTGAGGAGATTTGGTATGTAATCAAAAACACTCGCAAATTTCTACAGATGTATTGTGGAGAGCATTCTAACTGGCTGCATCACTGTCTGGTATGTGTGAACAGAATCGAAGAAAGCTGCAGACATTTGTAAAATTACTCAGCTCCATCATGGGCACTAGCCTCTGCAGCATCCAGGACATCTTTAAGAGGCGGTTCCTCGGAGGGCCAGCGCCTCAGAAAGGTGGTATCCATCATTAAGGACCCCAATCACCCAGGACATGCCCTCTTCTCATTGCTAACATCAGGGAGGAGGTACAGAAGCCTGAAGACACACACTCAGTGATTCAGAAGTAGCTTTTTCCCCTTTTCCATCCGATTTCTGAATCAACATTGAGTATTACCTCAATACTTTTCTCCCATTTTTTCACTACTTATTCAATGTAACTATTTTATAAATATACATTACTGTAATTCACAGACTTTTTCTCTCTATTATCAAGTATTACATTGTACTGCTGCCGCAAAGTTAACAGGTTTCACAGCAACACACATAAAAGTTGCTGGTGAATGCATATGATTTCACAGCATATGCTGGTGATATTAAACCTGATTCTGAACAGCAACTCGCTAGCCCCAACTGTACATCTTTGAAATGTGGGTAGAAACTGGAACACCAGGAGGGAACACATGCAGTCATGTAGAAACTCCTTACAGACAGTGGTGGAAATCTATCCCCACTCTTCTGATCACTGGCACTGTAAAGCAATTGTGATGGTATTGTGGTTTTCAATCATATATAGAATGAAGGAAATTGGAAGGCATAGACAAACCACTTTAACCTGCATTCTTCAATTCAACAAGGTACCCCTCACAAAAAAAACTAGAACACAATCAGTACTACTTACATGAAATGCTGTTTACTCAATTCCAATGGCTCTTAATGCTTCCTTCCTCAAATAACATCCCTTAAAGTATTCTGTATTATCTTCCTTCACTTGCACAGTGCTCTTCCCAGCATGCGAAGACAGACTCCGGCGGATTGAGCGGACCAGACCAATGGAAGACAGTCTCTGCAAGCGTCGTGGAACGTGTAGAACAGGATGAGGCACAGAAGACGTCCTGGTCATCCACTGCGCCAAGCCCCATCTCCAGCCGTCTCGACTCTGTCTTGCCACTGGATCCAGATGGGAATTGGGAAGAGAGAGTGAGGCTGACGCTGCGCAACTCTCCCTCACTTAAATCCAAATCACGCGCTGGTCTCGACACCATCTGGTGTCGAGGTCCTCATCGACGTCGACGATGGACGAACAACAGCAGTGCCCTTCACACTTCTTAGGTTATTGTAAGTTTGATCGCGGCTAATGCAGTGCGGAAAGGTTTAGTAATTAAAAGAAAATAATTATTATAGAGGTAATTAATAGATCTGCTGAGAGTAGTGTGCAAAGACTTTCCATATTCTGAGCAACCCACACAAAATGCAGGTGGGATTCAGCAGGTCAGGCGGCATCTATGGAGAAGAATAAACAGTTGGTGGTTCAGCCTGAGACTTTTCATTAGGACTGAGATGGAGTCCTGATGAAATGTCTTGGCTCAGATTTACCAACTATTTGTTCCTCTCCATAGATGCTGCTCAGCCGGCTGAGTTCCTCCAGCGCACGTGGTGTGCATTGCTCACGATTTGCTGCGTCTGCAGAATCTCTTGTGTGTATGATTGGCCAGGCTCTGAGGCTATTTTGTTGAGAGTCAGTGCCATTTTGTAACCCTGGAAATGTAGCAAGCAATAATAATAATAATAATAAAGTACTTTATTGATCCTGAATGGGAAATTCTTTCGTTACAGCAGCAACATTTAAAAACACACTTAGCAGCGTTCAAATTAACTCACTGATAAAGCACAGAGCAATAATATACACAATAATAATGGAGGCAAGTTGCCCCCAAGAGTTCTGACATGTACTAATGAGGTTAAGTAAATAAAATGCTGCACATACTGGAAATTGCAAAAGAACAGCGAGAAATCCTTGAAATACTCAGCAGGTAAGGCAGTATGTGTGGACATAGGAGTAGAGTTGATGACCTGGATTTTGTCTCCAGCAATACGATTAAATGAAGTCAAGTGTATGGAGGTGAACACACCCAGCAAGCAGCAAAATCAGAGTCATATACTCTGCTTCAGCCTTCACAGAGGCCTCTTTGCTGTCTGAGCATTTCCAGTAATACATTTGTTCCACTTTTCTAGCCTGCTCCCCACACTCACTCCTCATGCTCTATGTAGTACACTAAGGTTATGGAAAACTAAGATCCAGTCTCACTCCATGAGATTTTACCGAAAACCCTGAGCAAAGTTCTCCAGCTTTGCTGACGACAGAAGTTAACAAGGTTCCTATGAAGTCCACCTTCACAAGAGATTCCCACAACTTCCAGGCAGATCCACATGGAATTGCTGCAGAGAAATCTTGGTCAATATTGTAAGTTATTAATCTTTCATCAGATACATTAACTCGTCTTTTCTCCCCATACCTGCTATCTGAGCTGCTGAGTCTTTCCAACATTTTATTCTTTTTTACTTGTTTAAAAATTAAATAATGGTCCTATGCTCTATTTTAATAATGTTGAATCAATAGGAATCAATATTGAACTTACTGTAGGAATGAAATCTCCCTCTGCTCCTTAAATAATGGTAAGGGATGTGTCCATGTCAGAGAGAAATTAGGTCTTTAACTAGATGGCAGGGAGGCAGACAATTTAACTATGGAGGCTTTTTTTTTCAGTCCTTCCTTTAAACACTTATTCTTAAAATGTCTGCATCTTTTTAAAGCTGAAATCATTATTTCTCCATTGACTTTCTCTGTGAGGTTAAGGCATTGCAGTTCAAACTATTTGCATGCAGGGTTTTATTAGCTTCATTTAGGGCAGCGGTTCCCAATCGTTTTAATGAACTCCCTTCCTATGAACATCTATGGATGTCATATGAGTTAAAGCAACCAGGGATTCCTGGTATTGCAGCAGGGGTAGTTAATGTGCCAGAAATATTCTTCTTTATTTGTTTATATTTTTGTGATTTTTCTTACAGACCCTGTGCAATCATTAGCACTCTCTGTGGAGGTTGCACACCATGAGCTGGTAGCACTGATTTCAATCATAGTCTTGTACAATGACAAAGAAATATTTCTTAGATGCAGTGTTTCAGAAACCTTTGCATCCAGATTAGTAAGTATACATTTTAGTGCCAGTTTAGTTAATTAATTGTATTTTTATTTAGAGTTTCAGTGTGGTAACGGGCCCTTCTGGCCCAACAAGCCTGTGCTGTACAATTACACCAATGTCACCAATTGACCTATTAACCAGTACATCTTTGGAACGTGGGGGGAAGCCAGAGCACCTTGAGGAAGGCCTGTGTGGTCACGGGGAGAATGTACAAGCTCCTTACAGACGTCGGTGGATATAAAACTTGGGTCTCTGGTACAATAAAGGAGTTACGCTACTGTGTCGGCCAACTGGAATATCTCCAGTGGAACTACACTCCCATTGTACTGCCACAGAGCAACAGAATAAATCTTAGAGCTTGCTTCCAGGATGGGATTTGAAATCACAACCATATAAAACAGAGGTAACAGGATAGCCATTGTGCTGGTGCCAACACAGGGCCACCTACCCTCAGTCACCAGTGCACTGATGCAGGAATGGTGCAGGATACCAGCAGTAGAATGAGGTGTTAAGCCTAACGGGCACCTTTCTGTCCAGCTGCAAGTTACAGATCTCTTAGGACAATGACCACAGTAAGAATTCATTAGTGCATTGACTGACACTGCCTCCTTTCCCTAAGGCACTGTAAGCCAATCAATTTGACATCCATCTCATTGCTGTTTCTGTGAACCCGCTGAGTCTAAATGGCCGCGACATTTGCAACAAGACACTGCACTAATTCCTCTTGCGTGATGTGTTTTGAAATGTCTCTGAGAGATGTGTGAGACACTGGCAATGGAGATGATTTTGAAATTCAGCACCAGCAGAAAACTTAACAGTGTTGCATATATTAGACTTTGAAGTTAGTTGAAGGTAGGGAATATGTACCTGCTTCCCGTGATCGTGTGGGTTTCCTTTGGGTGCTCCAGTTTCCCCCCACAGTCCAAAGGCATAACGGTTGATAGGTTATTCGGTCATTGTAAATTGTTTCATGATTAGACCATAAGACAAAGGAGCAAAAGTCGGCCATTCGGCCCATCGAGTCTGCTCCATTCTCCCATTTAGTCCCACTCCCCCGCCTTCTCACCATAACCTTTGATGCCCTGGCTATGCAGATACCTATCAATCTCTGCCTTAAATACACCCAATGACTTGGCCTCCACTGCTGCCCGTGGCAACAAATTCCATAGATTCACCACTCTCTGACTAAAAAAATTTCTTCTCATTTCTGTTCTGAATGGGCGCCCTTTAATCCTTAAGTCATGCCCTTTCGTACTAGACTCCCCCATCATGAGAAACAACTTTGCCACATCCACTCTGTCCATGCCTTTCAACATTCGAAATGTTTCTATGAGGTCTCCCCTCATTCTTCTAAACTCCAAAGAATGCAGTCCAAGTGCGGACAAACGTTCCTCATATGTTAACCCTCTCATTCCCGGAATCATTCTAGTGAATCTTCTCTGTACCCTCTCCAACGTCAGCACATCCTTTCTTAAATAGGGAGACCAAAACTGCCCACAGTACTCCAAGTGAGGTCTCACCAGTGCCTTATAGAGCCTCAACATCACATCCCTGCTCCTATACTCTATTCCTCTAGAAATGAATGCCAACATTGCATTCGCCTTCTTCACCACCAGCTCAACCTGGAGGTTAACCTTAAGGGTATCCTGTACGAGGGCTCCCAAGTCCCGTTGCATCTCAGAACTTTGAATTCTTTCCCCATTTAAATAATAGTCTGTCCGTTTATTTCTTCTGCCAAAGTGCATAACCATACACTTTCCAACATTGTATTTCATTTGTCACTTCTTTGCCCATTCTTCCAATCTATCCATGTCTCTCTGCAGACTCTCCGTTACCTCAGCACTACCGGCCCCTCCACCTATCTTCGTATCGTCAGCAAACTTAGCCACAAAGCCATCTATTTCATAATCCAAATCGTTGATATACAATGTAAAAAGAAGCAGCCCCAACACTGATCCCTGTGGAACACCACTGGTAACCAGCAGCCAACCAGAATAGGATCCCTTTATTCCCACTCTCTGTTTCCTGCCGATCAGCCAACGCTCTATCCACGAATGTGACTTTCCCGTAATTCCATGGGCTCTTATCTTGTTAAGTAGCCTCATGTGTGGCACCTTGTCAAAGGCCTTCTGAAAATCCTAATATACAACATCCACTATATCTCCCTTGTCTAGCCTACTTGTAATTTCCTCAAAAAATTGTAATAGGTTTGTCAGACAGGATTTTCCTTTAAGGAATCCATGCTGAGTTCTGCCTATCTTGTCATATGCCTCCAGGTACTTTGTATCCTTATCCTTGACATCCATGATTAGGCTAAGTCTAAATTGGAGGATTGCTGGGTGGCATGGCTGAAAGACCTGGAAGGACTATTCCCTGGTGTATCTCAATAAATAAACAAGCAAATAAATAAATAAATAAATAAATAGATTAATTAATAAAACTGGGCTGCATGTGCAACAACCAGCTGAACTAGAGCTGGAACTTATCCTCTGTATAAATTTTCTTTCACTCTGGAAATTAATTCACAGCCTGGATGATCTTTCAGAGTAGCTTGTGAAGAAAGCTAACTCCTCAGTTCTTTCTTTGCGCAATTTCCAATGTGCAATCCAACTAATTCCTCTCACCTTTGCATTTATTGCATGTTTACACAATCAATAATTCATTGACTTTCCAGATAAGTGGCTATTGTCAAGGAACTAAAGCAAGCGCTTTCAAAAATTATGTTATTTTCTTTCAATAAGTCTTCAAACTCCTCCATGTTTTACATTAGGTTCATCCCTCCTATCCCTAGCCCCTGCAGGAACACCTCTCAGATCACTGCACACAGGAAACTTTCAGCTGCTCTTCCTACTTCACACCACCACTCCAACACCTTCCCCAAGACTCAAAGGGAGTTACCAAACATTAAATTGGAAGCAGGTTTATTATCATCCAAATATGTCATGAAATTTGTTATTTTGCAGCCGGAGCACAGTGCAAAACATTAAAAAACTATAAATTATGATAACAAATACATACAGTACTGTGCAAAGGTCTTAGACACATACAGTATATAAAGCTAGGGAGCCTAAGGTGTTTGCACGGTACTGTATTTGTCAACATGGAGCAGCTGTAAATCTGGCGGGAGCAAAGGGCGTTGGCAATGGAGAAGGTGGAGCACGGTGGGAGGGTTGTGGGACAGGTGGCAGAGAATGACACCAGGCAAGGTCAATTCATTGCAAACAATTGGTTTATTGATCATTACAGAATGTCTCTCTGGTGTGTCCTGCTCCTTCACCTCTCCTTTCCCCTTTTCCCAACCATAATTCCCCTCTTCCTGCCTCCTTCCCACTCTCTGTCCACAATGGAGCCCCATATCAGAATCAGGATTATTATCACCACACATATGGCATGATTTTTTTTTGCAACAGCAGTACAATGAGGTAGTATTTATGGGCTGATTCATTGTCCATTCAGAAATATGATGGTGGAATGGAGGAAGCTGTTCCTAAACATTGAGTGTGTGTCTTCAAGCTCCTGTACCTCCTCTCTGATGGTAGTAATGCAAATGAATTATGTCTTGGGTTTTAGGGGTCCTTAATGATGGATGCCGCCTTTTTGGCGCATCACGTTTTGAAGATGTCCTCCATGCTAGGGAGGCTAGTGCCCTTGATGGAGCTGGCTGAACTTGCAGCCCTCTGCAGCTTTGTCTGATCCTGTGCTGTAACCTTTCCACACCAGATAGTGATGCAGCCAGCTAGAACACTCTCCACGGCACATCTTTTGGAATTTGCTAGAGATCAGGATATAAATCTGACTGTGTGATAACAACCTGAGTAAAACCCGTAATGCCAACTCTACCAGGCATCAGATGACGGTACTTGGCAGTAGCCAAACATAACAAGCTACCATGGGATCAGAAACATTTAAAGTACACCCTGAGAAATTTTAAAGAAGACATTAATTGAGCAGAAAATTTGGTTATATTTCAAATTATCATGGGATCTGAGACATTTTAAAGAAGGCTTTATTTGTGCAGAAAAATTGGTTTAGTTTTGAGATGTAGGCAAATCAGCACATGTGGGGAATAATAAAATACGTGGGGTCCTTGAGTTTGGATACTGCTATCTTCGCTGTAGATGTGGTCAATGGTGGAGCCGGGCTTTTCCTGTGATGGACTGGGGCTGCATCCACCATTTTTTGTCAGCTTTTCCATTCTTGTATATTGGTGTTCCCATACAAGGTCATGATGCTACCAGTCAGAATGCTCTCCGCTGTGTATTTTTAGCAGTTTGCCAAAATTTTTAGATGACATGTTGAACCTGCACAACCTCCTAAGAAAGTGGAGGTGCTGCCATGCCTTCATTGAAATGGCACTTACATGCTTGTCCCAAGTCAGATCCTTTGATATGATACCAACAAGGAATGTAAAATTACTGTCCCTCTCCATCTCCAATTTCCTTTTGAGATCTGGCTAATGGATCCCCTGTTTGCTTCTCCTGTAGTCAATAATCAGCTCTTTGGTTTTGCTGGTGTTGAGTCATTGATTCAACCAGATTTTCAATCTCCCCCTTACCCTCACTCCCATATATGTTGATTTATCACCACCTTTGATTCGGCCAGCAACAACGTGTCATCACCAAGCTTAAATATTGCATTGGTGCTGTGTTTAGCCTCACAGTAAGAAGTCTAAAGCGAGTAGAGCAGGGGGCTAAGCACACAGCCTTGTCGAGCACCTATGCTGATGGAGATTGTGAAGAAGGTATTTTCCTGTCCAAGTATTTACAGATAAAACAGTACACTCCTACATTGTGCTAGGGTCATTTGTCAAAGAGTTTTGAACAATTTTCCTTGATGAAGGTCTTAGAAAAGTAAGTTGAATGTATTTTAAATATATTTTAAAATGCATCTTTAGAAGTTTTACAGTGAGATAATAAATGGCTGAAATCTCTATGAGGTAATCATTAAAACTCTTACCTAAACAGTACAATGTTGATTAACTTGTTAGAGTTATTGCCAAATATTTGACATCTATTGGGAAATCCTTCCTCTCGAGTGCACAAAATGGAAGTTCTTAGTCAAAGGCATTTTGGTAAGGCAGTGAGTTCACACAGTGTATCAGGGAGAGTTTTCTTTGCAAATATATTTATATGATGGGTCCAGGACATGTCCTCTAAGATAGTGACATCCAGTTACTGACCCTCTCTCCCTCTGATCCTCCAATGAGTACCAGCTCATGGACCTCTGGTTTCCCTCCCCTGAAGTTTAAAATCAATTCCTTGGTCATGTAGACATTGAGTAAGAAAGTGTTGTTTTTACACCACTCAGACGAATTTTCAATTACCCTCCTGTCTTCTGATTCATTACCACCTTTGATACGGCCCATATCAGTGGTGTCATCGGCAAACTTGTATACGGTGTTGGAAGTGTACTAACCACACAGTCATAGGTCTAAAGAGAGTAGAGCAGAGAGCTAAGCACACATCCCTGTGGCGCTCCAGTGCTGATGGAGATTTTGGAGGAGATTTTTTTGCCAATCCAAACTGACTGGGGTCTATAGATGCATGGTGGAAAATGTGCTGACTGGAAGTATTATGGCCTGGTATGGGAACACCAATACCCTTGAGCAAAAAATCCTATAAAGCGTAGTGGACTTGGCCCAGTACATCATAGGTAAAACCTTCCCAGCCATCAAGCACATCACATGAAATTTTGTTGTAGAAAAGCAGCATCCTTCTTCAAATATCCTCACCACCCAGGCCATGCTCTTTTCTCAGTGCTGCTGTCAGGTAGAAGGTACAGATGTCTCAGGACTCACACCACCAAGTTCAAGAACAGTTACTACCCCTCAAACATCAGACTCTTGAACAAAAGGGGATAATTACACCCATTCTCTTTCTGGCATTCCCACAATTTACGGACTCTTTATCTTGTTATTTCATATTTGTTATTTATTGCTATTTATTTATATTTGTATTTGCACAGTTTGCTGTTCATTGATCCTGTTTACAGTTACTGTTCTATAGATTTGCTGAGTACACCTGCAGGGAAATCTTTTGGCATCAAAGGTTATGGGGAGAAGGCCAGGAACTGGGGTTAAGGAGGAGAGAAAAAGGATCAGCCATGATTGAATGGTGGAGCAGACTTGATGGGCCCTCCAAATGGCCTAATTCTGCTCCTATGTCTTATGGTATTATGGTCTAAAAAGAATTCAGTGTTGTATGTAGTGACATGTATGTACTCGATACCTATATCCTGCTGGAAGCCCGAGAAGAATTTTTTCATCATATATGCCAAGAAAGCACTAGATCCTTTTTCATGTATGTACTTGGATAATAAATTTTACATTGAACTTTGAAGTTTTAAATAGGTAACTGTGACAAGCATCCCTACATGCAATAAACTGCTAAAAATAATCTGTTATTATCTTTCTCTGAAGAAAGACATTCACAAACAAACGGGAAAAAAAACCTGCAGTTGCTAAAAACTTAAATGCTGGAAATATTCAGCAGGTCATGCTGTAGTTGTGGAAGGAGAAACAGATTTGACTTTCAGACTTCACAGCTTGTTGAACAGGCTGGCAATGGACCAAGCATTAACCTGCTAGGAATCACTTGGATCAGCTGCCAGGAAGCATCTCTGCTTTGAGAAACTGAGTTAACGTTTCAGCTCGAGGATCCTTCATCTGTTCTGCCGTGGAACTGGTTCTGTACTTTGAAGTTTCTTTGCCTGCAGCCTGTGCCACACCACAAATCAAACTCTCTCAGAGGCTGTTCTTATTGAGGAATTTTCCTATCTGTCCAGTTTGAGTTAGTTTTCAGTGTAGGATCGACACAGCTTTCTTCTTTGTTTTTGTCTTCTTTCTTTGGTTCTTATTTACAGTAGAATGAGTTATTTCTTTATTATGGATATCTAATAAAATGTCTGTAACTACAAGACTTGCATCTCATTCTTCACTTCTGAAGAACCATATCATCTCCAGATCCAACAACACCTTGTCAAAAGCAAGAAAAGAAGTTCAAAGAAACTTCATCATTGAAGTTCATCATATGTTACCCATATACTAGCTTGATATTCATTTTCTTGCAAGCATTTAAAAGAAAAAAGAAATACAACAGAATTTTTCAAAAAGCTGCAAATAAATGGAGAAAGACAGATAAACATCAGTGTGTAAAAAAAAATCAAACTATGCAAATAAAAATAATATCAAGAACATGAGATGTAAAGAATCCTTGAAAATGAGCCTGCAGGTCATAGAATCAGTTCAGAGTAGTTGTGAATGAAGTTATCCATGTTCGTTCTGGAGCCTGATGCTTCTAGGGTAATAACTGTCACTGTACCTGGTGGTGTGGGACTTAAGGTTTCTGTTGCTCCTGCCTGATGGTAGTAGTGAGAAGAGAGTAGAGAATGGATGGTTTGGGGGGTTATGATGATAGATGCTGCTTTCTTGTGGCAGCACTGCATGTAAATATACACTATGCTGGGGAGGACATTGTCTGTGCTGGACTGGGCTGTATCCATCAGTTTCAGTAGCTTCTTCCATTCCTGGGCATTGCTGTTTCCATACCAGGCCATGATGCAAACAGTAAGGATACTCTGCATCTACAGAAGTTTGTCAAAGTTTTCAGTGACATGGCAAATCTACGCAAATTTCTAAGAAAGTAGAGGTGCTGTCATGACTTCTTTGCGATTCCACTTACGTGCTAGTCCCTGGACAGATTAGAATCAGAATCAGGTTTATTACCACTGGCATGTGTTGTGAATTTTGTTAACTTAGCAGCAGCATTTCAATGCAATAAATGATTATATAGAAAGAAAAAATTAAGTAAATTAATTACAGAAAGTATATATATGCATATTAACTAGTTAGATTTAAAGTATTGCAAAACAGAAATAATATATATTAAAAAAAAGGGCTTTCTGCCAATCAACTTTCCAGCTCTTAGCTTTATCCCTCCCCCTCCTGTCTTCTCCTATCATTTCAGATCTCCCCTATCATTTCAGATCTCCCCTTCCCCCTCCCACTTTCAAATCTCTTACTATCTCTTCTTTCAGTTAGTCCTGACGAAGGATCTCGGCCCGAAACGTTGACTGTACCTCTTCCTAGAGATGCTGCTTGGCCTGCTGCATTCCACCACCATTTTGTGTGTGTTGCTTCTGCCAACAATGGTTGCATCATCAGCTAATTTGAGCTGTGCCCAGCCACACAGTAATGAGTATAGAGACAGTAGAGGAGTGGACTATGCACACACCCCTGAGGTGTGCCAGTGAGGAGGAGATAATATCACCGATGCCCACAGATTGTGGTCCTCTGGTTAGGAAGTTGTGGATCCAATCGCAGAGGGAGGTACAGAGGCCCAGGTTCTGTAGCTTATCAATCAGCATTGTGGGAATAATGGTGTTAAACACTGAGATATAGTGAATGAACAGCATCCTTACATAATGATCCAATTGATCTAAGGCTGTATTATTGGCTCAAGCCATTGAGTTGTGTCTGCCATAGACCCACTGTGACAATAGGCAAATTACAGTGGGCCCAGGTCCTTGCTGAGGCAGGAGTTCATTCTAGCCATAACCAACCTCTCAAAGCATTTCATCACTGTAGGTGTGTGTACTACTGGATGATGGTCATTAAGGCATCTCACACTACTCTTGTTAGACACTGGTATAAATGTTGCCTGTTTGAAGCAGGTGTGAACTTCCGACCACAGCAGCGAGAGGTTGAAGATGTCCTTGAACACTCCCACCAGTTGGTTGGCACAAGTTTTCAGAGCCTTACCAGGTACACCATTGGGGCCTGCTGCCTTGTGAGGGTTCACCCTCCTGAAAGACAGTTTGACATTGACCTCTAAGACAGAGATCACAGGGTCACCAGGTGCAGCAGGGATCTTCACAGACGTTGTTATATTCTCCCTTTCAAGAGGAACATAGAAGGCATTGAATTCATCTGATAGTGAGGCATTGCTGTGATTCATGTTATTGGGTTTTGCTTTGTAGGAAGTAATGTCCTGCAAACCCTGCCTAAGTTGACGTGCATCCGATGTCACCTCCACCCTTGCTCAGAAATGTTTCTTCACCCTTCAGATAGCCCCCTGCAAGTCATACCTGATTTTCTTGTACAGATCTGGGTCATCAGATTTAAATGCCACAGATCTAGCCCTCAGCAGATGATGAACCTCCTAGTTCACCCGCAGCTTTTGGTTTGGGGATGTACAGCTAGTTTTTGTAAGCACACACAGTCATTCACATGGAATTTACCGAAGTCAGTAACAAGTCAGTAACGAAACCAAATTTCCCTCTGGATTAATAAAGTATATCTATCTATCTATCTACGGCACACTCATCATGATTCAAAGATGAATCCCTGAACACAGTCCAGTTCACCGGTTCAAAGCAGTCCTGTAGGCGCTCCTGTGCTTCCCTTGTCCATACCTTCTTGGCCCTCACTGCTGGTGCTGCAGTCTTCAGTCTCTGCCTGCACTCAGGGAGTAGAAGTACAGCCAGGAGATCAGACTTTCCAATGTGTGGGTATGGAATAGCACGGTAGGCATGTAATAGTGTTCCAGTGTGTGGTTTCCTCTGAAATGTTGCTGCCAAGGAATTTAGAGTTAGCGATCCCCTCCACCTTGGTTCCCCTAATGAGGACTGGCTCACAGGTTTCCAACTTCTTCATCCTGTAATCAATAATCAGCTCTTTAGTTTTGATGATGTTGATTGAGAGATTGGTCTTGTGGCACCATTCAACAAGATCTTCTATCTCCCTCCTATATGCCAATTCGTCACCATTTTTGATTCAGCTTACAACGGTGGTGACATCAGTCAATGTAAGTACAACATTGGAGATGTACCTATCCATACAATCATAAATATTGCTGCAAGGATCGCTCTTTGGTAATAATGACTTGAGAGGCACAGAGAGAATCTGTGATTACCGACAAGTACCTTTATTGTCTAAACTAATAGGCATGTGAATTCTTACACTAAGTACCCCTGTGTGCACAGCTGCTAGGTTCCCCTGACTCTTCTGAATAGACAAAGCATAGAAAATGTAATATCTGGACAAAGGACTTTACACTGGCCAGGTGTTCCTCGTAGTCCCGATCCACTCTTCATGTGTTCCATGTGTGGTCACTCAGACTTGTATCTACGATGGCTAATTTTCGAAGTTGTCGCTACTTTGTATTCAAAAACTCTGCTTTTAGATTCATTTCTTACCAGTTCAAATGTTGCATTTCAGTGCTATTGGCTGTGGGTCATCTGACTGACCTAAACACCTTCTTATTGGCTCTGTTCCAAGATCCACACAACTTCATGCCTTAGGTGACTTCATTTGTTCTTTTTGACTCTGGTTCAAACCAGTCAAATCAAGTCACCTAGACACTAAATCAATTTAACTAGATTACTTCTGCAAACTTGCCATGGTACCCAATACACAGATTATCTGAGAATGATCTCACGTTTAGCAGGTCAATAGCAGAAACTCCTTGTGTCCACATTCAATTGCTCTGATGAGATTATCCCAGAGCAAGAATCAATTCTCAAACAGTTCACAAGATGGAGGTTACAGAGCAGCTTCACAAAATGGCAGTCTCCATTCCTTCAACCCCATGGCAAGAACAATTGGTCTGTCTACCTCTACCTTCCTTGATTCATTGAAATTCACTGATTTGTGGAGTGTAGTTCTTTCTAGGAAACAGTATAAAGTGAGTAGAACAGGGGGCTAAACATACTACTGAAACCAGAAACTACTGAGGTTGTACAAGGAACGATGGGCAGATGGAAATCTGTTCAGAAAGCAGAGTATAGCTTCTTCATTGGAAGAGTCATCACTGGAAGAGAAGTGGCAGCGAATTCGTTGAGTAAATTATTATTTTTTTTAAAGTGCGGATGCTGGAGATCTAAAATAAAATCAGAAAGTGCTGGAAATACTCAACAGGTTAGGTGGCATCTGTGGGAAGGGAAACAGCGTAAATCTGGTGAAGGTCTTCAATCTGATATATTGGATTTCTCTCTCTTCCCAAGGGCCTGACCTGTTGAGTGTTTGCAGCATTTTCTGTTTTTATTCTCAAAATATTTTCCCCCAGGCTATAGTATGAAACATAATCAAATAATGCTCTTAAAAACTGGTGATAGATGGATGATGTAAAGTGAGACCAAGTATGCACATACACTTTCCTCACAGAACATGTGAGGAATGAATGCTAATTTACTATACCTATTCCTGACTATGATCTCTGTGGACTTAATTAGAACGTTGTTGCTACAAATCACAAACAAGAGAAAATCTGCAGATGCTGGAAATCCGAGCAACACACACAAAATGCTGGAGGAACTCAGCAGGCCAGGCAGCATCTATGGAAAAAAGTACAGTTGATATTTCGGTTCCAGACCCTTCGGTAGGACTGGAAAAAAAAAGATGAGGATTAGAGTTAAAAGGTGGGGGGAGGGAAGAGAGAAACACAAGGTGATAGGTGAAACTGGGAGGGGGCGGGATGAAGTAAGTAGCTGGGATCTCCCAGTGGCTACCCATTTTAATTCCACTTCCCATTCCTATTCTGATATGTTAATCCATGGTTTTTCTACTGTCATGATGAGGCCACACTCAGGTTGGAGGAACAACAACTTATATTCAGTGTGGGTAGCCTCCAACCTGATGGCATGAGCATCCATTTTTTGAACTTCCGGTAATGGCTGCATCCCTCCCCCCCCCCCCCCCACCACCATCCTCTCCTTCACCAGTTCCCAACCCCTTTACCCTCTCTCACCTTACCTCCTTGCCTGCCCCTTGCCTCCCTCTGGTGCTCCTCCCCCCTTTTCTTTCTTCCATGGCCTTCTATCCTCACCTATCAGACTCCCCCTTCTCCAGCCCTGTATCGCTTTCACCAATCAACTTCCCAGCTATTTACTTCACCTCTCCCCTGCTCCTGGTTTCACCTATCACCTTATGTTACTCTCTCCCCTCTCCCAGCTTTTCAATCCACTCCTCATCTTTTTTTTCTCTCCAGTCCTGCTGCAGCGTCTCGGCCCAAAACGTTGTCTGTACCTTTTTTCATTCGATGCTTCCTGGCCTGCTGAGCTGCTTCAACATTTTGTGTGTGTTGGTGGTAGAAATGCTATTTTGAGCTTATCAATATGAAATCCACAATGGACCTTTACAACTTAAGAGGAGAATAATGTGCAACTGTTGCTTCAGTAATGTTGTTTGTATTCAAGAGCTTTGGTCTTTCCCTGTAGAATCCTAGAAAACTACAGTACAGAAACAGGCTCTTCAGCTCATCTAATCTGTGCTGATATGATGGAGGCAGTTAAGAGGCTCTTGGGTAGACACATGAATATGTAAGGAACGGATGGAGATGGACCACATGCAGGCAGAAGTGAAGAGTTTCATTAGGCACCAGTAAATGAATTTGTTCAGCACGGCATTGTGAACCAAGCATGTCTGTTCCTGTGCTGCACTTTTCCATTATTGATTTTCCGAACATAGTAGATGCAACAGAGGAGGAGGAACTGGATATTGGAGTTCTCCTCCATTTTCCCAGTTCCTTCTTCCTTACAGGAGAGGGTAAAGTTGAAATAGCTCTATGTGCCTGTGGGCTTGTAATGGATTCTTGCTGCTAATATGTTCCCTCACGTGGTAACTTCGAGATGTGGTAGGGGAAGGGCCAGAGCTGGACCATGTGAAGTTGAAAGTATGGAAGGAAGTGGTAGCAAATTTTATACAAGTGAAGTCAGTAGCGCCAATATAGACGTCAGTGTCCTGGAGAAAGAAGGTGGGGTCTGAGTAGGACTGTTCCACACATCCCACAAAAAGAAGGACATTGTTTGGGCCCATGTGAGATCCCATATCTATATTACTGCTCTAGAGAAAGAGAGTGAAGGTCCCAGGAGAATTTGATCAATGTGAGGTGACTAAGTGTACCAATGACAGGGCAGTCAGACTTCTATTCAAGGAATAAATGGAGGACTCACAGCCCTCTCACCACCTACATTGCCTGATCTGAGGGTCATATCCAGCAGCTCTCATCTGCATTTTGTGGTCTTTCCATGTCTTTCTATTTGCTTTCTCTCTTTAACCTTCAGCCGACAGCTTCATGAACAGTCATCACCACAGCAACCAATCAGGAATATTCCATTCCATCTCCCAATCCTCCCTGCAACTGAAAACTAATTCGTTTTCTGTCTGTCTCTCTCTCACTCTCTTAGACCCTTTGAAGGATCTTTTATCTAACACTTTAATTCTGTTTCTGTCTCCTCATTTGATTCTTAACTGCTCGGTGTTTTCAGCATTTTCAGTTTTTGTTTCAGATTTCCAGCATCTGCAGTTTTTTTTTTATTTCACGTGTATGTATATGAAAACTATTTTGGTAGACCTAATGCATTTCTACCTATGTAAACTCCATAAAGCAAAAAAAACTCATAACTAATTAGGGTAGATACTATTAGCACCAAAGGATGTAGTTAAATATACAAGAGGAATTATTTACAATAATATAACAGCCCAACCAGAACTTTGGTCCACAAAATACTCCACTCAAGAGAGGGGGAGGCTATCTGAATTAAATCACTTAAAACATTTTTTTATCATTTCTTTCACTCAGATCTCGCTACTGAAAATGGAACATAGGTGGGTACTTCTCTGTACGGCCTGTGTTGTAGCTGGAACAGATTGGTTGCATGCACAGCTAGTTCTGGAGGACACGAATTTCTATAGTTGTTGGAAATCCATAGTAACACACACAATGTACTGGAGCAACTCGGCAGGTGGGTTGCTTTTCCGGCTGAGATCCTTCAGCAGGACTGGAAAGGAATGGGGAAGAAGCCAGAATAAGAAGGTGGAGGTGGATTGGGGTGGGGGTGGGGGAGGAGTACAAGCTGGCAGGTGATAAGTGAAGCTGGGTGATGGGAAAGTTTAGCTAGGTGAGGAAGGGGAAAAGAAGTGCGTAACTGATAGGTGAGAGATGGAAAAGGTAAAAGGCTGATAAAGAAGGAAGAGTGGACCATGGGAGAAATGGTAGGAAAAGGGGCACAAGGGGGTGATAAGCAGGTGAGAAGAAAAGAAGGGGCGAAAGGGGAGCCAAAATGGGGAATGAAAAAAGAGAGAAGGGAGAGGGAAGTTAGAGAAATTGATGTTCGTGACATCAGGTTGGCAGCTACCTTGACGGAATGTGAGGTGTTGCCTCTCCAACCTGAGAGTGGCCTCATCGTGGCAGTAGAGGAAGCCACGGACTGACGTGTCAGAATGGGAATGGGGATTGAGATTAAAAAGGTTTGGCCACTGGGAAAATCTGCCCGTTTTCAACACAGTTGGGATATTAATGTTCCTGCCTCCTGAGAACACAGCTGTTTGTTGCATTAAGTGGACTGAATGGGATGAAGACTGCCCTATGTTATTGGGATCCCAGAAGACCAAGAATGCAATCGGCAAGAGGCATCTGCAAATGCTTCAGATTTCTCTTTTCTAGATTTAACCTGGGCTATGCTTCCATGGTAATGTGACATTCCCAACTTGTTTGTTGTTTATCTGTGTAACATACATGGCTATGTGATTATGTGCTGGAATTCGCCACATTGTGAACTTAACATTATTGTTCTACGCTTGGTGGAGACGTGAAAGAGAAACACTTTCTTGTTGGGAGAGAGAAAAGAGGAAGAGATTTAATAAGGTCTGTCCATTTCCCTCTCTCACCCTATCTTCTTACCTGCCCATCACCTCCTTCTTGTGCTCCTTCCCCTTCCCTTTCTCCCATGGCCTTCTGTCCTCTCCTATCAGATTCCGCCTTCTCCAGCCCTTTATCTCTTTCACCAGTAGACTTCCCAGCTCTTTATTTCACCTCTTCCCCCTCTTCTGGTTTCATCTATCACCTATGACTTTGCACTTCTCCCCCCACCTGCCTACCTTGAATTCTAATCTCTTTTTTCTCCAGCCCTGTTGAAGGGTCTTGACTGAAATGTCAACTGTTTACTCTCTTCCATAGATGCAGCCTGACCTGCTGAGTTCCACCAGCATTTTGTGTGTATTACTTTGATTTCCAGCATCTGCAGATTTTCTCTTGTTTTTAATAACGACTGGTTTTAATGCAGGCCTGAAAACCAGGTGGGATAAAAATAAGAATCTTGATATCTGACCACAAAGCAATCTCAGTGACCTTAAACTTCATTACAATGTTGACCTAATCTGAATGGCAAAGGAGGGTGTAAATTCTTATAGAAGGGTTAGGGATCCTCAGAACCCCAGTAATTTAGCAAGGAAGAAGGGATTAGCACTGGGGTGGGGTGGGGTGGGAGGTAATGTAGGCAAAAGTTATCAGAGGAAGAATTATAGCTGAAATTGTAGAGAAACCAATGCAATTAAAGTGGGTTTGACCAGGAGAGAAAGAGAGGGTTAAAAGCACATAGAGTATGGGTGCGGGGTTGGGGAGACTGGGTGAGGGATCAATTTCTCTACATCTGAGCACATGAAATGAACTGCCAGGTGACATGCTCAATGCAGGTACATTGGCGACATATGCAAGGCATCCTGACAGGTACATGGTCAGGAGGAACATGGAGGATTGTGGGCTGAATGTAATGTAGACAACTGGGACTAACAGGGAGGTGCCACGGTCGGCATGGCCCAGATGGACCGAAGGGCGTGTTTCCATGCTGATTTACTTTATGACTCTATATCTACGACTCTATGTGTTTTGATGAGGATGGGCTTCCTCATCAAGTCCAGTTTTCCCTAGGGCAGGGGCAAGTAATATCAGGGCCAATAAAGCAGATCAAGTCATTTCATGTACTTACTATCAAGAAAGGATTCTTATTCTGCTCTCTCTCAGTTGTCAAGTTGTTAAGAGGATCTTTATTAAAAATGGACATCTAGTGATAACACATTGGGGAAAAGATATAAATATATCAAAATTACCAAGAACCATTTGCACTCATTGGAGTCAAGGCAATATAATGTATTTGCCGTTTTGTGTCAGCTTTCTGTTTGGAGCATATTATTGATTCTGCGCAAGTATTGCATTAGCCTCAAGTTAGAACTTAACAATGCCTCGGTGTGCTCTTAACAAGATTACTCCTGAGGCATTGACATCTTCACTGAGCTGGTAGTCCTCTAATGTCATTATATCTTCATTATTGTTTCCTGTCACCGGTCTCACTGCAGCTACAGAACAGCTTGCAGAGGAGTCGGCTGATATCAAAGCATTTCTCTGCTTTAATGGGAACAAAGAACACATTTATCAATGCACTGCAACACTCATTGTTTTATAGCCGGGAAGTTTGAGCCACGTTCTCCATCTGTCTTCTGCTCACATGTGACATCTCACATTTGGCCCATCAGATCTGCTCCACCATTCCATCGTGGCTGATTTATTATCTCTCTCAACCCCACTCTTCTGCCTTGTCCCTATAACCATTGATACCCTGACAAATCGAGAACCTACTAACCTCACTTTAAATCTACCCAATATCTTGGCCTTCACAGCTGTATATGGCAATGACATGTAGTAATAACACACTGGGTGTCATAGACATTATGAAGATGGTTACTTATATTCTGTGGATCCAATTCTAAGTTAGATATTTACCTCCCAAGATTCATCATCCTCTGGCTAATAAAATTCCTCTTCATCTCAGTTCTAAAGTGATGGTCTTGTACTCTAAGCCTGTGCCCTTTGGTCCGAGACTCCCACATTATAGGAAACACCCTGTCCAGGTTATATCATTTCACTAACCTTTCTCTGTTTGGTCTTTATATTATCACTACTCAGAAAAGCACTGGAGCATTGGTTAACACATTTCAGAAGGCCAGCCTGAATGTTCCTGCAGTAGTTAATCAATTGCTTCCAGGTGTTTCCAGTGGCAGTTCCAGAATCGTACGAGTCTCTATTTCAAAGCAGCAAGCAAAATCTACACATAGGCTAATTTGCTGAAGATAGTTCAGTAGAAAGATCCATATATTGTCTCCGGAAATAAACACCTAACTCAGAATTGGATCCACAGAACTTAAGTAAGATCTTCACAATGTTGAGACTGAGCATGATTCAATTGGTAAAGATGATGATGGCCAAAGACGTGTGGATTTTGCCTCATTCCTACATTGATGAGTGGGATGTGTGGGAGCAATAATCAAAATCTTGGATTTAATCCATTAGGAAAACCACAATTTGAATATCCCTCCCTATAAAACAAAACAAACATTCCTGCCCCTGGGAGGCACCCACTTCCCTGAACGATAAGAATTTAGCTTCTAAAATATCAAGGCCTTATTAGTATTTCCATTTTCCCTGAAGTAATAATGAATGAAAACAAACAAACTCAAATGCTCGTGGGTCATCTGCAACACAACTCTCAAGACTCTAAAAAGCCTACCCACAATCAAAGACATCACTGCATGGTACAGAAACTACACTGCAGAGGAGGGGAAGGCTCTGCAATGGGTAATCAAAGCTGCCCAACGCATCACCAGCACCAGCCTACCTGGCGTCTAGACAGTATATACAGAAAGGTGCTAGAAAAAGGCCAGCAATATCAAGAAGCATCCTGCCTACTCTGCTCATGGACTGCTTGTCACACGCCCATCAGGGAACAGGCGACACAGCATCCACGCCAGGACCACCAGACTCAAAACAGTTGCTTCCCCCAGGCTATCCTCCAACCACTGACCCATCTCACTGCAACACTCCATCACCACAACTTTATCATTTCTTGTCAGAGTCACCTTAATGTACAGATATTCCTGTACCTAGCATCATTTTCTGTATATACAATCAGTCTATGTATATAAGCTGGTATTTATGTTTATTGTGTTTTGTATTATGTTCTTTATGCTTATTGTGTTTTTTTTGCTGCATCAGATCTGGACTAAAAATAATTTTGTTCTTCTTATGTACTGACGATTCACAATAAACAATTTTGAATATTGAGTCATAGTCATGGAGAGGTTCCACACAGCAAGCCCCTTGGCTCATCTAGTGTATGCTGAAACCATTTCAACCGTCTACTTCTGCCGACCTGCACCGGGATCATAGCCCTCCATACCCCTACCATCCATGTACCTGTCCAAACTTCACTTAAACATTGAAATCAAACTCGCATGCTGGCAGCTCATTCAACACTATCACAACCCTCTGAGTGAAGAAGTTTTCCCTCATGCTCCCTTAAACTTTTCACGTTTTACCCGTAACCCATGACCTCCGGTTGTAGTCCCACCCATTCTCGGTGGAAAAAGCCTGCCTATGTTTACCCTCTCTATACCCCTCATAAATTTGTATACATTTATCAAATCTCCTTTCAGTCTTCTGCATTCTAAAGAATAAAGTCCTAACCTCTTCAATCTTACCTTATAACTCAGGTCCTCCAGGTCCAGCAGTGTCCTTGTAAATTTTCTCTGTACTCTTGCAACCTTATTCACATCTTTCTTATAGGTGGGTGGCCAAATCTTTCTTCGCATCAAAGAAAACTGACAGATTTTATCATGACAAATGTGTATTCTGAATTAAGCAAACTGCTCTCTAAATGACGTTATTGTGAGCAGACAACTAACCAATCACATTTGTTTGCAGACATAGTATAGAATGCACTCGGTTGTATCATGAATTGGAACTCTTGGGATTTCTGTCCTCATGCATTTGACTATTTTTATTTTAATAAGCAGAATTGAAATTTAAAATTGCTTACTGGACAGAAAACAGAATGGGAATAGACAGATCTTTCTCATTTGGCAGGCTGTAGTTAGTCAGATACCGCAGGGAGAGGCATTTGAGCTCATACTTTTCACAACTATTAACTATTTGGCTGAGAGGAACCAAACATATTCTCAAAGTGATGATGATGCTAAACAAATTGGATTGTGAGTGAGAAGGAAAATATCAAACAGGCTTCAAGGAGGTGTAGACACATCAAATGAGATAGGGCGGAACATTGTGAAGTCATCTACTTTGGTGCATAATACAGCAAAAAAGATTCTTAAATCGGTAATAAATTAGCAGATGCTGATGTTCAAAGCAACTTCAACACTGAAAACCAACCTGTAGCTGTATCAAGCGATTAGGAAGGGAATTGGTATGTTGGCCTTTATTATAAGAAGATGTGAGAACAGAAGCCAAGAGGTCTGATTGAAGATATATGAGGCCTCATTGTGACCATATTCTGGTGTTTGGGTACAGTTTTGGCCACTCTGTCATATAGGAAGCACAGTGAATGATCACCAGACAGATTCCTGAGATGGCAGGTTATATTAGCCATGTATTCTCTAGAACTTAGAGGAATGACGGGATATCTCACTGAAGGTTGCAAAATTCTTACAGTGCTTAGCAAGCTAGAGGCAAGGAGAATATTTCTCCTAATGAAGGAGTCTAGAACTAGGGCTCACTCTCAGGATCTCACTATTTAGGACTGAGGTGAGATGACTTCTTCACTCACAGGTAGTGCATCTTTGGAAATGATAGAACAGAAAGCAATACAGCATTGGGCAGGTCATGGTGATGTGGCACAGGAAGAATTTCTTCCCTGAGGCTGTGACCCTGCTGAACCTCACATCACAGCGCTAAGCAGTATTGCATCCGTATTGTACTGTCTCAGTACTTCTATATTTGTGTGCTGTAGCACTTACTTTTTATTCGCAGTTATTTTGTAAATAACAATATTCTTTGCATTTCTGGTTAGATGCTAACTGCATTTCATTGGCTTTGTATCTGTACTCGGCACAATGACAATAAAGTTGAATCTAATCTAATCTAATGTGGCAATCTTCATGCCAACTTATATTTTCTCTCCCTGTGTATCATCCATATCCCTCCTTGAGGCCCTCCCTTGCTACAAATGTTGCGTCCCAGCTGTCTATATGAAATACAAGCCAGGACAGTGTGATATGCAGAGCAAGTGGTTGCCCATGTGGTAGGCTCCCCTTCTCCACACAGCTGATGAATCGAAAGGAACGGCAGAGACCTGTGCAGTTTGGCACCATTGTCGTCGCAGGAATTCCCAGTCAGTGTTGAACTCAATGTTGGGACTCCAGCTCTGGAGTTTTCCTTGGGGTTTAGTCTTGAAGTCTTCTCTATGAGAGGGTATAGCTGCAAGGTTTGAGACCAGAATTTTCCTTCTCCTAGATGAGCTGCTAATCATGGTTGATGAACCTCATCTGCCTGAAACAACATATTTCAAGGTGCCTCTGATCTACCTTTGTCCCTTCTCCTGTCAGAAACAATTCTGCCAAGCTTAGTAGCTAAACTACACGTGAAGGTCGAGAGCTAGACTTGATAGTCAGAGGCTATTTGAGGTGCACGCCATTGGGAGCATTTAATAGGTGAGGGGAGTATTCCCCACCACCACCCCTGACTACAACAACCCTCCATTCCTCTCATATTCATGTGTCTCTCAAACTCCACCAAACTGACTGATTCCACCACAACCACCAGTAATCCATACCAGGCACCTAACATTCCAAACAAAAAAAAACCTTCCCCCTTCTAACATTAAAAGCACATTTGACATTTCTGCCCTGAGGAAAAGATTTGACTGTCTAGCCTATTTATTGCTTTCATAGATCTAAAAACATAGGGTCTCCCCTCAGTCTCCAACACTCTGTGGAGAGCAACCCAAGTTTGTCCAACTGTTCTTATAGCTCAAATCCTCTAGGCCAGGTAGAAAGAAAGAATACAGCTATCGACAGACATTAACAGACATTTAGTCACTAACAGACCTCACATACTACAAGGTCCAAAAGAGTTAAGTTGGTCATAGACCTGACGTGCATTTAATGTTTTACTAAATCTAATATGCTACAAGAGCTACACAAAATACTCCAGTGTGTTCTGACTAGAGTTTTATATAGGTGCAGTATAACTTCCTTATTTTTATGCCCAACACCTAAGTAATGAAGGCAAGCATACCGTAAACCTTATTTACCATTTTATCACATGTGTAGCCAATGTCAGTAAACTATAGACCTGCATCTCAAGATCCTTCTGTACTTCAATACTATTCAGGGGCCTGCTATTAACTGTGTACTTTCTCTTTTCATTTTACCTCACACTTGCCTGGATTAGATTCCATCTGCCATTTCTTTGTCTATATCTATAACTGATCAATGTCCCATTGTATTATTTGATAATCTTTTGCACTCTCCACAACTCCACTAATTTTAGTATAATCTACAAACATGCTAATCCACATATTCACATTTACATCCAAATCAGTGATCTGTATCACAAAGACCTAATACTGATCCTTGAGGAAGACCACCTCCAGCCAGATTAACAACTTCCCTCCCCTACTCTGTCTTCTATGGGAAAACCAGTTTCACTTCTAAATGTGCTATTTACTATGAATCGCATGCACCTTTTAAATCATTATATCCTGAGCAACCTTATCAACTTCCTTCCTAAAGCCCATGTAGATAACATCTACTGCCTTACCCTCATCGATCACCTTCGTCACCTCCTCAAAAAAACACAAGTTTGCAAGGCATGACCTGCCCTGCACAAGGCCATGTTAATCACCCTTAACTAGGCCATGACTTTCCTAATGTGCACAAATTCTATTCCTCAGTATGTCTTCTCCAATAGAGGATGAAATTTTGCTCATCTTCCATTCTTTTTTCACTGTCCTCCAAATCATTCTCCTCTGAAAATACTGACGCTAAGTACTCATTCAGCACTTTGGCCACCTGCTCTACTCCAAGCAAAGATTCCCTGCTTTACCCTCGAATAGGTTTGTCCTTTTTTCTTAATACGAGTATAAAATTCTCCTTGATCCTGCTCTTTGAGGATATTTCATGGCCTCCTTTGGCCTTCCTAATCACTCCCTTGAGCACCTTCAAGCTCTAATTATATTCCATAAGGGCTTAGTCTAATTTTAGTTTCCTAAATTTTGTGTATTCTTCCTTTTCCTTTCTGATTAAATTTGCAGTCATCCAACTTTCCCTTACCTTACCATCTTTGTCCTTATTCCTTACTGGAACATACTGATCCTGAACTCTGATCAGCAGGTCTTTAACAACTCCAGCATGTGAATTATCGTAAAACGTAAGGAGTTGTGGTCACAATTTCCAGAATGTGCACCCACTATCAGGTCTGCCACCTGGCCAGCTCTTTTCCTAAAACAGGCTAGTATATTCTCTCCTCTAGTTGGACTCTCCACAACTTGCTTCAAGAAACCCTTTTGGATGCACTAGAAATTCCAATCCTATCTAAGCTTCTTTTATTAAGGAAGTTCCAGTCAATAATGGGGAAACTAAAGCCCCCGACTATGACATCCCTGTTGTTTCTGCACCTTAGTATGATATTTGTTCATCCATCGCTTGGTAGCTATTGGAGGGTTTATATCATAATCCCGTCAGTATAATTCCACCTATCATATTTCTGAGTTCCACACAAATTGCCACTATGGATGAGCCCTCCAATACGTTAGACCAGTTAGGTCAGACTAACTGGTCTATAGTTTCCTTTTTTCTGCCTCTCTCCCTTCTTGAAGAATGGAGTGACATTTGCTATTTTTGAGTTCTGCGGAACCATTCCAGAATCTGGTGTTTCTTGAAAGATCATTACTAATGCCTCCACAATCTCTTCAGCCACCTCTTTCAGAACCTGGGGTGTACATAATCTGGTCCAGGTGACTTACTTAACTTCAGCCCTTTCAGTTTCCCAAGAACCTTTTCTCTAGTTATGGTAAGTTCACACTCTTCATGACCCCTGACACCTAGAACTTCCACCATACTGCTTGTATCATCCACAGTGAAGACTGATACAAAACACTTATTCAGTTTGTCAGCCATTTTCAGCATCATTTTCCAGAAGTCTGATTCCCACTATTGCCTCTCTTTTACACTTTATGTATCTCAAGAAACTTTTGGTCTCCTCTTTAATATTATTGGCTAGCTTTCTTTCGTATTCCATCTTTGCCTTCTTAATAACTGTTTTTGTTGCCTTCTATTGGTTTTTAAAGGCTTCCCAATCCTCTAACTCCCACTAAATTTTGCTCTATTATATGTCCTCTGTTTGGCTTTTATGTTGGCTTTGACTTCCCTTGTTAGACACGGTTGTGTCATCTCACCTTTAGAATACTTCTTCCTCTTTGGGATATATATATCCTGAGCCTTCCGAATTGCTTCCAGAAATTCCAGCCATTGCTGCTCTGATGTCATCCCTGCCAGTTCTTTTCCAATCAATTCTAGCTAACTCCTCTCTCATGCCTCTATAATTCCCTTTACTCCACTGTAATACTGATACATCTGATTTTAGCTTCTTCTTCTTCTCAAAATTCAGAATGAATTTGATCATATTATCATCATTGTCCCCTAAGAGTTCTTTTACCTTAAGCTCTCTAATCAATTCTGGATCATTGCACAACCTTCACTCCAGAATAGCGGATCCCCTAGTGGAATCACGAGCTGCTCTATGAATCCATCTTGTAGGCATTCTAGAAATGTCCCCTCTTGGAATTCAGCACCATCTTGATTTTCCCACTCTACTGACATTGAAATCCCCCATGACTATTGTAATATTGACCTTTTGGCACCACCAGCAGTCCAGAGATTACTACCCCAGAGGTCCCGGTTCTCAGCTTTCTACCTAGCTCCCTAAAATCTCTCTTCAGGACCTCCTTGCCTATGTCATCAGTGCTAACATATACCAAGACTTCTGACTGCTCACCCTTCTCCTTGAGAATGTCATCAACCTGATTCAAGACATCCCTGATCCTGGCACCAGGGAGGCAACATACCATTCAGACATCTCTATTGCACCCACCTCATCTCTGTTCCTCTGACTAAGGAATTTCCTATCAACACTGCAGTCTTCTTCACCTCTTTGCTCTTCTGAGCCACAGCACCAGACTCAGTGCCAGAGACCTGGTCACTGTGGCTCCCCCTGGTAGGTCGTCCCTCTCAATAGTATCTGAAGTTGTATACCTATTATTGAGGGGAATGGCCACAGAGGTATTCTGCACTGGCTGTGCATTTCTCCTCCTTCTCCTGACAGTCACACAGTTACCTGTCTCCTGCAGTCTAGGGGTGACTACTTCCCCATAGCTCCTGTCTATCACCTCCTCATTCTCCTGTGAGTCGAAGGTCATCAAGCTTCAGTTCCTTAATATGTTCTCTTAGGAGTTTCTGAGAGTTCCTGGTGCAAATGTGTTTATCTGGGAGACTGGAGGTCTTCCACACTTCCCACATCTCACACAGAGTACAAGACACTGTCCCTGGAATCATTCTCACTCATCTACTATGCCCTAACAGATGAGGAATGAACAAATGAGTAACTTACAAGACAATGTATCTCACCCAAACCTGATCTTGCTTAAGCCTGATGAGCCAAAGCCACTCTAAAGACTGGCACGCTCACAGGAACGGCCGCTCTGTTTGCACTTGAGTTATTCTTATTGTCTCTTTCTAATGGATTCTTCCTGCTGATTGATGCTCCTCAGCTCCAAGAAACTGCCGCAAAACACTCTTTGAAATTTCGCTTGCTCTCCTCATTAAAAGGTAACTTTTTTTTACGCAACTCTGACATGGATTGTCCAACTCAGAGAAAACCGCCGCAAAGCTCTGCTTTTTAAATCTTGAAAGTGGACCTGACTGAAAGGTAGCCATTTTTACACACTGCCTCCAGCTGATTGATTGCCTCTCAACTCCGAGAAACTACCGTGAAACTCGCCTTTTTGGTTAAAAGGCAGCTCTTTTTACGCAGCCCTGACGTGAATTGTCCACCAGATTTATTAGCCTGTGCCTTGCTGTCCTTCCTTTCAAATTTATCTGCCATCAACCGTACCTTCTGATGCCCTCTGTTGTGTTTCCCATTCTCCTGGCTTTCCAGTTTAAACTCTGCTGAGTAGCATTAGCAAATCTCCTGTCAAGGATATTGGTTCCCCTCCAGTTCAGGTGCAAATTGTCTTGTTTGTGCAGATCCTACCTGCCCTGATAGAAAGCACAGTGATCAATAGATCTGAAAACTCTCCCTCCTGCTCCAGTTTCCTTGCTATGCATTGATCTGTACTGTGTATCTATTTCCCCACTCACCGGCTCATGGCATGGGTAGTAATTCTAAGATTACAACTGTGGAAGTCTTGCTTTTTAACTTTCTACCTTGCTCCCTATAATCCCTTTGAAGGTCCTCATCCCTGCTCTTTCCTATGTCATTGGAACCAATATGGACAACAACATCCTGCTGCTCTCCATCAGCTCTCAGAATATACCCACTGGAATACATCAGGAAGGCAACATACCATCCTGGGTTCTCAGTTGCAGCCACAGAAGCACTTATCTGCACCCCTCGCTATTGATTGCCCTATCATTATCGCTCTGCCTGACTTCAACTTTTCTCTTTGCTTCAGAAATAGGCACAGTGTCACTGATTCGGGTATTGGTGCTGGCCTCCCTAACAGTATCGAAAGGAGTATATCTGTCAGTGAGGGTAATGGCCACCCTGCTCTGCCTACTTACTCCCATCACTTCTGCTGGTGGTCACCCATCTCTCTCTAAATGTTGTCACGACCTCACCAAATCTATGGTACCCTCAAAATCCCAGATGATCCTGAATGAATCCAACTCCAGCTCCAGTTGATTCCTGGGATGGCAGGACTTTCATATGATGAAAGACTGGATCGACTAGGCTTATACTCATTGGAATTTAGAAGATTGAGGGGGGATCTTATTGAAACATATAAAATCCTAAAGGGATTGGACAGGCTAGATGCAGGAAGATTGTTCCCAATGTTGGGGAAGTCCAACGAGGGGTCACAGTTTGAGGATAAAGGGGAAGCCTTTTAGGACCGAGATTAGGAAAAACTTCTTCACACACAGAGTGGTGAATCTGTGGAATTCTCTGCCTCAGGAAACAGTTGAGGCCAGTTCATTGGCTATATTTAAGAGGGAGTTAGATATGGTCCTTGTGGCTAAAGGGATCAGGGGGTATGGGGCGAAGGCTGGTACAGGGTTCTGAGTTGGATGATCAGCCGTGATCTTGCTGAATGGCGGTGCAGGCTCAAAGGGCTGAATGGCCTACTCCTGCACCTATTTTCTATGTTTCTATGTTTATATGTTCCTTCACATGGCCTGTCCAAAGCTGCAGCTGGTTGCACGTCCCACAGATGTAGTCATCAAGGAGAACGTGAGGTTCCTTGACTTCCTACATCTTGCAGGAGAAACACTCCACTGTCCTGGCTGCCATTTTATCCCCACTGTCAACCATCACAGATTAACAAAAAATAGAAACAGAGCCGCAGAGTCGTTGAACCATTGTCTTTAAGCACTAGAGCACAGAAAAAGGACCTTTGGTCCATCTAGTCCAACTATTATTCTGCCTAGTCCCATCAACCTTCACCTGGACCATAGCCCGCCATAACCCTCCCATCCATGAATTTATCCATATTTCTCTTAAATATTGAAATCAAACCCGCATCCACCATTTCCGCTGGCAGCTTGTTTCGTCGTCTGAGAGAAGTTCCTTTCCCTATAACTCATGATCTCAAGTCATTGCAACATCTTTGTAAATTTTCTCTACCCTTTCAATCTTACCGAAATCTTTCCTGTAGGCAGATGACCAGACCTGCACACTATACTCCAAATTAAGCATACAATCCCAAATTCCTGATAGTTACCTCATTCTCACCTGTACCTCCACATCAAAGCCTCTCTGGCTAAATCCTCAGCTCTCCACTCCTACTTTGGCCCACTCTTGCAATAGCCACATCACTTGGCTATACCTTCTTTTTACTGGCAAAGTGAGTGGCAACTCAGGCAATCAAAATCAATTTTTTAAGAAGTATTGTCTCCTCCCCTCTGCTTTTTAACTGCCTGTTATGCCATTCAGGATCATCTGGGAAAGTCCTTCATCTCTGTCTGTCCTTGGCCACTCAGATCTAAGAGGATTCTTCATTGCTGTTTCCGTAACAGATTTGTTTTACTAGTCAGGGTTGCAAACCCTGAATTGAACTCCTGAACCTGGAGTACAGAGGGCTACTATTAGTCTGACCTCTACCCTTTGACCTGTTTGGCACTTCATTTTGCTGTTTAGCTGCTTGTATCTACAGTATAAGCAATGCAATAATGATGGCATTAGACTTTCTTCACTGCATGCATCTATCAGACATGGAGAAAGAGGAACCGAAAATATTGCAACTTTCCTCAAGCTCATCCAAACAAATTTTGCCGACTAAATTACTTTTTTCCTGGAAAACAATAAAAGAGTTGTCATATAAACTTCTGTTTCAACCATAAATCAATATGAGGCACGATTATGGTCTTTTGCACAATCAGCCCCTTGCACAGATAGCCACTGCTTCAAGTAACCCAGCCGTCCATACAGTCATTTATCACAGATACTGACTCCGGTATTTTCTGTACTGAGTACTTCCATCTGTAATTACCTGCTGATTTAACAAAATACTCTCTGATGTTGTGAAATGCCTAAATGACTGATCCTTCCCAACTGTTAATTTGGGCACAGTTGTGTGTGGCTATAGATTATTTACAACAAAAATTGAGTTTACTTTAATCTTCGGTAAGGATTAGGGTACATTTACCTGCTGAATAGAGCCATCAAGTATCAGTTCAAAGGAGATAAACAAGTTTAGAGAAATTAAACTCCTGCTGTTGAACTTTCAAAGAACTTTTTTTTTCATTGCTGAAACCTCAACTAGTGATATTGCTGAAACTGTTCTGTGCTTTATCAGGGAGCAGGAGAGAACCATCTGGTCCATCGTAATTCTGGAAAGGCCTTGAGAGATTTATTGGAAGAGTTCTGCATTCTTGTTATTTCCTGGCAGTTGTACACTTAGTGGTCACTTTATTAGGTACACCTGTACACCTGTAACGTTAATACAAATATCTAATCAGCCAGTCACATGGCAGCAACTCAATGCACAAAAGCATGCAGACATGGTCATGAGGTTCAATTGTTCAGACCAGCCATCAGAATGTGATCTAAGTGACTTGGACCATGGAAGGTGCCAGACGGAGTGGTTTAATTATCTCAGAAAAAACATCCTATGTGTGGCAGTTCTCTCAATGTTAATGAGAGAGATCAGAAGAGAATGGCCAGGCTGTTTCAAGCTGTCAGGAAGGCGACAGTAACTCAAATAACCATGCATTATAACAATGGCGTGCAGAAGAGCATCTCTGAATGCACAACACATCAAACCTTGAAGTGGATGGGCTATGGCAGCAGAAGACCACAAACATACACGCAGTCGTTACTTTATTAGATACAGAAGGTACCTAATAAAGTGGCTATCGCGTGTATATATTTTTCTCCTCCAAAGGTTTATTCAATTTAATATGAAAGTTGCCATTAAATTGAATCTTTCCATCCTCTTGGGCTGGGTTGTGGTTTAGAAGTAATATATTTTATGTCTTACTCTTACCATACTTCTAGTTCTTTGGCTAATCATCTTTAATCAATGTCATTTGAGTAAAGATGCTCTTGCCAGTAGAAATAACTTCTCCTTATGTACTCCACTGTAATGTTTCAAAAATTTGAACATGTATATTAAATCTGCCTTTTACTTCCTGTGTTCTAAGAACAATCCCAGCACTTCTTTCTCCTAATAAAATCAGCTCTGACCTTTTTTTTTTAAAGCTTTTCACCTTGAGATGGAATCTCTCTCACATTGCGGGGAGTGAGAATACAGTCTTGGTCCTGCCCTCTTCTCACTGCCACTGACAGGCAGGAGGTACAGTGTCAGCTGTAATCCTTTATTTCTGTAGGATTGGAAACTTAACTTCAGTACCTTATGTTATATTGGAACAGTGCCCCTTTAGGACTGTACTATATGACCAATTTCTCTGTGTGTGTGTGTTGCCACATATTTAGTAACACATGCAAAATGCTGGAGGAACTCAGCAGGTCAGGCAGCATCAATGGAGAGGAATAAGCATTTGACGTTTTCCTCTGAGGCTCTTCATTAGGACTGGAAAGGAAGGAGGAAGAAGCTGGAATAAATCTAAGGGGGAGAAGAATGAATACAAGCTGGCAGGTGATAGGTGAAGCCAGGGGAGGGAGGGCAGATGAAGTGAGAAACTGGGAGGTGACAGGTGGAAAAGGTAAAGGGGTGAAGATAAAGGGAACTGAAGGGAGGTGAGAGTAGACTGTGTGACAAAGGCAAGGAGGAGGTGTCCTTGGTGTTGAACTGGACTTCATCTGGGAGTAAAAACACAGAAATGTTTCCTCTCTCTCTTTCTCTGTTTATTTGCTGAAGGAAGTGTTTTTATAGTTAAGGTTACTGACTATCTTCCAGTTGTTAGAGAGGAATACTAGACATAGTGTCAAATACTGACGGATGAAACAGAATTTTGATATAGTGCTTGAATCTGAACTGATCACCTGACAGGGTCTCTTCTTTGTAAGATAGCATGTATTCCTGGGAGGCAAGTTACATGAATAAAGCAAAATACTAAATCATAGAAATTGTTTCCAGGGTGATAAGAAGTTTAAAGTATGGAGACAGTGGTGACAAAACGATTCACTATATATTAAATTGGCTGAGCTAGAAAAACAGAAAGAAATGAAAATGAGCATGATATTCTATCTTAGTAGGCACAAGGGTAGAGAATTGTAACATGTCATAAAATCCTCAAATAAAACTCTGGAAAATGCACTGGAGGCATTACAAGGACATTGTAATCTGCCTACAATGAAAAGCTGGCCAACTCGTTCTGTAGTAATTAGGGGCTATAGAATTCTATCTATTAACGGATAACCATAGTTTAACAGACTTAAAGGACTCATTCACTAAAGACTGGATTGTACATGGTATTCAACAACTCACCTGTAAAAACCAATACCACTTCTGGGAAGAAAGTGCATTCTTCATTGGGGTAACATATTACAAACAGTACGTGGTAAAGAGGTAACACAGACAAAATGCAAGAGGATCTCAGCAGCTTAGGCAGTGAATAGACAATCAACATTTCAGGCCAAGATCATTCTTCACGACGGAGAAGGAAGGGGGAAGATGCCAGAATAAAACGTCAGAGGAGGGGAGGGGGAAGAGGCTGGCTGGAAGGTGATAGGTGAAGTCAGGCAGATGGGAAAGGTCAAGGGCTGGAGAAGAGGGAAGATAATAGGAGAGCGGAGAAAGGGACGGAAGAGGAGACAAGGGGGTAGTAAAATAGGCAGGTGAGAGGTAAAAGGTCAGAGTGAGGAATAGAGGAAGGGAGGGGGGGGGTTGGAATTTATTTCCCAGAAGAGGTCTTCACCTATCCATGGTGTATACAAGTTAAGCTGGCCAGTGTCAGAGACAAGCTCAGATTTCAAGTCCCAGCCTATAATAGACTGATACCAGACATGGCAGAAGATAGTGAGGTCCTGAAAAACTGTAACCTACATCATATGATAAAATTAACATGAGAAATTCAGAAAATTCTGCAGATGTTCAGTCCTGAAGAAAGGCCTTGGTGCAAAACATCAACTGTTTGTTCATTTCCATGGATGGTGCCTGAAGGAGCCATGCATTCTGTGATGCTCGTTTATCACATTTATTACAGTAACTAGTCACATTAGTGGGGTCATGGTAAAAGCGAAGGGAATACGTTATGTGTTCATGCTTACTTTGCCGTAGTTTGCAGCTTGGTACTGCGGAGGTCGTATCTTTCCTGACCACGAGCTCAATAATGCTAAATTGTACGTTTGCTAATTGCCAATAAAGGATCGCAATAAGGAAATCAACTCTTTGAGCACTCACTGAGCTGTGGGCATGCCACATAGGTATAACAACTTGATCCGGAGTCACAGGCTGGCAGCAATTTGTTTCGATTTTGGACCAATTTTTGCCTGACCTGCTGAGTTCCTGAGCATTTTGTGTGTGTTGCATACAATACTATTGTTCTTTATATGGTCATATGTGTCAGAATTCCTATAAAGGGTCTGCAGTCTGAAACATTATCTCTGGATCTTCTTCCACAGCTGCTGCCTGACATGCTGGATGTTTCTAACATTTTTGTCTTTACTCCAGATTTCCAGCATCTGCAACTTCTTATTTTGTTAATCCCAACTCCTACCAGACCAGTTAGCAACGTTCCCTTTAACAAAGCCCATGCCCTCGGAGGCAGTGCTATTATGTAGTGAAAGTAAGGAGGTAAATTTCAGAGGGTGTGCATTAATGCCGAGTAACTAGAAAATGTCCTTCAATGATACATTTAACCACTTAACAGGTATTACTAATGTTACTGCTGGTGCTTGGACAGGTGAAAAGGAGAGCCTCACTGGAAATGACCCTTGAAATCCATAGGTTAATGTATTTGTATTTGATAACCTATGACCATCATTGTACAATACAACAAATATGAACATATAATTACTGTAAATGTGGTTATCTACTCACCATTATCAGTAAAGCAAAACACACCCTGCTCAGGATTTATTGACTTTAGATCAGATTTTGAGCTATCTGGCCTTAATTAGCAGATTACGAAAACAACAGGAATTCTGCAGATGCTGGAAATTCAAGCAACTTTTATGTGTGTTGCTTTAATTAGCAGATTACCTGGCCAAACAAGCAATTGCTTATAAACCAGATGATTCCGGAAGAAAGAATAATTTGCAATTGAGGAGTTTCCAAAGAGCTTTACAGCCAATGAGGGAGTTTTGATATGAAGTCATTTTTGTAGCAAAACCAGCAATTTTATCTGTTTGCAGTGCAGGAATGAATTTACATTTATATTGATTTTTTTTTGTCCTCAGCGCATCAGAAAGTACATTGTAGCTAATAAAGTACGGTCACTGCTGAGATATAGGAAATGCAGAAATTCATTTGTACGCAGTAAGACCTTTGAATGGCAATGTTATAATGACCAAATAGTCCATTCGAAAGATATTGGCCAGGAAGGAAAATTTCACGCTGCTTCTTTGATAATTGCAAGAGGTTTGATCATATTCACCTGAGAGGAAAGACTGAGCTCCAGTTCAAAACAAAACAAATCCGAGAAGTCTCAATATTGGCAACAGTCTTGCAATGCACAGGACATTTCGCATTAGAAAAGAAAGTTGTCTGTTCTGTATATTATCAATAGGAGTTGCCAATTTTTTTCTAAAACTTCTGAGAGTTCAGGATACTAAATGAAAAAGATGCTTTAAAGGAGATATTGTCACCCTGTTCACCCAATAAACCTACCTTTCACAATGACAGGGAGGAGAGCAATGTTGTCTGTAACTAAAGACTTAAGGCAAAAACTTGACTCATTCATTTTCTATGCAATCCCACAGACCACATCCTGGGTTCTTAGTCACAATAACAATAGGCCCAGGTCCTTCCACCTCAACTTGAACACTGGGTGGATCTCAAGGCCCAGACCCTTGGAGTTGAGCTCATTAGCCCCACCCACTGGTAGAGTTGAGTTCATCAACCCCACCCAATCGTGAAGATGAGCTCATCAGCTCCACCGAGTGGTAGAGTTGAGCCCATCGGCCTCTCTCAATGATGGAGATGACATCATCAGCTCTACCAATGGTGGAGTCTGATCCTTGTGGCCCACCCATTGGCAACAACTTGTTACAACTTGATTTATTATTGTCATATGTACTGAGGTAGAGTGAAAACTTGCTTGCATACTGTTTACACAGATCAATTCATTACAACAGTATAAGACCATAAGATATCAGGGCAGAAAGAGGCCATTTCATCATGGCTGATCATTTTTCCTCTCAGCCTCAATCTCCTGCCTTCACCCAGTATCCCTTCATGCCCTGACAAGCCAAGAATCCATCAAGCTCTGCTTTAAATATACGTAAAGATCAGCTGCTTGTGGCAATGAATTCTACAGATTCACCACTCTCTGACTGAAGAAATTGTTCCTCATCTCCGTTCCAAAAGGATGCCCCTCTATTCTGAGCCTGAACCCTCTGGTCCAAGACTCTCCCACCACAGGAAACATCCTCTCCACATCCACTCTATCAAGACCTTTCATCATTTGATAGGTTTCAATAAGGTCACCCATCATTCTTCTGAATTTAAGTGAATATAAGCCTAGAGCTATCAGACACTCTTCATATGACAAGCCATTGAAACCTCCTTTGAACTCTTTCCATCTGCCACTTCTTTGCCCATTCAAGGTAAAACAATACCAACAATAACAAAAACTAGGTAAACAATAGCAGCATGCAGAATGAAGTGCTACCATTACAGAGAAAACTTTGCGTAGCTAGACCTAGTAAGGTCACAACTTATGAGGTCGATTGTGAGGTCAAGAGTCCAATGAGTTAAAGAATAAGGTGCAAGGTTAAAATCTACAAGATAGATTGTGAGGTTAGGAGTCAAATAAGTTACAAGTGCAATCTTTATGAGGTAGATTGTGAGGTCAAGAGTCCTTCTTATTGTACTAAGGAACCATTCAATCATCTTGTAACAGCTTCTATCCACCAGATAGAATGCCATCAGATTTCTGGCTTGAAGTGACATGGACCACCAATAATGAGCCTGAACATGTAAAGCTCCCAAGCAATGTCAGAGCTAGATCACTCATGATCTGTCTCAAGGTCCTCCTGATGATAGTTCTGGGAACCAAGGACAAGCCTACATCAGCCTGACCTTGGGGTCAGGAACCAGTCTGATTGTGAGCACCAGGGACCAATACGATGTTTAAAAGGCATTTAGACAGGTATATAGATAAGAAAGGACTAGAGCAGGGGTTCCCAATTATTTTTATGCCATGGACCACGACCAGTGACTGAGCAGTCCATGGATCCCAGGTTGGGAAACCTGGGAATAGAGAGCTAAGGGTCAAACATAAGAAAATGTGACTTGCTCAGATATAAACCCTTGTCAGCATGGATGAGTTTGGCCTGTTTCTATGCTGTATAACTCTATGAATCTAAGCTTTGGAGACAAACTTGAGATTGGCATCAATGACAATTCTTTACCTGTTCCGCAGGCACAGGCCCAAGATTGGATTGACAGGCCAAGCTAACTGGCTGAAAAGTCACGGCAGCCTTGCTGCTAAATGTGAAACCATCACATCCCAGAATTCTCAATGGTTGCTGATACAAAACCAAAAACAAAGAAATCTCTAACTCCACATTGACATATATTCTCACAGCAATCATCATTGTCATTAGGTGCTGTGTCATATGCCATACACAATCATAGTGACCATGATTGTTCTTGGCAAATTCTTCCACAGAAGTGGTTTACCATTGCCTTCTTTTGGGCAGTGTCTTTTTGAGATGGGTAACCCCCCAGCCATTATCAATACTCTTCAGAGATTGAATGCCTGGCATCAATGGTCGCGTAACCAGAACTTGTGATGTGCACCACCTGCTCCCATGGCTTCACGTGACCCTGATCGGGGGGCTAAGCAGGTGCCTAAGGTGACCTACAGGTTAGCGGAAAGTAGAGACGTATCTCCAACCCACCATGCTGTCACAGCAGTGTCCCCCTATATTACATAATCCTTTCCATCTCTGTTAAAACAAAATCAAGGAAGACAATGAGTATATCACAGCTAGCCCTTGTGGATATTAAGGAACATGACTGCATTTTCTTCACCAACAGTGCTGTGCATTGTGGATTGCATGCTCTTGAGAGAAGTATTAAAATTATTTTAAATTTCAAACACTAAAAATAAACCTTCCTGCCAAGTGTGCTCTTATGTTAGGTTTTTTCTTCCGTGACAGTAATTTCCCTTGCATATGCCAGAGTCATCTTCTGGTGAAGACGTCACTGTGTCATTATGAGTCCTACACAGTGTTCAGCAGTTGGGCTGTTGTATCTGGCTGACGGTGAAAGGAAGCAATGCAACTTGTTGTTTCAGTGGAGGAGGATATATTGGCTGAATTTGATTTCTTATTGTCTTGGCCACAGTTTCAAAATAAAAATGTTATCCATTTAGTTCAATACGCTGCTATATTTGAGAGATGTTAGATTTACAATATTGGATACTGTGTATTCACTATTCTGTACACATTCCTATCAAAAAGGTCACTGGAGGAAACCACAACCATCACAGGGAGGACACAGCAACTCCACTTGGAGACAGAGTACATGTCAGCATATTTATTAAACAGTTTTAAGTTGCAGACATGATAGGAGAGCTGTGGATTAGACAAAGGGAACATAGTGTCATAGAGTCATAGAACACTACAGCACAGAAACAGGCCCGTGGCCTATCTAGTCCATGCCAAACTATTATTCTGCCTAGTCCCAACAACCTGCACTTGGACCTCTCAATGCCCATCCCTTTCATGTACTTATCCAAACTTCTCTTAATTGTTGAAAGTGAAACCACATCCACCACTTCTGCTGGCTGTTCATTCCACACTTCAGGACTCTCTGAGCGGAGAAGTTACCCATCATGTTTCCCTTTAAAATTTCTCCATTCACCCTTAACCTATGACCGCCTGTTGGGGTGAGACCCAGGTTGCTGTGGTGATCTCCATGTTTAGTATGCTGTAAGCCTGATTGTTTAACAAGAGAAGTTAGAGAAAGAGGATGACCAAGGAGATATCTAAGGACTGTGAGAAAGAGTTTGGAACTGTTGAAGAGAATTGAAAGCACAAGAAGAATGTTAGAAAGGTCTTGCAGATTGAACAGCATCTACGGAGAGAGATGACCATTTGGAGAGAACAGTTACTATTGCAGATCGATAACCTTGCTGGCCAGTTCTGATACAAACTGAAAAATAGATTGCAAATAAACCAAACTGCAGATGCTGGAAAACTTAAGTGAAAACGGAAATTGTTAGAAACAATCAGCAGGTCAGAAAGCAAGTTCAGTAAAATTGTTTGAATTCAGTGTTGAGGTCCTTAAGTTGCAACGTGCCCAGTCCTTTCCTTGGGGTTACATGGGACCTCACTGGAACTGCGCAGGAGGCATGGACAGATTTGTCAGAGTGGGATTTTGATGGACAAATAAAATAAAAATTATGCTTAGTTGTGGCAAGCTCCTTAAACACTGGAACTTTAAACAATAATTGGATTTTTTGGAGGAAAATATGGTTGCATTTTTTGACAATTATTCAACATTACTTAATTCATATCAACAAAGTCATAGAGTAATGCCCACAAAGCTGTCGGTGGGACTAGGTGAGAGTAAGAGTTCGGCAAGGACTAGAAAGGCCGAGATGGCCTGTTTCTGTGCTGTAATTGTTATATGGTTATATAAAAGAGGCCTTTCAGACCAGCCTGTTTAAGATGTCAAGTTAAGCTAGTCCCATTTCCCCCTGTTATGTATATATCCCTCTAAATCTTTCATATCCATGTACCTATCCAAATGTATTTTAAACATTGTTATTGTACTTGCCTTAATCACTTCCTTTGGCAGCTCATTCTATATAAGCATTACCCTCTGTCTAAAGAAATTGCCCCTCAATTCTCTTTCAAATTTTTCTCCTCTCACATTAATGTTGATGTCTGTTAATCTTTAGACACACTGGCTGTTGGTTTTCCCTGGGATTTTATTTCTTAGCTGTTTTAATGCTTCAATTTTTACAGCTTATTTGGAGTTCGTTACTCTTTTCCTCAAGGCTACCTTCCTCCCCTTTGAGCTCCGGCTGCTCGGCTGAATTCCTGAACAAAGGGAGCCATTCTAATCCTAGCCACTTAGTTGAAACTGGGCAGATGTGCAGCTAAAGCCATTGGCTGGCCAACTGGAGAGCAGGGACACGTCACACCAAATTATGATCCACAATTGGAGAAGACACCACCTAAACTCATTGACTTCTTGTTACCATTCCGATATGGGTGTCAGTCTCTTTGGAATTTCTGATTGCAGAGTTGTGGGAACAAGTGGGGAAACACTGAGGCTGTCACCAGGAAGGCTATGACCTAATTAAATTGTGAAGGAGGCTTGAGGGAGCACACAGCCCATTCTTGCTCCAGTACTCATATTCCAGTGTTCTTTCAGAAAAAAAATGAAGTAGACCTACTGTCCTTAAAAATGTAAACCTGCAGATGATGGAATTCTGAAATAAAAACAAAGACTGGTAGAAACACACAGCAGATCAGGATCACAGAGCTTTTCAGACATTTTCTGTTTTTATTTTATTTGTTACCGGTATCAACAATGCTTGCCTGTACTACTCTACTTCCAAAAGACAAGTGGACTGAAAATATTGAAATTGTACCTGCAGAGAGCTGATATGACAGTGATGGGCTGAATGTGCTCCTGCCACGCTGTAACAGTGTCAAGTTGCCAACAAAGTTGCCCTCGGGCACTCTCTGTCCTGTTTTATTTTTATTTCCCTGCATGCTTCAGAGGGAAATGAGACAGAAAGAAAGTTTTGAAGCCAAGTTAAATACATTTTTACACCAGGCTTAATACAGCATTCAGCTGAGTTTAAGTGCCCATACTGTGTGGAATTGATTGAATACTGGTTCTTCTTTCGTTACTGTAATCTGTAAACTATAAATACCGCGAAGTGTAAGTATTGGTGATGAAGTCTTTCCTCAGACTTTGACTTTCCTATTCAGAATATGCTATTTTCTGCAGTGAAGCAAATATTAACCGGTAATTCAGTATGGCATGGAGGATTGATGCTGCCTGGCCTGCTGAGTTCCTCCAGTGTTTTGTGTGTGTTGCTTGAATTTCCAGCATCTCCAAGTTTTGCTCGTGCAGTGGAGGAGACTTAATAAAACGTGACATAGTTATGAGATGCTATCACTGCAGGGCAACATTCACAATTCTTGAGTGCCTCTGGCTGAGAACGAGAAAACACAACGAAGAAATAGACACAAGAGACTGCAGACGCTGGATTCTGGAGCAACTAACAATCGGCTGGACAAACGCAGCAGGAAGGAAATGTGGGGAGAGAAACTGTGGCCATTTTGGTTTGAAACCTTGCATAAGGACTGGCAAACAGAATGAAGTGTGGGACTACTGGATATATGACATCCTGATCTGACAGTGAGCTGCAGCCCTCTGGTTTACAATGGGTCCCTGATTGAATTACAGAGAAGTCCTGCTTAGGGGGCTGATAAATGAGAAGAATCTAGAATTTCTTGATCTGTGATGATACAGAGGTTATCATAGCTATAATGTGACAGCAGACAGCATGTTGGCTTTCTCTGTTGCCCTGTGCTCTCAGCTGACTCCCAAGTATTCACGATTGACTCAAGGGTCCATAAAGTCAATAGTCTAACGTGGCACTCCTTTTGATAACGGACCACTTCATCCTCATCTTCTACACTGTTCTACTGGCTCACAGATTTTACATTAAAGGTAAACTCTAGTAGTCATTAATATCTATAATAGCAGCTTCCTCTTTGATCAAACAAGAGAAAATCTGCAGATGCTGGAAATCCGAGAGCAACACACACAAAATGCTGGAGGAACTCAGCAGGCCAGGCAGCATCTATGGAAAAAAATACAGTCGACTTTTCAGGCTGAGACCCTTCAGCAGGATTGTCCTCTTTTCCATAGATGCTGCCTGTCCTGCTGAGTTCCTCTGGCATTTTGTATATGTTGTCTTTGATCTCATGCTAGGTTTCTCAATCACCATCATCTACTGGCCTGAGCAATCATGACTTCAGTTCCCTTTCCTCTGATAGCTATGTCAACCCGTTGAGACAAATTTAAAATGCTGTAAAATCACAATTTAGAATTGCTGTCTAGCTGATCAAACTCAATTTCAACGTACACAACGGTTTATGCTTGCAATAGAGTTTCATGTAGGAAGCCAGTTTTGATGGAATTATATGTTAACAATGGGGTTACATTTCATGCAGCGAAATACAATCTTCAAGATTTCTTAGGCTATCTGTATTCCTTTACTGAAGGGAGCTAAACGCATATTGATATGAGATGCCATGAGATTGATATAAACAAATTATTCCTTCACACAGGGGCTTCCAATGTAGTGTCAGCTTCTTTGTTTGGAGAAGTAAACATAGAACATCGAGCAGTATAGCACAGTACAGGTCCTCTGGCCCGTGATGTTGTACCAATCTTTAAACCTACTCCAAGATCTTCCCTCTCACATCCATGTCCCTAATGCATCAGCCTCCATCACAATCCTGGCAATGCTTTCCATGCACTTCCCACTCTCAGTGTGAAAAAAAACTACGTTTCCCACCCCTCCCCCCCATATTTTCCTCCAATCATCTGAAAGTCACGCTCTTCCGGAGCTCTTTGTCAACTGCTTCAACTGTGTGCATTTCCAGAGTCTTTGGGATAGAACTTGGATATTCGGAACCTATTTGTTACTGTAATGTTGATATTTTAAAATTATGAATTGTCTCTCACACAAGCCTGCTGATGGACACAAGTGCAGGTGGACACTTATCTTGCAGGTATGACTACAGGTAGGTATATCCGGCCTAGACATACATAGACCATTTCGAAATGAACCAAGTGACAGACCACTCATTCCACCACATCAATGTTTGTTTCTCAACGTCTATCATTATTTTAAGTATTTATTTATTGCGCTACAGTGTGGAATAGGCCCTTCCTGTCCTTTGAGCCGCGCCGCCCAACAATCCTCTGATTTAGTCCCCACCTAATCACGAGACAATTTACAATGGCCAATTACCCGACCAACCAGCATGCCTTTGAACTGTGGGAGGAAAACAGAGGACCTGGAGAAAACCCACACAGAGGTGGGGAGAACGCACAAACTCCGACAGGCAACAGCGGGAACGAACCTGGGTCACCTGTACTGTAAAGTGTTGTGCTAGCCACTCCACTACTGTGTCACTTTGTCCAAGTTTTAATTATTTATAACAATTGTATTATTTTTGAAATGTTTCTGACTATCATAGATATTTTAAAAAACATCTATTAGGTTTTGGCAACTTTGACAGGAGACAAGGCTTTGCCCCCAGTTCTCCTACCTGTCAAAGGGTGTTAGATGGGCGGGTGTCACGATGTGTGTGGGCAATGTCGGAACCCAAGTGCAGAGGAAGGATAGACTCTGATGTAAAGACGGTGGCCTGAGTTTATTCATAAGGATTCTAACAGAGCATCAGTGGTTCAGCCTGCTGCAAGACATAACATTCTCAAAACCAGGACCCTACTATTAGTAGTAATCAGATATCTGCTTAAATAATACAAGCAACACAGAATCCCCGAGCCTATCAAAATAAACTTAACAAGTTTAAACAGAAAGAACCAGGAGACTGCATTAAAAAGAACGCGTTGCTCCAAAAAAACTCAGGGAAAACTAAATGATTAATGACTCTCGTTAAGCACCAATTAACAAGTTCAAGTGCTCTACAAACCTCAGACCGCAATGCTCTCCTGCTCTCCAAACAGGCATAAACAGCTCCTTACAGGTGGGACATCAGTAACCAGTCAGTTGTGTTTTGCTTGTTACATCTTGCTCTATGCCTTCCGATTGTGAAGCACCAGCTCTCTGTGTTTGAGTGGGCAGGGATCGCGAGGGATGAGACAAATTCTGCTCGTTAGGGGAGGTGTCAAAGATGGGTGTTTTACACAGAGAATTGTGCGTGCCTAGAATGCTCTGCCAGAGCTGGTGGTAGAGAATGATAAATTAGGGACATTTCAGAGAATCTTAGCTAGACAAAGGGACATAAGGAAAATGGAGGGTAATGGACTGTGTAGGAGGCAAGGGTTAGATTGATCATGGAGTAAACTAAAAGTTCGGCACAACATCGTGGGTTAAAAGGCCCGTACTGTGCTGTAATATTCTAAGTTCTATGCTTTATTTTATTGTTTTAATTTGAAGATACAACGTGGTAACAGGCTCTTCTGGCCAAATGAGACCAATTGCCCAGTTAGACCCATGTGATCAATTAACCTCCTAACCCACATATCTTGGAATGTAGAAGACCACTGGAACACCTAGAGGAAATCCACGTAGTCATTGGGAGACTCATATGTCTTTGCAATGTGTGAGGAAACTGGAGCTCTTGGAGGGAACCAACACGAACATGAGGAGAACATATGAACCCCTTATTGGTTATGATGGGAATGGTCCTTGGGTTCCTGGCGCTATAATAATGTTACGTCAACCACCACTCCATGCTCACTTTAGTCACTGGCTTTATTTGTCATGAGCATCCATATTATAAGTAGTTCAAACTTTTAATGAAAGGCATTTAGGGAAAGGCTAGTCAGGAAAGATATTTATCGTCATGCAATCCACACCAATATCTGCAGGTACTGAAGCTATTGTTAAAGTGTGTGTTGATATGCCAAGTCAATGAATCAATGACAGGATTTTTTTTTATTAAATGCAATCGTGAACAATAACCAGATCAGAAATGCTGATCAAGTCATCTAGTTCCCAACGAGAACTCTGATAGGCCAATTAGATGGTTCACTGCTGCTCAGTGATAGAACACAAAAAAATCAACAAGAAGCCCAAAGTGAAAAGAAAATGATGATAAGAAGCCCAGGAAGTCTTCGAAAATAGCTGAAGTGCTTAATAAATACTGTGGTGGGTGGGGAGGACCTCCTGTCAAGAGGTAAAAACTGTCTTGCTTGGATTCAGAGGTATGATATAAATATCAGGAGCATACCATTTCTCCGTATTATGCTTGTGGCCCTGGAAGTAGATCAAAGACAGCTGCTATTTGCTGTGTAATGAAGCTATAGATAGCAAGGATGAAGTCCACATTTCTTGCTTGAAAAAGCCTTCAAAGTGAAGGCTCTCTTCAAAGGGAAGCATCTAACTTGTAAAGTGAGATGCTTATCTGCCACTTCTAGGTTTCCACTGCACAGTTGCCAATTCGGAAATAATCACCAAATTCAAAAGGAGAACTTTTTCAAAAAGTTCAATGAATCTGGATGTGAAACATTGTTACTGGGCAGTATCCCAACCTAGTTGGTGATTAAAGAGCAAGGCAAAGCACAGCAGTGCTTCATTGTGAAATTACTTAACATAACCCACAAGTTAAAGTTGGCTCTTTACTGAAAAGAGGTCAGATTCTGACTGGTCTCCTGGCTGAGTTTCAACGGGTGAAATAATTTTATTTCCCTGTGTAGCTTGGATGACTATCTGCTTATTCATCTCTTCCAGGACAGCACATGGCCTGTGTGAGTGAACCTTTATAGGGTAATGATATTGTCATCACAACTGTTTAGATCCAGGCTTGATGCGAAATTGGAACTTTTCCTGTTTCGTTATTCATACCAACATAACATTTAGCCTCTTCTCACAGACATTTTCTATTTGGACAAAAACAAAAGCAAACCTATTCTCTGAGGCTGATTGGCATGTTGTACTTTGTTTTGCTGGAGAACCACATCACTATCAAAAACTTGAAACGTGCTATGAGACAAAACGAAGAACTAAATTAGTAAAAAAAAAATTCTAGAATCTGTGAGAGAAAAGTGAATCATTTCCCGTTGGATATTGGACTAAGATCAGGACAGAGGTCGGACTAAGAGCTTCAAAGGATCGCAGGAACCAGAACCTCAGTGTGTAAAGAGAATGCAGGAATCAGAACCTCAGTGTGTTAAAGGGAGTGCAGGATGTGGTGCACACAACCCTACGCCCGGACATTGTACTGTGGTCAATGGAAGACAAGAAAATAATTCTGGTTGAGTTGACTGTGCCGTGGGAGGAGGGGTGGGAAGAGGCCCACGAGAGAAAGGCCTTGAAATACCAGCCCTTAGTGCAGGAGTGTAAAGACAAGGGATGGCAGGCATGGTTGTTTCCTGTGGAGATCGCCTGTAGAGGTTTCCCAGTCAAATCAGCATGACGGTGTTGTCTGATCTGGGCCTGGATGAAAGGAGCAAAAGACAAGCAGCTCATAGGATGGGGGAAGAGGCAGAACGAGCCTCTTGTTGGATTTGGAGTAGGCGAGAGGAGGGGAGCTGGAAGCCAGGAGCAGACGAGCAGTGATCTGGCCACCACTGCCGGCCCACCAACAGGAGAGTGTCATGATTAAGGGTCAAAACACTCGGTAAAGGTTAGGAACCACCTGATGACATCTGCTCCTGGCTGAAGGCTATGGTTACCTTACAAGGTAACTGGAGAATGCACCCTACCAGGTGTATGTAACAAGTAGGGAGACACAGATAATACTTCAGACCAGAGGGTGTCAGAACTCATAACATACAACACCATGTCAGTGAATCAAATCAGATGACCAAACCTTTAAGGAGCATTCCCAAGGAAGGAAAAGAGGTGGCAATCCTGAGGAGGTTCTGGTTAAAGATGGCACTGGCGCACAGTGATAACTTACTGGCAGCAAGCAGAACTACTAACTACAGTATTAATCACACTTTTTCTGCAAAACGATCACTGCAATGAAACTTCCCTTTTGGAGATGTACAACCTGGCATTTTTCTAGTGTGAACTGAAGTCTTGAAGGCCCAGGACAGTTGTGGTATGGTGTGTACGAACCGAACTGAGGTGGCAGACCCATGGGCCTGAGCACGAGGAACGAGACAATGCATGGCTTTTGCTGGAGCAGGCTTGGAGACGATTCGAAGCGGACCATTGAAGGTGAGATAGAGTTGAGCCGGCATGGCCTGGACCTGAAAGCAAGGAATGAGCCAATGTTTGACCGATTTAAGTGCCGGACCAGATTGGAAAGGTTGGGCATGGGTTGAACAAAGGCGGTAAGGCCTGGGCCCGTGAGCGTATCGAAGAGGCAGGGCCCAGGTCCGCGAGTGAGGACCATGCCGGTTTGGCTGATTTAAGCAGCGGGCCAGATTGAAAAGGTCAGGGTGTTGGGGCCAGAGGTGAGGAATGGCTGGTGTTCAGCTTGCTACTCCGTGAGGATTACTAATCTCTATGCTGAACTGAAGCTGTAGCCTGCAACTGGCTTTGTGGCCGTGAACTCATTTTCATGAACTTTAGCTTTGAATATTACTTCATTTGCTTTTTATTGTTTGCACAATTTTCTTTTTGCACAGCGGGTGTTTTTTTTCATAGGTTCTATGAGGTCTCTCTGTTTTGTGTGAGGAGACAAATCCTAAGGTTGTATACATAGTTTGGTATTAAATGTACTTTGAACTTTGAGATTAGGGAGGTAATTTCAAAGCATTAGGCCTTGCCATTCAAAGCGCGACCACCAGAAGTGAGGCAACTTCACCCGGTACTGGGTGAGGATGAGAGTCGGAGGAAGGCAGAATTTGCGTATGGTTGTGTGGCTGGAGGAGGTTACAGAGATGAGATCCTGCTATGATCTGAAAATGTGTAAAATGGAATCGAAGTGTAAAGGTAATGTGGCGGTTATAACCTGCATTTTACGACCAATTCTGAAGCCATTAGCATCGCTGAGAGCCTGATATTGCCTGAAAGTCCGACAATATGTACCGATTAATTCACAAGTGTTCATTGTGAATGAAATTCCCAGTATTCTGCCATAAATATTTTAACATTATAATGATAGATAAATAAAATTCATGTGCCAAATTGTGCACCATCTTGTTAATATTCACCCAGTATAATTTCACATATGTGCAGTTCCTCTACATTTAGCTTCTCTTTTGACAATTATTCTTATGGGATATTTCCTTTCATGAAAGTTTTTGCATAGCCATTGATTGTTGTTGTCAATTTTGACAACTTCAGAATAAGCTGAAGTAAGTTAACCACGGTAATAGAATTATTCATATTCTTCAATTGTATGTATAAAATTTTTGTAATACTACAAATCTGTGCAGCTGTACATGAGGGAAATTGATAATCTTGCACAGGCATTCTGAAGTGCTATCGGGTGTAAAACAGCTGGTGCGACTGAAAACATGGAGTCAAGCCTTGTTTCTGATTTCTCATCCAATTCAATCCATTAAGTTAGAATCCTTGTACTTTTCTGTGTTATAGAGTCATGGAATCCCTGTCATTAGGGTTGCCAACTTTCTCACTCCCAAATAAGGGACAAAAGTAGCAGTCAAATACGGGACACTTGTGTTTACCCCGAGAAAGACTACCGTGACTACGAAGCCTTGCGCGGGCACCTGTGTGCGCATGCGTGTACATGCCAATTTTTTCTACAAATCGGTTTTGGCTTAATCTTCCCGATTCTGAGACACTGTACGTACATTATTTCTACTTTATATAGGTTGTGTATTTATCCTATCAGTCCTGCTTTTACTATATGTTAGTGTTATTTTAGGTTTTATGTGTTATTGGTATGATTTGGTAGGTTATTTTTTGGGTCTGGGAACAGTCAAAAATTTTTCCCATATGAATAAATGGTAATTGCTTCTGCGCTTTACACCATTTCAGCTTACAAATGGTTTCATAGGAACACTCTACCTTAGCGGGGGAAATTTGGGACAAGGGCGGTCCTGTATGGAATAAACCAGTTTAGCTCAATATACGGGATGTTCCGGCTAATATGGGACAGTTGGCAACCTTAACAGTCATACAACACAGAAACAGGCCCTTCAGCCCAACTGGTAGATGCTGACCAAGATTCTCATAGGCTTGTCCCACTTGCCGACGTTTGACCCATATCCCTTTAAACCTCGGATCCATGGACCCCTTGATTATTGCTAGGGGTCCATTGCATAAAGAAGGATGGGAACCTCCTGCTATAGTCCTTTCTTTACAATGTGCTGGTAAAATGTCCTTTAAATGTTATTAACATATTGCCTTAACCATTTTCTCTGGCAGCTCTTTCCGTATACAGACCATTCACTGTGTGAAAAATTTGTCTCTCTGCTTCTTATTAGTAGTACTTCTAGACCAAGACTGAACATGCTGACGTGTCTCCTGCCACAGATGCTGCTTTGCGACCAAGATTGAGCATCAATGCTTCAGTTAATATCTGTTCTTCATTCTAAAAACAGAACGTTACATATCCTTCAATACAATGGATAATTTCAACATAATTTACTCACTTATTTGTTGCTATGATGGATGGGTGGATCTAATAATGTCAAGTACCAGCAATCTACATACCATTAACTCCAGTGTATGCTGTTAAACTCCTTTTGAAGAGCTTTGTCAATGCTGCTCTCAATATTCTGATAATAGAGTCTGAGATAATTCACCCACATCATGTAGCCTTGACCTTGCTCTGTATACTGGTGAATGGGTGGCTTCGCTGTTGTTAATGTACCTGTTTCCATTTCAGAAGAGAATAAGTGAGTCAACGGAGGCTGACTTTGCTGCAGGCACAAGATTCCTCAAAAAGTCTATGTTTATTTAGCACAGCAGCATTGCTGGTAGAGCATTGTCTCACACTCATGGTACTGTCCATGTGGAGTTTGCACATTCTACCAGTGACTGCATAGGCTCCTCCTGGGTGCTTCAGTTTCCTCTCACATCTCAAAGATGTTTGAGCTGATTGGTTAATTGACTACTTTTGATGATCCCTGTTTGGGATCATTCTGGAGTTATGACCTTATGGATGACATAATTATTGATTAACTAAAATGTGAACCAATCTTCAGGGAATAAAACCTGTAACAACTTAGCTTCTAACTGATTCTTTGTGGCTAGTGAAATTAAATCATTAGGTGAGGGACATTCTGATTCTGTCCCATTGAAACTACACAAAGGAAGACTGTACATGAATGTTCCTGCTATTAGCATATTCTCAAAAGTGTATACCTGTCATTTAATCCTCCTAGAGGACCATAACTTCATCGGGGTTTGGAGGCTTGCATGCCTCAATGACTCAGAGAGCTATGTTGCCTGCAGTTAGGGTTTTATGCTTTGGCTCTTGGAAGGGACACCCATGCCAAACAGGTCAAAGTTTAGAGGTCAGACCAGGAGTGGTCCACCATTCCTCTAGGTTCAGGGGTTCAGCTCAGGGCTAACCACCCTGATGGGTAAAACAAAACTGTTATGGAAACAGCAATGAAGATCCTTTCTACATCTGAGTGGCCAAGGACAGACAGGGATGGTGGACTTTCACTGCAGCCCTAAATGACACAGATGCAACTGGCAGCATTGATTGATTAACTTGCCATTTAATGCACAGTTCAGGACAGATCCTTTTGGTCACTTAACCTGGTTAGTCGTATACACATGAAGCCATCCTTCAACACCGTAACAAAGTGGGTATATTTTAGGGTGTTCAAAGTTGTATTCGGAGGCTTTTGGAGTTGATACCAGTATTGGATATTCAAAAGGGGGTCTGTTAGTTGGGATAGTCTTACAGAGTCATAGAAAGGTACAGCACAGAAGCAGGCCCTTCAGCCCATCTGGTCCATGCTGAGCCATTTGAACTGCCTACTCCTATTGACCTGCATGGGGACTAATTCCTCCACACTCCTACCATCCATGTGTCTATCCAAACTTCTTCAAATGTTGAATTCAAGTTCAAATGCGGCACTTGTGCTGGCAGCTCATTCCACACTCTTGCAACCCTCTGTGAAGAAGTTTCCCTTCATGTTTCCCTTAAACTTTTCACCTTTTGCCCTCCAGTTGTAGTCCCACCCAACCTCAGTGGAAAAAGCCTCCTTGCATCTATCCCCCTCATAATTTTGTATGCCTCTATCAAATCTCCTCTCAATCTTCTACGCTGCAAGGAATGAAGTCCTAACCTGTTCAATTTTTTTCTGTAACTCAGGTCCTTCAGTCCTGGCAACATCCTCGTAAATTTCCTCTGTACTCTTTTAACCTTATTTACATACAGTAGATGACCAAAACAGTACACAATACTCCAAATTAGGCCTCACCAATACCTTATACAACTTCACCATAACACCTCATTGTGGAACCTATGAAACTATGTACTTCTGTAAATTTACCTGGCTATATTCAAAATGTTAAATTAAGTAGGTGATCTTAATAACTGAAGTCACAATAAGGCCTGGTGTAGCAGGGTAGTGCGAGAATAGAAAATGAAGGTGTGGTATTAAGGAGCACATGAATGAGAATTGGTTACTAAGGAATGGGTGGAGGAATGGAATTAAAATCTGAAGCTCAAAGTAATAATGCTGAGAGAGAGTCGTTGAAGGGAGTGAAAGTGAGGAAGGGATTTCTTTAAGATCCAACATGGATTCGATTGGGTGAATGCTCTCCTTCAAGGCCATAGGAAATATAAGAACTATGAAATTTGAGAATATTTGAGAATCAAGATTTTTTAAAGAAAATTGTGTTGGCGCTTAAAGGAAACTAACTTGAAATACTATGCAAGAGAGAAGGGATTATGGGTTGTTTAACATGAAGGTGCTACAGATTTGAAGGGATGAATGGACTCCAAAGCACCATTATGATTTCAAGAGGTAGAAGATAAGCCAGGTGTAATTCCATAGACTGGTTGTGGGGCAGTACTATTGGAGAAAAGGTTGGAAGGATAGGTGTGATATTTATTTTTAACAGATCTCACTTGCCATCAGCAGTCACCTGCTGAAAAGTAACTTCAAAAATAAAACCTCACAGCAAAGATCCAAAACAACAACACACAAAATGCCAGAAAAACTCTGCAGGTCAGGCAGCATCTATGGAGAGGAATAAACAGTCGACAGTTTGGTCAGTGATCCTTCTTCAGGACTGGAAAGGAAAGGGATCGAAGCCAAAAGAAGAAGGTAGAGTACGGGAAGGAGTACAAACCAGAAAGTGATGAAGTGACATGCTGGAAGGTAAGAGTTGGAAAATGTAAAGAGCTGGAGAAGAAGAAATCTGATAGGAGAGGAGAGTGGACCATAGGAGAAAGGGAAGGAGGAGGGTCATCAGATAGAGGTGATAGGCAGGGGAAGAGAAGAGAAGTAAGAGGGGGCCAGACTGTGGAATTGAATAAGAGGGAAGGGGAAGGGAAAAACCATTACTAGAAGTTGGAGAAATTGATGTTCATGCTGTCAGGTTGAAGGCTACCAACCTGAGGTGTTGCTCTTCCAGCGCGAGAGAAGCCTCTTGTGGCAGTAGAGGAGGCTATTTATGGATTGACATGTCAGAATGAAAATGGAGATTAGAACTTATATGGTTGGCCATCAGTAAATCCTGCTTTTTTGCTGATGCACCCAATATGCTCAATAAAACGATCCTCCAGTTGATAATGGGTCTCACCAATGTAGAGGAGGCTGCAACCCCAACAGATTTGCAGGTGAAGTGTTGCCTCTCCTGTAAGGACTGTTACATACCTCAAGGAGATCTTGTGACTTTCTTGTGAGAATGACGTAATGGTCTTTTGGAGGTCACCTGATGTAATTTTCCCACCAATGTGAGGTCACGTGATGACATGTTCACCACGGGTATAAAAGGGAAGACCTCTGGTGATGCAGTTAGTTTTCCAGTTAGAACGTCAATGAGATACTCCTCTTCGCTGCGTATCTGCATTATGACGCAGTTTTGATTTTAAACGGAGTTTTATGTTCTATTGTAAGGTACAGAAGTCTGAGCCGGCGGTTTAACCAATCGCTGCCAGGTTTGTTAATGTATCTTTTCAGTAACTTTGGAGAGTGAAGACGGGACCCTGAAGGAGACGTTCGACGGGTTTGGAAAGGATCGACCATTATTAAATTCATTCAAGGAAGAGTGATCTGCATGAGATAGCCTCTGCTAAAAAGGAAGCAGAAAAGGCTCTGCAGGATCTATTCTACAGAGGAAAGTCAGTGCCTTTAAAACCGTATTATTCCCATCGTCGTGAATCCTGTGGACAAGGCAGGATCTGACTGGGAGTGGCAGTGACATTGTGTCTTCGAGGAATTCGTTACTTCATGAAAGTCTCTCTTAATTGACTATATAAATCTCCTGGACTTCAAAAATTACCACTCGAAGAACTGTGTTTGAATTTATCGCTTTAAGAACTGGTTTCGCATTTATCACTTTAAGAACTAGTACTGAGTAGCGGTTACTGAATGGCCGCATTGCTGTTTACTTCCGGTTAGGGTTTTCATTTTTTTTTCTTTGTTTATCAGCGTTTAATAAATGTTTGTTTATAAATCCTGGCTCGATATATTCACTGTTGCTGATCACATGACAGGACTATTTGTAGTCCTGAATGGTAGTGCAGGAGGAGGTGAATAGGCAGGTGTAGCACTCTTCTGTCTTGTAGGAATAAGTACCAGGAGTGAGATTAGTGGGGAGGGATGAATGAATGAGAGAAACACAGAGGGATCCAGAGAGCACTTTGGTAAAAATTTCTTCATTTCCAGCACCTACTGTGTTAGACTTCAGTGCCCATCAACTGATTAACCTGACTGAGCAGCTAATTATGTTAAAGAGTTCTACCAGAGAAAACAAGGAACAAATTTAGTTAACTATTGAGCACTAAATATGTAGTGCTAAATATAGGTTGTTATACATTTATAATTCAAGTAGCAAATAAACTCTCTTAAAATATTTAAGTTTCTTACATTTGAAATTTCTGGAGGAATTCTAATGTGCAAATATAATAGGATCTTTTTTGGAACCAGATGATTTACTAAATCCTAATTAAACCCACTTAAAACTCATACAACAAATTGTTTGAAATTTTCTATCAATATCTCATTTGGATGAAAATATAGATAGATGGATGGAAGTATAGAAAAATAAGTTCATGGATTTGTGGAGCAAAATTTGGTGGCGTAGTGGAGAGTGCAAAGGACTATCAAAGAATATAGTAGGATATGTTGTAGAAATGTTAAGGATATGGGCCAAGACAAGGCAGATGCAGTTTAATACAGGCAAGTTTTCATGTTGCACATTGCACATTGATTGTTGGTCAGTCTTTATTTGTCTGTAGTTTATCCTTGATTCTATTACATTTCTTTGTCCGACTGTGAATCCCTCAATAAAATGAATCTCAGGGTAGTTTATGGTGACATATACTACTTTGGTACTAAATTTACTTAGAATTTTGGAGTGTGAGATGTTGCACTTTAAGAGGTCAGGTGAAAGGAGAAAGTATAGAGTTAATAATAGGCCCCTTAATAGCATTAAAGTAAGGAGATATCTTGGGGTCTAAGTCTGCATTTCACTGAAGTGCCTATGCAAGTGGATAAGAAGGTAAAGAAGGCTTATTGCATGCTTCTTTTCTTTAGTAGAAGTGTTGAGTATAAGAGTAAGGAAGTTATGTGGCAGCAGTATAAAACTTTAGTCAGACCACACCTTTGTGTTTGACATTTAGTGATTAGTGCTCTGGTCGGTCCATTAAAGGAAGAATGTGAGGATTGTGGAAAGGCTGCAGAAGAGGTTTGCCAAGATGCTGCCTGGAAATTAGCTTCAAGGAAAGTTTGGGCAAACTTGGATTGTTCTCCTTAGAGCAACGGAGCCTGATGAAAACCTGAACAGTCAGAATCTTTTCACAAGGATAGAAATGTCAGCCACCAGAGAACATGATTTTAATGTTTGAGAGGTGAAATTTAAAGGTGATGTGGGTGCTAGGTTATTAAGCAAAGAGTGATAGGTGCCCAAAATGGATTACTAGTGGTAGTAGTGGAAGCAGTTTGAAGGAGTTTAAGTGACTTCTAGACGGGCATGAATATGAAGAGAATGAAAGGATATGGATGACAGTAGGATTATCACAACATTGTGGACCAAATGCAGTCCAATGCTGCATTGTTCGATGTTCCATATAACTTGTTCATCGTCTTAGAGTCACAATCGGAATCAGGTTTAATATCACTGGCATATGTCATGAAACCTGTTGTTTTGCTGCAGCAGTACATTGCGATACATAACAATAAAAATTCTAAGTTATAATAAGAGGTATATACAGTATCAAAGAAGAAAATTACATTAAATTAGTGCAAAAAGGAGGAAAAAAATAATAAGGTAATGTTCATGGGTTCATTGTCCATTCAGAAATCTGATGGCAGAGGGGAAGAAGCTGTTCCTGAAATGTTGAGTGTGTATCTTTAGGCTCCTGTACTTCCTCCTTGATAGTAGCAACGAGAAGAGGGCATGTCCAAGGTGATGGTGGTCTTTAATGATGGATGTTACTCTTTTGAGGCATTGCCTTTCTGAAGATGTCCTGGATGCTGGGGAGACTATTGCCCATGATAGGACTGGCAACTTTCTGCAGCATTTTCTGATCCTGTGCAGTGGTCCCTCCATACCAAGCAGTGATGCAACTAGCTAGAATGCTCTCTGTGGTACACCTGTAGAAATTTGCAAATGTCTTTGGTAAAATACCAATTCTCCTCAAGCTCCTAATGAAATATAGCCATTGTCATGCCTTCTTTGTAATTACAACATTATATTGGCCTAGGATAGATCTTCAGAGAAGTTGATACCCAAGAACTTGAAACTATTCACCCTTTCCACTTGTAATCCTTCAATAATGTATTCCTTCAACTTCCCCTTCCCAATGTCCACAATCAATTCCTTGGTCTGACTGACACTGAGTGCAAGGTTGTTGCTGCGACATCACAGAACCATCTGATCTATCTCGCTCTAGTACGCCTCCTCGTCACCATCTAAAATTCCGCCTACAATAGTTGTATCATCAGCAAATTTATAGCTGTGCCTAGCCACACAATCATGGGTGTAAAGAGGGTAGAGCAGTGGACTATGGCTAAAAATGCATCCTCGAAGTGCAGCATTGTTGATTGTCAGCGAGCAGAAGATGTCATTTTCGAGCTGACAGACTGCAGTCTCCCAGTGGGGAAGTCAAGGATTCATTTGCAGAGGGAGGCATAGAGGCCCAGATTTTGGAGCTTGTTGATAGAACTGAGGGTATGATGGTGTTGAATGCTGAGCTGTAGTCAATGAGCAGCAGCCAGGAGTAGGTATTGTTATTGTCCAGGTGATCCAAGGCCTAGTGGAGAGCCAGTGAGATTCCATCTGCTGTTGACTTATTGTGGCTACAGGCAAATTTCAGTAGGTTCAGGCCCTTGTTTAGGCAAGAGTTGATTCTGGCCTCTCAAAGCACTTCATCACAATAGATATGGGTGTGACTGGGTGATAGTCATTGAGCCACCACACCTTGTTCTTCTTGGGCACTGATATAATTGTTGCTATTTGGAAGGAGGTGGGTACCTCTGACTGCAGCAGAGGTCTTTGAACACTCCTGCCAGCTGGTTGGGATAGGTTCTCAAAGCCCCACCAGGTACACCATCAGGGCCTGAGCCCTTGCAAGGGTTCACCCTTTTGAAAAATGTTCAGACATCAGTCTCTGAGATATAGATCACAGGATCACAAGATGCTGCATGGATTCACAAAGGTGTAGTTTTATTCTAAAAGGTATTTTTTGTATGAATAGTTGGCGACTGCCTAAACTATGCATTAGTTTATGTATTGCCTTTGATTCCATTGCAGATTGTAGCTACAGCACTGTATGTGGATGTGCCTTGAATCCTAATGACAATAAAAAATACTAGGCTAAGTCCTGGATGAAAGGGTTGCCTTGTTGTGAGTTGCTGAAGAAGTTAGATCTGTGCTCTTTGGAGTTTAATCTTTGGAGAATAAGGGGCAACCTTCTTGAAGCATACAGTAGGAACATTCTGCCCCTCATCCCTTTGTTCACATAAATGAGTATTACAACTAGAGATTTTGGTCAACTTACCTGAGAATTTTTATTTGTGAATTGCATACTCCTTTTTCACAGTACAGATAAAAAAGGGAAAATTGTAAAGCCTGAAAATCTAAAAATCCAAAAACTGAAATGTCAATAGTTGAAAGGTATTTATTCCCCTTTGCTCAGTACTTAGTTGAACTATCCATTGCAGCTATTAAAGTCAGTAGTCTTTTTGGATAAGTCTCTATTACCTTCGTACAATACGATGGAGTAAGATTTGTCCACGCCTCCTTAGAAAGCTGTTCAAGCTGTTCCAGGTTATCTGGGGAGCAGTGGTGGCCGATCGGTTTAAGGTCAGGACTTTGACTGGGCTACTCAAGGACATCAGTTTCTAATTTGAAGCCACTACATGGTTGCTCTGGCAGTGTGCTTTGGGTCATTTTCCTACTGAGAGACAAACTTCTTCCCCAGTATAAGCTTCCTGGCAGAGACTAGCAGGTTTTTATCCAGAATCTCTCTGTATTTAGCAGATCTTCCCATCAAGCCTGAACCAATTTCCATTTCCTGCTGCTTGAAAGCATCTCCATAGTAGTCACCATAGTTTACAGTAGGGATGGTGTTACCTGACTGATGTGCTACATTAGATTTACACCACACAGGCTGTTTGGTGTTGCGGTCAAAAAGTTCCAATTTAGCCTCATCTGACCACAAGACCTTCTTCTACATTTTACAGTATTTTCTCAGTAATGGTTTGCAAAGTCTTTATGGGAAAGGATGGGCTCTTTTTTTTTTAGCCAGGTCTTCTTTCTTACCACTCTTCTATAAATAACCCTTTTTGTGCAGAGCCTTAGAGATTGTGGAGCCATGAACTTCATCTCCAGTTGCAACCACTGTTTTCTGTAGCACGCTCAGAGTGACTGTTGGTGTCACAGTAGCCTCTCTTGCAAGTGTCATTTTTCTTCAGTGACTAGAATAGGACGGGTGGCCTGTGTTAGCAGTCTGGTTGTGGTTTCATATTTTTATCCACTTCTCACAAGGGGCTGCATTCAGCTCCAAGGTATGTTCAGTGCCTTTGAGATGGTGTTGTACCCTTTCCCAGATTTATGCTTCCCTATTATCATTTCCCTGACATGTCTTGACTACTCTTTTGTCTTCATTTTGGATTGGTCTGTTGAAGTTCGACCATACTCTTGGACCATACACAGAAAGGGGGTATTTATTCTTATGAATTCATTGAAAACAGGTGATCCTTCATTTTTCTACATCAACGAATTGGGTGAATTGGTAAGGTAATATTCAGTATTGCACTTGAGGAAAGTTAGCATAGTAATTACAAAGGGAATGAATACCCTTTCAGCTTTATAAATTTGTTTTTTTTATTTTTAGTAAATTGCTTTTGGGATTTTTCTTCTGATTTGATATGAAGCACAATGTTTTGTAGATCAGCACAAAAATTCCTATTTCAATACATTTTAAATTTAGAAAATGAAACAGTAAAATGTGAAAATAATTGTGGGGATTGAATACTTTTTTGAGGCACTGTATAAAGTCCTTAAAGGACATGACAGAACATGAAGCGTGTTATGTATTTAATGTTTCAGTAGTATTTGAGTTATATTGCAAATATGTTGTTGATTAGGCGTTCTTGCCTAATTAAATAATTCATTAAAAGTTCTACATTTATTATCAAAGTATGTATATATTATACAACCTTGAGATTCATCTCCAGCAGGTAGCACTAAACAAAGAAACCCAAGATAACTCATTTAAAAAAAGAAGAACACTGTCAAACACTCAATGTGCAGAGAAAAAAGAAACAAATCATGCAAACAGCAAGCTCAAGCAAATAGTGTTCTGTATTGAAGTCCACAAAGACAGTCTGTCCATAGACCCTTAATTCAATGTAGAGCAGAGTAGTGTGCCGAACTGGCCCATCCTTTGGCTCAGGATCCAAATCCCTGACCTTTTCTATCTGGCCCAGTGCCTAACTTGTTGTACAAACATTGGGTTCAGTTACTTTGATATGCTTTGGGGCCTAGACCCCACCTCCTTGATTCAGCCTTTCTGATTTGGCACAGTGCTTAAATCATTGTCCAAACATTGGTTTCTGTCGATTCGATACGTTCTGGTGCCTGGAGCCCGTTGGCTTGATTCGGCCTGTACCCGACCTTTCCAATTTGGCCTGGTGCTTGAATCCATTGAACCTCAGGTCTTCCTCGCTCTCGGTGAAGGGCTTGCTGCCTCACCTCCCCTTGGTTCTGCCACATTGATTTTCCTCTAAGTCCATAGGGAAGTTACAGACTATTACTTGCGATGATCATTTACTGGAAAAAAAAGAGTGATTTAATTGTTTTCCTTGTTTCATTGGCCACCAGCCAGAAGTCGCTGAGATTCAGCGGTGGCACCTTAAATGTAAAATGTGAAGATAAGTGAATTGTATACATCATGACACCACCATGTGATATGCCTGCGCTGCGCTTAAAGTAAACACGAAGTTAGAATCATATTTTGGACTCCCGTGTCTTCCTTTGAATTGGTTTAATATTTTGAAGTTACAAAACTTAACACAAGTGTCTTTAAGCACCCCCTCCACTGCAACTCAGTAGTATACAGAACCGACTCTGGAATCAATAAGTCTGGGAACACGGTGCACAATTAGTGCATCCTGTACTTTTATGTCGTAGTGCACAGATGCTGAAATCTGTACGGCTTTGATGAATGCAGTGCAGCTCATTGATACTTGCTATGGTATTCAGGCTTCAACACAATCTGACCCAATAAAGCAGGAAGTGCTGGAAATACTCAGCAGGTTAGGCAGCTTCCGAGGAGTAAGAAGCAGAACTAATGTTATGGATTATTGTGAATATGTTTTTTATAAAAAAATTGCTTCAAGATGTCATGCCGAGATGTTTCTGTTTTCACAAATCTCTTATCATTGATGTTGACATTGCGCAAAATATTTTTCTGTAAAGTTACAAACCTTGTCATGATATTTCAAAAATACAGAGTATTATTGAAATATGAATATTTTGCATTGTCATGCACTGGGCCAATTGGTTAAACAAAAGGAACAGATTCTTTGAGATACATATTTCATATCCATTATGTTCGCTTGGCATGAAAATAATTGGAACTTGTACTTCATTAGATATTCAGGTGCTCTTTATTTCATAGAAGTAAGGATTATTCAAAACTCTTGAAAAGATGCTTCAGGATATGAATGCACCAGAGAAATTGCAGAGGAGCTTTGTAGGATGTTTGCAGGACTGTAGAATTACAGCAATGGCATCACTCTGTTGAAGTTGCAGCAACCTTGTCGCAGTGTGCTGAGGGAGAGCGAGTTAATAGAGGAGCATAAGGTTGTAATGCACCCAGATGGAATGGAGAGGAAGGACTTGTGTCCATGACAAGGGTCTAGAAATGAAGGACATAGATTTACAGGTAATAGAGGGCAGCTTGTAAAGGACTTCCTGGAGGTGGTGGATCACTGCCTGAAAAGGTGGTGGAAACAGAAACACTCATCTCATTTAAAACATCCCTGGATAAGCACCTGATAATCCACAGAATCACATTTATTGTCAGTAATACATGTCATGAGGGGAGATTTGACAGAGGTTTACAAAAGTACGAGGAGTGCAAGCAGGTATTTTCAACTGAGGTTGGCTGAGGCTACAACTAGAGATCATGGATTAATGGTGAATGGTGAAAAGTTTAAGGGGAACATGAGGGGAAGTTTCTTCACTCAGAGGGTGGTGAGAGTGTGGAACAAGTTGCCTGAGCAAATGGTGGATGCAATTTTGATTTCATAGTTTAAGAGAAGTTTGAATAGGTACATGGTTGGAAGAGGTATGGAGGGCTCTGGTCTGGGTGCAGGTCAATGGGACTAGGCTGTTTAAATAGTTTGGGGCAGACTAGATGGGCGGAAGGGCCTGTTTCTCTACTGTTGTTTTCTATGACTTTGAAATGTTTCTATGACTTGTGGGCAATACAGTGTAAGAAATAAAAGTTACAAGGCATAAGTAAGTTTTCCAGTTTGACAATGATGGTTTCTTTAACCCATCTTTTAAACCAGCTGTCCTCCCTTTACAAAATATGCGCATTCTTTCATCAAAGGAGTGGCCTTTGTATATCCACACCTAAAAGACCTTAACTGGAAAACCCATCCCTGAACAGAACGGGTGGGTAACGACGTCACTTAGCAGCTACATACAATGCAGTCCTAACATCTGTGCCCCAGTGTCTCCACGACAGTTCACACCTCCATTCATGCAAAGTAAGACTACTGCTCCTCTAATTACCTCCACAACTCGTAATGACCCTCATGTGATTGCTATACCTTTAAACAAGTTTATAAACCGGAAAATTACCGACCACAGCTTAGAACTGAAGAAGCCTCTCGGATGAGTGGCGAATCGTCTTCTAGACAACACAGCATATCTAGTTCCCTTGATTTACTACTGCTTGATATTCTAGTTCTGCTGTCACCTAATCTCGTTGGAAAAATCCTGTTTGCACTTACATTATCTAAACCCCTTATAATTTTGTTCACCTCTATCAAATGTTACCTCATTGTCCTACACTGCAGGGAATAAAGTGTAAACCTATTTAATCTTTTCCTATAACTCAGGTCTTCAAGTCCCAGTAGCTTCCTTGTAAATCAGTTTTAATGATATCTTTCCTGGGGGTAGGGGACCCGAACTACACATAATACTCCAATTTCGGCCTCACCAATGTCTTATACAACTTCACCATAACTTCCCAACTGCCATACTCAATACTTTGATTTTTGAAGGCCAGCGTGCTTTCTTCTGCAGTGTCGTGTGACGGGGTACCCTGCTATCTCCTGGAAGAACAGGCAAGATTTTGGTTGAGTGTCTCGTCCAAAGGGCATTAATTCAGTAAGAATGGCAGCACAATCACTGGGGTGTGACCTTGGACTTGTGTGTCTGGCTCTCAGGCCACCAAGCTGCAGCATGAAAGCAGCACATGAAGAGCTGAGTAATTCCTGGACAGAACAATGATATTCAGGACAATGCTTCTTTGTATTACAGAAGCATGCCTCCAGTTCAAGCACTCTGTGCCATTTCATATTTTCCGCTTCAATAGTTTGCACTTTCCATTTATTTCACAAGGATGTTATACAACTGCTGATGACTGCAGTTACAAAACATCATAGTGCTGAATTTCCATTGCAATGTAGTCTCTTGAATTAATAGGTATCACTGAGCTCCCTCAGATGCAAATTTGCTTGCTGTTAAAGGTTTGCACTATATAGAAGGGTTTATAAAGCTGTTCTTGAGAGAGGGAAATTTCTTGTTATTGTTTGCAATATTGAGCAAACTGTGAAACAGGTGATTTCATCGAAACCACTTTATTAGGTATATCTGTACACCTGCTTGTTGATGCAAATATCTAATCAGCCAATCATGTGGCAGCAACTCAATGCATAAAAGAATGCAATTGTGGTCAGGAGATTCAGTTGCTGTTCAAACTAAACATCAAAATGGGAAAGAAATATGATCTAAGTGACTTTGACTGTGGAATGGTTGCTGCTGCTAGACAGGGGGGTTAGATTATTTCAGAAACTGCTGATCTCCTGGGATTTTCATGCATAACACTCCCTAGAGGTTACACAGAATGGTACAAGAAGCGAAAAAGCATCCAGTGAGTGGCAGTTCTGTGGACGAAAATGCATTAATATGAGAGGTCAGACTGGTCCAGTCTGATAGGAAGACAACAGTAACTCAAATAATCACGAGTTACAACAGTGTGCAGAAAGCATCTCTGAACATACAATGTGTGTTGAACCTTGAAGTGGATGGGTTACAGCAGCCGAAAACCGCACCAGGTTTCACTCCTGTACCTAATAAAGTGCCGGTTTAATTGAACACAATTTTTTCTGGTCCCTGTACTTTTCTTGGATTGTTGCCAACTCAAACCTCCTGCATGTATTGTTCCATTTATTTAGGTTTAGGATCCAATATCTACACCTCTAAGCATAAAAACATGGACTGTAAAACTTATTTGCTCCATTATGTTCGGCTAATGCAACTACTTGTTCTCACTCTGATCCTCTCCTGTCCCTCGGTTACTCTTTGCATTCTCCCAGGGAAAGCCTAATAAACAAAATGAAAAAGCTTAGGTCTGGGCAGAAATAAAATATTCTCATATGGAATCACACAGCCGAGAAACTGTCCCTTTGGTCCACATATGCATACAGAGCCAAACCAAAATTTAATTTAATTTAATTGAAGAAAAAATTCAGTCAGAAAGATGGTGAAGGTACTATGGGGGCTAGTAGTGTTAGTTTGGTACTAATCTGGCAAATGCTGTAGCATTTTATCATGTTATCAGCCAAGTTACTTGCTTCTTTCTATCTCTTTCAATTCTGTCTTTCGGCCTGTCTGCCTTCCTATCTCAGCATGCCCCGGTCCAGTTCAGTAATGCCAGCAAGGAAGTTCAGAGAAATATGAATGAAGCTGTTTGTCTTCCCTCATTGCTGTTTAACGACATTCAGTTTGCCTTTCATATGTTCCTCACACAACCACTTTGAGGTATTCTGAATCAGGTTTTCTCTTCTTACCCCATAACATTACTTCTCAAGATCCCCATCCACAGGCCCTCCTTGGATTTCTTTTTTTTCCTATGGATAAAGAAGAAAATATTAAATATCAGCTTTATTTGTGACATGTACATCCGAACATATAGTGAAGTGTGACATTTGCATCAAATCACATCAGCCAGGATTGTGCTGAGCACCTTTTAAGTGTCACCATACTTCAAGCACCAACATAACATGCCTACACTCACTAACCCTAACCATATGTCTTTGGAGCATGGGAGGAAACTGGAGTAATAAGAGGAAACCCATGCGGTCACAGGGCGAACATACAAACTCCTTGCAGGCAGCAGTGGGAACTGAACCCCAGTCAGTGATCACAGGTGCTATAAAGTGATGTGTTAACCATTATGCTACCCTGTCTCCCCATATCTTGGTGAGGTTAAGATACAGGGCAGCAGAGTAACTGTTTCCCGTTGGACTTACCCCAAGATGATGATATCATTTGGGGCTAGATCAGAACAGAAACAAGATTAATTGCTTGATGCGAATGCTCACAATTGGTTACAACATTTTCCAACTCTTTCTGTTGGTGAGGCAAGTAACTTCAGAAAGGCTAGTAAAAGAAACAGGAAATGTTGGATGTTTTTCTCTGTATTACAACCAACCGTCTGAATAGTGATTGATGCAAGGTGATCTAAAACCATATATATATTTGCTGAGATTCAGAAAGTGCTTTGTTGTGCTGTGTTGGGATATTCTGGAAGGAACATGAAAGGATCCATAGAATTTCAAGTCCTGTGAAATATAAACAGTTAGAAATAGCATCAGTATCCTGCTGGAGAAATATAGTTGGAAATACAGTTCACTGAACAGGGGTTGATTAATCTTTTATTTAAAGGAAATTGTACCCACTATTGAGATACAATTTGTCCCCTTGCACAGTTATTTGATCAAGGGAAATCTGTGAGGTTGGATAGAAGCAATTGCAAATTTGATTTCAAAAATCAAATGAAGAACATTGAGGCAAATGATTACTTGACTTAAATAAAAAGACAGCTGGGACATTAGTGACATTTGAGAAGAGTTCAGCCTCCAGCATGGCACAAATAATTTCATTGATGGCAGAGCAGCTTCATCAGGAAGTGAGTGCTATTTGCTTATGTCAACGTAAGACGACGATAGCATTTCCCACTCTCACTTCTTAAATGAAATGTGTTACAAAAGTGAGACTTCACTCTTGAATTTAGCAGTTAGTGTGACACTATTACAGCTCTGGGTGTCAGAGTTTGGAGTTCAATCCTGGCTTCCTCTGTATGTTGTGGAAATATATCTGTGACTTTGAAGTCTTTATGAATTTATAGCTTTAGTAAATTTTAATGTGGCAAAATGGAACCTATATAATCCCATAGTGTTTTGCTAGTTTGAAATGTAGTTGGATAAGAAGCTTGCAAGGATATATGAATTAGAGCAGGGAGTGTTTCAGCATTACCTGACAAAAAGCAGAAAAACAGGACACAGCTGTTAGGGAGAGAAGCCTCAAAGACAAATGTGAGATAAGACAGGAATGCAATTAAGGGATGGAATGATCTCAAAAACTTGAATTTGATGAATTACTAGATTCTGTTGTTACGTACCCCGTAACTGGGTTGCCAAACCAGCAGAAATGGATCACTCAGTTGGAGTCTGGATTACTAGAACTAAGAAAGTTTTATTAAAGAAACAAGCAACACAGTACTCTAATCAAAAGGATAATAAATGCAACAGTTCAGCAATGATAAACACACATGTACACAGAATTAGGATAACAGGATCAATCAAGCTCTATCGTCGTCTAGGGGTAAATGACCAGTTTCAAAGTGACGCAAAGTTCAGTTCAATTGAGTTCAGTTGAGTTCACAGTAATCACTGCTGTGGGAGATGGACAGTGGGGGGAAGGAGAGAGAGAGCAAAAACGAATGAATATTCAAACGGCTTCCACACAGACCTTCGATATTCTTCGCAGTCAGCTTTCGGGCAAGCCCTTTGTGATGTCTTCTGAGGTCACTGACTGTGACCCCCCCCCCCCCCCCCCGTTACCAGATACGATCGTTTCTCTGCGTCTCTGCGGTGAAACCTGGCACCCAGGCAAGGGCGGACACACGCCAGGTTCCCGCCAATCGTACCTTTCCACCCTGTGCATCTATGGCTTGGTCCCGCGATCTGCTCTCCAAAACCTCCAACCGACTTGTGGGAGACGCACCACTTCCAGGGTCTCGTTACCTTGGGGTGTCGTGTGTGTCTTGCCTTAGCGAACCTGTCCCTTTTTATCCCCCTGCTGGGGTATCACCTGTCCATCACTTCAAACAGTTCAGGGTTCAAAGGGAGAGCCGATCTTGACAGCTCTCCTTCCGTTAAACTCTCCCGTCCCTTCATTAACATCTCCAAATGCTGCTCCATTGTTTTCTTTATCTCTCTTTCTCCTGAAGACAGGTGGTAGACCAACTTCTGATCCCACTGGTGCCAGCACAGGACAGCTAACATCTTAATCTATGTGTATTCTCGTCGCACCCCTCACCTTTAAGGATTTTTACCGGGGTAAAAATTACAAACATGAATACGTTATTTGATACGCACAAATATACATCTTTATCAGCTATTTGGTTAATACAGCGAATTTTAAATGTCAAAACCTGACAGACAGTCAGCAATCACATTTTCTGTTCCTTTTATATGCGTTATTAATAATCCCTCAAACCAGGCTCCAACTTAGCAAACTTCATAGTGGCCAAAAACACTGATGAATTGCGATCAATGTAACCTCTCATTGGGTTTCGTCCCGGACCACAATAACAAGGGTCGTCCCATTCCGACTTAGTTTTCTCTCGCAAGGGCTTAGTAGGAGGGGGAGGGGTAGTAACCGCAGGGTTATTGCAAAGCTTCCTACAGTACCCCACCATCTCCAAGAGCCTTCTGAGGGCCCTCTTGTCTGTCGGGGTTGGGATGTCAGAGATAGCCCGCACTTTAGCTTGCATCGCTGCCAGCTGCCCCTGTGTTACCACAATTCCCAGATAAGTGACCTTCGTGTGGCCGAACTCATTTTTTTCAAGGTTCACTATCAAGCTGGCTTCAGACAGCCGTATTACATCGCCAATACACACCTCTGTGTTCGTCAGCCCTTTCGTCACTGAATTACTCATTCTATAGGAATGTTGCTCACTAAGCTGACCTAGCGTAACAAACACCACCCAACGTCCCAGTTCTTTGCATCGCCTTGGGACAATCAAACACACATGTGCGAGCCGTTTAATTACTTCTCCTAAAGAGTCGCTTTGTTCGGGGATTAAGGGAGAGACCTTATCAGCAGAGCTGGCCAAAACAATAGCCTTCTCCCATCTGGTCGATACCATACTCATCTTTTCAAAATGGTTTTTTTCTCTTATCAGAGGGACCCTAGCTTCATTGATTTCCGCGCTAACACTGACTAGGTTTGTTAGCATATCAAAAGCCTGTGACCGTCTCAGTTTGCGTCTGCCATAATCAATAACATCCTTCCTCCTGTGCAGCCGGTAAACCTCTTTCATGATTCCACCAACTGTTTCCTCCAGCACCTCAAAGTGTCCACCGAGGGGTACCTTGTGGGCCAGGTTAAAAATCTCAACCCCATAACTCTTTTGCACCACCCCCCATTCCTCATCTGCGGGTACGGTACTTGGTCTCCCTTTCTTCCTTAGCACTTCCTCCTCCACACAATAACCTACTGGCTCCCTTCTTAATTCTGCATCAGAGAGAGCTGTCTCCGCCAAAACCATCAGCCCCTCGTCTCGCTCCTGCGCCTGCACAAATTCCTTCCTGGCTAATGCTAAGTCTGTCTCAGCTCCCTCACTACCTCTTGTTTCACTACACTCCTTCTTTTCACTTTCTACCTCCTCCTGGTACATCTCAGCTAAATTTACTTTGGCAGTCCCGTGATGAACCTGTGAGTCCATGGGCGGGGCCTTAATGCTGGCAGGCTGACCTGTCAATCTCACGGCTGGGAACACGATTCCCCCAGCGAGGTCATTACCGAGCAAGACTTCCACGCCTTTCATCGGTAATTCGGACCTCACCCCGATCGTGACTAGTCCAGAGACCAGGTTGCTTTGTAGGTGTATCTGGTGCAAAGTGACTGCCTCTGTCCCTTCCCCAATACCTTTGACCTTGACCTCCCCAGTCTGGGTCTCTGAGCTAAACTCTAATACACTCTTCAGTATTAGTGACTGACACGCTCCCGTGTCTCTCCAGATCTGCACTGGAACTGGTTTTAACCCCTCCTTCACTGACACCAATCCGGCCGAGATAAACCTCTCGCGCCCTTCCTGAACTTTGGCAGACCTGTCCTCTCCTAGCGGTTCGTTTACCAGCTCGATACAGCCAGTCAAAATCACCATTTTTCCTTTTCCCGTCTCCTTCTTTGGGGCAAAGCACCTGGACGCAAAGTGTCCGACTTTCCCACAATTATAACAGACAACCCCAGGGGACTTCCTACCAGACCGCTCCCGGTCTACCTTATCCTTCTCAGTAGTCCCCGGCTCACTTTCTGACTTTTCCGGTGGAGTCTCCCCACCGTCCTGACTACCCTTCTGGTAGCCTTTACTCAGGGCAAACTTCATTTTATGCGTCAACGCATACTCATCCGCTAACTTAGCAGTTGCGGATAACGTGGCTGCCTCTTTCTCATCTAGGTAGGGTCTCATACCCTCAGGGACACAACCTTTAAACTGCTCAATCAGGATCAGCTGTAGCAGTCTGTTATAATCCCCCCCTACCCCCTTCGAGGCGCACCAACGCTCACAATATGTCTGCATCTCACGGGCAAACTCTAAATACGTGTGGTCCCACTGCTTCCTCGCATTCTGGAACCTCTGCCGGTATGCCTCCGGGACCAACTCATAAATCCTGAGGATGGCCTCTTTCACCACCTCATACCTCTGGACATCTTCCGTGGACAAAGCTGAATAAGCTTGTTGGGCTTTCCCTTTCAGTACACTCTGAAGTAAAACAGCCCACTTATCCCTTGGCCAGTCCTGACTTGTAGCAACTTTTTCAAAATGGAGAAAGTACCGATCCACATCAGTATCGTCAAATGGGGGAACTAGCCTAACCTCCTGGGTTGCCCTGAACCCTCCACCTTGGTTCGGCATGGGCCCCTGCTCTGCCCTTATCTTTAACTTCTCCAGCTCAAATTCCCTTTCCCTCTGTTTCTCCAACTGCATCTCTTCTTGCTCCAACTGTCTCTCTCTCTCTCTCTCTCCTGCCTTTCTAATTCTCTCTCTTTCTCTTCTCGCTCCCATTGCCTCTCTTTCTCTTCGTGTTCTAGCTGCCGTACCCGGAACTCGTGCTCGAGTCTCAGTTTTTCAAGCTGCACCTGTACCGCATCTCCAGCAGGTTTTTCAATAGACACCACCTCCAGCTCCCCTTGGGGAAACACATCTTTAGATACATAGTGCTCTACGATAGCTCTGTGTATCTCCTCTCTCCTCATTGTCGACTTCCCCTTAACAAGATTCAACCATTTGGCCACAATTCCGCTTTCCTGGCATCCTCTAATGCCTCCAAGGTCGGCGCCTTTATAAATTCCTCAGCCTCCATTTCTGCTGTTTGTCTTTTCTTTCTTTCGGGAATTTTAACCCAATCAATATACTCCATCCCAAATTTAGCGTTCAAAATCGCGGACGAGTAACTGGGTTGCCAAACCAGCAGAAATGGATCACTCAGTTGGAGTCTGGATTACTAGAACTATGAAAGTTTTATTAAAGAAACAAGCAACACAGTACTCTAATCAAAAGGATAATAAATGCAACAGTTCAGCAATGATAAACACACATGTACACAGAATTAGGATAACAGGATCAATCAAGCTCTATTGTTGTCTAGGGGAAAATGACCAGTTTCAAAGTGACGCAAAGTTCAGTTCAATTGAGTTCAGTTCAGTTCACAGTAATCACTGCCGTGGGAGATGGACAGTGGGGGGAAGGAGAGAGAGAGCAAAAACGAATGAATATTCAAACGGCTTCCACACAGACCTTCGATATTCTTCGCAGTCAGCTTTCGGGCGAGCCCTTTGTGATGTCTTCTGAGGTCACCGACTGTGACCCCCCCCCCCCCCCCCATTTCCAGATACGATCGTTTCTCTGCGGTGAAACCCGGCACCCAGGCAAGGGCGGACACACACCAGGTTCCCGCCGATCGTACCTTTCCATCCTGTGCGTCTATGGCTTGGTCCCGCACCAGCCCTCCAAAACCTCCCACCGACTTGTGGGAGACACACCGCTTCCAGGGTCTCGTTACCTCAGGGTGTCGTGTGTGTCTTGCCTTAGCGAACCTGTCCCTTTTTATCCCCCTGCTGGGGTATCGCCTGTCCATCACTTCAAGCAGTTCAGGGTTCAAAGGGGAAGCCGATCTTGACAGCTCTCCTTCCATTAAACTCTCCCGTCCCTTCATTAACATCTCCAAATGCTGCTCCATTGTTTTCCTTATCTCTCTTTCTCCTGAAGACAGGTGGCAGACCAACTGCTGATCCCACTGGTGCCAGCACAGGACAGCTAACATCTTAATCTATGTGTATTCTCGTCACACTGTAAACATAAAAATGATCTGTTTTGAACAGTAAGACTGAAGCTATCCACCAACGACTTAACGTATGGAGGTACTTTTCCCTTGCAAGTAATACAGTAAATGTGCTTATGTTCTGATCCACTCCAAGTTTGTTGTAGTCTATTACTGTTTATTTGAAAGATCTAGCTGAACGGTACATGACAACACCTTCCCTGTGGAATACATAGATCTTTCCCAGGTACTCCAGTTTCCTCTCACAGCCCAAACACATATGGGGTAGTTTAACTGGTCATTGTAAATTTTTCCGTGATTAGATTTGAGTTAAATCTGGGTTTAAGAACATAGTACATAGCACATAGAACATAGAACATAGAAAAGTACAGCATGGTACAGGCCCTTCGGCCCACATTGTTGTGCTGACCCACAAACCCTGCCTCCCATATAACCCCTCCACCTTCAATTCCTCCATATACCTGTCTAGTAGTCTCTTAAATTTCACTAGTGTATCTGCCTCTACCACAGACTGAAGCAGTGCTTTCCACGCACAGCCACTCTCTGAGTAAAAAACCTTCCTCTAATATCCCCCTTGAACTTCCCACCCCTTACCTTAAAGCCATGTCCCCTTGTATTGAGCAGTGGTGCCCTGGAGAAGAGGTGCTGGCTATCCACTCTATCTATTCCTCTTAATATCTTGTATACCGCTATCATGTCTCCTGTCATCCTCCTTCTCTCCAAAGAGTAAAGCCCTAGCTCCCTTAATCTCTGATCATAATCCATACTCTCTAAACCTGGCAGCATCCTGGTAAATCTCCTCTGTACCCTTTCCAATGCTTCCACATCCTTCCTATAGTGAGGCGACCAGAACTGGACACAGTACTCCAAGTGTGGCCTCACCAGAATTTGTCAGGAGTTGCTGGGTAGTGCAGATTGAGGGGTCAGTAGGGCCTACTCTGTGCTGTATCTCGAAATTTAAAAAAAAACTAAATAAACACTCAGTTTCCTTTGCTTTCCTGTGGGCATAGACCCAATTTAGACCTAATTCATCCTTCACTTAGACCCAATTCAACCTGCATTTCTCTAACGTTTCTAACAGTAGAACGCTATAAGGCTCTTTGCAGTGACATAATAAGACAAAACGTGACACAAAGCTTCAGGAGGAGCTATTTCGACAGATGAGCAAAATCTTAGCCAATGGGCCCTTTCATCCCAACCAGTCTGTGCTGCCCACTTACACCCATGTGACCAATTACTCTACTAACACATGTGTCTCTGAACTGTGGCAGGAGACTGGAACACCCGTAGGAAACTCACGTGGCCATGGGGAGAATGTGCAACCTCCTTGCAGACAGCAGTTGGAATTGAACCCCGGTCATCGGCTACTGCTACCCCATTTTTCTTGTAAGGTTGTAAGGAGAATCTAAAAGGAGAATGGCATGGTAGTGTAGTAGTTAGCACAAAGCTTTCCAGTGCAACTTCTGTAAGACTGGAGTTCGATTCCCTCTGCTGTCTGTAAGGAGTTTGTATGTTTTCTCCAAGACTACATGGATTTCATCCAGCTGCTCCAGTTTCCTCTGACATTCCAAAGACATACGGTTAGGGTTAGTGAGTTGTCGGCATGCAATATTGGCACCAGAAGCGTGGCAACGCATGCAGGGTGCCCAGCACAATTCTCATTGATTTGATTTTACGCAAATGACTCATTTTACTGTATGTTTCTATGTACTTGTGATAAATAAAGCTAATTTTTAAGAGACAAGAGCTGACGATGGATGCACCAGGACCAGCAGAGTTACTGGTTTAGTGCTTAGGCACAACAACCATTGAACTGTACATATGACCGCTCAAGCCAAATATTTCTAACTGAAGTAATTAAAGGATTTCTGAAGCGGTTGAACTGTTGTGATCTTTTTTTGCCAGCAACATACACTCTACAGTGAAGGCTCAGTTGTCTATCATGTGTTAGATGTGACCAGCGGTGGTTTATCAAATATGCTGAATAAACAAAATTCAGACTGGGTGCATTCTCATCACTGTTCTTCTGGCATGCATGCCCCAGGTTTAGTTTGGACGTTTCCCCCCACCCACCTCCCCGGCACTCTACCTCAGGCTCAGTAAATTTAGCGTCAATCTCCTTTATCAGGGGTTTGAAGAGATTACCAAAGGCTGTCGCAAATTTCGATAGAAGTACAGTGGAGAATATTCTGACTGGTGTCATCACAGCCTAAGATGGAGGCTGCAGAAGGTTGTAGACTCATGCAGCTCTTTCATGGGCACAACACTCCCTACTACCGAGCTCACCTTCAAGAAGGTGACATCCATTATTAGGGACCTTCAGAATCTGATACATGCCTTCTTTGCTTTGCTGCTATCAGGAAGGAGGCAGTGGAAACTCAAGACTCACACTCAATGATTCAAGAAAAGCTTCTTTCTCTCTGCCATCACACTTCTGGGCAGACTATGAAGCCATGAATTATTCCACCTGTTTTCCACTATTTGTATGTTATTCTTCTTGTTTTGCACTATTTATATAATTTATAGTAACTTTATGCCTTGCATTCTACTGCTGCCATAAAACATTGAATTTCACTGTCATATAAGGGGGAGGGGGGGTGGGGACGTCGACTCAGACCATGAGAGGCCTGCGTCGGGCATTTTCATGCCTTACAAGGTGCAGATTGGAAGTCTGTGTGGGGTGCCACTCCTCGCACAGACACTAGAGCAATGTGTGGTTAAGTGCCTTGCTCAAGGACACAAACACGCTGCCACAGCTGAGGCTCGAACTAGCGACCTTCAAATCACTAGACGAATGCCTTAGCCACTTGGCCAAGTGCCCAACACATACAAGAAGTGATAATAAACCTGATTTAGTTTCAGACTCTGAAACTCAGCACTGGCATCTTCTACCCCAGAGAGCTGTAGAATCATTGAATGTATTTGAGGCAAAAATTGACAGGCATTTGAACTGCAAAGCTGAGAGTGGGAACATAAGTGGCAGGAGCAGTAGTTGGCCTGTTTCACTATTCAATACATCATGTCTAATGTAATCTTGTTGCCAATAGATCTCTTCCACTCTCTCCTTAGGACCCTTGACTCTCTTGTACTTCTTGATTCCTCTGCTAATGAGAACGGCTTCTCTCGACCTATTCTGCACACATCGAGTCTTGATGAATGGTCTCAGCCTGAGATGTCAACTCTTTATTCCTTTCCATAGATTCTGTCTGATCTGCTTGAGTTCCTCCAGCACTTTGTGTGTGTTACTCTGGACTTACAGCATCTGCAGCAGCTCTCATGTTTGTGATTTGCTGCTCACATTTTTAATAACTTCAAGTACCTCTCTTAAATCCTGTCACAGCCTCCCTTGTTCCATGGAGAATAGCAAAGACTTCTACAATCTATTCATGTAACTAAGTCCCTCATTATTTGGAATCTTTTGCCAAATCACTTTTGCTCATAAAATCGTTGCAATTTTCTGATAGGGTGATCAAACAACTGGATACAATTTTCAGGTTGTGGCTGAAATGGTGCCTTACAAAACTTCATCAGGGCTGCAGCTGCCATTGAGAAGAAGGTACAGGAGCCCTAGGTCCCACAGCACCAGGTTCAGGAACAGTTATTACCCTTCAACCATCAGGCTCCTGAACCAGTGTGGATGACTTCACTCACCTCCACACTGAACACAGCTATCAAGGACTCTGCAACTCATGTTTTCAGTGTTATTTATTTATTATTATTATTTTAAGTATTTTTTGTATTTGCACTCTTTGTCTTCATTTGTGCATTTGTTGCTTGTCAGTCTTGTTGCAGTTTTTCATTGATTCTATTGTATTTCTTTGTTCTACTGTAAATACCTGTAAGACAATGAATCTCAGAGTAGAATATGAAATATATATACTTTGATAATACATTTACTTTGAACTTTGAACTTTTACTCATTGCCTTTACTTTTAAAGTCTAGAGTCCCAAATGGTTTTGTGACCACTTTCTCAAATTGCCCTAACCCTCTCAGTGACAAAAGCATGTATCCCTCTGTTGCTGTTATTTTTGTACCAACATTAGAATTGTACCCTTTAGTTCATATAGTTTTTTTTTACCATTATTCCTACCAAAGTGCAATACCCCACATTTATCAGCTTCACCTACCACTTACCTGCTTTTCCAAAAGCCTGTCTATATCTCGTTGATGTCTATAACTATCTTCCTCACAGTTCACTGTGCCAACAAGTTTTGCCCGACATGAAAACTTGGAAATGTCCTGTACACCCAAACCATTGATATTATGGAAAACAGACATTCCAACACCACTATGCTGTTCCCTCTGGTACAAAAAAAACCAACTGTTTCACTACTGTTCTCTGTGCCCTGTTACTTCACTAATTCCCTTCCAGCTGGAACAGCTCCCATTTCCCATGGTTTTAAGTCTTGATGAGAAACCTAGTACAGTATGTCACACTTTATCAAGTCAATTTAAATCATATCAACTGCATTTCCCATATCAGCCCTCAAAAATAATCTATCAAATTAGTAAAGCATGATTTGCCTTCGTACTGGCTTTCTCTAATCAATCCACAGTTGTTCACAACTGCTAGTTCTGGCCCTCAGTACAGTTAACCTTCCCGTTACAGGGGTTGGGGGAGGGGGAGTTGCACTCCCAGAAAACTGGTTGTATGACCACATCATCTCGACGTATGTGTTGAAAAGATAGATGTTTTGATTATCTACATTTTTTCAATAAAAATTTCGTGGAAGTTGATTTTTATTCTGCGTCTGTAGTTATTTATGAATTCCATAATGGTGAATTTCTGTTACCTGATCTGAACAGGGGTGGGTGTATTGTTATATGAACTCTCTTCACTACTAAGACTAAATTGACTTGGTTATTAGGATTATTTCTATGTGCCTCCTTGAATAAGGGTGTAACATTTGCGATTTTCCACCCATGGACACCATATATGTATGGAAGATTATGGCCAAGCCTTTTCAGCTTTCTTTCTCACTTCCTTATCAATGTATAATGCATCTTATTTGGACCAGGCTATTTATCCAATTTACCTACAGCTAACCTTTCTAGAAACTCCTGATTTAATCCACCCGAATCTCTGCTACATCTTCCATTGTTGAGACTACAACATCATCATCTTCCTTGGTGAAGATTGATATAAAGCAACACACACACACACACACACGCACACACAAAATGCTGGAGGAACTCAGCAGGCCAGGCAGCATCTCTGAAAAAGAGTAAACAGTTGACGTCTCAGGGCAAAGGGTCTCAGACCAAAGCGTCGACTGTTTACTCTTTTCCAAAGATGTTGCTTGGCCTGCTGAGTTACCCCAGAGTTTTGCGTGTGTGTTGCTTTGGACCTCCAGCATCTGCAGATTTTCTCATGTTTGTGATTGATATAAAGTAATCATTACATGCCTGAATGTGTCCTCTGCATTTCCTCACCATGAGCCAACTTTTCTCTTATAGTCCTGATGTTCACATGTCTAGTGAATATTTTTGGATTCTTATTTATATTTTTTGATAATCCTTTCTCAGAGTGCCTCTTTCTTATTTTCTTCTTTGCTTCCCCTCAGAATTTTCCGCCATTGGCCTGATTCTCTTTTTGTGTTAATAAACTGGAACGTTTTACATTCTTTCTTTATTTGCTCTACAGCATTTTTGCTGACCCGGGGAATTCTGGCTTTAATTTCCTTTCCCTTTTCCTTAGACTATAACTGAAATATTTCCGCCATAAAGGCCTGCCATTGTACATTTACAGTTTTGCTTCCCAGGTTTTGATTCAAAGTTCAAAGTAAATTTATTATTAAAGTACACATACGCCACCATGTACCACCCTGAGATTCATTTTCTTGCAGGCATTCACAGTAGAACCAAGGAATACAATAGAATCAATGAAAACTGCACACAAAGACTGATACTGTGACCAATCAAAGTGCAAAAGAAGACAAACTATACAAATACTAAAATGAACAAATAATTCATAAAGCAATACATATATCATGCTGAGAGCATGAGTTGTAGACTGCTTGAAAGTGAGTCCATAAGTTGTGGAGTCAGTTCTGTGCTGATGTGAGTAAAGTTACCCATGCTGGTTTAAGAGCCCTAGTGGTTGAAGTGCTTTGGGAGCCTAAAGCCCTGTACTTTCTTCCCAATGATACCTGCAAGAAGAGAGCATGGCTTAAATGGTGGGAGTTCTTGATAATGGATACTGGTTTCTTGTGGCAGCTCTCCTTGTAAGTGTGCTCAATGGTGGGGAGGCCTTTTCCTGTGATGAACTTGGTTGTATTCACCATTTTTGTAGGCTTTTCCATTTCCAGTTTAGCGACAAATCTGTACCCTTCCTAGTTCAACATACTCGTTTAAAATACTTCTTGCATGCATCAGGGTTAGTTTGCGTTGAGTACTCTATGTCATATCTTCGAAAACTCTTAGTCTGGTCCTATCTAAGCACTTCCAGTTTATTTCAGTTGCTGTTCCTCTCCCCATCTTATGTGTAATCCCCACTGCCAGTGCAGGTGGCACCTCATGACAAGTGGTCACAATGTCCCAGGGTGATGACTCTTCTCCTGTACTCTGTTCACCTGGGATTTTTGGGATCGAGATGATTCCAAAGTTGGAGAATCACAGATAATTCAGGATTCTTGCATTTATCTGATAGAGACAGAATGAGGCCAATCAGTTCATTAAGTCTGCAGTACTGTGCAAAACTCTTAGGCACATATATGACTTTATGTATTGCACTGTACTGCTGCTGCAAAATAACAAATTTCATGACATATGTGAGTGATAATAAAGCTGATTCTGATTTGGGTCTCTCGTGGACTGAGAGCAGGAAGGGGACAGGGGGAGGGGAATCATGGTTGGGAAAAGGGGAAGGGAGAGGGGAGGGAGTGGGAAGTGCCATAAAGACATTCTTGTTTGGAAACAAATGACCTTGCCTGGTATATCAGGGTTGGGTGTGTCTGCACCCACACCACCCCCGGTACTCCTTTCCTGCCACCTGTCCCACACCAATCCCATGACACTCCATCCTCACCATTCCCAATATCCTTTGTTGCTGCCGGATTTGCAAACTCACTTCTACTCCTTGTTGTCAAATACAGTACTGTGCAAATGTCTTAGGACACCAGCAATATTTATGTGTACTGTATGTTGGCTCCCAGACAGGAAATGTCATTAGCCCGAGAGCACCTCTGCTTGCTTCTTCGTACCCTGAGACCTATTATCTCTCACACATGCCCATCAATTCCTACTTGATTCTTGCATCCAATTCTTTACACCGTGAGGTAACTTACGCAGCTGGTGAATCTACCAGCCCATATTTTGGATTTTTGAGGGAGCTGGAGCACCCAGAGGACATGTCAACTCCACAGGTCAGGACCAAACCCAAGTTCTTGGAGCTGTAAGATAACAGCTGTAACTGCTCCCCTACCACTGGAGGACACTATAGTCAAATGGATGGGAGAGCCTTTGAAGAGATTTGTAAACAAGAAGATAATTCACAATAAGGAGGCATCATTGGTCTCCTAAAGAAATAATGCTGTTACCGTCAGGTATGCTCTCTTTGGAACCCACAGACATTCTCCTTTCAGCAAGAGTTACTGGGTTAAAAGGAGGATGAAGAACTCTGGTGTGTCTCCTTTCCTGAAGACCTCCCAAGCTGGGACCCAAAAAAAACTATTTTCCTAATCTTCACAAGGATGAAGTAAACCTGGAAAATTATATGAAAGGTTATAAAAGTCAAAATGCTTGGAAAATATGCAAATAAAACAGGAAAACTTCACAAATGCTTCATAAATAAGTGTATCAAATTTCTCCCTCAGCAATGCCTCCATCTTTAGGAATTACAACATCAGTTTTGTACTGACAGGCATTAAGCTGCTGACATGTAGACGACGGTTGTGTGACGCATGGATGACCACAAATATTAAGTACATTCATCAACATAAGTAACCATTTGTGATTCATGCAAACATTGTCTACATGCTCGGGCTGAAGTAATCCAAATCTCACACATAATTAGCATAGGATATTTTACCTAACCAGCTTAACTTGTTAGCTTTACAGCATGACAAGAAAGCACAGAGCAAAGAAAAGTGGCACAAGCGTGACAGTAGTGCCAGTGCTCACCTCCACCAGGAGGTCCACAACCGTGCTGTGGTTTGGAGGTTTGCATCCTTCAATGACCTGGAGAGCTATACACTTTGACTCTTGGTAGGTCCAGAGTGGTCCAGGTTTGGGGGTTCAGCTCAGGGTAACCATCCTGACTGGTGAAACGAAACTGCTTTGGAAATAGCAATGAAGAATTCCATATCTCAGTGCGAAGGTATTCCTGTGTGTCAATCGGGGACTTGCAAGACTGACAGTAGTGAAAACTGAGAGGAGGTTACTGACATGGTGAAGGAAACCCTGAACACTGCCAGAGATAGAGGACCTTCATAGCTGCTCTAAACGCCAGCGGGGTAATGGGAAGTGAGTAAGTGCTCACATTATGCAACATTCGGTACGTTGGGCATAATTGCTAAACTAAGATCATTTTCTTTAAATGTGGCTGCATATATGCACATGAAAATACACTGACACAACAGTAGTAAACGCTGTGCATTGTAAACATGTGTTAAGTCTCAAACTGATGTATGCAAGAAAGCATAAGAGACAAAAAACATGCTGTTCTTGATAATCAACACATAAATAAAGATGTATTGTCTGACAGAAGTTCAGAAAGTGAATATATTCCCCAGCCTATGATACAGTATCTCCAGTCATGGGTACAGTAGGTGTCTATGTAGATTACACTGATAATTTCAATCAAAAATGTCTCCACATCATGTTAATGAAATGTGCGTGAGTGATTAATAGGACATCCCAGAATACCAAGGCTGCTTGACTCTTATACAGACAACTTGCAATTCAAATCGGTGCGGCCCTGCAAAACAGAGCAAAAATATGTAGAAATATCAATCAAAATGAGGTGTTAGGGAGGCATGCAAATAAGTGAAGCAATTTCAACCACTGCTGTAAAATTAGTTCCCATCTGTATAGATAATGAAGAACCCCCCCACCTGGCTATTCCAGGTGATATGAACAATAGAAATGGAGAATGGAAGATAATGAACAACCTTTGGAAGGCAACACAAACAAAATGCTGGAGGAACTCAGCAGGTCAGGCAGCAGCTATGCAAAAGATTAAACAGTTGACGTTTCGGGCCGGGATTCTTCGTCAGTCCTGCAAAGTCGACTGTTTATTCTTTTCCGTAGATGCTGACTGGTGTGCTGAGTTCCTCTGGCATTTTGCTTGTGTTGCTTTGGATTTCCAGTATCTGCAGATTTTCTCATGTTTGTAATTGAGAGAAAGTTGGTTAATGTTAAAGGTCCTTTGCTTATAATGTTAAACCTATTGTTTTGGCTCAGAGACTGAGCAATACTTAGCCAATCGATTAACCTATCTGTATGTGTGCCATACAAAGCACTGGGTAAATGAGCTGAAACTCATAAATGTATTCCAAATTGTCAAGGCAATAGAAACATTAAAGTAATTAGTGTTTCCATTTGATACACAGAACATCTGGCACAGACAACATCTGGATCATCTAAATTGTCACTTAATCAAGAGCAGAAAAATGAATAAAATGTTGGAATCAAACCTTTCCTTCTTCACCCATTGTCACAACGGCTGCTGCCTGACCTCTGAAGCGTGTCCAAGATTTCCTGAGTTCATGTTCTCAAACACTTAGCTTTTTATCTGTTAGTCAATACTAAATATCAACATGAATTCCAATGATCTTCCCTAATTTTGATTTTAACAGCAAACTAGCCAATGACATGAGTAATATTGGACAGAAAGTTCTGCTGAAAATACTTGATTGTCTATCAAAAATAGACTCAATGGCCATTCATTAAAGCAAATGTCTAATAGGCCAATCTTGTAGCAGGAACTCAATGCATAAAAGCATGCAGACACGGTCAAGAGGTTCAGTTGTTGTTCAGACCAAACATCAGAATGTGGAAGAAATGTGATCTAAGTGACTTTTGCAGTGGAATGAATATTGGTGCCAGATGGGGTGGTTTGAGTTTCTCAGAAACTGCTGATCTCCTGGGGTTCTTGTGCACAACAGTCTCTCGGGCAGCACGGTATTGTCGAGGTTTGCACAATGCTTTTTAGTTCCAGCAACCCAGGTTCAATTCCTGCAGCTACCTGTTTGTATGTTCTCCCCATTACCACGTGGATTTCCTCTGGGTGCTCGGGTTTCCTCTCGCAGTGCAAAGATGTTCCGGTTGGTAGGTTAATTTGTCATTATAAATTGCCCTGTGATTAGGCTAGGGTTAAGTTGGGGGTTACTGGGCATTGCGGCTCGAAAGGCTAGAAGAGTCTTTTCAATACTCTATGTCAATAAAAGTAGAGTTCGCAGCGGATGGTTTGAAAACCAAAAAAAATCCAGTGAACAGTAGTTCTGTGGGGTGAAAATCCCTTGTTAATGAAAGGTCAGAGGAGAATGGCCAGACAGTAACTCAAATAACTATGCGTTACAACAGTGGAGTGCGAAAGAGCATCTCTGAATGCTCAACGCATCACACATTGAAGTGAATAGGCTACATCAGCAGAAGACCACGAACATTCACTCAGTGGCCCCTTAATTAGGTCCAAGGTGTACCAATAAAATGTGTCTTAGTGTAAATGTCAGTCAAATGTCTTTTTCCTGTGCTGTAAACTCTATGATTAATTCCACTCAAAGAATTTATTTTATGTTCATCCTAGGGAATCTGCCCTTTGATTAATACATGCTCAGTGCACTAACTGTATTAATTTAAGACTCTAATCACTTTCCAATACGTGTTTGGTATCTGTTACCTGTTTTGTTACAATTATGTTGATACAGTTTACAGAACAATGGGTTAGCGAATCGTGGGACAAAAATTCAACCACAATTAGTCCTTACAGAATTCTTGGTTGGGTTGGAGATCTCTCATAGGAGCTTTAAACAGACTAGCGTATGACTGTATGGCTTTCAGTTCACTAAAGAAATTGTTGTCCTGCTTCAAGTAAAGTATTTAACAGTATTTGAACACATAATAATATTCTGCAGTCTAAAAGCAAATCTGGTAGCTACCCAAACAATACTCCAAAAGTTACTACATCTATAATAGTACTCTGAAAGTTTGATATTTCCAGTAATACTTCAATGACTATACAATGTCAACAGTGGTATTCCATTTGATTGATAGCCTCTAGAGTAATAATGATATAATGCACCAGTTGTTCATTTAATCATCCACCACCTGCTCCCATGGTTTCACGTGACCCTGATCATGGGGAAAAGCAGGGTGACCTGCAGGCTAGCTGAGGGAAAGGAGCACCTTATCCCTCCTTTGGTAGAGGCGTGTCTCCACCCCACCATCCAAACCCTGGCCATACCCCTCATAATTTTCTATACCTCTATAAGGTCTCCCATCATTCTCCTGCGCTCCAGTGAATAAAGTCCTAACTTAGCTCTATTATCTAAGTATCTTAGATTCCCCTGCACACTAGATAAAGATTTAGTTCTGTGGAACCATGCAGTAATGAAGGTTTGAACATATCCTGTAGATCTCCCCATGTAATACCAATGAAATTAGGTAACTGGCAAGGTGATAGATAGCAGGTACAGAGATTTATTCCTGAGTGTTTTGGTAAACAGTCCAATTCAGTATTAAAACTGGAAATTTAGGCAGATGATAATAAGGTCCAAAAGCACATAATATGGACAGCGGGAACCACTGTGAATGGGAAGTACAGGGGTATAACCAGTAGAACTGCCTCATGGTGGTAGAGACCCTTGTTTATTCCTGACCTTGGCTGTCGTCTGAATAGGGCTTACACATTCTCTTTGTTACTGCACAGGTTTCTTTTGGGCACTTTGGCATTCAATACTGGATAACCATGAAATTCCTTCAACTAAATATTAGAAGGAAGAATCAAACTTCATCTTCAGACCATTGCCCATTCAGGGACCCCATGATGCTTGAAACTGAACCAGCTCAGGCATAACCTTGAAGGCAAATCTTCCTCGCACTGAGCTCTGGACCTCATGACCAGGTCACCTGTGAGACCATTTAACTTTCACCTCCATAAATCTCCTCTCTCTCTCATCTTATCTGCTATTGAAACACATAACTGTACCATTCTCACTCCTGGATGATCCATATGTATTTCTGGTAAGCAAGCTTCAGTTCACTTCTCATAAATCTAATCGCTACCTGAGTTCCAGTGCATGCCAAGTTCTCTTCCCATCAGCTCCATGCTGGCTAGCCTACCTGGCTGCTAGTTAGAATATTCTCAAATCTCACCATATTCATGCCCCTGGCTATGTCTATAATTATTATAAGCCCCATAATCCTCCAAAATACCTACTCTTTTCGATCTCAGGCCTCTTGGGCATCCTCAGATTTAATTGACCCACCATTGTTAGTCATGTTATCCAAGGCCAAAGCTGGTGTTGAGTTTGCTTCTCTTCAATCTCTCCTTCCCACTGTTCTTTCCCCTTGGAAACCTACATGGATTAACATTATTTTTATTTTGTTGCATAATAGTTCTGTGAGGTGTCTTGAGACACACATGTTAAGTCAGAAATGCTCCATAAAGAGCATCTGCCATCGTCAGTGTCAGCCTGGATTTGAGTCTTTAAGTCTTTGAAGTGTAAACTGAACTAGACTATCTGTCTCAAGCACCAGACTCTCAGCTGAACCACAGCGGACACTAAGGTTGAGCCAAACACTGTCTCAACACACTAAACCACCAGCATCCTACCTTCTGCACTTGACCACCACTTTCTTCTTGTCTGCATGACAATATGATCTGTTATGGACCTAATGTGAGCCTAATCAAGAGATTATGGCTGCTTATTACAAATACTGAATATCTGTCTGTCTTTGCTTCATGTGTCTTTATACTCTCTTCAAGCCGTAATTTACTAATCTCAGATTTATTGTTAGAAATTGAAAAAAAAAGTACCCACTGTCTATCAGAGGAGAAGGCTTCACACTTCATCTATGCTTTGCATAAGGAATTGCCTTGGGAATACTCTACCCTTGATATGAAGATGTTTCCTTTTTACAGTACTCTCCATTGCTATTTCTCTCCCCATTGGCAATTCCTTTAATAAACATGGAAATCTCCATCAAATTCACCTTCTAAGTTCCAGAAGTAATCCTACTTTTAATGTTCAATGTTCAAAGTTCAAAGTACATTTATTATCAAAGTCTGTATACAATATACAACCTTGAGATTCATCTCCTAACAGGCAACTACTAAACAAAGAAACCTGATGTTGAAAAAGAGAACATCAGACACCCAATGTGCAAAGAAAAAGAAACGTATCATGAAAACAATAAATGCAAGCAGATAGCATTCTGAACTGAAGTCCACAAACGAGTTTGTCCATGGATCCTTAGTTCAGTGCATCACATTGTGTGAACATTAATGTGGTCATGCAGCGACCTCACTATTAGGTACACTTGTACACCAGCTTGTTAATGCAGATATCTAATCAGCCAATCATATGACAGCAGCTCAATGCATAAAAACATGTAGAATTGGTCAAGAGGTTCAGTTGTTGTTCAGACCAAACATCAGAATGGGGAAGAAATGTGATCTAAGAGACATCGACCATGGAATTATTGTTTTTGCCAGATGGGGTGGTTTAGGTATCTCAGAAACTGCTGACCTCCTGGGATTTTCACACACAGCAGTCTCCAGAGTTTACAGAGGATGATGTGAAAAACAAAAATATCCAGTGAGTGGCAGTTAGTGGGTGGAAAATGCCTTGTTAATGAGAGAGATATCAGAGGAGATTGACCAGACTGGTTCAAGCTGGCAGGAAGGTGACAGTAACTCAAATAACCATGCATTACAACAGTGGTATGCAGAAGAGAATCTCTGAATAAACAACATGTCAAACCTTGAAGTGGATGGGTTATAGCACTAGAAAACCACAAACGTACATTCAGCGGCCACTTTACTAGGTCCAAGATGTACCTATTAAAGTGGCTACTGAGAGTAATCTAAGCCTTGGCATTTAGAACTGCACACAGTGTGTATGTCAGGAGTGGATGGACAGCGTGTTATCTGAATAAAGCAAACCTTCTCCTTTATAGGCTAATGCTTAATAACTTAATATTATAAAACTTAGAGTTCAAAAATTTCAGATAATGATTGTATTCATTTATTCATATCTCTCTTCAAAATTTCTATTCTATTCTTCATCTTTTGTTTTTGTTCCTTTTGTCATATAATCCAGAAAACGAAGACCTTCCTTTACACTTTTCTTTCCCTCTTTCCCTCAACTTATAATGATTTTCTCTAACTTTTCAAGTTCAGATGAAAGGTCATTGATTTGAAATATTATCTCTGTTTCTAACTCTGCTGATGCCATCTGAGCATTTAAAGTTTTTAAATTTTTAGATATAGTTTTCAAATGTCTGATGTCCAGCACTGTGCAGAAGTCTTGGGCACCCTAGATTTTTTATATGTTTCAGATGGCATGGCCTCCACAGAGCCCTGATCATTGATGCTCCGTTACTTGGAGAGACAAAAACTAATGAGACTGCCAAAGTTTGAGAAGAGCTGTCGCAAGTTCTATAAGATGCTTAGAACAACCTACCAGCCCAATTGTCTTATAAAACTGCACAACAGTGTAACTACGAGAATTGTTGCAGTTTCAAAGGAAAGGGTGGTCACGTCAAATATTGATTTGATTTAACATTTTACTGTTTACTGCTCTTTATAGTAATTTTTTGATATCTAGAAATTTTTCATTTCATTATTTTTGAAAGCATCTTTGCTTTACATAATTTGTTTACATGTGTCTAAGACTTTTGCACAGTACTGTATGTTTTTCCTTATGTGAGAGTCTAGCAAAGAAGGGAAGCGTTTCAGAGGAAAAGGACACCTATTTCAGATGGACATAAGGGGGAGTGTCTTCCTTTGGACCTTGATAAGTATATTGAATCTTTGTAATTCTCGGAGATGTCAGGGGTAAGGTTTTTACGCAGAGGGTGGTGAGTGCGTGGAATGGGCTGCCGGCGACAATGGTGGAGATGGATGTGATAGGGTCTTTTAGGAGTCTCCTGGACAGGTACATGGAGCTCAGAAAAATAGAGGGCTGTGGGTAACCCTAGGTAATTTCTAAGGTAAGGACATGTTCGGCACAGCTTTGTGGACTGAAGGGCCTGTACTGTACTGTGGGTTTTCTATGTTTCTGTATTCTGGGTTGAGCCAGGTTTTTGTACTGAAAGGGAATCAGACTATGGGGAACAGGTAGGAAAATGAAGATGAGACCAAGGTCATGTTGCTAAGGTAACCATTGGGAATGGTCAACCAAGTCCCAGAACAGGGTAACTTACTCCTGTTGCATTTTCTTATATCCTTATGTTCTTTCATCAAGTTTCCAACTGTATTTTGCTTTGATTTCTAATATTTCTATTCTGCCTTTTGCTTGATTGCTACCTTTGAGTAGTGTTTCAAAAAATCATAGTTCAAGAGTAACTAAGCATGTGTAACTTCTACCAATCTCCTGCTCGCATTACGTAGAAAGCCTCAGTATCTTCTATTCATAATGTGCCAAAGCAATTAAACACAACATGTTGGATTGTGCACTTAGAAGCACAAGATTACACAGAGAGTGGTGCAGCCATTTTAACTTGTTAATTCTAAATTACCAGGAGAATTAATGGGGTTGTGACTGAATGTGAATGGAAGCAAGTTACATCAGGCACTGCCATGAGGAACTCCATCACTGCACAACGTCTTGCTGCTATTATGAATGACAGCTACTTCAACTGCTGTCTTTATTCTTTTGTCCAGACATATGGTGTGGTGTGCTTCAGCCTTCTAGGCAGTCAGTAACTGCTCTTCTACACCTTCCCAACACTTGCTGTGAATAAGTAAGACCAATGTGCTGCTTATTGAAAAATTTTTGCTTAGATTTAATTTATATAAAAAAACATCTTTTAGATTTTCTTTTCTAATTCAATTTAGTTTTTTCCCTTAACTGAGAACCAGGATAACCATACCTCCATTGTCTTAGCTGCTTCCTGTCTATAACTCTCCAAATCATCAGCATTTCTCCATTTTCAGCCTCTTGAATATCCCCAAATGTAATTGTTCCATGTTGCATTTAATATGCTTTCTGCTGCTCAGCATCTAAGCTCTGGAAATCTTTCCTTAAACATCCCTGACCCACTGCTTCTCCATTTTACATGGCTCGTCTTGGAACTTACCTTCTTTACCAAACTCTCGGCTATCTTACCTTAAATTCCCTTCAAAAATCCCTACAAGAATTCCATGACTAATTTAGGGGTGATCTAAATTAATTAAAAATATAGATTATCAAACTTTTGGCAATCTGACCTGAAATACCTTTCAAAAATCAGTTTTTGTTTGATATTGTAATGCATTAAATTATTCTGATATGTCAAAGGTACAACATATTTCTACCTTTGTCATGGTTGTTATTGATTGTGTAGCAACCATTACCTTCCTATTTTTGGCATATTTTGAAACAAAGTTACTACCGTTGTGTTTTCACAAAGAGGAAATATTTGAAAAGCAAAATAATATGTCTGCCCATAAAACCTTCAATAAAAAAAAGGCCAGAAACTATTGAATTGACTGAAAGCACTATGTTTATTGGGGGAATATCTCCTTGGCTTGTCCTTGTAGCAGTAAAACTACAAGCACACAGTTTACATTTCTGTAATTCTGCGGCAGTAATCCAGAAAGTCTCTTCCTCCACAATACAGTACTTATCCTTCTAAGTGTATCAATAATATCGTCAAATATAGTTCCTCTGCTGAAGTAAAATGTTTTTAAGGGTTGGAAAACAATTGATCAACTTTTGTACAGCTGATCATCATTATGTGCCATGTTATATGATGTGGGCAATCGTGATCTTTCCATGACCATGATTGTTCTTGACAAATCTTTCTACAGAGGTGGTTTGCCATTGCCTTCTTCTGAGCAGTGTCTTTACCAGACGGGTGACCACAGCCATTATCAACACTCATCAGAGGTTGCCTGCCTGGCGTCAGTAGTTGCATAACCAGGACTTGAGATAGGCAGCAGCTGCTCGTACGACCATCCACCACCTGCTCCCATGGCTTCATGTGACCCTGATCAAGGGGCTAAGCAGGTGCTACACCTTGCCCAAGGGTGACCTGCAGGCTAGCAGAGGGAAGAAGCACCTTTCACCTCCTTTGTTAGAGATATATCTCCACTCCACTGCAATATTAAGTTTTCAATAAGAAATAATAGTGCCTTGGGTAAATCTCATCGGCTACGATACTGCCACTGTGCAAAATTATAATTGTATTAAAAGTTACCGCAATTGTATGTGTGCATTTTGTTAAAGGAGATGCTTCAGCAGTGACATTCCCTATGAAATGGGAGGAACTGTATTTCATTAGCTGGTATGAAGTTAGTACTTCATTAGTTTCAGCTGGTTACTTTCATTCTATTGATTCTGGTGGATGTAGGGGTGAGGTCATTGGCAGAATGCTTCCTCAGGAGGAGGCCGATAACATTTGGTGAGCAGAAATGAGAAAGGAATGTTAATGACTGAATACTGTGTTGAGTAGCATGGGTGCCAGAAGCAAGTTGCATGTGTGAATCTGTTAATGTCAAACTAAATTTATTATCAAATTATGTATACATCACCATATACTACCTTGTGATTCTTTTTCTTGCAGATATTACAGGAAAATGAAGAAATACAATAGAATGTATGAAAAACTATACATATACAAAGACTGACAAGCAAATAATGTGCAAAAGAAGACAAAATTGTGTAAAATATAATCAATAAAATATACCAAGAACGTGTTCTTCTATAGAGAAGGAGGAGTGAATTCAAGTGAATACAGGTGATGGGTTTTCAAGAAGAAGTATACTGAATGGAGATTAATTTCGTTCGGAATGTTGTTGTTTGCTTCAATTGTTTGCGTGATTTGTGTTTTTCTCTTTCTTTTGCACATCAGGTGTTGGTCTTTTTTTCTTTAATTGGGTTCTTTTGGATTTCTTGCTTTGTGGCTACCTGTAAGCAAAAAAACCTCAAGGATGTATAGTTTATACATTCTTTGATAGTAAAGGAACTTTGAATCTTTGAATGGAGATTAATGGCATTGTCCTGTCGTGTATTAGGGAACAATACATGACAAAATGCTAAGTGACCAAGCTCTTGTATTCATTGGACATGTGGGGATGCAATTGTGCCACATTAACCCTAATGACTTTGGTGAGTCATAGTTTTCTTACATAACAACGGTGACATAGGTAATACAATTCTGGGCTGAGAAGATTAGAAAAAGCAATTAGGAGAAATGTTTATCCAGGGTTCCCTTATGCCAGATTCAGACCAGGTGCTGATTCAGAGTATTCACTTTCTGGTATCAGGAGAACACTTAACCACTGTATTTATTACTGATCTTCCAGAGTAATGTTGCCAATATTTTGTACAACGCTGACGCTGCATCTTAGCTAATGGATTGGCCTACAGAAAGTAAGCCTCTACTGTATTATTCCTCTGACTAACTACGGCTACCTGGGGCCTCAAACGACATTTTACACAATGCTTAAAGGTCCTTTGTACCTGTCAGGGATTTAGAAGGAGCATGAATTGTATGTCTCTTAAAAAATGTGGGTTCATTAGGATTTGTCTTCTTAATATTCATGATTAGGATTTGTCTTCTTAACATTCATGTTGTAAGTATAAGGTCAAAAAGATATGAGGCCATTGGATACTTCATTTTCTATAAAGCTATTCATAAACCTGGGGATAATGCACAATATAATGAAGTTATAATATTGCACTGGGTACTAAAGAAAGCAATCGATCAGATGTGGAATATATCACGCTGATACTACCCAGCAGTAGTGGAACTTTCAGCTGAAAATAAGGATTGAGCATTTTCATGAAGGTACAACAAAGGGAAAGTTGTTTCATTTCTTTCCCAAAGATGCTTATCCCAAGACCATTATTTTAAAACTTTGATTGGGCATCAACATAAAGTGTGGTTTGGTTTCAAAGGTAACATGTGGCATTTTGCCCAAAAGAAACTGTGACAATATTATGTGAGAGGTAGACTTTCAATCTACCGCTTGGACATGGAACTATACTATAAATTGTCTATAAGGTATAATAAGTATTTGCTTTTAGACCAATAGATCACAAGACATAGGAGTAAAATTATGCTATTCAGCTCATTCAGTCTACTCCACCATTCTATCATGGCCGATTTATTATCCCTCTCAACCCCATTCTCCTGCCTTCTCTCTGTAACCTCTGACACCATTACTAATCAAGTACATACCAACTGACCTTGGGCCTCCAATCTCGGAACTCACTAGTTTCAGACCTCTGATCTCAGGTCTCGTCGACGTTGCTGACTTTGGGGTTCTGGAATGCAGCTGACATTCAATTGTCCTAAGATGTCACTTGGATGAAAGCAGTTGAAGAAAATATTTTTTAAAAATTAACCTGCAAGCATAAATTTTGGGAATGTACTCATGGTGGACTGAGTCTGCACTTGAATCAAAACTAAACATTAAAGTCACCTTTAGTGTGATAGAGCATTGTAAGGTACTTTGCAGGAGCATTATTAATTAAATATTTGACACTGAGTCACAAAAATAAGATGCAATACCGTGGCAGGTTTTAAGAATTCTTGTAAATGGAAGAAGCAAGGTAGATAGCCAGGGAGGTTTAAGGAGAGAATCTAGATCTTGGGGTGAAGGCAGATGAAACTTTGACTGCCAACAGTTTGTGGCCTCCGTCGGTCGTGGTCGACCATGAGTACTGCGCCTCTGGTAGTTACTGGCGTGGCCTCTCCAGGGCACAAACCAGGGCAGAGTTGATGCTGAGATCCGTCTGTTGCCCATGCAGTGGGACCCCCCTCTTCATACTGATGGCAGGTCCAAAGGAACGACGAAAGTCAATACAGTTTGGTGCCAGCAGCATCACAGGAGTTGCCGTGCCGGGTGCTGGGTCCAGCAGTCAGCCGCCTTCGGGACTCCGACTCCAGATTTTTCCTCGGGATTTACTCCCAAAGCCTTTCCAGTGAGCAGGTATAGCCTCAAGGCAGCAGAGGTTTGAAGTCGGAGTTTTCCCTCTCCTAGATGAGCTACCATCTATGGTTAACGAGCCCCATCTGCCCGGAGCAACTGGTTTTAAGGCGCCAGTGGCCCTCCTTCGCCCCTCCTCCTGTCAGTGAGAACGGCTCTGCTGGGCATAAGAACTATGCCACACGTGAAGGCCAGGAGTTGGACTTGCTTGTCAGAGGCTGTTTGAGTCGCACGCCATGAAGAGCATTTGTTTAGCAGTGGGAGCTCGTCCCCACCACCACCCTTTAGCTATGAATACGTTTAGAGCCAACAGTGAAACAATGGAAATTGGAGGTTAAGATGTCAGAATTTTAAAAGGATAATTCAATACAACTATGTGTCTACAGCCTAAATACTGAAGTAAGAGATGTAATTGCAATTATTGAAATTCTATTTAATCACCCACTGTTATCTTTGTCTTATTACAAGGACTCAATGCACCTTGAGTTTTGAGAGATTCTCCCAGGAGATTCTTCAATCACATGTCCTTCATCTATGCAAATACACTTACATCTCCAACTCCAGCCTCTGTGGGTGGCTCATTCAAAGTCTAACTCAGAGATCTAAAAATTTCCCCCTACACATTATTATCTCTACACATTATCTCTATACGTTATTATCTCTGCCAAATAGTGACTAAAAAACAAGGACAATTAAGAAAAGTTTTCCTCCTGAAAATGCAGGTAACATTAAATGACTAATGTGCAGAGAAAAAATAAATTGAGCATCAGGTAATCAATTCTGATTGCTACTATTTTTGTTTCCATTTTGTTTGGTTATTAATGTAAACCAACTGGTAGATTTCCAGAGCAGCGCATACAAATCCTGTGGGAACTCAGGAAGTCAGGCAGAAACTATGAAAAGAAATAAAGAGTAGGTGTTTCAGGCCAAGAGACTTCATCAGGGTGGTAGATTTCCATCTACCGCCAACATAAATGGTGGAATATATGCTTGCTTTCAGTTACTGGCTTTGGGTTTTGTTTGCGTCGTAGTACCATGTCAATCCTTCTGGCATGGTTGCAATGTTTTTAAAAAAAACTTGACATTGTTTAGCTTTACTTGTGATATAATTTTCTCAGACTGAGTTGACTTCCCATACTGCTTATATTTTTATAAACTATCATACTAAGAAGTTTAGAGTGAAACATTGAAGTGAAAGGCATAAAGAAATAAGTAAAATGAAATATATCTGATTGTTTTAAGGGGAGGAGTAATTAAACAAAAAAAAACACTGATTGTGTAGGACCATCATTTCAAAGACCATAGGAGAAATGGAAAATGTTCCACTCTCCTCTCCTATTAGATTCCTTCCTCATCAGCTTCTTATCTTTCCCATCTACCTGGCTTCACTTACCACCTGCTAGCTATCCCACTTTCTCTCCCCCACCTTGTTATTCAAGTGTCTTTTCCCTTCATTTCCAGTCCTGAAGAAGGATCTCAGCCTGAAACATCAACTGTTTATTCATTTCCATAGATGCTGCCTGACCTGCCGAGTTCCTCCAGCATTTTGTGTGTGTGTGTGTGTGTGTATTTAGATTTATTGTTTTTTTAATTGTTGTGTTTTTCTGCTGTATCAGATCTAAGTAACAATTATTTTGTTCTCCTTTCCACTTGTGACTGGAAATGACACTTACACAATTTTGAAATTTCCTAATATCAACAGGGAGAAGAGAGCACGGCTTGGATGCTGCGGGTGCTTGATGATGAGATGCTGCTTCCCTGTAGCAGCACCTTTTGTTTTTGTACTCAGCAGTGGGGAGGGCTTACTTGTGATGGACTGTGCTATATCCAGCAATTTTTGTCAGCTCTTTCCATTCAAGGTCATTGGTGTTTCCATACCTGGTCATAATGATAAACTCTCCACCATGCATCTATAGAAATAGAAGTTTTTCAAAGTTTTAGGTGACGTGCCTAATCTGCACAAGCTTCTAAGAAAGTAGAGGCACTGTAGTGCCTCTTTTGTGATGCCACTTATGTGTTGGTCCCATCCCAGGACAGATCCTCTGATGTGTTAAGCGCAGATGGGGTAAATATTTAATAACAGGGATGTATTAAAGCTGTCTCTAGGGAGATCGTTTCGCCGAACATCTTTGCTCCATCCGCCAAGAAAAGCAGGATCTCCCACTGACCACCTATCTTAATTCCATTTCCCATTCCCATTCTGATATGTCCATCCATGGCCTCCTCCACTGTCGTGATGAGGCCGCACTTAGCTTGTGGACATAACACGTATTCTGTTTGGGTAGCCTCCAACCTGATGGCATGAACATTGATTTCTCAAACTTCCGGTAATGCCCCAGAGCCAGCCCCCCCCCCCTCCATTTCCCATCCCCTTTTCCCTCTCTCACCTCATTCTCAGCTTTTTACTTCAGCCCTATTCCTTCTGGTTTCACCTATCACCTGATGGTTCTCTCTTCCCTCCCCCAACCTTTTAAATCTACTCCTCAGCCTTTTTTCTCCAGTCCTGTGGCCCAAAACGTTGACTACTTTTTTCCATAGATGTTGCCTGGCCTGCCGAGTTCCTCCAGCATTTTGTGTGTGTTGCTCGGATTTCCAGCATTTGCAGATTTTCTCTTGTTTGTATTAAAGCAAAATGATTTTGAAAGTGAAACTAGAACCATATGTGTGATATATGAAGAATGAAATTAATTAAGAAAAGAGGGAATTCACCCTCGCATTCCATTCCACTGGTACCCAAGGATTTCCTCTGTCATTGGTTGGGTATGTTGAAGTTTACAGTCCGTGATGATTGCTACCAGTGCCTTTCTGATCATTCGATGGAAAGTATTCCAAATTGCATGAAACTGGTCAAAACAATTTGGAGTGACACAGTAGCGTAATGGTTAGTGAAATTCTATTGCAGTTCCAGAGGTTCATTCAGCTAATATCCGTAAGGAGTCTGTACTTGGGTTTCCTCCAGGTGCTCCGGTTTCCTCCCACGTTCCAAAGATGTATAGGTTAGTAGGTTAATTGCTCACATGGGTGTAATTGGGCGCTGGGGGCTTGTTGGGTCAGAAGGACCTGTTACAATGCTGTATCTCTTGTAAAAGATGGCATCTAACTTATTAGGCTCTTGGTGACGTGAAAAGAGTGCAGTTGCTGAGCAGAGTGGAACTGCAAAGTTACGCTGAAGAAGACTGACAAGCTCTGGGAGCATCAGAGTATTTCAAGTGCTGCAAACCCAGAAAAGAATGGTTGGTATATCATGGAGACAGCAAATTATTGCTTTAACGTGGCAGGCATGTTCCTGTCAAATCTCCCATCAATGATTCCAAGACTTACCTAATCTTAACTGATCTGTTGAAGATTAAAATAATTTGAAACCTTAATAATGTTCCTTCCCGTGTGCTTGTTATTTCTATTTTTAAATGTGCTTGCTACATATATTGTGACCAATGAATCAGCTGCATTTTAAAAGGGATCAGAAGGCGTAAGAATAATCTTTGATATTGTACCCACGAGGAGCCATCTTCTAAGCCTGAACACAATCTAGAAGGCTGAATTTGGAATGGTTTACTTTGAGCTAATTCTGCATTTATTTGTTCTGGATTCCATTTAATCTCGTTCTTCAAAGCAAAGCTGAATTTAGTAACAAGTCTATTGCCAGCTAGATTGGACAACCTGTCAATTAATCTTGGGGACCACACTACTGCCAGTGACTCAGAATGATTTGATGCAGAAAATGCACATTCAGTAGTCATGATATTTTTTGGCAATCTTACTTGGCTTTTATTGGGAGAAATTGCTGTCATTTCTGTTTCCTGTGCTCAATAAATAATCTCTCATTTCTGAATGAATTTTCTTTGCTCGCTGCACAATAGACTGTTTACCATGAGTCATATACTGGGCCCCTTATCCCCCCAAATGGCTCACTCATTATTCTATAAATCCTGTGTCAAAATAATAGGGAGTAGAAAGAGAGGAGAGAATTGCCCCCATGGAATATATGACACTCTTGATCGTGCCATAACTAAAATGCACCAAGAGAGCCAAGTATGGAAACACCAATGCCAGGAATGGAAAGTGATGGATACAATCCAGTCTATTACAGGTAAAACCCTCCCCACCAGAGAGCACATTTACAAGGAGCATTGCACAAGGACTCCCACCATTGAGGCCATGCTCTCTTCTCATCTCTATCATTGGGAAGGAGTTACGGGAGTCTCAGGTCCCACACCACCAAGTTCAGGAACTGTTATTACTCTGTAACCATCAGGCTTATGAACCACTGTGGACAACTCCACTCACTTCTGATCTGAACTGATTCCATAACCTACAGACTCACTTTCAGGATCTCTACAATTCATGCTTTCAGTATTTTTATTATTTACACAACGTGTCTTCTTTTGCACTTTGGTTGTTTGAAAGTCTTTGTTTATGTTTAATTTTTCATAAATTCTATTATATTTGTTTACTTTCCTGTAAATTCCTGCAAGAAAATGAATCTTAATTTAGTATAAGGTGACACATAAATACTTAGATAATAATTTTACTTTGACATTGACTTGACTTTGTGCTCTTGTGCATGCTTGTAACCATGGACCACTAAGAGGGGAAAGAATGAAACTTATGAAGGTGGGCGATCAAGCTGGAACTGTATGGCGAGGAGACAGGTTAGAGATGATAAATGTTCAGCAACTCTGCACTCAGCAGCAGACCAATAAGAAGACCTAATGAGGGAAAGCTGCAGTGACCTACCTCTTGTCCACGCACCTTAGCAGCAGGCCAAAAGATGGCATAATTTATTTATTTATTATTATTTAATGAACAGGCCATTCCACTCAATAAGCCATGCTGCCCATCTATTTAACACTAATCTAATCTGAGGACATTTGCAAATGATCAATTAAGTTACTGACCGGTTTGTCTTTAGAATATGGGAGGAAACCATAGCACCTGGAGGAAACCCACACGGTCACGGGGAGAATGTCTTTATAGATGGCACTGGAATTGAACTCTGAACTCCGACAGCCTGAGCTGTATTAGCATCATGCGAACCACCATGCTACCATTGTTCCAACAGGGAACGCCTCAGTGAACTATTTCTCATCATCACACCTCGAATCCCAACATCAACACCCCAGATCCTACAATTCACCCTCAAAATCCTCCCATATATAGCCCAGATCCTCCATTGTCCTGACTACATGCAATTCAAATGCACAGGATCATAAGAATCTGCCAATTGTGGTGGATTCTGCCCAATCTATCATGACGTATCCCTCCCTATCATTAGTAGTACTTACAGGAAGCACTGCCTCGAGAAGGCAACGTGCATTATCTAAGATGACACCATCGAGATCATGCCATCTTTCACAGCTATATTCGACCATCAGGTACAGAAACCTGAAGTCCCACTGTACCAAGTTTGAGAACCACTATTTCCCTTCAACCATTCAAAGGAAGGATGTGCTGGCACTGGGGCGGGTCCAGACTAAGTTTATGAGATAATTGCCAGAATGGGAGGATCAAAGTATGAGGAGGATTTGATTGCTCTAGGCCTGTACTTACTGCAGCTGAGAAGGATGAGGGAAGATCTCATTGAAATCTACCAAATATTGAAAGGCCTGGATAGAGTGGATCTGGGGAGGATGTTTTCAGTCGTGGCAGAGTCTAAAACTGAAAGGGCACAGCCTCAAATTAAAAGGATGTTACTTTAGAATAGAGATGTGAAGGAATTTCTTTAGCCATATGGTGATGGACCTTTGGAATTCATTAGCACAGACAGCTGTGGAGGCCAAGTCATTTGGTATATTTAAAGTGGAGGCTGATAGATTCTTGATTAGTAAGGGATTAAAAATAATGTATCATCATACCAAAAAAAGAAAGATCACAGCTAACTCAGTTTTATTTTGAGATACAGCATGTTAGTAGGCCCTTCTGGCCTAACAGCCTGCACTGCCCAATTACACTCATCTGACCAATTTACCCACTAACCCATATTGTATTTGAAATATAGGAGGAAACCCATGTGGTTACGGGGAGAATGTACAAACTCCTTACAGACAGCTGTGGAATTGAACCTGAGTCACTGGTGCTGGTAACAGTATCATGCTAACCACTACACTACTGTGCCATGCTTATTTCCATTCCTTCATGACACTAAAAAGTGCATTATAACCAATTAACTACCAATTAAATAACAAATTAATCACAGATGCAGTTGTAATGTATGAAATGCTATTGCACAATTAGAGTAACGAAATATGGATTGAATTGTAGCACATATCATTATATACAAAAATCAAGCAAGAAATTCCAATATATAGCATTCAAAGGTCAAAGTAAATTTGTTATCAAAGTACAAATTGTAACATGAACAAAGTCCCTGGAGAGACACTGAAGCTAGAGGATACAGAAGTGTTTTACTCAATAAAGTGAGACACTCTAGGTGCAAGAGGATTATTTGACCCAATATTATATGACATTTTATATGCTAAAGATCAAAGCAAAATTCAATAGTTACAATGTATTTACAATGCTTCCTTTGAATTACATATAGTTTTCCCAACCCCTCTTCGCACCCACACTCCAGACACCCACAATGAATGTTAATAAGCATTGTCAGGTTTTCAATTAACTGCTGTCCACAGCTCCAGAAAACTTCATTTTAAATTTAATTTACAGTCCATGCTCGGGTCTAAAGATTGGTTGCTGAAGTGAATATTTTTCTATATAACCTAACTCCAGAATATGACCTAACACTCATATGTCACCATACCCTGAGGTTCATTTTCTTGCAGGCATTCACAATGGAAAAAAGAACTATGATATAATCAATAAAAAAACCATAAATAAGCAAAGATGGACAAATAACTGATGTGCAAAGGATGACAAAAGATGTGAATACAAAAAATATCAATCAATACATAAATAAATACATACATACAGATATAAACAAAGAAATAAATAATATTTAGTACTTAAGTTGTACAGTTCTTCAAAATGAGTCCATAGATTATGGAATCAGTTCAGTGGAAAAGTTCACTGGAAAAATAAATGCTAGCAAGCAGAATGAAGTAATTTGTTGCAATACACCAATAATTTACTCATTTAATTCTAAAGCTAAAGTTATGCTTTTGTTCAACAGAAGAAACTGAAACTATAATTATGGTACCAGTGAATATTGCTGTTATTTTTATGGGTACAAGATGTAAGGTGTAACTGATTGCATTCTTTTGGAATGTGTCCAAAACTGGGTTACAGTAAGTTTAAAAACTTGTATAAATATTATCATCAGCCAGGTTGGGCATTGGCTGAAACTGCCAATACAGCTGATCATTTGGATTGGCAACTCTAAGGAAATACAAGTTGGGGTTTATCGGAAACTCTCCATCAATGAAAGATATCAGCTATAAGGGTAGACTTGAAAAGATTGGATTGCTGTGCTTGGAGAAGTTTGACAGAAGATTTGATAGAAGGTCGACAAGGTATAGTAAACAGATAGGGTGAATAGAGGCAACTATTTTATTTTAATACTTCTCAAAATATTTAAAATATTTCCAACAAAACCATGTACCTTTCAGAAGTTTTTGACAGTGGTTCAGTTGTTGAAGAGTCTTGGATGATTGTGGATATAAGGGATTTAGGATTCCCAAGGGCAGGATCAGGATCTTTGGAAGTTCTGGGAATATGACAGCTGGAAGTTCCAGGTGCAGAAACACTACAAATTCTGGGAGTGGATCCACTGTCAATTCTAGGAGCAGGACATCTGGAAGTGCTAGGAGTGGGACTTCTGGAAGTTCTGGGAGCGGGACTTCTGGAAGTTCTGGGAGCAGAACTGCTGGAAGTTCTGAGAGTGGAACTTACAGCAGATCTAGGGACAGAACCGCTGGAAGTTCTGAAAGTGAAATCTCTAGAAGTTCTGGGAGAGGGACATCAGGAAGATCCAGCTGTGGGTGTCTGGAAATGCTCTGGAAATTCGAGAACATGATTTCAAGAAGTTCCAAGAACAGAATCTCTGGATGTTCTGGGAGCAGGAACTCTGGAGGATCCAGCAGCAGGACCACTGGAGGTTCCTAGAATGGAATCTCCTGGAGTTCTGGAACCTGTTCCTTGGGAATTTCAAACAGCAGAACCTGAGGCAATCCAGTAGGAACAATTATTAATATTGAGTGCAGTGACTCCATGAAAAAGCTGCATGCTGCCCAAACAAAACACAGATTATCTTTTTCACACTGAGGATTCTTTCATATTGCCAACTCAGGGAAGGAGAGTTCACTGGCAGCTGCATGCACTAAATTACTTCTATTTTCATTTCTTTATTTTGAATATTTAAATCCAAGAGAATGATGAAGAGTCTTTCTCAGAAATATTAATGATGTGTTTTGTGCACTTGCATTAGGTGGAATAAACTGTATTTTCTTCCCCAATTCCCTGTGGTGAGTATCTTGTCTAATACCTTGTTCAATATAGACACTGTGTAATGACATGAACAGTGAATTCACAGCCTTGGATTAACATCCACCTGCCCCTGGAACTTTCAAATATTGTTTTACTTTGCAACATGAACTTAACATTGATTAATTTTGCATTAAGATTGACATTTAATGTTTTCCATTTCGATAGTTTTGCAAGATTAAGAGGTACCATTAACTTATCTAAATATTTCAGCTCATAACTATCAGTTCTATGAAGAAATATAGATTTAGTGCATGTCATTGCGATTGGAATATGATCCAGCTCCAGTGCTGTGTAAAATTAATAGTTGGTAGTTCTGTCATGGTATCTTCAGGGCATTGTTTACAGTATAATGACACATATAGATACTGATTTCAATAAAGAAATGACTCAAAACACAAATGCTTCATTATAGGTTTATTACATTGGACAGAAAACAGAAATGTTTCAGATTACAACTAAGATTCATCACAGCTGCAATCACATACCACCAGGCTCAAGGACGTCTTCTATCTTGCTGTTATAATGGTTCCCTAGTAAAATAAGATGGACTCTTGATTTCACAATCACAAACACAAGAGAGCCTGCAGATGCTGGAAATCCAGAGCAACATACAAAATATGCAGGTCAGGCAGCATCTATGAAAGGGAATAAAGACTCTTTAATTCATCTCCATAAATGCTTCCCGGCCTGTCGAGTTCCACTAGCTATTTGTGATCTCACAATTATCTTGTTATGATCATGCCCCTTATTGTTTACTTACACAGCATATTATTTGTAGTTATTATACTTCATTCTGTATCTGTTAATATTTTATCTTGTACTACCTCAACGTACAGTGTAATGATCTGATCTGTATGGACGGTAGGCAAGACGAACGTTTCACTGTACCTTGGTACATGTGTCAATAATAAACCAATTTCAATTCCAGTTGGTACAACAGGGAGAAAAATTGAAGATAGGAAAGTCTTTGGGGGTGGTGTGAGGTGCGGAGATGGTAACTGCCAGGGAGTCTGTGATGTTGAGGGCAGCTCTGGTGTGCACTCTGTGAAACTCATAAAGTGCAGACAGCGGAAGCCTAAAACAAAAGAGAAAATGATGGAAATGTTCAGCATCTGTGTGGAGAGAAGCAGAGTTAATGTGACAGATTGACCAGAATTATTATTGGCAGGGTGTACTGTGGGTCTCCTGTTCACAGGGTTGTGATAATACAGGTTGAGTATCCCTCATTTTTGGATACTGTTGGGGGAGAAGACTTAGCAGAGGAAAGTCACAGAGGACCGGTCTCTGGCAATGAGTCTAGCTCTGTGACTCAGAAGGGAAGGAAATAGGGGAGAAAAGGCAGAAAGTGGTGATGGGGTTTCGTTAGTTAGGAGAATAGAAAGGAGGTTCTGCTGCTGAGAATGAGATTCACAGATGGTATGTTGCCAGGGTCCAGGATACCTTGGATGCCATCCTCACCATTCTCAAGTGGGACGGTAAACAGCCAGAGGTCATGGTTCATATAGGTACCAATGACATTTGTAGGATGAGTGACAAGGTTCTGCATAGGGAATTCAGGGAGTTAGGTGCTAAGTTAAAGGGCAGGGCCTCCAGGATTGTGATCTCAGGATTGCTGCCCATGCCATGTGCTAGTGAGGCCAGAACCAGGAAGATAATACAGTTTAACAGGTGGCAAAGGAGTTGGTGTAGGAAGATCATAAGATTTTTGGATTATTGGGTTCTCTTCCAGGGAAGGTGGGAGCTGTACAGAAGGGACAGTTTGTACCTGAACTGCATGGTGCAACTAGTGTCCTGAGCTGTGTATATTTCAGTGCAACAAGAATTGTAAGAAAGGCAGATGAGCTCAGGGCATGGATCAACACCTGTAAATATGATAGTGTAGCCATTTGTGAGTCTAGATTCCAGCAGGGGTAGGACTGGCTGCTCAATATTCTGGGGTTCCATTGTTTCCAATGTGACAGAGTGGGAGGGATTCAAGGAGATGGGGTGGTGTTACAAACCAGGGAAAATTCCAAGGCAGTGTTCAGTCAGGACAGACTGGACAACTCGTCTAGTGAGGCATTGTGAGTGGATCTGAGTAATAAGAAAGGTATGGCCATGTTAATGGGCTATATTACAGACTACCCAGCTGTCCCAGGGATTTAGAGGAACAAACTTGTAAAGAGATCGCAGACTGTTGCAAGAAACATAGGTTTGTTATAGTAGGTGATTTTAACTTTCCACATATTGAATGAGACTCCCATACTGTGAAAGGACTAGATGGGATAGAGTTTGTCAAGTGTGTTCAGGCAATGAGTTCCAATGAGAGAGTGTACAATACTGGATCTGCAAATAGGGAACAAGACAGGGCAGGTGACAAAAGTTTGTGTAGGGGAACACTTCGCAATTAGTGACCACAATGTCATTAGTTTCAAAGTAAATATGCAAAAAGATAGGCCTAGTCCATGGGTTGAGATTCTAAGTTGGAGAAAGGCAAATTTTGATAGTATCAGGAATGATCTGGCAAGTGTAGATTGGGACAGGCTGTTTTCTGGCAAAGGTGTACTTGGTAAGTGGGAGGCCTTCAAAAATGAAATTTTGAGAGTACAAAGATTGAATATGCTTTAAATGGTAAAAGGTAACTATTAACTATTTAATATACAAATACTGTATATACCCAATGTAATTTATTTATTTTTCTATATTATCATGTATATTTTATTGTGTTGCTGCTGCTAGGTTAGCAAATTTTATAACATATGCCAGCGATATTAAACCTGTTTCTGATTCTGATCTGGACGATAATATGGTCAACTTGATCTGTAAATTTGCAGATAATACCAAGACTGGGGGTGTAGTGGACAGCGAGGAAAACTATCATGGCTTTCTGGGGAATCTGCATCAGCTTGAAAAAAGTACTGAAAAATCGCAGATGGAATTTAATGCAGACAAGTGCGAGGTTTTGCACTTTGGTAGGACCAATGCAGGGAAGGTCTTGCACAATGAATGGGAGGGCACTGAGGAGTATGGTACAACCAAGGGCTCTGGGAAAGCAGATCCATAATTCACTGAACATGACGTCACAGGTAGATAGGCTCATAAAGAAAGCTTTTGGCACATTGGCCTTCATAAATCAGTGCATTGAGTTCAGGAGATAGGATGTTATGTTGAAGTTGCATAAGACATTGGTGAGGCCTAATTTGGAGTATTGTGTGCAATTTTGGTCACCTACCTCTAGGAAACATGTAAACAGGGTTAAAAGAGTGCAGTGAAAATTTTCAAGGATACTACCATGTCTGGTGGATCTGAGTTATAAGGAAAGATTGAATAGATTAGGACAACATTCCTTAGAACATAGAAGATTGAGAGGAGATTTGATAGAGATATACAAAATTATGAGGGGTACAGATAGGGTTATTGCAAGCAAGGTTTATCCGCTGAGGTTGGATGGGAGTACAACCAGAGGTCACGTATTAAGGATGAAAGGTGAAATGTTTAAGGGGAATATGAGGGGAAACTTCTTCACTCAGATGGTTGTGAGAGTGTGGAATAAGCTGCCGGCACAAATAGTGCATGCAAACTTGATTTCAAATTTTTAAGAGAAGTTTGGATAGGTACATGGTTGGTAGGGGTATTGTCCCAGTGCAGGTCGATGGGAGTAGGCAGTATAAATGGCTTTGGCATGGACTAGATGGGCTGAAGGACCTATATCTGTGCTGTCCTTCTCTCCTTCTCTCTAAAAGCTGAAATTCTTGGGGCTCGAAGTGTTACAGCTTTCAGCTTTTGGAATATTTGCATCTATACAGTGAGATACCTTGGGATGGGACCCAAGTCTAAACACAAAATCCATTTAAATTACATATAGAGCTTATGTACAGCTGGTGAGTAGCTGACAGAATGAACAGTCCACAGTCGGAGCATAGTCCAACGTGATGGAGCATGGTCCTCCCCAGTCTGTTGGGGTTGAATAACCACTCCCAACCACATATATTTTCCAGTCCCAGTGTTGGAATGACTTCATATCTGCCATTGATATCAAACAGCCGCCCATTCCACAGCAATTATGATGGAAGGGGAGGTAGTTTTATTTAGTATTTTTAGTAATGTTTGCAAGAAACAATTACCTTCAATTTGCAGTTAATCGTGATATATCTTTGCTTGTTTCATGATAAGCATACCATTAAGCGGCATAAACTCACTCCAACGCTGACAAATCCACTCTTTCAATACACAATTGAGATCTTTATTTTCACTTTATGCAATGTGTTTCTATCTTTGATTAACTTCTGTTCATTACATATGTGAGATCACTTCTCAGAACTGTCTGTGGTGCACAGAGATCTGTGCATCATCTGGGGATCTTTCTGGGGAAGTTTCCGTTTATGACATCATGTCAGTATTCAAAATAAATTCGGATTTTGAAGCTTTTCAGATTTTGGAATTTCAGATAAAAAGTACTCAACTGTATTAACAGTTCAGGGGTAACATTTCAAAAACCTTCACTTGAACAGGAGAAAATCTGCAGGTGCTGAAAATCCAAAGCAACACATACAAAATGCTGGAGAAACTCAGCAGGCCAGGCAGCATCTCTGGAAAAGAAACTTCTTTCTTCTTTTTCAGTTATGTTCACTTAGTAAAGAGAACCTCAGTTAACACTGAATTTTTCTCTGATTTAGGTGCCTTAGAAATTGTATGATGTTCAGATTGTAGAACTTTATCCCAAGCAAGTTGGAAAACAGAAACTGCATGAAGTTACCTTTCCAAATGGTCAACTCAAAAGATGTGGAAAAACTCAGCTGGTCAGGCAGCATTTATAGAGGGAAATGGGGAGTTATTGTTTTGGATGAGATCATTTTTCAGGACTGGAAAATATGAAGAAAGATAGTCAGGGAAATCATTCCTCTGCTACAGCGAGGGAACAATCAACTTGAAATTGGAGCTTGGCCAATGAGGGGTAATGCCGCATACAGGTAGTTTATCTGTACATGAAGCATAGTAGAAAATGAATTCCCTCCCCCAATTGAGCTATCAAAGCTGGAGTAGGTCTGAATTTTTAAAAACTAAGTTTGAGATTGAAGGGTAAGGTCATTAAAAATATGGAATTAAGACAAATAAATCCACCGATCCAGCAACCTATCTTTGTACCTGAGGTCAGATTTTGTATTGCACATTTTTCCTGTAACCTCATGGATTACCAAGAAATCCCAGGGTGCTCTGCTTTCCTCCAACCTCTGAAAGACAAGCTGATTGGTTGGTGAACTGGCCAATGTACATTTCTTCTGGTGTAGGCTGGGGCAGTAGGACAGGAGAGAGTTGATGACAGGTTTCACGTAAACAGGTAGGATAATTGGACTGGTGGGATATTGTGAGAACCAGTGTACAATTGAAGGGTCAAACAGCTGCCATTTCTGTCAACAGAAAATATGAAAATGTTATTAGTATGGGATTGAGTTCAAGACACCATTAAATCTATATTGAGCAGCCAAATATCCCATACTTGCTGTTATATTTTAAATTGAGTATTACTGAAAAGAAGAATGGATTTAAAGATAAAATTGAATTTGTGACTATATCAGTGCAAGTATGTAGCAGATGCTTCAATGTTACTTCATCAGGAACAGGCACTTCAACATAAGTTGAGGCAAATTGCAAAAAAATGAATAAAATATCTTTCACAAGTATCTTTTGTAAAATAAAATTAGTAAATGTAAGAACCATTACAGTACCTTGAAGCATAAAAGTCATTCCACTTAAAGCACCAATCTTAAAATCAGGATTATTAGTACAAAAAGAAGCTACATTTAAACAAAAAATCCTGAGGTGAGAATGGAAATGCATTTGTTAATTCAAGCATAGGTCCTTTGAGATTAAATTGAACAAGAGTTCTCTTTTGAATTCTATTACAAATTAATTCATTAAGAATGGCAGACTGTTCAATGGACCCATTTATACCTTTACATTCAGTGACCACTTTATTAGGTACACCTGTACACTTGCTTGTTAATGCAAATATCTGATAAGTCAATTGTGTGGTAGTATGATTATAACACATAAAAGCATGCAGACATGGTCAAGAGGTTCAGTTGTTGTTCAACCCAAACATCAGAAAGGGAAATAAATGTGATCTAATTGACTTTGACAATGGAATGATTGCTGGTGCCAGACAGGGTGGTTTGAGTATCTTAGAAACCACTGGGATTTTTACACACAAGTTTCTAGAGCTGGCAGTGAATGGTGAAAGAAACACAAAAAAATCCAGTGAGCAGCAGTTCTGTGGGCAAAAACACATTGTTAATGCAAGAGGTCAGAGGAGAACGGCCAGACTGCTTCAAGCTGACAGGACGGTGGCAGTAGCTCAGGTAATCATGCATTATAACAGTGGTGTGCAGAAGGGCATCGCTGGATGCACAACACTTTGAACCTTGAAGTGGATAGGTTACAACAACTCATGAGAATACATTGAATGACCACTTTATTAGATAACTGATGTACCGAGTAAAGTAACCATTGATTGTATTTTACATGTAAAAATAGTTTTGTAGCTTTTTTGACCTGGTTGTGCCCATATTGGAGATTTACTCAGCTACTTGTAGAAACTGTCCTATTATGAAGGGCTAATGAAACAAAACCTACTATACTTCAATGAGGGGTGATGCTTCAGAAACATTAAGATCCTCAGGAGAAACATGACAGGGCATATACACAAAATGCTGGAGAAACTTAGCAGGCCAGGCAGCATCTACGGAGAAGAGTACAGTCAATGTTTCAGGCCGAGACCCTTCATCAGGACCGAGGAAAAACGATGAGGAGTCAGAGTCAGAGGGTGCAGGGAGAGGAGAAGAAACTCAAGGTGGTAGGTAAAACCAGGTGAGGGGTGATGAAGTAAAGTGTTGGGATGTTAGATATTGATTGGTGAAAGAGGTACAGGGCTGGTAAATAATAAGAGTCCAGAGGGTCATGGAAGAAAGAAAAAGGGGAAGGAGCACCAGAGGGAGGTGATGGGCAGGCAAGGAGATAAGGTGAGAGAGGGAAAAAGGGATGGGGAATAGAGGGGGGGGGAGGGGCATTACCGGAAGTCCAAGAATTCGATGTTCATGCCATCAGGTTGGAGGCTAACTAGACTGAATAGAAGGTGTTGCTCCTCCAACCTGAGTGAGGCCTCATCGCGACAGTAGAAGAGACTATGGATGTACATGTCGGAATGGGAATGGAAGTGGAATTAAAATGGGTGGCCACTGGGAGATCCCACTTTTTCTGATGGATGGAGCGTAGGTGCTCAGTGAAGCAGTCTCCCAATCCACGTCGGTTCTCATTGATATACAAGAGGCCACAGCAGGAGCACCGGATGCAATAGATGACCCTAATGGATTCACAGGTGAAGTGTCGCCTCACCTGGAAGGACTGTTTGGGGTCCTGAAAGGTAGGTGTAGCACTTGTTCCACTTCCAGGGATAAGTGCCAGGAGGGAGATCGATGGGAGGGATGAATGGACAAGGGGATCTCATTAGGAGTGATCCCTGCGGAAAGCAGAAATTGGCGGGAGGGCAAAAATGTGCTAGGTGGTAGGATCCTGTTGGAGATGGTGAAAGTTACGTAGAACTGTGCTGGATGTGGAGGCTCATGGGGTGGTACGTAATGACAAGAGAAACCCTATCCCTAGTGGGGTGGCAGGAGGATGGGATGAAGGCAGATGTGCATGAAATGGAAGAGATGCGGTTGAGGGCAGCGATGATGGTGGAGGAAAGAAACGCCTTTCTCCTTCATTCTGGAATGAAAAGCCTCATCCTGGTGGTGGAAACAGAGGAACTGAGAGAAGGGGATGTCGTTTTCACAAGTAACAGAGTGGGAAGAGATATAGTCCAGGTAGCTGTGAGATTCGGTGGATTTGTCGTAGATATCAGTGGATAAGCTGTCTCCAGAGATTGAGACAAGGGAGGGAGGTGTTGGAAATGGACCAGATAAATTTGACAGCAGGGTGGAAGTTGGAGGCAAAGTTGATGCAGTCAGCTAGCTCAGCATAGATGCAGGAAGCAGCATCAATGCAGACATCAATGTAGCATAGGAAACGTGAGGGAGTGACGCCAGCGTAAGCCGACAAAAAGGCAGGCATAGCTGGGACCCATGCGAGTACCCATGGCTACACCTTTTGTTTGAACAGTGGGAAGAGCCAAAGAAGAAATTATTGAGAGTGAGGACAAGTTCCACTGGAAGGAGGAGAGTGGTGGTGAAGGGGAACTGGGTCTCCCTCTGCCCTCCCCACCTTCATCTTTTTCTCCAGTCCTTCCGAAGGGTCTTGGCCCAAAACGTTGACTCTTTTCCATAGCTGCTGCCTGGCCTGCTAAGTTCCTCCAGCATTTTGCATGTATTACTTGAATTTCCAGTATCTGCAGATTTTCTCTTGTTTGTGTAGGTAAATATCAAAATGTTTCTCATGAATAGAAGACTCTTGAATGAAGGGATATATTTATTACAAGATTCGGTTATAGCAGAGGTAGGACCTCTTTATCTCATGATGTTCTTGCCAACCAAGATGTTAAATTTAAATTGCTTGCATGTGGTTTATTTTGTACTATTTCCTATCCGTTCAAGTATGTGTCTAAATACATGTCTTAAACTTTTATTATCTGCTTCTGCCATGTCCCTACCATTGATACATCTGTAACTGTAGCAATGCAGCTGCAAAGAAGGTACGACAGCAGCTATATTTCACTAGGAGTTTGAGAAGCTCTGGTATGTCACAAAAACGATTGAAAATTTCTACTGACGTACTATGGATAGCATTCTAACTGGCTATGTCACTGTCTGGTAATGGTGGGGGGAGGGGGGAATGACTAGCATCTTTAATGTCCAGGACATCTTCAAGGAGCGATGCCTCAAAACAGTGGCATCCATCATTAAGGACCCCCATACCCAGGTCATTCCTTGTTCTCATTGGCACCATCAGAAAGAGGTACACAGCGTGGAGGCACACACTCAATGGTTCAAAAACAGCTTCTTCCCCTCTGCCATCAGATCTCTGAATGAAGTGGCCGGTCATGAGGTCCTGAGAGAAGGTCGCATTCCTGCAAAGAGCTAAAGTTACAGTTCTTTGGTCAGGGTCTGGGTCTTCAAAAGAACCTTGAAAAGGGAAAAAACAGATATTAAAGATAGAAATAGAGCTGTTTCCGAAGATGGAGTCACCATTTAGCACTATCATAACTTTGCTCCGCCGCCCCCCCGAAGTTCTTATGTTATCTATGATAAAATTGCTCTTAAACCAGCAAGCTATAGTTACTTTTAAAAGGAGATGTCTTTGTTCTGCTTAAGTTATGCTTGGAGACATAGGTTAGAAGTTACATGAATTGAATTGAATTGAATTGACATCACAGACTTCAAAGCCAAAGGTTGTGGTGCCGCCAACATCACAGCCTCTCTCCCAGATAAGCTCAATTGCTTTTACGCTCGGTTCGATGACACTAACTCTGAGCCTCTGAGGAAAGCCGCCACTTCAACCTGCAACCTGGTCATCTCTGAGGCTGAGGTATGCAGGTGTTTCCAATGAGTGGATAGTCACAAGGCTACAGGACCAGACGGCATCCCGGGGCGAGTGCTTAGGATATGTGCAGCACAACTGGAGGGTGTGTTTACAGACATTTTTAATCTCTCCCTCTCCCAGTGTAGAGTGCTCTCCTGCTTCAAATTATCCACCATTGTCCCTGTACCAAAATAGACCAAGGTAACATGTCTGAACAACTGGCGTCCTGTCGCACTCACCTCAATAATAAGCAAATGCTTCGAGAGGCTGGTCAAGGATTACATCTGCAGCTTGCTACCACCTAAAATGGACTCCCTACAATTCACTTACTGACACAACCGATCAACAGACACCACAACAGCCACTGCTCTGCACACTGTCCCTACACATCTGGAGAGGAAGGATGCTTATGTGAGAATGCTGTTCTTGGACTACAGTTCAGCATTCAACACCATAATTCCACCCAGGCTCGATAGGAAGTTCAGAGACCTCAGCCTTGACCCTGCCTTGTGCAGCTGGATCCTGGACTTTCTCTCAGATTGCCGGCAGGTGGTAAGAGTGGGCTCCCTCACCTCCACCCCTCCAACTTAGGGCTGTGTACTAAGACCCTCCTTTACTCCCTGTATACCCATAACTGTGTCGCCACCCACAGCTCTAACCTGCTAATTAAATTTGCCGACCACACTATATTGATTGGCCTAATCTCAAACAATAACGAGGTGGCCTATAGGGAAGAAGTCATCTCTCTGACACAGTGGTGTCAAGAAAACAGCCTCTCCCTCAATGTCGCAAAAAGAAGGAAGCTGGTTGTGGATTACAGGAGGAATGGAGGTGGGCTCACCTAATGACAACAATGAATCTGGGGTTGAGAGGGTGAACAGCTTTAAATTCCTCGGCATCCACATCGCCGAGGATCTCACGTGGTCTGTACATACCAGCTGTGTGTTGAAAAAGGCACAACAGTGTCTCTTTCACCTCAGACAGTTGAGGAAGTTCACTATGGGCCCCCAAACCCTAAGAACCTTCTACAGGGGCACAACTGAGAGTATCCTGACTGGCTGCATCACTGCCTGGTATGGGAACTGTATCTCCCTTAATCGCAGGACTCTGCAGAGAGTGGTACAGTGCATCTGCAGTTGTGAACTTCCCATGATTCAGGGCATTTACAAAGACAGGTGTGTGAAAAGGGCCCGAAAGATCACTGGGGACCCAAGCCACCCCAACCACGATTTATTCCAGCGCTACCATCCAGGAAACAGTACTGCAGCATAAAAGCCAAGACCAACAGGGTCTGGGACAGCTTCTTCCACCAGGCCATCAGACTGATTAAGTCACGCTGATTTGAGTGTATTTCTATGTTACATTGACTGTTCTATTTATTATAAAATATTATGAATTACTATGATTGCACATTGCACATTTAGACAGAGACGTAACATAAAGACTTTTATTCCTCATGTATGTGGAGGATGTAAGAAATAAAGTCAATTCAATTCATTTTTGATTTCTATTTTTACACTACTTATTTAATATAACTGTCTTATATATATATAGGTCAAAAAATTTCATGACATAGTGACATATGCCAATAATATTAATTCTCATTCTGATTCCCCTGGCAATATGTTCAAGGCACTATTCAATCCCTGTGCAAAAAACTTGCTTTGAATATCTCATTTAAACTTCCCTCTCTCACCTTAAAGCAGCGGTTCCCACTTTGTTTATGCCATGGATCAATAACATTAAGGAAGGGGTCTGTGGACCCGGGGTTGGGATCCCTGCTTTCAGGCTATGCGTCCGGTATTTGATATTTCCACACTGGTTTCTAGGATCTACTCTATCTATGCCTCTCAGAATTTTAGATAGTCTTGGGGGATTTAAAACTCAGATGCTTATGGACTTCTATGGAATTCTTGATCCCAGAACCTTGTGTAAGCGAGATCATAAGGGCATTTGAAGTAGATTAGTTTTTAGAATATAGAAGATAGAAATCTACAGCACATTACAGGCCCTTTGGCCAACAATTTTGTGGCAACCATGTAACCTACTCTAGAAACTGCCTAGAACTTCCCTGCCACACAGCCCTCTATTTTCTGAGCTCCATGTACCTATCTAAGAGTCTCTTAAAAAACCCTATCGTATCTGGCTCCACCACCGTCACTGACCCACCATGCCCTATGTGAAAAACTTACTCCTGACCTCCCTTCTGTACCTACAACTAAGCTCTTTAAAACTATACCCCCTCATGTAAGCCATTTCAGCCCTGGGAAAAAGCCTCTGGCTATCCACACAATCAATTCCTCTCATCATCTTCTACACCTCTATCAGGTCAGCTCTCAAAGTCCATCACTCAAAGGAGTTTTTGAAGAATAAGTGAACTGAAGGCTTTGAGGAGGTGGGATAGAGTGGGAGATGAAGCCCACCCATTGAGTAATAGAACAGGCTGGGAGGTCTACTCCTCCTGCTATTGTCTTGGCTGAAGTCAGATGCGGTGAAATGAACCACGCACTTTCAGCTGTGAGGCACTCTGGTTCAGTATGAATTAACCCACAGATGTTACTTGATCTGCTGAGTTCCTCTACCAGATTCTAAAATCTGCAGTGCCATGTGTCATCAGTATTATATCTATTGTGTGATTTGAGTAGACAATGACATACCAAATGATCTTTCCTGCTTTTCTTGCAGAAGTTGCCCCAAGATCGCAGCTCTTAATAAGTGCAAGTTATTGAGGCATGTACCTGACTGATTTGAGACTGTTCCAGTAATTCCAAAGCCATCAGCCAGAACGTAATAGGGCACATCATCCTTGAGTGTGTGGGTTTCTTCAAGATGCTCCAGTTTCACCCCACATTTCAAATATATTTCGGTTAGTCGGTCAATTGGGAACATGGGTGTAATTAGGCAACATGGCCTAGCTGGGCCAGAGGGGCCTGTTACTGTGCTCTATTTCTAAATAAATGAACAATAAATATCCCTCCCTCATCTTCCCTGCTACTGAAAACTTACTTATATGTCCTGATAAAGGGTATCGACCCAAAAAGTGAACTGTTTTATCATTTCCATAGATGCTGCCTAACTTACTGAGTTCCTCCAGCATTGTGTGTGTGTTGCTGTAGATTTCCAGCAGCTGCAGATTTGCTTGTGTTTATAATTTACTTTTCTTTTCTCTTTCCCATTCTGACATGGGGTTCCAACCTAAAAATTAACTGATTGTCCTTCCACAGATGCTGCCTGACCTGCTGAGATTTCTGCAAGCACAGACAACATGCTGGTGCAACTCAGCAGGTCAGGCAGCATCCATGGGGGAGAATAAACAGCCAATGTTTGAGGTTGAGACACTTCATCAGGACTTTTGTTTTCTACAAGTTCTATATTCCTGCCACCAAATACACCAAGTAACTCGCTCAGGCTGAACCATACTGTTCATGCCCTCAGCTATGTGCCGTGGTACTTTTGGTCTGAGTCCCTTTCTAGAAACTTGAGGAGATTCCAATATAGGACAGAGAAATGCTGAACTGTCTAAGGCACGGCCTTTCACAAGAGTTGTCAGCTTAGGACTTCAGGTGGATGCAAAATATTCCCTGACCTTGTTTTAAAGAGCAGCTAAGACGTTCCCTCTGTTGTTCAGGCCAATAATTATGCGATCGTAAGTCCATAACATCTAGGAGCAGAATTATGCCGTTCATCCTAATGAGTCTGCTCCGCCACTCCATCACAGCTGATTAAAATTATCCCTCTCAACCTTATTCTCCTGCCTTCTACTCAAAACCTTTGACATCCATACTAATCAAAAACCTATCAACCTCCTCTTTAAATAGTCTCAATGACTTGGCCTTCACAGCTGTCTGTGGCAATGATTTCCATAGATTCCCGTTGTGCTAGCTTAATAAGTTCTTTCTTGTCACTGTTCTAAAGGGACGTTCTTCTATTCTGAGAATGTATCCTTCTGTCCCAGACTCCTCCGCTCTAGGAAATATCGTCTCCATTTCCACTCTCTCTAGGTCTTTCAATGTTCGATAATTTTCAATGAGATCCACCCTCTTTTTTCTAAACAGGCCCAAAGCCATCAAATACTCCTCATTCCTTAACTGCTTCATTCCCAGGATAATTCTTGTGAACTTCTGGGCCCTCTCCAATGCTATCACATCCTTCCTTAGATAAGGGGCCCAAAACTGCTCACAATACTCCAATGCCTTATAACACCTTTTATTACATCTTTGCTTTTATATTCTAGTCCTCTTGAAATGAATGATAACATTACATTTACCTTCCTTACCATCCGCTCAACCTGCAAGTTAACCTTTAAGGAATCTTGCATTGCATCTCGTCTTTTTGTACCTCTGATTTCAGAATTTGCTTCCCATTTAGAAAATACTCCACAACACACATCAAAGTTGCTGGTGAACGCAGCAGGCCAGGCAGCATCTCTAGGAAGAGGTACAGTCGACGTTTCAGGCCGAGACCCTTCGTCAGGACTAACTGAAGGAAGAGCTAGTAAGAGATTTGAAAGGGGGAGGGGGAGGGGGAGATCCAAAATGATAGGAGAAGACAGGAGGGGGAGAGTTGGACAGGTGATTGGCAAAAGGTTTATGAGAGGATCATGGGACAGGAGGCCCAGGGAGAAAGAAAAGGGGGAGGGGGGAAAACCCAGAGGATAGGCAAGGGGTACAGTGAGAGGAACAGAGGGAGAAAAAGGAGAGAGAGAGAAAGAATGTGTGTATATAAATAAATAACGGATGGGGTACGAGGGGGAGGTGGGGCATTAGCGGAAGTTTGAGAAGTCAATGTTATAAGTTCACCAGCAACTTTGATGTGTGTTGCTTGAATTTCCAGCATCTGCAGAATTCCTCGTGTGTGCATAGAAAATACCCCATGGCTTTATTCCTTATACCAAAATGCTTGACTATACAGTTCCCTACACTCTGTTGCTTCTGTCACTTCTTTGCCCATTCTCCTAATCTATCTAAATCCTTCTGCAGACTGACTGCTTCTTCAACACTGCCTGCCCCTCCGCCTATCTTCGTATCATCTGCAAACTTGTCCACAAAGCTATTAATTCTGTCATCCAAATCACTGACATACGATGTGAAAAGAAGTGGTCCTAACACCAACCCCTGCAGATTATTACTCAATAGACATAACAAACACTGGTTATCTGCTTGCTATGTTATGGGTTTTTGTGAAAGATCTCTGTCTCCACTTGGATGTTGCAATTCCTATATTGCAACTGTGACCATGCTTTAAAAGGTATTTCATTGGCTCAGAAATGTTTTGTAATAAAGGACATAAATTTACAGGCAATGACAAAGTATTTTCAATAGACAGTTCTGATATATAGACAAACTAATATAAATCATCCTAAAACTCATTCTTACCTGATAAACCCACCATCTCTGAAGCTCCTGACATTTGACGGAATTGCAAATGTGTTTGCTGTTATATATGAGCAAATCAATTTTATCCCAGTCCATATAACAACAACTGCAACTGACCTTTTAAAATTTGTGACCTATCATTGCAACTTCCCTTTAAATACTCTTTTTCAGCAGCAGAACATTAATGTAGTGGTCAATAACTATGTTAATATTCCTGAATGAATGGTGTGAAGAGAAATTTTACTGATATTTAGTGATATTTACCCTTTAAAGAACATAGCTATAATAGGCCAAGGTGGTTCATTGTCAATTTTAATAACTTGCATGCGCTGGTCAAAGATATTCACTGAAATCTACTGAAAGACAAAATTACACAGGCAGTGACTAAGGAACTTATTACTGAATATACAGTTGTGATGTGTAGACAAACCCAACAGGAATTAGCACAAATCTCATTCCTTCCTGATATGAAAAATGACTCAGCAATTATGATTTATCTCTAAAGGATTTTCCTATGACGGTATTGCAATTGTTTTTGCTGTTTTGCCAAGAGAAAAAAGATAAGATATACAAACTAATAATTTTTATTTATAAATTCCGTATGTGGCATTTATTGAAACTGATGGAGCAGAGGTTCCTGTTTATGATGTATTTATATTCATGCTCTGAATATTTGGGTAGAATAAATAGTGTTATAGTAACTATAATGGCTGGTTATGATACAGCAAGCAATCTCAAAGGTGACACTTCTCCTTCACAGAATAACATAGAATGGCATGAAATTTACAGACCAGACATAGGATAGTCAGCAAAGGAGTTCATAATCCACATGCAGTCGAAAACTAACTCTGATAAAATAACTTCCTGTCCCTTTCTTTCTCATGTAGATAGTGTATCTAGCTTTTCCTTTAGTACAACTAAACAATAAGCTGTTACAATATATCAGATCGCAGACTATATGGTCACCACACAAATCCACATACAGTTTATCTGCTCAAAAATGCCACTTGCTGAATCTGGAGGTCAAATATCAGTGCACATCTCGCACAACCTCTCATGGCTCCACAACATATTGTCCACAGTCAGGAAAGCTCATCAATAGCTCTCCTGTCTGAAGTGGCTGAAAGGAGCTGGACTATGCACATCAATACTCATGATCTTCTACAGATGCGCGATCGAGAGCATCCTAACATGCTGCATCACAGCATGGTACAGAAACTGCTCTGTGGCAGACAAGAGGCTTTAAAACAGATAGGCAAAACTGCCAAACACACCACCGGCACTAGCCTACCCACAATCAAGGATCTATATACAGAAAGATGCTGAAAAAAGGCCAGCCATTTCATGAAGAACCCCATCTATCCTGTTCATGGACTGTTTGTCCCACTCCCATCGGGGAGGTGGCTATATAGCATTTATGCCAGGACTACCAGACTCAAAAATAGTTACTTTCCCATCCCTCAACACCACGACTTTATCATTTTCTGTCAGAGTCACCTTATGTACAGACACTCCTGTATCTATTGTTGTTTTATGTACATACAATTAATGTTTATAAGCTATCTCATGTGTTTATATTCAACATGTTTTTATTATTGTTCTTTATCTTATTGTGTTGCAACAGATCCAGAGTAACAAATATTGCATTCTTCTTTATAGTAGAGTACTAGAAACTATATGAAGTCGTCAGTCTTGAACTATGAATCTTGAATTTTGAATGAATCAAAGCAAACAATAAGTTTAGAAATGTGAATCACTTTAACTCCAGAAGCTATTAACAAAGGGAATGTCTATTTTTTGAAGTACTTCACACTTTGGACGATCTTTCACCATCTGGATATCACATAGGGAATGATAACTTCTATCTAGAAGATAGACAGATAGATATTTTATTGATCCTAAAGGAAATTACAGTGTCACAGTAGAATTCTGTGCACAGATATACAAATATTAGAAGAGAAGTAAGAAAGAATAAAAAATGTTACCTCAAACAGTCTGACGGGAGGGGAGGTCATCATTTCCCCAGCTAGAGGTTGACACGTTACAGAGCCTAATGGCTGAGGGTAAGAATGACCTCATACAGTGCTCTTTGGAGCAGTGCAGTTGACTTAGTCTATTAATAAAAATGCTTCCCTGTTCAACCAAGGTGGCATGCAGAGGGTGAGAAACATTATCCAGAATTGCCAGGATTTTCCGTAGGGTTCTTTGTTCTACCACAGCCTCTAGTCTGTCCAGTTTGACTCCTCTCACAGAGCCAGCCTTTCTAATCAGTTTATTGAACCTGTTGGCATCACCTATGTTGAAGCCATTGCCCCAGCAGATCATATCACCGCATAGAAGATTGTACTGGTGACAATTGTCTGGTAGAACATGTGCAGGAGAGGCCTGCATACTCCAAAGGACCTCAGTCTCCTCAGTAAGTAGAGGCAATTCTGGCCCTTCTTGTACACAGCCTCTGTGTTGTAGAAGTGGGTCATCCAGGTGCACCCCCAAGTATTTGAAGGTCCTCACCAACAATAGTAATCAACAGTAACAGGGAGGAGTGCAGGTTTAGTTTTCCTAAAGTCTATTACCATCTCCTTTGTCTCACTGATGTTGAGCTGCAGATGATTCAGCTTGCACCATTTGACAAAGTCCTCCACCAGGGCCCTGTATTCATCCACCTGTCCTCCCTTTATACACCCAACTATTGCTGAGTCATCAGAAAATGTCTGCCGATGACATGACTCAATGTTGCATCTAAAGTCTGAGGTATACAGGGTAAACAGGAAGGCAGCTAATACAGTCCCCTGTGGGGCCTCATTGCTGATTACAGCCATGTCTGACACACAGCTCTGGAGCTGCACAACTGTGGTCTGCCAGTCAGGTAGTCCATTATCCAGGGTACAATGGAAGTGCCAACCTGCATTGAATGGAGTTTCTCCCCCAGCAGTGAGGGCTGTATGGTATTGAAGGCACTTGAGAAATCAAAAAAACATGATCTCCACAGTGCTGCCCTGCTAATCCAGACAGGAGTAGGTTCTGTTCAGCAGGTAGATGCCAGCACCGTTGACTCCAATGAACTCCTGATAGGCAAACTACAGAGGATCTAGGGCTGATCTGACCTGGGAGTGAAGGTGAGCTAGGACCAGCCCCTCTAGCGTCTTCATGATGTATGAGGTCAGGGCTACTGGATGGTAGTCATTCAAGACTATTGTTTGGCCCATCTTGGGTACTGGGACCACACAAGATGTTTTCCACACAGTCGGGACCCTTTCCAGGCTGCGACTCAGGTTGAACATGCAATGGAGAACTCCACACAGCTGCTCAGCACACTCCTTCAGGACCTTGGGCTCACACCATCCGGCCCCAATGTTTTTCCATGTCTGAGCTTCCCCAGAACCTTTCTCACCTGCTCAATAGTGAAGGTGAGTCCATGGTGACTGGGGAGTTGGTGGAAGGTGGTAGCCAGGGGAGGTGGAGATCAGACGATAGCAGTTGATATGTGGAGGTGTGGATGGTAGGTGCAGGTCAAGGAGGGGTTGTAGACAGTGGTAACCTGTGTTGTTCATCCACGTGTTGAACTGGAGGGGGGGAGGAGGGAGGAGAGGAAGTGTTGGTGCTGAGGGAGCATTGGGTGCCTCAGAACCTGGACTAGTGTGCTGAGGGGGATGTGAACAGGAGAGCAATTGTCAAACGTGTTGAAGAATTGGTTTAACTTAGCCCATTCACGGCTGCTTTCTGAGGCTCTACAGCTAGACTGATTGAAGCCAGTGATGTTCTTCACACCTCTCCACACCTTCCGTGTGCTACTCTCCGGCCCTCATCACCTGCATTCCTCTTTAGCTGCCTTGATCTTCTCCTTTAACTCCTTCTGCACATGTTTCAATTCCTCCCCGTCTCCTGATCTAAAGGCTCTCTTCCTGTGGCTGAGAAGAGCCTTTAGACTACTGGTGGCCCATGGTTTGTTGTTAGGGAAGCAGTGAACAGTCCTTGATCGTATTACAGTGTCCACCCAGAAGCTGATGTAGCCAGTAAGTCCGTTAATGTGCTCCCCTTATGTTTCACAAAACACATTCCAGTCAGTAACCTTAATGCAGCACTTTAAGGCCTAGATGGCCTCTGGAGACCATTTCTTCACTATCTTTGTGGTAGCTAGCCATTAGCTAATGTGAATCACTTTAACTCCATACACTGCTAACAAGGGGCATACCTTGGATGACATTTGTACATCTGGATATCACACAGGGAATGATAAATTCTATCTGGAAGTAATTTCCTGGCAACTATTCTCCAGCTTTCTTCAGTTGTTCTTACCCTCTGCTCAATAAGTCAATAGAAATTATGCAATCTTCCAATACAGTAATAGAAAATACTGCAATCACTCAACAGGACAGGCAGAATTCATGGAATTTGTGACAACGCTTCAGGTTAAAGACCTTCCATCAGAACTCCTAAGGTAATATTTCCTAAGGTTCAGAGATTCCAAAATGAGCCCACATTTTCAGATACACAGGCCTGGATGGTCATTCACGTGGCTGCTGAAAGAATGAAGATGTGCAGTGAAAGGTTCACTTAACTCAGAGTAGAGTAATATTGCACAAACCCAGCAGAAAATCTGACTCATGATTTGTCCCAATATATTTTTGTCCATTATAAAATCTCCTGAGTGACAACAACAACGGTAATGCCACACACAAAATCCACATATGCAGTGAAGTTTAGGAATATATAACATAGAGCATAGACACTAGAACACAGTACAGACCCTTTGGCCAAATATGTTGTGTCAACCTTTAACCTACTCCAAGATTAATCTAACCCTTCTCTCCAACATAACCCCCAATTATTCTGTGATCCATGTGCTAAGAGATGCTTAAAAGTCTCCTAATGTATCTGCCTCTACCACCACCCCTGGCAGGGTGTTCCACGTGCTCACTACTCTCTGCGTAATGAAGTTACCTCTGACATCTCCCTGTACTTTCCTCCAATCTCTTAAAATGATGCCCCCTGATATTAGCCATTTCCACCCTGGGGAAAATGTCTTTGGCTATCAACTTGGGTCTATGCCTCTTATTACCTTGAACACCTCCTGTCAAGTCACCTCTCATTCTTCTTTGCTCCAAAGAGAAAAGCTAGCTCACTCAATCTATCCTCAAAAGATATGCTCTTTAATTTAGAACGGAGTTGAGGAAAAACTTTTTCACCCAGAGAGTCATGGATATATGGAATGCTCTGCCCCAGAAGGCTGAGGAGGCCAAGTCTCTGGATGCTTTCAAAAAAAGAGATGGATAGAGCTCTTAAAGATAGTGGAATCAAAGGTTATGGGGATAAGGCAGGAACTGGATACTGATAGTGGATGATCAGCCATGATCACAGTGAATGGTGGTGCTGGCTCGAAGGGCCAAATGGCCTACTCCTGTACCTATTGTCTATTGTCTATTAATCCAAGCAGCATCCTGGTAATTTGCATCCTTCCTCTCATGAGGTGACCTGAACTGAACACAATATTCCATGTGTAGTCCAATCCGGGTTTTATGGAGCTGCAACATTACCTTAATGTCTCTTGATTTCAAAACATACTAGTCAAGGAAATAATAGTTCCTATTTACTGAAGTTCAATTAACTTTTAATAACCGCTTTCCTCTGAAACTGTTCTTTTTAAGGGACCAGATCTCAAATTGCAATCATTATCTTCCTGATATCTCAGATGAGTCTCTGAGAGGTGACTGCATTGTTTTACACAAGGAGGACAAGCTCATGGTCACGTTTGTTTCTCCACCTTGGGATCATGCTGATGATGATACTTGTTATGTTTCATTTTTTTTATCCACTGCTGTGTAAGGAAGAGGCTCCAAACTCAATACTCGAGGAGGAGACTTCATCTACTTATCCTTCAGTCCACAGGAGGAGCCAGAGCCAAGTCTGAGGATTTTCCAACTGCAAGCTTCCCAAAGCCAATCCTCAAGCAAGTACATATCCTTTGGTTGGTTGATGATTGGTGAGGACTCAGTAGGCCAAAGGTGTGACTCTATACCTCAATGATATTTCAGAGTCTCCCACCTGGCTGTGGGTTGACAGCAACACAAAAGATCGTGGATGAATTCAAAGAATCAGGCAGCATCTATGGAGAGAGATAGGCTAGGCTATTGGCACCTGTCCTGATGAAGAATCTTGACCCAAAACATTGTTATTCTCCCTTCATAGATACTGCATAACTCACAGACTTCCTTCAGCGTGCTGTGTATTGCTCCAGGTTTCAGTATCTCCAATCTCTTGTGTCTCCATAGCTCCCTAGCAAAAAAAAACATGTCCACTTTGTTCACAGTTCTTTGTCAGGTGGTCAAACTAACTCTGACCACCTGGAAACACTCTCTAATACCCTCCATCGATACAGCATCCATTCATTCAACAGTAACACTGGTCTGTGGCCAGTAGAAAGTTGTATGTACTGTGTACGGTACTGTCCTTTTAAGAACAGACTCCAAAGAATGATTCTGTGGATAGCATGATGAAATTGCAATACCTCGGCAAAGAACAGCAGAATGGAAATAACAAAGCCATTTTCAGCACAGGAATGTACAAGGAATGCCACCTCACTACTGAAGTTCTAGCTCTTTATGAGACTTCCTCAAACAGTGCAAAGGTGAAAAAACAGCATTGTTTTGAGGCTCTTAAAAAAGAGAGTATTTTAAATTTTTGGATGGTGTGTTAAAGATACATCATCTAAGAAATTACACCAAAGGGGGTGTAAGGTGCTCATTCCCTCTGCTAGCCTGCAGGTCACCATTGGGCAAGGTTTAGCACCTTCTTAGCCCCCCAATCAGGGTCAGTGAAGCCATGGGAGCAGGTGGCGAATGGTCGTATGAGCAGCTAGTGCATATCATGAGTCCTGGTTATGTGGTCGTTAACGCCAGGCAGACAATCTCTGAAGAATGTTGATAGTGCTGTGGTCACTTATCTTGCAAAGACACTACCAGAAGAAGACAGTGGCAAGACACTGGAAAAGACATGATCACCCATGTCATACGAAATGGCACGTAATGAAAAAATGAACGATTATAATTTCTGGTTGGAAATTATATTAACCTTTCATTGAAGATTATTTGGATTTTCCCATTGAATCATCTTTCTCTATAATTAAGATGAATCCACAACAGGGAGGGCTCTATTGTTCATATCCATTATTAAACAGTCTGACATGAGACTAATGCACAAATTATACCCAGAGCCGGATTAATAAAGAAAACACAACCACAGGTAGGCTGACACTGTTTTGTGCACTTTATGCAGTCCTGGGTAGGTCTGTAGTCTAGTGTGCTTTTGTGTTGTTTTACATAGTTCAGTGTCGTTTTTGTACTGTTCATGTAGCACCATGGTCCTGAAAAACGTTGTCTCGTTTTCACTGTGTACTGTACCAGCAGTTATGGTCGAAATGACAATAAAAAGTGACATGTTGTAAGCTTTATGCATACTGCAAAAGTATTTTTCACTGTTTCTCTGAGGCTTTTGGGAAGCAGTGAGAACCAGCCCGCTTATAGCTATCCTTGGAGCAACAAGCTCCCTATCTTCAGCCAGTAAGTATGAAAAAAAAGGGCTTGTACTGTTTGGCATGGTGATTGCTAAGAAGTTAATCCTGCAAATGTGGAAAATGGACTCTGTGCCTACGTACAATCTGTGGCTGAGAGAACTGGCGAATACTTTACATTTGGAGAGACTGAGACTATGTAATGAGGACAGAGGGGACATCTTTGAAAGGATATGGGGCCCTGTATTGGACTTTCTTATGGGTGAGGACTGAGGTTTTTTGGTGCAGTGCACCTCTGCTCTGTATGTCTACTTTTACCTTTATATTCTTCTCCCTTTTGCTGCTCAATATTTAATTAGATTTTGTTAAGGTTGTGGTTTTTGTAGATGTGCCGGTTTTTTCTTTGTTTTTTTGTTTGTAATAAAGAATATAAAAAAAGATTTAAAAAGTGACTTGACTTGACTCTGATGTATCACACTGGAGTCCCAACATGTGACATGATATCAGAAGGCAAACATATCCCATTAGTAAAAAAAAACATAAATGCACACCCAAAGCATGGACACACTCATGCATACCACACATGTACAAACCATGTATACAAATATAGACAACAGGAATACTGCAGATGCTGGAAGCTCAAGCAACACACATCAAAGTTGCTGGTGAACGCAGCAGGCCAGGCAGCATCTCTAGGAAGAGGTACAGTTGACATTTCAGGCCAAGACCCTTCGTCAGGACTAACTGAAGGAAGAGTTAGTAAGAGATTTGAAAGTGGGAGGGGGAGGGGGAGATCCAAAATGATAGGAGAAGACAGGAGGGGGAGGGATAGAGCCAAGAGCTGGACAGGTGATTGGCACAAGGGGATACGAGAGGATCATGGGACAGGAGGCCCAGGGAGAAAGACGGTGGGAGGGGGGGAACCCAGAGGATGGGCAAGGGATATAGTCAGAGGGACAGAGGGAGAAAAAGGAGAGTGAGAGAAAGAATGTGTGTATAAAAATAAATAACGGATGGGGTACGAGGGGGAGGTGGGGCATTAGCAGAAGTTAGAGAAATCAATGTTCATGCCATCAGATTGGAGGCTACCCAGACGGAATATAAGGTGTTGTTCCTCCAACCTGAGTGTGGCTTCATCTTTACAGTAGAGGAGGCCGTGGATAGACATGTCAGAATGGGAATGGGATGTGGAATTAAAATGTGTGGCCACTGGGAAATCCTGCTTTCTCTGGCGGACAGAGCGTAGGTGTTCAGCAGAGTGGTCTCCCAGTCTGCGTTGGGTCTCGCCAATATATAGAAGGCCACATCGGGAGCACCGGACGCAGTATATCACCCCAGCCAACTCACAGGTGAAGTGTCGCCTCACCTGGAAGGACTGTCTGGGGCCCTGAATGGTGGTAAGGGAGGAAGTGTAAGGGCATGTGTAGCACTTGTTCCGTTTACAAGGATAAGTGCCAGGAGGGAGATCAGTGGGGAGGGATGGGGGGGGACGAATGGACAAGGGGGTCGCATAGGGAGCAATCCCTGCGGAATGCGGGGGGGGGGGGAGGGAAAGATGTGCTTATTGGTGGGATCCCGTTGGAGGTGGCGGAAGTTACGAAGAATAATATGTTGGACCCGGAGGCTGGTGGGGTGGTAGGTGAGGACAAGGGGAACCCTATCCCTAGTGGGGTGGCAGGAGGATGGAGTGAGAGCAGATGTACGTGAAATGGGGGAGATACGTTTAAGAGCAGAGTTGATAGTGAAGGAAGGGAAGCCCCTTTCTTTAAAAAAGGAGGACATCTCCCTCGGTCCTGGAATGAAAAGCCTCATCCTGAGAGCAGATGCGGCGGAGACGGAGGAATTGCGAGAAGGAGATGGCATTTTTGCAAGAGACAGGGTGAGAAGAGGAATAGTCCAGATAGCTGTGAGAGTCAGTAGGCTTATAGTAGATATCAGTGGATAAGCTGTCTCCAGAGACAGAGACAGAAAGATCTAGAAAGGGGAGGGCAATGTCAGAAATGGACCAGGTAAACTTGAGGGCAGGGTGAAAGTTGGAGGCAAAGTTAATAAAGTCAACGAGCTCAGCATGCGTCTTCTCTTTCTCCCTGGACCTCCTGTCCCATGATCCTCTCATATCCCCTTTGCCAATCACCTGTCCAGCTCTTGTCTCCATCCCTCCCCCTCCTGTCTTCTCCTATCATTTTGGATCTCCCCCTCCCCCTCCCACTTACAAATCTCTTACTAACTCTTCCTTCAGTTAGTTCTGACGAAGGGTCTCGGCCTGAAACGTTGACTGCACCTCTTCCTAGAGATGCTGCCTAGCCTGCTGCGTTCACCAGCAACTTTGATGTGTATACAAATATAGATACTAGTTGAAGTCCACCATCACGGCAGGATTTGTATGTGAACAGGACAAAGAAGCAGGCAAGAAACATCATTGTGGACACTACCCACCCTGCAAACTAGCTTTCCCAAAAGCTCCCTCTGCAAAGCATTACAGGGTTATTAAAACAAAAACTTCACACCATCTTAAAAGTTTCTTTCCCCAGGCATTTAATCTGATCAACCATTCTAGTTACCACTCCCCCCATGATCTATTACCCCTATCACTGCACTGCACAGTAGACACATTAAACCACTTTTTATAATGCTGTTTACATTGTAAGTACATACTGGTATTTATATATTTATGCACATTTAATTCCATTCCTCTCCTTTAAACTCTAATCTTATTAGCTTTTAAATTTATGTATAATTCTTTTTATATAATTATTTATTCTTGATAGATTTAGTGTCTACCTGTTAACCTGCTTGTTAATGCAATATATTTAATCAGACAATCATGGGGCAGCAACTGAATGCATGAAGCATGCTGACATGGCCAAGAGGCTCAGTTGTTGTTCAGCCCAAACATCAGAATAGAGAAGAAATTTGACCTAAGTGACTTTGACCGTGGAATGATTGTTGATGCCAGATGAGGAAGTTTGAGTATCTCAGAAACCGCTGACCCTCTGGGATTTTCACACACCACAGACTCTAGAGATTACATAGAATGGTGCTAAAAACATAAAGCCATCCAGTGAGTGGCAGTTTTGTGGGCTAAAATGCCTTGATAATGAGAAATGTCAGAAGGGATGAGCCAGACTGGTTCAAGCCGACAAGGTGAGAGTAACTCAAATAATCACACATTACAATAGTGGTGTGCCGAAGAGCATCTCTGAATGCACAACATATCAAACCTTGAAGTGGATGGGCTACAGCAGCAGAAGATCACAAGCCCACACTCAGTGGCCACTCTTTTAGGTACAAAGGGTATCTAAAGAAGTGGCCATTGGGTGTAATTGTTGAAAGTTGTATTTATACTTTATTCTTTATTGTCGCCAAACAATTGATACTAGAATGTACAATCATCACAGCGATATTTGATTCTGCGCTACCCACTCCCTGGATTACAAATCGATAGTAAATATTAAAAAGTTAAATTATAAATCATAAATAGAAAATAGAAAAATTGCCACACCCTGACCAACACACTGCAGGAAATTCCTAACACATGTAAATGTACTGGATATAACTAATAAAGTTGATTATTGTTCCTTGATATACACATTTCTGTCATATATGAACATATTTTTATATACAGAAGAAAATAAAGAGAGCTTTTTATCTGCTGTGTAATCAATATTTCCATTCACTTATTTGATAATACAGTGGAACTAATATGCTTTGTTTCTTTTATTACCTTCATTTCTCCCTGGCCTGGACTTTAATTTTCTTTATTTGCTCTTTTATTTCTCCAAAGTCTGTTTTGTAGATGGTTATTTCAAGTCCTATTCTTCCACACAATCAGATTATTAGTTCTCCTTGGGATTATTTTTTTCTCATTTTTTTCACACCTCTCTTCACCTCAGTAACATCTTCAGCATCATTTCACAGCTACAAGCATTTAACAAGGAGGTGCTTCGTAACGTTTGCCCTGGAGATCAATTCAATAGCCTTGTGTTCAGAATCAGTAAAGCAGAGCAAATCGAGTTCGGATGTTACTTCAGTAGGAAGTTCATATCATTTGCTTATACTGTCTTATTGCGAGGATTGCAGTGAGATAGCTATAATGGATGCTGTAAGTACCTAAAATGATGGTTATTTATCCATTTAAAATATCACACTGCAGTGCAGTCTTGTGAGATTAAATTAATGCAAAGAAAACAACAGTATTAAAACATAAATGTAATTTGTGGGATGTCCTAAGAACACTTGGGCACAGAAAAAGGCCACTTGGCTTTATGTGTCCATTAGTCACAGAACCACGGAGCACAGAAATAGTCTCTTTGGCCCAACTGGTCCATGCTGAGCAAGATCCACACCCCAGCTAGGCCCATTTGGCCCAAACCCCTATAAACCTTTCCTGTCTGTATATTTATCCAAGTTCCTCTCAGTTTTGTTCATGTGCTTGCCTCAACCACTTCCTCTTGCAGTTTATTCTGTATATTGGCCATCCTCTGAGTGGAAAAGTTGTCTCATAGGTTACTAATAGATCTCTCCTCCTCACCTTAAATCTATTCCCTTTATTGCACAGCTCTGGGAAGAAGACTGTGCATAGTCATCCTACCTATGTCCCTCACACCTCAAAGTTCAAAGTTCATTTATTACCAAAGTACATTTATGTCATATTAGAGGCATTCAAGTCTGGCAGCAAAGAAAGTTACAATCTGGCCCTCAGCAGATTGCAGATCTCATGGTTCATGCATTCTGGTTGGGGAAGACTCTGAATGATTTTGATGGGACACATTCAGCTACAATTGTCTTAATAAAGTTCGAGACAACTATCATTCAGATCCATAGATCGTTCCTCGAACTCAGCCCAGTCCACCAATTCGAAGCAATCCCCTAGCTGCTTCACTGCCTGCCGTGACCACCCTTTGGTGTCCTAATCTCTGGAGTTTAGCTCTTTAGTCTCTGCCTGTATTCAGGTAGGAGAAGGACGGCCAAGTGATTAGATTTCCTGAAATGAGGTATAGGCATGGAACAATAGGCCTTCATTATCTTAGTATAGCAGTGGTCTAGTGTGTTGGGACTTCTGGTGCTGCAGGTTATATTCTGATGGTAACTGAGCAGGGTTTCTTCAGCCAAGCCTGGTTGAAGTCCCTGACTATGATTTGAAATGTGTCGGGATGGACTGTTTCTTGTTTAGAGGCGGCATCATACGGTTTCTCAAACACTTCATTATAGTCAGCCACTGGTGGTATGTAAACTGTGGTCTATCAGATCACCCTTCACTCTCCTGAACAAAGCAGCCCATAACTCAGTCTATGTGGTCTTGCAGAAAATAAAATCACAATTAATTATTGCTCTGCTCTAATAACTCTGCAAATATTGAGAATAACAATATGCCCACAGTGTTTAGAAATGGAATGGATGGGAAGTGACAATCGAAAGATGGCAGCATTATCCGGGTAAGGATTGTTAGTTTGGGGGGTTTTACTGTGAGCGTAATAGCCCTTTCCTCCCACACCTAAGTTAAAGAGAGCACCAGATACAACAGAAACAATGTGATTGTCCTGTCCTCTTCACACGCCTTGCATGAATTGACAGGCAGATGAACTCCATCCCCAATTACCACACTGACAAAGACATTGCAAGTTGACTTTCTTTAATGTAGCAACTGGCGGTAGGGTAAAACTGACAGAAAGAAAAACATACAATCAAAAGATGTCCAAATTCCCATTATGGTTAAGGCAAGCATTAAGTATACCGCAAATGATACAAAATAATACACAAGGTACTGTGTACAAAATAAGTTCCAAATATATCATAAAGGTAGGCTACTGGTAAGCAAGCTGTTGCTACATACAATGTATCTTATGCACATTTTCTCACTATAGGTTAGCCAGAACATGTGGCCCACATGAATATTCCATCTGTATTTTATCTGCACACAAACCATTCAAATATCTCTGATTTGTGAAATATGCATATACATCAGTAAATAATAAACCCAAAGATTACTTTTACATACCGACGATGCTTTCAAAGACCTGAATGTCAGGATTATGTCAAATGAAAAGGCACAAGCCCTCCCTCAACTCTACATGGAGAACTGTCTCGAGGCCTACTGATGATGTCATCAACTAGAGACACAGATCACATAACCTAAATGACTGCTATACAAAACTACCAGCAAAAGGTGCTAAATGACAAATAAAATAACTGACTTAAGGCAGCACAATGATTATGCTGGTCACAAGTCAACAGATCAAATGGCATATAGGCAGGAACACTATGCTTCCTCCCATGCTGGCCCATGACTCCTTCCCATTCAACTCCCTACAAGGTTGGCATGTAGCTGAGCTGAAGCAACCAGCCACCACCTCAAACCAAAAGGTGAAGTTTCTATAAACCAGCTGCTGTCATTTAATATATTGGAGGGAAACATAGTTATTATGCAAATACACTGAAGAGAAAGGGTGATTTTTGCATAATTGCTCTTCCGATTGTTTTTTTGCAGTGTTGGAACGGGTTTAGTTTGCTGTTCCAAGTTAGCAGGTGGTGAGAGCAATTATGGACGAAAAAAAATCACAGCTATTTGCTACATTGTCACCACCAGTCCTAATCTTCAAAGAGAATTATGTTATTTACAAGTAATAATTTCCATGATAAATAGGGCAAATCCTTCTGCTATTCCAGTTATTGGGTCCGTTCCATTAGATCCTCCTGATTCATGTATCACATAACCAAGCCAGCAAAGACCAGAGACAAGTTCACGGACGAGGCACTCCCGGTGATTGTTTTAAAATTCAGAGATTGTGGACTTTGCTGAGAAGGCTATCTTTTATTCCCCATTATTAATTGCCCTTGAACTGAATTGTTTGATCATTTCAGAAGCAGCAAAGAATCCATTACATTACATTGAGGCAAAAGTCACGGATACACAAATACACACAAAATGCTGGAGGAACTCAGCAAGTCAGGCAGCATCTATAGAGGGGAATATACTGTCAACGAGTAGTCACACACAACTGTGAAATTTTAATAATAGTAATTGTTTGTCCCCTGCAGAACATTATAACATGGCAGTGTCTAAAGGATGGTTGTGTTGCTGCCTGCATAGGCAAAAGGCAGAGGTATAATTCAGATTCAGCTTAGTTTATTGTCATACAGAATTATGGAGTCATAAAACAATACAGCACAGAAACAGGCCCTTTGGCCCATCTAGTCAGTGCCTAACTATTATTCTGTCTAGTCCCCTTGACCTGCACCCAGACCACAGCCCTCCACACCACTCCAATCCACGTACCTATCCAAATTTCTCTTAAATGTTGACATCGAACAGCATCCACTGTTTGTGCTGGCAGCTCATTCCACACTCTCAACATCCTCTGAATGAAGATGCTCATATTCTTAAACATTTCGCCTTTCACACTTAACCCATGACCTCTAGTTCTAGTCTCACTCAACCTCAGTGGGAAAAAAAACTGCTTGCATTTACGCCATCTATATCCGCATAATCTTGTATACCTCCATCAAATCACCCCTCATTCTCCGGCTTTCTCTGGCAGACAGATCTCCCAGTGGCCACACAATTTAATTCCACATCCCATTCCCATTCTGACATGTCTATCCACGGCCTCCTCTACCATAAAGATGAAGCCACACTCAGGTTGGAGGAACAACACCTTATATTCCGTCTGGGTAGCCTCCAACCTGCTGGCATGAACATTGACTTCTCTAACTTCAGCTAATGCCCCACCTCCCCCTCGTACCCCATCCGTTATTTATTTATATACACACATTCTTTCTCTCTCTCCTTTTTCTCCCTCTGTCCCTCTGACTATACCCTTGCCCATCCTCTGGGGTTTTTCCCCCCTCCCCCTTTTCCTTCTCCCTGGGCCTCCTGTCCCATGATCCTCTCATATCCCTTTTGCCAATCACCTGTCCAGCTCTTGGCTCCATCCCTCCCCCTCCTGTCTTCTCCTATCATTTTGGATCTCCCCCTCCCCCTCTCACTTTCAAATCTCTTACTAGTTCTTCCTTCAGTTAGTCCTGACGAAGGGTCTCGGCCCGAAACGTTGACTGTACCTCTTCCTAGAGATGCTGCCTGGCCTGCTGCGTTCACCAGCAACTTTGATGTGTGTTGCTTGAATTTCCAGCATCTGCAGAATTCCTCATGTTTATGTTTTTAAATGTTCTTGTAAATTTCCTTGGTACTCTTTCAATATTTTTGTGACCTTTTCTGTAGGTAGATAACTAGAACTGCACACAAGACTCCAATTCCCTGCACTGATATGAAATACTGTATATACTCAAAGGTGTCTGCTGTAGTTGGTTCGTGATTCAGCTCCATGCAATACTGTAGGAAGGACAACTGCTCTATAGACTGAAAGTTTTGGTTTGACCTGTAGGTCACGGTCCTAGAAGACTATTCTCTTTAATCTTGCATAGGCTCCACTAGCAATAATCAGGGGGTGGTTGATCTCTGAGTCGATGTCTTCTTTTGAGGAGACATTGCTGCCAAGGTAGGGAAAGTGCTCTACATTTTCAAGGATCCTTTCATTATCTGAATTACTCCTGAATCAAAGTGTGGTTTCCATCCATCTAGAGGTACTGCAGAATATGATCTTTACAGCACACCAAATACAGGAAAAATGCCATGGACAAAGGTAACTCTTGTACTTGGCTTTCATAGATTGACAAAGGCATTTGATACAGTAGACCACCAAGCTCTTTGGCAAGTACTATCAGGACATAGCTGCCCTGAAAAGTACTTACAAATATTGAGGCTACTGTATTCTGGCATGCTAACCACAGTACTCAGCAATACTGGTGCTGAATCAGAACCCCTCACTGTCAAGACAGGAGTCAAACAAGGGTTGTATTATTGTGCCCACCCTATCTGCCATTTTTATTGCTGTCTTCCTTCACCTGACTGGCCAAGACCTGCTACAGGGAATTTCAATTGTGTACAGAATGCACAACCGGCTTTTGAGCCTCAACCCGTTCAATGCCAAGAAAAAGGTCAGCATCACCACTATCGTGGAGATTTAGTATGCAGATGACAATGCCATCACAGCACACTATGAAGATCTCCAATGTATCCCGAGTACCTATACCAAGACATACAGAGCCCTAGGTAGAATCTAGGTAGAGCCCTAGCTATAAATCCATTACAATGAATGATATTGACCTTGATCAAATATTTACTGTATTTATACCAAGCCCACAGAGTAAGCAGTATGCATGGTAATCATAACAAGAGCAATGAGCCCCCGTAACAACAGGCTGGTGCAGGTACAACGGTGCAAACTGAAGTATGCTTAAAGAAATGCCAAGTAACAATAGCATAAGTGGTTGAATTAAAGATTCAAGACTGTGGCAGCACCAGCCGGAAGGGGCTGTGAAAGAGGTGTACGTTTCAAAGAAGTGGGGAAGAAGCTGATCCTGAGTCTGATCATCTGGGCTTTCCGGCTCCTGCACCTTCTCGTTGAAAGTTGAAAAGAGAAAAGGGAATGGCAGGGAACCTTGATACTGTTCATCTCATTGATGTGACACCCCATAAAGATGACTGAATCAATAGAATAGTCTTTAGTGAAGTTGGAAAGCTTCACTATCAACAAGTATACCAAAGTATCATAGGTGTACCACCTGGTACATTCAGTTCTTAGATATACACTTACATGATTATATTTTACAAGGACCAGATGTGTTTTTTTTTTAAAAAAGTTTTATGCACACTGCTTGGGGTGGCACAGTAGTGTATCCATTAGCATAAAGCTGTGGTTTCCAGACATTTTTTGGCATCCAGACCACATCCCCAGCAAACCCCACCTTTCCAGCTATTACATTAAATCTACAAAGAATTTTGATTTATGATGCACAGTAAATGAAAATAGGAACTAGGAACTGTAAATTCAAAGCAGTGACAAATAATTGCAAAATTATTTATATTTATTTTAAAGCCACAAATTGTTTTTTCATTTAATTACAATAAAAACAGTTTTCATCAGCAAATTTAGAGCATACATTTGTTTGGAGTCCAACTACTCACCATTTCATTTGTCACCTTTCAATGTGATGGGTGGGCTTAGAGCAGTGTTATCAGTTTAACACCATCAAGCTGACTATCTCTCACAAGGAGTCTTAGATCTCCACATTCAGTAACTTGCAGTCTGTTTCCTCGTTTTGAAAGAAGCTGGGCAACTCCACTGAAACCTATGCTTCACTAAATGTGATGTTGGAAAGTCAATAAAGTACATTTTGACTTTTTCCACAGTGTAGGACAGTGTTCAGAGATTTCTTTCTGTAACTAGAAGTCTTGATATTTTTTTGAAACTCGGCTTCAGCTAAAAGTCATTTTGTAGTGAGATCAGTTCTTTCTCCATCCGTCCTGTTAAGTCCTCATTACAAGTTTTCAGGAATGGATAATTACCCAATCTGGAACTTGGATCAAGATCCTGACATCTCCCTGACATGTCTTTATGCATCTCATCCAGGTGTGCACAGTATACTTGAAGGTCATCATCTGATATTCTTTCTTTCTCTTCCAACTCAGAAAGGCTTGGGAATTGGAAAAGATTGCAACAGCTAATGTTGCACTTAAATAGGGCTAACTTAAACAGAAATGTGGCGACAATTGATTTGACTTTTATAAGATTCACACAATTTTCTTGAATTGAAGATTGAATTCAATAAGCTTTGTGAATAATTCTGATGAATAAGCAATGTCATCCCTAATATTCTTGACTTGGTTACTGAATGAAGCAGTTAAGTCTTCAATTAATTTTATCAGTCTCAAAAAGCACATGAAAGCATCTCAGGCAGATTACTTTTGTGAGCTATTTGACTTCTGTGTGTAACAGCAAGCATTCAATCTGTTCATCATTCTCAATACAAAGCTCTGGAAAGAACTGAGTATTGAGAGCATGAGACTTGATTTTATTTACTGCTGTGATAACAACACTTAATGATTTGTGCAGCCTATCACTTAGGTTTTTGTGTGACAAGATATTGTCTGTAGTGAATTTGTTGCCACAGGCAGCTGTGGAGGCCAGGTCATTGGGTGTATTTAAGGCAGAGATTGATTAGGTTCTTAATTGGACATGGCATCAAAGGTTACAGGGAGAATGCCGGGGACTGGAGTTGAGGTGGAGATAAAAAAAGAGGATTAGCCATGATTGAATGGCAGAGCAGACTTGATGGACCAGATGGCCTAATTCTGCTCCTATATCTTATGGTCTAATTACACAGTGAATGATAAATATGTTAAGTATTGTCATGGTCCAGTCTGCGAAATCCGCATTCCGGTTCATGGTCTGCTCCATGGACTCCAGACTCTGGGTCTTCCAGCTGTCCCTTGCTTCAGCTGGGTTTAATCATAGGCACTTGATTCTCGTCTTGGGGCTGGGATTATAAGTGTCCCTGGGATTGAATATAGGGGTTGTTTTGTCTTGTTAGTATCCCCTTGGAGTAATATGCTGGTGCAAGGCTAGAGCAGCCATTTGTCAACTCTAGGCCTGGTTGGAGGATCACTGCTTCATGGAGCCTTATTGTCTCTAGTTGGAGCAGTCATCGTGGTATGGATTTGGCTGTTTCTGGGGCAAGCTGAGTGGCTATCTGCCACTCCGAGCTGGATATGGACTTGGCTGTTTCTGTAGCCAGTCAAGGTTGATGGCTACCCTGAGACTCGGAGCCATCCCGGATTGAGCTCCCTTCCTGTCCTTGTCTCTGTTGGGTAGGTCAGGCTGTCTTTGCCTTTACCCTGTGGTTGGATCTGTCCCTTCCTGTTCTTGCCTCCGTTGAGTGGGTCAGGCCATCTTTGCTGTTACCCTGAGGCTGGTCTGTTCTCTTCCCCTCTCCATCTGAATCCCTGACAGTTTCCTTGGCAGCTTACCTCAGCAGTCATCCCGGTCCCACATCCTAGTAAGCATCCTAGCCTGGCATCCAAGGAAGGGGGCCCGGCCCTGTGAAAGCATCCCAGTCCTGCGTTCCAAGAAGGAGTACCTCATCCTGCCCAGGAAAGCCTTGAAGCATCCAAGCCTCGTCCAGTCCTGTAGCCACGTCTTGTCCTTGCCTGGATCCGGGATCTGAGCCCAAGTCAAGACCCAGATTCTGAGTCCTTGCCCAGTCTCTGGCTCGGAGTCCAAGCCCTGGTTCCTAGTTCCCAGTTCCTTGTCCTGGTCCTGCTTTCCTAGCCAAAGTCCTCGCCCGAGTCTGTGTTCCTGTCCCTGCATTTGGGTCCACCTTCAACGCCCACCTTAAGGCAGGTACGGCATTTTTTCAAAAAAGCAATAACCCCTCAGTGGTATCCTATCGTTGATGGAGCCCCATCTGTTGCACAAACAAGAATGCTGGTGAGCAGAATATGCTTCTCTGTGAAAAATTGCTTAAGAATCTGAGATACTGACTTCCACGTTGTATCTGTTTCTAGTCCCCTTGTAAACAGCAACTCTTGAACCTTCCATATTTTATGAAGCAAACATAACCAAGAAGCAAAGTTGACTTATTCAACTGCAGAGCAAATTCTGTTGTCCTATGTATGTTGTGCAATGTGTCTTCCATATTCTCAGACATTTCATCTATTTGTCTTTGAACAAAATTGTTTCTGAGTGGAATTGTTTTAGTTATTTGGTCTGGTGATTAATGGAAAACCAGGCTCAGAACCTCCCTTACTTCTGGCAGAATCAGTTCTTCTCCAGCTATATGGGGATTTTGCGATGAGCAATGAAATGCTATATGAAGCATTTTGTAGTGAAGCGCTGGCAAACATGTTTTGAAGTGCTTTCCATTTCAGAAATTTTTCACGGCAGTGACTGAAAATAGTTTGCTTTATTAGAGCATATTCTCTTGATCAAGGAGCCTGGACAAGTTCATTGTCTCATTTGAAAAACTTTTTCACACAACAGATATATTTACTGCTATGAGTTGCTTGATGCTGGTATCAATCTATATTTCAGGTATTCCGAAAGATACTGTCTATAATTCTTTTTCATTTGGTTTGCTTTTGACCTCAGGCACTGTGATCAATAAGGAGGAAAGTTCTGAAGTAATCGTAGCTCAGGCAGTATCTGACTCTCCGCCTGAAGATACATAACATGGGGTAGTGATATCCTAGTATGGTTTTATGCTAGGGAAATGTGGTCAAGACCATTCAAAAAGGCAGATTCTGAACTTTAATCCATTGCACACCTTATCCTAATTCACAGAAATTGTGTGACTGCATGATTGGAGTATTGAAATCATACTAGCTAACCATGTACTACAGTAGTGAATGGCAATAATGCATGGGCTAGGTCCATATATAAAATGATTTCTCCAGTCCAAATTTCTCACAATATGCCAAATACAGAGGTGCTAGATTTTTTTTTAACAACTATAATGTGCTTTAAGCAATGTCTAAGAGAATGGTAGGTTAACAAGAGATGAGGTGATTATGTGATCAATTATGAGGGACTGAGGATCAAATGTTTATAAAAAGTAATTAATTTCTTAAATTAAGCCTGTAATCCCTCAGCTGTCCCCTCCCTTGCTACCAAGCACAACCCCCACCCCTCACTGCTCTCTATATCTTAGGAACTCCCACCAGCCCCCGGGGAGTGAATTGCCCACTTTGGGAACCACTGGCATAATGCTAATACAGTGCCAGTGACCCGGGTTCAATTCCACCACTGTCTGTAAGCTCTCCCTGTGACCACATGGGTTTCCTCTGGGTTCTCCGGTTTCCTCCCACATTTTGAAGACAAATGTGTGCGCAGCTTAATTGCTCGTATGTGTGCAATTGGGTATCATGGCTTGTTGGGCCAGAAAGGCCTGTATTGAGCTGTATTTTTAAATAAAATAAGTGAAAACTATTTCTGATGTTAGCTTTTTATTTCTAGAATTTGTTAATTAATGAAGTTGACATTCCACAGCTGCCATGGTGGGCCTTGATATTAATAGTTAAAATAATTGGATTACTAGTCCAGCAATTTAACCAGGATGTCAACATATCTTGTTTGCTTAGTTTAGAGTTTATTGGCTGAGAGGGATAGTGACAGCAGGCTGATAAACCTGCCACTCCACAAGGTCAGACACACTGGATGCTTCTAAATGAATTCTCAAGCACAAGATGTTAACACACGTGGCCAAGTGGTTAAGACGCTTGCCTAGTGATTTGAAGGTCGCTAGTTTGAGCCTTGGCTGAGGCAGCGTGTGTGTCCTTGAGCAAGGCACTTAACCACACATTGCTCTGCAACGACATCGGTGCCAAGCTGTATGGGTCCTAATGCCCTTCCCTTGGACAACATCGGTGGTGTGGAGAGGGGAGGCTTGCAGCATGGGCAACTGCTGGACTTCCATACAACCTTGCTCAGGCCTATGCCCTGGAAACCTTCCAAGGTGCAAATCCATGGTCTCATGAAACTAACGGATGCCTAAAAAAAAAAGAAAAAATTTTTAAAAATATATATATATCTTCCCTTTGCTTTGAAATTCAGTCTGTAACATGGAAATATGCACTTTATAAGATAGAAGTGTGCCTTATCAGTACTAATCGTACCAAATAATCTTTAGCATTGATTTAAGGCATTAAGAACAGCAAAACTTTAGTCAAGGAGATATCGAGACATAAAGCAGGCAGGCAGTCCATTCAGACCACCAAGTCCGAATGTCAAGACTGGTAAATATCTGGAATAACAGAACAGGAAATTAGAATCATAGTTTGAGGTTTGAGAATGTATTGATGACATCAATTTGAGGGGCCACCATCATCTTTCAGCCAGAGGAATCCAAGGGTTGAGTTTACCATCAAGTGCCCATTTTTAAATGAATCTTACCAGAGCACACTTTCCACCTCCCACATTCTCATCAATTGCACACACCCCCCCCCCCCCCATGTTCTACCATTCATCTACATCCTGGTCTATCCACTTGCAGATCTTTAGGACATGAGTGGAAACTATGGCATCCAGGCATCCAGGATCGACCACACAGTCACAGGGAGAACATAACACTTCCACAGATGATAAGAGATCAAGTTCAAACGTGAGCTATGGGGAGTTAGCTCTACTAACTGTGCCTTTGTGCCTTCTCATTTCTCCTAAACTTCAAATGACTAGAAGCCAGAATCATAGAATTCTGCCACCAAAAAGGAGGCCATTTGGCCTGTCGTGGCTGTGCTGATCCTTTTTGATCACTGTTTACTCCAGCTCTGTTTCTCTTTCATGAAGGATCTATCACAGATATAGAAAATATGCAGAAGAAGGCATCCAGAACAATGGAGGGACTGGAGGACGAAGAAGTGAAAATGGATATATATCCACTGGTAGAGAGGTTAAGGGAAGTCAAGTTTTATCAAAAATCCCAGTGGAGAGCTCGTGGAAATTTTTTGCATGATTTCACACATATCCTTGAAGGAAAATGTCATTACTCAGCAATTTGCCTCAGAAGTTCCACTATATCTGCTGTATACTGGTGGACATCCTGCTGACCAAGCGGTGCTGATTAATGAATTATATTCCGTCTCTCTACCCTGTGGCAACACAAAACTCTTCCAAGACAGGCACATAAATTTGGCTGCCTCCTCCACATCTGAGTTGTAAAATGAGTGTGTGGAGCTGAACCAGAGCAGGCCTTTACCTGCCGAGAAAATTGTCTGACCCAAGACAGAGAGTGCCGATGCTGGAATCTGGAGCAATACTCAAGATGCGACAGGATCCCAGTGGAAAAAACCGTGTCTATGGAGGAGAATGGACAGTCAATTCTTCAGGTCGAGACCCTCCATCTGAAAGAAATGTTGCAGCTATATAGGACCCTGGTCAGACCCCACTTGGAGTACTGTGCTCAGTTCTGGTCGCCTCACTATAGGAAGGATGTGGAAGCCATAGAAAGGGTGCAGAGGAGATTTACAAAGCTGTTGCCTGGATTAGGGAGCATGCCTTATGAGAATAGGTCGAGTGAACTCAACCTTTTCTCCTTGGAGCGACAGAGGATGAGAGGTGACCAGATAGAGGTGTATAAAATGATGAGAGGCATTGATCATGTGGATAGTCAGAGGCTTTTTCTCAGGGCTGAAATGGTTGCCACAAGAGGACACAGGTTTAGGGTGCTGGGGAGTAGGTACAGTGGAGATGTCAGGGTAAGTTTTTTACTCAGTGGTGGGTGCGTGGAATGGGCTGCCGGCAACAGTGGTGGAGGTGGAAATGGTAGGGTCTTTTAAGAGACTTTTAGATAGGTACATGGAGCTTAGTAAAATAGATGGCTATCGGTAAGCCTAGTAATTTCTAAGGTAGGGACATGTTCAGCACACCTCTGTGGGCCGAAGGGCCTGTATTGTGCTGTAGGTTTTCTATGTTTCTATACAGGGGGAGGATGGATTAGCAAGTATAGAAGAAAGATTTAAAAGAGAACTGAGCAGCAACTTCTTAACCCAGAGGATAGTGAGTGCCTGCAATGAGCTGCCAGAGGGAGTGGTCAAGGCAGGTACAATCGCAACATTAAGAGACACTTGGATGGGTATATGGATTGGGGGTGGACCTGGGCTTGGAGGGTTATGGACTGAATGTGGTCAACCGGGACTAGTAGGGAGGAGGCTGAGATCGGCATGAATCTGTTGGGCCACAGAGCCTGATTCCAAGCTCTATTACTCTATGACATGAAATACTAAAGCAAGATCTCAGTTGCTGTATCAGGTAGACATTAAGCTTTCAGGCCACTTTCATACAGCAAAGCAAAGGATTCCCAGTGCCCTGACCATTATGGACCCTACAACTACTGACACAAACCCAAAACCCTGGAGATACTCAGTGGGTTGGGCAGCATCTGTGGAATGGAAACAGAGCTAACACTTCAGGTCTGAGACACTTCCACACCCGTTTACATTAATCCTCCAGTACGTTTCTAGAGTTGCATGGAACTCCATGCATTCCCACCAGCTCCTGCCACTTTCTACCCCTCATCTAAATACTAGGAATAAATTATTTATTTTATTTTTATTTATTTAGAGATGTAGCACAGTAACAGATCCTCCTGGCTCAACGCATTTGCGCTACCAAATTTCACGCAAGTGACCGATCGGCCTACCAACCTGTACGTTGTTGGACTGTGGGAGGAAACTTGAGCACCCAGCTGAAACCAATGTGGTCACAAAGAGAGAGTACAAATTCCTTACAGAAAGTGGTAGCATTGAACCCAAGTCGCTGGTGCTTTTACAATTCTGACAGGCTGCATCACTGTCTGGTTGTTTCAAATGTTTTTATTGTGAAGCAACATCAGCTTAACCACAGCCAACAATGTCCTAAAGTACAATGTTTTTTTTTCTTTTCTTTCTTTTAACAATATAATGAAAGTCAAATGAATGTATATATAGTAAACAAGCAAAAAGCAAAGGAAACCCCACCACCCCGCCTCCTTTCCCCTTCCCTCCCCTCCCCTCACCCCTCCCGTATGTGCTGTTTAGGTCCTACCTCCCCCCACACTTAGTTCAGCTGTCGGTCTCTTCTAAATACAACAGTAATGGTTGCCGGATTTTTTCAAATTCTTTGAGTCTGTCCTTGATAACGTATCTCATCCTCTCAAGATGCAGAGTATCCATTCATGCAGCCAGCCATTGTCTGAGTGACGGAGTTTCCTCCTTTTTCCAGAACATCGGTACGAGTTTCTTTCCATTAAGTATGGCATAGGCTGGGAGTTGTTGCTGGGTAGCCTGGTAGCCTGGGATTTATTTGACCTCGCAGAGTTTCCAAAAATGACTAAAATGGGGTCTGGTATTATCTGAACCTTTAGTACCTTCGATAGGACCTCAAATATTTGCTTCCAATACTCTTGTATCCTAAGACAAAAAGCATAACTATGTAACAAATTTGCCTCCGAGGATTTGCATTTCTCACACATTGGGGACACCTCTGGGAATATTTTATGAATCCTTACTTTTGAGTAATGTAGTCTATGTAGGATTTTAAATTGTATTAAACCATGCCTAGCATTGGTGGAACAGGAGTTAACATACTCCAAAGCCTCATTCCATATCCTCTATCTCTGTACCCAACTCCTTTTCCCACTCTTTTTTAATATTATCCATTGTTGTATGACACTTGTTTTGTATGGCATCATACCGATAGGCGATGATGTGTTCTGTCCCTAAACATGATCTTAAATGATTATCTAATTTATCAGGTTCTGCCGTCTCAAATCCAGAAAGATGTGATCTTGTATAGTATCTTAGCTGGAGATACCTGAAAAAGTGACTCTTTTGCAATCTGAATTTGTTCTGGAGCTGGTGAAGTGACACAAAAATCCCTTGTATGTATAAGTCTCCAATGCTGCGTATCCCTAATTCTCACCATGCATCAAAGGCCCCATCTATACATGAGGGGATAAAAGAGGGGTTTGCTGATATAGGAAGAAAAGATAATGTTCTGGGTTTCAAATGCTTCCACATTTGTCTCCACATCTGTATAGTGCTATGGATAATGAGATTGCCTCTGTAACAGGCTTTATTTAACCGAATAGGGGACATAATGATTGCCCCTAGGGAATATGGTAGACAATCCTCACGCTCCCTCTCCAACCATCCAGTAAGTACAACTGTATCATCTGTCCAGTATGCTATATGGCTAACGTTGGCAGCCCAGTAATAAAAAAATAAAGTTGGATAGTGTCAGCACCCCGCCCCCCCAATAGTTTTATTCTTGCAGAGATGTTCTTTCCTAATTCAGTGGGCTTTATAATTCCATATTAAAGGTAAAATTATGAAATCTAATCCTCTAAAAACTGTTTTGGTAAGATAGAGGGGCAGGTTCTGAAATAGATAGAGCGGTTGGGGAAGAAAGATCATCTTGACTGCGTTTACTCTACACACTAAAGAAATTGGGAGCGTCTTCCAAAATTCTATTTTCTTTTTAATCTTTTCAATTAGAGGGATAAAATTTGCATCACTGTCTGGTGTAGAGGTGCAGGACCGAAAGAAGCTGTAGAGGGTTGTAGATCGAGTCAGCTCTATCATAGGTACAAGGTGTCTCAGAAAGGCAGCGTCCATTATTAAGGACCTCCAGCACCCAGGGCATGCTCTTTTCTCACTGTTACCATCAGGTAGGAGGCACAGAGGCCTTAAGGCACACACTCAGCAATTCAGGAACAGCTTCTTCCCCTTTGCCATCTAATTCCTAAGTGGACATTGAATCTTTGGACGCTAACCTCACGTTTTAATATACAGTATTTCTGTTTTTGTACTTTTTAAAAATCTACTCTATATATGTAATTGATTTACTTGTTTGTTTATTGTCATTATTTATTTTATTTATTATTATTTTTTCTCTCTGCTAGATTATGTATTGCATTGAACAGCTGCTGCTAAGTTAACAAATTTCACGTCACACGCCAGTGATAATAAACCTGATTCTGATTCTGCTACTGTCCTGCACCTTTTACTTTGGGGAAATTAACCTACCAAACCACACATCAGTGGGGTATGCAGTAACTGTTTATTCTTTATAAATGTTGAATGTTGCTTTTTTTTTGTTGAACACATCACAGCAAGTTCCTAACATACAGGAACTTGTTAGGTGAATAAAGTTATATGGTGAATATATGGTGAATAAAGTTAATCCTTGAACCTTGGAGCAGCGACATCCAGATGAAACCAACATGAAGAAAGGGGAGTGGACAACATCCATTCTTGTTTGTGTGAGAGATCAGAAGTGAACCCAGCTCACGGGGGCTGTGAGACTGTTGCACCTCTGTGCTGGGTTTGTTTAGATTTAGGCTATGACCCCAAGAAAAAGTGAACGCTGTGGTTTAAAATAAGCTTCACAGCTGTGGAGCTCAGATCAATCCATGTAATAAAACTGCCCTGACATAAATGTACTAGGCCAGGCAAGAAACTGGGACAATTCTGGTCACAATGGGACATCTTATCAGCATATCCTATTTTCTTCTGAAAGATGCTCATGCACGTGTTGTCCCATTATAATGTGGTCTCTGCTCTTCATCTATAGGTTGATGGAATTCATTTAAAAAGTTTCCTTTTCCAGGAAAGTCTAAACACTTTGGTATTATTCACATTCTCTTCTGGTCCTTCTGCCCATTACGCTGCTGGCATTTAGGGCAGCAATGAAGGTCATCAATCTCTCTGGTGGTGTTCAGGGCTTCCTTCATCATGTCAGTAGATTCCTCTTGGGTTTCGTCACTGTAAGACATGCAATTCCTGGATAGAGATTCAGGAACACCATCACACTCAGGTATAGCAAGATTCTGCATTGCTCTTTCCAGAACAATTTGTCTTACCATTCAGGTTTGTTAGCCCTGAGCTGAACCCCCGTACCTGGAAGAGCAGAGGACCACTCTCAGGCTGGCATCTACCTTTGATCTGTTTGGCATGAGTGACTCTAATGAGGGCCAAACCATAAAGTCCTGACTCCAGCCAACATAGCTCTCCGGGTCATTGAGGCACAGGAGCCTCCAAACCCTACGACAGGGTTGTGGTCCTCTTGGAGGTTCCTTTCTGGACAGCACCATTGAACTGCAGCAAAAACAAAATTGCTGGTCAAGCAGCATCTGTGGGAGGAAAGGATTGTCGATGTTTAGGGTCAAAAGCATCAGCAAGAACGTCAGGAATTCTTGGATTTGCAGGTACGTGGTGAAAATAAAGGGCTTGATCAGGAAAATGTGGGGAACCCAGAGCCTAGAAGAGTGACAGATTCATGATTACAGTAATCCCAGTGCAGAATAGAGAGAAACTACTTTTCTCAGCAACCAGTTGGAATGTGGGACATGCAGTCACGTGGAATAGCTGAGGCAGGTAGAACGCAGTGCCTTGAAAAAACATGCAGCGCCCGCAACTTTTCACATTTTACTGTCTCATTTTCTAGATTTTAAATATATTGAAGTGGGATTTTTGAGCTAATCTACAAAATATTGTACATCATGTTAAATCAAAAGAAAAATTCCAAAGCCTGTCAACAATTCACTAAAAATGTTAAACCAAATTTGTGAGGCTGAAAAAGTATTCATCCCCTACGCTAGCTTTACTGAGCTGCAATACTGAACATTACTTTGCCAACTCATCCAATTTGTTGATATAGAAAATTGGAAGATCTCCTGTTTTCAATTAATTCAGAAGAATAAATATCCCCCTCTCTGTAAAGTCCGATAGTATGGTAGAGTTTCAAGAAACAAAACCAAAATGAAGACAAAAGAGCATGCAAGACAAGTCAGGGAAATGATAATAGAGAAGCACAAATCAGGGGAAGGATACAGGCCAATCTCAAAGGCACTAAATATACCTTGGAGGTCAATGCAGTCAATCATGAAAAAGTGGAAAAAATATGAAACTACAGTCACATACCGAGGTCGACACTGCAGTGACACCAACAGTACTCTCAGTCACTCTGATTGAGCTGCAGAAGTCAGTGGCTGCAACGAAAGATGAAGTTCATGGCTTTACAATTGCTAAGGCCTTACACAAAAAGAGTATTTATCAAAGAGTGGCAAGGAAGAAGCCCTGGCTTAAAAAAAAAATTGCTTGACCATAACGACTTTGCAAAACATCACTTACAAGATCCTGTAAGGATGTGGAAGAAGGACATGAAAAGACTAAAATGGAACATTTTGGCCTCAACACCAAGCATTGTATGTGGCGTAAGTCTAATATTATGCATCCACCAGGTAACACCATCCTTACCGTAAAATATGGTGAAAGCATCATGCTATGTGGATTCTTTTCACCAGCTGGGACTGAAAATCTGGTCAAGATGTATGAGGAGAAAAATGCTGTTAAACACAGAGAGATCCTGGATAATGTTGCCCATCACATTGTGCAAAGCTGATAAAGACTTTTCGAAAAAGGTAATAGCTGCAAGAGGTGGTTCAGCTCATTACTGAGCAAAGAGGGATAAGTACTTTTGACTGCTGATATATCAGTTTTTGAATTTTTAGTTTATTGTGCTTTACAATTTTCCTTGTTTTTTGGGCTGCACTGTGAAAAATTGAGCATGCAATTCACAATAAAAATTCTGAGTTCAGTTAATCAAAAATCATTGTTTTAATACTGATTTATGTGAACACAGGGCTGGGAGCAAATTGTTTTACAAGGCACTGCACATGTGTTTAAAGAGAAGCTAAATGATGACTTCAAGTTCAATTTAAATATATTTAACATGCTGCCCACTTTTTTTTTAAGGCATCTGTTAGTCTTGCGAGACCATGGATCTGTGTCTGGAAAGTCTTCACTCTCCAGGGCGCAGGCATGGGCAAGGTTGTATGGAAGACCGGCAGTTGCCCATGCTGCAAGTCTCCCCTCTCCATGACACAGATGTTGTCCAAGGGAAGGGCAAAGGCCAATACAGCTTGACACCAGTGTCATCGCAGAGCAATGTGAGGCCTATAGGCCTCCGTATTCAACACATCATACTCCATAACTTTCACCATCTAAAACTGAAGCATGCAGATCATCTTCCACGTGACTTCCTTGCCCACTCATCCCTCCCCAGGTCTCCCTCCTGGCATTTATCCCTGCAAGTGGAACAAGTGCTACAACTGCCCCTAAACGTCCTCCCTCACCACAGTTCAGATCTGAAATAACTTCTCCAGGTGAGGCGATACTTCACCTGTGAGTTTGTCGGGGTCATCTACTGTATGCGATGCCATCAGCACAATCTCCTTTGGATTACTGAAGCCTGGTGGTCACAATTTTAATTTGATTTCCAATTCCTATTCTGAAGCATTGGTCAATGATGCCTACTGCCACGATGAGGCCACACTCAGGTTGGAATGGGCAACAACACACATAAAAGTTGCTGGTGAACGCAGCAGGCCAGGCAGCATCTCTAGGAAGAGGTACAGTCGACGTTTCAGGCTGAGACCCTTCGTCAGGACTAACTGAAAGAAGAGGTAGTAAGAGATTTGAAAGTGGGAAGGGGAGGGGGAGATCCAAAATGATAGAAGAAGACAGGAGGAGAGGGGTGGATCTACGAGCTGGACAGGTGATTGGCAAAAGGGATACCAGGCTGGAGAAAAGAGAGGATCATGGGACGGGGAGTCACCATTCAGGGCCCCAGACAATGGGGAATGGGCAACACCTCATTCTGCCTAGGCAGCCTCCAACCTGATGACATGAGCATTGATTACTCTAACTACCTGACCCCATTTCCCTTATTCCATTCTCCATTCTTGTTCCTCTCTCAGCCCTTCTCTTCTCCTTACCTGTCCATCATCTCGCTCTGGTGCCCTTCCGCCTTCTCGTTCTTCCATCGTCCACTGTCCTCTCATATTAGATTTCTTCTTCTGCCCTTCACTCATCCCCTTATTACCTCCCAGCTTCTTACTTCATCTACACAAAATAATCTGCAGATGCTGTTGTCGAAGGAACACTCACAATGCGCTGGAGGAACTCAGCAGGTCCATCAGTATCAGTTGAAAAGATTAGTCGACGTTTCGGGCCAAAACCTTTCGTCATACTGAAGGAAGAACTTTGGGGAGGGTTTGAAGAATGCTGGTAGTTGAAAAAAACAGTAATTTTTAAGACAAAGGGGTGGGGAAGGGGAAGCAGGGAGGTGATTGGTAGGAGAACAATAGTAGAAGGAGGCGGAATTATGAGGGAAGTGATGCGAAATAGGGATAGAGGAAGGGAGGGGGAGGGAATTACTGGAAGTTGGAGAATTCTATGTTCATACCAAGGGGCTGGAGACTACCTAGACAGTATATGAGGTGTTGCTCCTCCAACCTGAGTTTAGCCTCATCATGGCAGTAGAGGAGGCCATGTATCCACACGTCCCTCCCCACGGATCTCCCACCTGGCACTTATCCCTGTAAGCATAAGTGCTACACCTGTCCCTACACCTCTCGCCACCATTCAAGGCCCCAAACAGTCCTTCCAGGTGAGGCAACACTTCACTTGCGAATCTGTTGGGGTCATCTATTGCATCCGGTGCTCCCAGTGCGGCCTCCTCTACATTGGTGAAACCCGACGCAGATTGGGGGACCGCTTCGTCGAGCACCTCCACTCCGTCTGTCACAACAGACAGGATCTCCCGGTAGCCACCCACTTCAACTCTGCTTCCCAATCTCATTCAGATATGTCCATACATCACCTCCTCTACTGCCATGATAAGGCTAAACTCAGGTTGGAGGAGCAACACCTCATATACCGTCTAGGTAGTCTCCAGCCCCTTGGTATGAACATAGAATTCTCCAACTTCCAGTAATTCCCTCCCCCTCCCTTCCTCTATCCCTATTTCGCATCACCTCCCTCATAGTTCTGCCTCCTTCTACTATTGTTCTCCTGCCAATCACCACCCTCCCCCACCCCTTTGTCTTTCAAATTACTGTTTTTTTCAACTACCAGCATTCTTCAAACCCTCCCCATAGTTCTTCCTTCAGTCCTGATGAAGGGTTTCGGCCCGAAACGTCGACTAATCTTTTCAACTGATGCTGACTGACCTGCTGAGTTCCTCCAGCGCATTGCGAGTGTTTCTTCTTACTTCATCTCCCTCCCACACCTACCAACCATCTCCCTCAGCTGGCTTCACCAGTCACCTGACAGGTATACTCTTTACCTTCCCCCAACCTTCTTATTCTTGCTTCTTCCCCCTTCCTTTCCAGTCCTGCTGAAGAGAACTGGCCCTAGATTGAATTGAATTGGCTTTATTACTTACATCTTTCATAAACATGAGTAAAAATCTTTATGTTACGTCTCCGTATAAATGTGTAATGTGCAATTTGTAGTAATTTATTATAAATAGTATGTACAACAGGGCAGTCAATATAACATAGAAATACAATTGTATCAGCATGAATTAATCAGTCTGATGGCCTGGTGGAAGAAGTTGTTCCGGAGCCTGTTAGTCCTGGCTTTTATGCTATAGTACTGTTTCCCGGATGGTAGCAGCTGGAACTGTTTGTGGTTGAGATGACTCGGGTCTCAATGATCCTTCAGGCCCTTTATACACACCTGTCTTTGTAAATGTCCTGAATTATGGGAAGTTCACAACTACAGGTGCGCTGGGCTATCCACACCACTCTTTGCAGGGTCCTGCGATTGAGGGAAGTACAGTTCCCATACCAGGCAGTGATGCAGCCAGTCAGGATGCTCTCAATTGTGCCCCTGTAGAAAGTTCTTAGGATTTGGGGGCCCAAACCAAACTTCAACCGTGTGAGGTGAAAGAGGTGCTGTTGTACCTTTTTCACCACACAGCCTGTATGTACAGACCACGTGAGATCCTCACCGAGGAACTTAAAGCTGTTCACCTTCTCAACCCCAGATCTATTGATGTCAAAAGGGGTTAGCCTGTCTCTATTCCTCCTGCAGTCCACCACCAGCTCCTTTGTTTTTTCCTCTCCATAGATGCTATCTGACTTGTTGAGTTCAGCAAGCATTTTGTGTGTGTTGCTCAATATTTCCAGCATCTGCAGAATCTCTTGTGTTTTTGTGTTGTATCGTGTGTTGTTACATTTCTCTTTTACATATATTGTGGTGTTTAATGTTGTGGACATTTTCTGTGCACAATCCCTGCCTCACTTCACATACCTAATATCTGCTGAAATTACATCTGGATGAAAACGCTGCACTCCACTTCTGCTCGTTGGTGATATTGTGTACCTTCACCTAATCTCTCGAGTGTGACAGAATAAACGCTTCATTCAATGACAGCTTAAATTACAAACTAACCAAATACACTTGTTGACCAACCCATGGAAATCAGAGGAGTGTTTCAGATCCACAGGATTTTAGATTCAATGATCCAAGCTCAGAAGATAAAAAAAATTAATTGCTTTAATCTGCAAGGCAGCTGGACCAGGGATAAAGGTAACAGTAACATAACAGTTTATTGCAGCTTTGTTCAGTGGGTATTCAAAACAGTGAATAATAGTTTTTTAGTTAGCATGGGGATAAGATAAAGTGACTCCAATTGCAGTAACTAAATTCACTTCTTGCTTATTGCAATGACTATTCCTGTGACAGTATATATGGAGATTAGATAACAGTAACTAGCTTCACATTCCATTCAATCTAAACATGCCAGTAAAATAAACTAGGGATTTAGCTCTTGTTGGGTTTGAACCATGAATACTGATCCGTGGGATGCTTCTAGACTCAAGCTATATAATGCCAAAATTGTTCCCAGTGAACCACAATTTTCATCGTTGCCAGATTTTGTTGGCAAGTCAGCTAGAACTTTAACAAATGTCTATGGAAGCACAGTGGAGAGTATTCAGACTGGTTGCATTACGGTCTGGTGTGGAAACAGCAGTGCCCAGGAATAGAAAACATCTACAGAAAGTGGTGTTTACAGCCCAGTCCATCACAGGAAAAGTCCTCCCCAGTGTTGTGTATATTTACATGGGGTGCTACCACGGGAAAGCAGTATCTGTCATCAAGAACCCACAACATCCAAGCCACGCCCTCTCCTTGCTATTACCATTGGGCAGGAGGTCTCACCCCATCAGGTTCAGGAACAGTTATTACCCTTCAGTCGTCAGGTACCTGAACTGGTGTGGATAACTTCACTCACCACAACTCTAAAGTGACTCCACAATCTGCAGATTCACATTCAGTGAATCAGCAACTCATATTCTCAGTATTATTTATGTCTTATCTGCACAATTTGTCTTCTTTTTCACATTCATTGCTTGTCAGTCTTTGTGTATGCACAGTTTTTCATAAGTTCCATTACATTTCTTTATTCTCCTGTAAATACCTGCAAGAAAATGAATCTTCGGGTAGTATGTGGTGATGTACAGTATACGTACTTCGATAATAAATTTACTCTGACTTTTTTAACTTTGACTTAAGAGCTCATTAACTTCATCGCTCTCCTAACCATAGGAGGAGCAAAGAGGAAACTTTTCTCTAATTCAGTAACATAACATATGATGCAATTTGAATGAAGAAGTAATTCATGAGAGATACACAATTGGCGTTTGAATCAATATTGTCTTTTCACACTATCACCTAAGAGCAGACTTGTCCCGCATCTGACCACACATTCATTCAGTCACTACCAGGTTATGCCTTTCCTTCATCATGACCAGATCTAAATGCTGGATCTCCCACAGTCTAAAGATGTACTGGTGCTCTGGTGAACTCCCACAGTCTAAAGGCTGATTTCTACTTGTGCGTCAACTCGACGCCGTAACCTACGCATGTGGCCTACGCGTGTTGTGAACATTTATACTTTGCGTTGGTGTATCTGCATCGCTCTGCAATTCGGGCACGTCGCGCATGTGCACACACCTGCCCGCGCAAGGGTTCATGGTCATGGTAGTCTTTCTCAGGGTAAACAAGTTTAAAGCGAGCATTTTTTTTCATAAAAGCGAAATGTGTCCTCCATAATTTCGGAGGTCTGTGAAGCTTTATGGAAAGCATTGCAGCCAGAGTTCCTTCCCTGCCTTCAGTCGCCCAATGGGAAGCTATAGCAGCGTAGGAGGAAATGCGGTGCTACCAAGCGGACCAATCACAGTTGTTGCGGTCTGCGTTGCTGCGACGTGTAGTTACATTTTGGGAGAGGTGCGCATCAGGCTATGGCGTAGGGACCCGTGTAGGCTCTGCGTAGGGGTCGTGGTGACGCCGTACCCACGGTGTCGAGTTGACGCACAAGTATAAATCAGCCTTAAAGATGTACCAGTTGGTAAGTTAATTGGTCATTGTAAATTCTCCTGTGATTGAACAGGGATTAAATTGGGGGATTGCTGGGCGGTGCAGCTCGAAGAGCTGGAAGGACCTATTCAGAGCTGTATCTCAATAAATAAATAAATCCTTTATTACTTACTGGGCTGATATCCAGAATCAGAATCAGGTTGAATATCACTGAGGTAAGTCATGACCTTTGTAGTTTTATGGCAGCAGTACAGTGTAAGACATAAATAAATACTATTAAGTTACAATAAGAAATAAAATAAATAAAAGGTACAAATGAGGAATAGTGAGTCGTGTTCATGAGTTCAGGGACCATTCAGAAATCTGATGGAAGAAGGAAAGAAACTGATCTTAAAATGCTGAGTTTGGGTCTTCAGGCTCCTGTACCTCCTCTCTGGCGATAATGAGAAGAGGACATGTCCCAGATGGTGAGGGTCATTCATGATGGATGCCATCTTCTTGAGGTACTGCATTTTGAAGATATTCTTGATGGAACTGACCATGTCTACAACACACTTCAGTCTCTTTCAATCCTGTGCACTGGAGCATAATCTGCTGTCATGGTCTGGTCCGTGAAGTCCGCATTCCGGTTCATGGTCCGGTCTGTAGACTCAGGACTCCAGGTCTTCCAGCTGTCCCTCGTTTGATTGACTTAAGCATAGGCACCTGATGCCCATCTTGGGGCTTGGAATATAAGTAGCCTTGGGGTTGGGTGTGGGCTGCTGGTTTGTCTTGTCAGTCCCCCTTGGAGCAACCTACTGATGGAAGGCTAATGAAACCATTCATGATCTCTAGGCCTGGTTGGAGGACCACCGCTTCATGGAGCCTTGTTGCCACTTATTGGAGTAGTCTTTGCGATATGGATTCGGCTGTTTCCTGGGCCAGCTGAGTGGCTGTCAGCCACTCCGAGCTAAGTAGGGATCTGGCTGTTTCCATAGCCAGTGGAGGTTGCTGGATGTAACTGCGACTCGGAGCAACCCCAAAGCAGAGATGGAATTGTCTGTTGTTCTTTGGTGTTTGTCTCTTCTTGTCCTTGCCTCTTTGGGGTAAGTCAGGCTGTTCTGCCGTTGCCCTGCAGGGGGTCATGTCTTGTCCTTGTCTCCGTGGGGTAAGTCAGGCCATTTTGCCGTTACCCAACAGGTGGACCTGTCCCACCTTGGTGTGGAGAGGTTGAGTCCCGGCTTGTCTTAGTATAAGTTCTGGCTCTATGTCTATGTACTGTCCTGCCTCATGTTGGTGTTGTGTTAACGATTGAGTCCTGGCTTTTCGAAGGTCAAGTCCTGGCTCTATGTTGATGTTCAGTTCCTAGTCGGTCTCTCATCTCCAGCCTCCGAGTTATCAGCCTCCACATTTCAAGTTGAAGATCCCGCAGCCAAGCTCCCAGAACCCAAGCCTCGACGATCCCGCAGCCAAGCTCCAAGAACCCAAGCTTCGAGGATCCCGCAGCCAAGCTCAAGACCCAAGACCCCAGCCTCAAGCCTCCAAGCTCAGGCCTCTAGACCCCAGCCACGTCCTGTCCTGAAGCCATGTCATGTCCTTGCCTGGTTCTGGGGTCCGAGCCTGAGGAAAGACCCAGGTTCTGAGTCCTTGTCCAGCCTCGGGCTCAGAGTCCAAGGCTTGTCTCCTAGTCCAAGGTTCCTAGTCCTGGTCCCACTTTCCCTAGCCCAAGTCTGCATTCTTGTCCCTGCTCCTTGCCTGTATCCTGTCATGTCCCTACTCCATTCAAGTCCTGTTCCTTGTACTTCAGTGCCTGTGTCTTGCACTTGGGTCCGTTCCCAGCACCCCATTGTGACATCTGCTTCTTGGCTCATTTGACTTGCTAGTAAAACTGAGAAAAAGAGGCAGAAGATGAAGGAGGTGTTAGTAGAAATGGAGTCACTGTTGCCTAAGTCCAAAACATGCAAATCTAGGAATATTAATACATAGTCTATTATTTATATTCAATTATCATCTTAAATAGAATTCCCTTCAGAAAATGCAGATGGTGAACAATGGAAGCTTTAATCGGTAAAATGGAGTCAAACACCAGCTCATGCCCTGTCCCATAGCTTGCCCGCTAAACATAATAAAATAAAAATAAAATATCATCAGTTTCTTGTGAAAAAGACTGGCATTTCCTTACATGATTGACAACAACTAGAATAGGAAGCTAGAATTCCATAAGACCACAAGATATAGGAGCAGAAGTAGGCCATTCAGCCCATCGCATCTGCTCTGCCATTCAATCATGGGCTGATCCAACTCTCCCAGTCATCCCCACTCTCCTTCTTTCACCCTATACCTTTTGATGCCCTGACTAATCAAGAACCCATTATCTCTGCCTTAAATACACCCAATGACTTGGCTTCCACAGCTGCTCATGGCAACGAATTCCACAGATTCATCTCAATGTCTATGGACCAAAATTTAAAGTAAATTTATTGACAAAGTACATATACTGTATGTCACCATATACAACACTGAGATTCATTTTCTGTGGGCATACTCAATAAATCATAATAGAATCAATGTAAAGCCGGCCGGTGGTGCAGTGACACCAAACTTCAAGGCCAGTGGTCCCGGGTTTGAATCCAGCTGGCTCCTTGCACGCATTCCATCCCTGTTGGGTTGAGAGTTCAGCAAGCAACTTGTCCTCATAAAATACAGGCAAACACTAAAGAAACAGCAAGAATGCCACTCAATGCATAAACAAGGCGTGAATAAGAACTCAAGGATCAATGAGAGACCACACCAACTTGGACATTCATCCAGTGTGCAAAAGACAACAAATTGTGTAAATACAACAAGAAATAAGAAAAGAAAAAGAATAGCAAATAAATAAATAGGCAATAAATATCAAGAACATGAAATGAAAAATCTTTAAATATGAGGGAACATCTCAGTGATGGGGCAACTGAAATTGAGTGAAGTTATCTCCTTTGGTTCAAGAGCCTCATGATGGAGGGGTAATAACTTTGCTCTGTAGCCTCCTCCTGTTGTGATACCATTCAGCCAGATTTTAAATCTCCCTTCTGTATGCTGATTCATCGCTACCTTTTATTTGTCCTCATCAGCAAACTTGGATGTGGAATTGGAGCTGTACTTGGACACACAGTCATAAGTGCAAAGCAAGTAGAGCTGGGAACTAAGCACACAGCTTTGTGGTGCATCTGTGCTGATGGAGATCGTGGAGGAGATGGTTCTGCCAATCCAAACTGACTGGGGTTTGCCAGTGAGGAAATACAGGATCCAATTGCACAAGAAAGTATCGAAGACGGGCTCCTAAAGGTTATTAATTAGTTATGAGGGGATGATGGTATTGAATGCTGAGCTGCAATCTATGAAGAGCATCCTGATGCATGCATCTTTGTTGTCCGGATGTTCCAAAGTTGAGTGAAGAGCCAATGAGATGGCATCTGCTGTGGACCTGTTGTTCTGGTAGGCAAAATGGAGTGGATCCAAGTTGCTTCTCAGGCAAGAGTTGAAATGTTTCATTACCGACCTCTCAAAATACTTCATCCCTGTGGATGTAAGTGCTACTGTGCAATAGTCATTGAAGCAGGTCACCACGTTCCTCTCGGGTACTGGTAGAATTGAAGCCTGCTTGAAGCCGAAGTGAGAAGTTTAAATCTCAGTGAACAGCATGGTTGATCAGCACAGATCTTTAGTATTTGGCCAGGCCCTCCATCTGCGCTGGGTGCTTTTCGTGCATTGAGCCTCCTGAAACCAGCTTGCATGTCAGCTTCGCTCTTCCTAGAAGTCATAGGATCATCGGGGAATGTGAGAGTTCATGATGGTTTCTGCATGTTTTAACAGTCAAAGCAAGTATAGAAATCATTGGTCGTATCTGTAGGCAAAGCCCTGCTGTCTTAACTATCTCATTTGATTTAACTTTATAAGAGGTGATAGTATGAAAGCATGCCAAGCATCCTTCATTAATTCAAGTTTGGTCTGGAATTGCCACATTGCTCGTGAGGTGGCTTTCCAGAAATCTTATCTGGACTTCTTGTAACTTTTTTGGTCACCAGACTTGAATGTCTCTGATCTGGCTCTCAGCAGATTTCGGATCTCATATTTCATCCAGGGCTTCTGATTGGGGAAGACTCTGATTTTGTGGGGGCACACTTGTCTCAAGCTGCTTTAATAAAGTCCGTTACAGCCATGGTGTATTCTTTCAGATCTCTAGAGAACCAGGCCCAGACCACCAACTCAAAGCTGCTCCTCTGCACCCTGCGACCAACTCTTCATTGTCCAAATCTCTGGAGCTTTGATCTTTATTCTCCTCCCGTATGCAGGTAGGAAAAAGATAGCCAAGTGATCTGATTTACTGCAATGCTATCTGAACATTGAATGGTGAGCATACCTTACCTTAGTATTACAGAGATCCACTGTGTTGGGACCTCTGGTGCGACAGATTAAAGGCTGATGGTCACTGAGCAGCGGTTTCTTCAGGCAAGCCTGGTTGGAATCTCCAACTATGATTTCAAACGCATCGGAATGGACTGTTTATTGTTTGGAAACTGCATCATACAGTAGTGCAAGCACTTGATCATAGTTGGCCGCAGATGGCATGTAAACTGCGATCAGAATCATGGATGAGGACTCCCTTGGTAAACAGAACAGAAGACATTTCACCATTAGGTGTTCCAAATTGACAGAACATCAGTTTGACAAAACCACCACATTGGATCAGAACTGAGAGCTTATCATGAAGCACATACCTCCCCCCTTTGCCTTTTTCAAATCAGCAGTTCCGTCCATTATGTAAATTATGAAGTCTTTGGGTCTGATCACTGTTTATGGCATGCTGAAAGAAAGCCAAGTGTCAGTCAGACATACAATACAGCAGGCCCTCATTTCTCTCCAGTACAGCAGTTTTGCCCTCAGGTCCTCAGTTATGTTCCCTGGTGACTTCATATTTTAGAACAAGATGCTGGGTAGAGGAGGCCTCATCCCTCTAAGTTTCAGCCTGGCTTGGAACACTCCCTTCCTGCCCTGCTGGCGGCCATAGTGATGAATCTTCGTTCGCTTAAAGGTGCCATATCTGTCTGGTCCACCAAGTCCTTCAGACGATCATGAGATCTGAAGATCATTAAGTTGATTTAAAAGTACATTGCTTAGAGGGTAGCTACATGCTGCAGATTGCAGTGAGAGTAATTCAAAGGAGGTATATTTAAAAGGATACTTGGAACGATTGTCTGCAGCCTACAGAACGATCCTGATGATCATTGGTGTCATCTTAGATCCTTCCCAGGTTATGCTTTGTAACTTCAAAACATTAAATTAATTCAAACAAAGACACGGGAGTCTGGGAATGTGGGTCTAACTTCAAGCATGGTGCACATGTATCGTATGGTAGTGTGATGACATTTGCAATTTATGTATTTACTCAAATATTATTGAAATATTAAATACACAACACTCCTCTCTGTTTAGCTAGAAACTCCAACTCAATAGAGAGTGCATCTCAACTATATACACAGTATACTATGTAATGTTGTTGTTCGTCCATCGTCGACGTCAATGAGGACCTCGACACCAGATGGTGTCGAGACCAGCGCATGATTTGGATTTAAGTGAAGGAGAGTTGCGCAGCGTCAGCCTCACTCTCTCTTCCCAATTCCCATCTGGATCCAGTGGTAAGACAGAGTCGAGACGGCTGGAGGTGGGACTAGGCGCAGTGGATGACCAGGACATCTTCTGTGTCTTGTCCTGCTCTACACGTTCCACGACGCTTGCAGAGACCGCCTTCTTGACCGTTGGACCTTCCATTGGTCTCGTCCGCTCAATCCGCCGGAGTCTGTCTTCACATGCTGGGATAGACAACTCCCTATCTCACCGAGGGTTTGAGACCCGTCGGCTACCCTCACCTGGTTTAGCCGGCTTGTCGAAGCCGTTGCCCAGGGTGTGGCCGCTGTCGCATGCAAACAGCTACGGGGAGCCACAGGTGAGAGCTGAGTGCCAGATGGGGACCAAAGGTAGTTAGTCCACTATGTAATACAACTACTGTATACAGACATTCGCAGCACAGTAAATTTTAAAATTGTCCCATTCAGGCCAAAAGATTTAATCGCTGTAAAGGCTTTCTTACTCTTGTGGGATAATGTCTTTCCTGACAAGCTGATATACCTGGACTACAAGGATTCATGGGGGTCTCCCTTTCGGATATTGAAGGGCCGAGATAGGGTGGATGTGGAGAGGGAAACATTGTATCTAGGCCTTTCAACATTCAATATTTTCTACAGTGGGGGAGTCTAGGACCACAGCACACAGCCTCAGAATACAAGGACATCCCTTTAGAACAGTGATGAGGGGGAATTTGTTTATCTAGACTATAGTGAATGTGCGGAACTTACTGTCACAGATGTCTTTGGAGGCCAACTCATTGGATATATTTAAAGCAGAGGTTGATAGGTTCGTGATTAGTAAGGTTGTAGGGAGAATATAGGAAAAGAGGGTTGAGAGAGATAATAATCCACCATTCATGAATGGCAGAGAAGGCTCGATGGGCCGAATTATGAAGATGGATTAGAGAAACTACAATTATTTTCCAAGGAATTAAGGCCTTGAATAGTTGATTTATTTGAATTTTAAAGGAAACTGACATGGCAGAAGGAAGCTTTGTTTGCTGGTTGGGAGGCAGCACCTGAAAGCCTTAAATCTAAAAATTAAAGTCAGTCCTTGCAGGAAAGATGTTACAAAAACTTTTCTGTATGCAGGTGGTAGAAATGTGGAACTCAGACCAAACTTGGAGAGCAACTGATGTTATGTTAAATCTGATTTTGAAAGGTCTTTGCTAACCAAAGTTATTTTTTGAAAAAAGGTAGATCAATTATAGGTTACAGATCAGCCTTTGGAATGGCAGAACTTTCGACACAGAGGAAAGCTATTTGTTCCATTATGATCATGCTGGGCAAATGTCACATTCCAGCTCCAGTGCCATATTCAAGCCTGCTAACAAAACCACTGTTGTAGGCTGAATCAAAGGTGATGACAAATTAGCATACAGGAGACTGAAAATTGGGCTAAGTTGTGCCACCACAACAAACGCAAACAACAGGAATTCTGCAGATGCTGGAAATTCAAGCAGCACACATCAAAGCTGCTGGTGAATGCAGCAGGCCAGGCAGCATCTCTAGGAAGAGGTACAGTCGACATTTCAGGCCGAGACCCTTCGGGCCGACAACAACAAACTCTTACTCAATGTCAGCAACACCAAGGAGCTGATTATTGACTTCAGGAGGAGGAAACCTTTGACCAGCAGCTGATCTGGACATTGGAAGTTTGGAAAGGAGGGGACTTCGATCAAGTCCACTGCCTACGGACAAAAGGCAAGAGCTGGTTGCGGCTAAGCAATTGAGCTTTGACAAGCAACCAACTGGTGTTTGGGATGGATAAGTAAGAGCAAATAAAGGAAGGCAGGAGCAAGCACTGCAGTCGTCATCTGAGTGGACCTAGTCAGAGCAGTGATCTTAAGGCTTTAGCTCTTCGAGGCTTTAACCAAGACAGGCTTCACACAGAGAAAGCAAAGGAAATAAAAGTTTGTTGTTTTCCTTCCCTTCTTTATATCTGCTCAGCTAGGACAGTAGGGATGATTGGCAGGATAGTGAAATGTTCCTCTTGTGGGATGTAGGAAGGCAGAGAGACCTCCAGTGTCCCTGATGACTGCAACCACAAGAAGTGAATCCAGTGCAGCTTCTAACAAACTGCACAAAGGAGTTGAAGCTGGAACTGGATGAACTCCAGATCATTCGAGAGGCTGAGGGGGTGATAGATAAGACATGTAGAGAGGTGGTTACACCCAAAACGCTAACTGGGCAGCAGTCAGGAAGGGGAAAGGGGTTAAGGAGCCAGTGCAGAGTACACCTGTGGCTATCTTCCTCAACAACAGGTTTATCACTTTGGATCCTGCGTCCTGCAGCGGAGTAAGGGGGGGGTGGTTGTGGGGAAAGACCTAACAGAGGAAAGTCACAGGTGACAAAGGGTCTCTGGCACTAAGTCTGCCTTTGTGACTCGGAAGGGAATGGAGCGAGAAGAGGCACGCTATGGTGACAGGGGATTTGTTAGTTAGGGGAATGGATAGGAGGATCTTTGAGTGAGAATAAGACTCCCAGATGGTACTTGGCCTTCTGGGTGCCAGGATCTGGGATACCTCCCAATCAATTCCTCAGTATTTTTAAGTGGGAGGGTGAACATCCAGAAGTCGTGGTCCACGTAGGTAACAATGTCATGGATAGGACTAGTGACGAGGTTCTGCATAAGGAGTTCAGGGAGTTAGGTGCTAAGTTAAAGGGCAGGACCTCCAGGGTTGTAACCTCAGGATTGCTACCGGTTCCACGTCCCAGTGAGGCCAGAACTAAGAAGGTTATAGCTAATATGTGGCTAATTAGTTGTTGTAGGAGGATGAGCATAAGATTTTTGGATCATTGGGCTCTCTTCCAGGGAAGTTGGGACCTACGCAGAAGGGATGGATTGCACCTGAACTGAAGGGGGACTAATATTACAGTGGGAACGTTTGTTAATGCTGCACAATGGGGTTTAGACTAGAGTTGCAGGGGGATGGGAACCGGAGTGCCACAACAGTTAGTGGAGAGGTTTGTGAAGGCAAATATTAAGACTTCAGACAAAGTTAGGAATCAAATGGTTGAGGATGGTGCAACTAGTGTCCTGAGCTGCCTATATTTAAATGCAAGAGGTATCATAGGAAAGGCGGATGATAGTGCTGAAGATGAGGTAGCTGGTTTACAAACAGAGGCAATGTGTAGAGAGGAGAGGCTATTGATAGGGCAAAATTGCAATCAACAGGATAAGTTGCAAAATCTAAAAGAGTGAATACGGGACTAAAGGTGTAGTAATTGAATGTACACTGTACATGGAGTAAGGTAGACGAACTTGCAGCACAGTTGCAGATTGGCAGGTATGATGTTGTAGCCACCACTGAATCATGGCTGAAATATTGTAGCTGGAAGCTTAATGTCCAAGGATACACATTGTATCAAAAAGATAAGCAGGAATGCAGAGGAGACGGTGTTGCTCTGTTGGTAAAAAAATGAAATGAAATCATTAGAAAGAGGTGACGTAGGGTCGAAAAGTGCTGAGTCATGGTGGATGGAGCTAAGGAACTCCCGATGGGAGTTGTATTCAGACCCTCACCAATAGTAAGGTTGTAGCCTACAGATTATAATGGGAGATAGAAAATGCATGCTAAAAAGGCAATGTCACAATAGTCGTAGGCTGTATCTCAGGTAATGATGAGTTTGAGTACACAGAGGAAATTAAGAACCTGTTGGCATGGTGCGAAGACAATAACCTATCCCTCAACGTCAGCAAGACGAAGGAATTGGTTGTTGACTTCAGAAGGAGTAGCGGACCACACGACCCAATTTACATCGGTGGTGCGCAAGTGGAACAGGTCAAAAGCTTTAAGTTCCTCGGGGTCAATATCACAAATGGCCTGACTTGGTCCAACCAAGCAGAGTCCACTGCCAAGAAGGCCCACCAATGCCTCTACTTCCTGAGAAAACTAAAGAAATTTGGCCTGTCCCCTAAAACCCTCACTAATTTTTATAGATGCACTGTAGAAAGCATTCTTCTAGGGTGCATCACAACCTGGTATGGAAGTTGTCCTGTCCAAGACCGAAAGAAGCTGCAGAAAGTCATGAACATGGCGCAGCACATCACACAAACCAATCTTCCATCCGTGGACTCACTGTACACCGCACGCTGTCGGAGCAGTGCTGCCAGGATAATCAAGGACACGACCCACCCAGCCAACACACTTTTCGTCCCTCTTCCCTCCGGAAGAAGGCTCAGGAGCTTGAAGACTCATACGGACAGAGTTGGGAACTGCTTCTTTCCAACTGTGATAAGACTGCTGAACGGATCCTGACCCGGATCTGGGCCATACCCTCCAAATATCCGGACCTGCTTCTCGGTTTTTTTGCACTACCTTACTTTCCATTTTTCTATTTTCTATTTATGATTTATAATTTAAATTTTTAATATTTACAAATTTTTACTATTTTTAATATTTTCAATATTTAATATTTGTAATCCAGGGAGTGGGAAGCGCAGAATCAAATATCGCTGTGATGATTGTACGTTCTAGTACCAATTGTTTTGCGACAAAGTATAAAGTCATGGGGGAATTCATATGCAGGTAGATTGGGAAAACCAAGTTGGTACTGGATTACTGGAGGAGGAATTTCTAGAGTCCCTACAAGATGGCTTTTTAGAGTAGCTCATAGTTGAGCCCATTAGAGGATCAGCTATTCTGGATTGGGTGTTGTGCAATGAACCAGAATTGATTAGAGAGCTTAAGGTAAACGAACCCTTAGAGGAAAGTGATCATAATATGATTGAATTTACCCTGAAATTTGAGAAGGAGAAACTGAAGTCGGATATATCAGTGTTACAGTGAGGTAAAGGGAATTACAGAGCCATGACAGAGACTGAAGTCAGATATATCAGTGTTACAGTGAGGTAAAGGGAATTACAGAGCCATGACAGAGACTGAAGTCAGATATATCAGTGTTACAGTGAGGTAAAGGGAATTACAGAGCCATGACAGAGGAGTTGGCCAGAATTGATTGGAAAAGAACACTGGCAGGGATGATGGCAAAGCAACAATGGCGGAATTTCCGGAAGCAATTTGGAAGGTACAGTATAGATACATCCCAAAAAGGAGGAAGTATTCTAAAGGAAAGATGACACAATTGTGCCTAACAAAAGAATTCAAAGCCAACATAAAAGCCAAAGAGAGGGCATATAACACAGCAAAAAATTGTTGGAAGTTAGAGGATTGAGAAGCTTTTAAAAACCAACAGAGGCAGCTAAATAAGTCATTAAGAAGGTAAAGATGGAATATAAAAAGTAAGATGGCCAATAATATTAAAGAGGATACCAAAAGTTTCTTCAGATACATTAAGTGCAAAAGAGAGATGAGAATGGATATAGAACTCCTGAAGAACTAAGCTGGAGAGGTCATAATGGAGGTGAATGAAACAGTGGATGAAATGAATAAGTATTTTTCACCATTCTTCACTGTGGAAGACACTAGCACTATGGCGCAAGTTCTAGGTATCGGGGGCAGGAAGTGTGCGAAGTTACCATTACTAGAAAGAAGGTTCTTGGAAAACTGAAAGGTCTAAAGGTAGATAAGTCATGTGAACCAGATGGTGTACACCCTAGAGTTCTGAAAGAGGTGGCTGAAGAGATTGTGGAGGCATTAGTAATGATCTTTCAAGAATCAGTAGATTATGGAATGGTTCTGCATGACTGGAAAATTGCAAATGTCACTCCATTCTTCAAGAAGGGAGAGAGGCAGAAGAAAGGAAACCTAGAATCAGAATCAGGTTTATTATCACCAGCATGTGACGTGAAATTTGTTAACTTAGCAGCAGCAGTTCAATGTAATACATAATCTAGCAGAGAAAAATCAATAAAAAAATAAATAAACAAGTAAATCAATTACATATATTGAATAGATTTTACAAAGTGCAAAAACAGAAATACTGTATATTTTTTTAAAAAGTGAGGTAGTGTCCAAAGATTCAATGTCCATTTAAGAATCAGATGTCAAAGGGGAAGAAGCTGTTCCTGAATTGCTGAGTGAGTGCCTTCAGGCTTCTGTACCTCCTACCTGATGGTAACAGTGAGAAACGGGTGTGCCCTGGGTGCTGGAGGTCCTTAATAATGGACACTGCCTTTCTGAGACACTGCTCCCTAAAGATGTCCTGGGTACTTTGTAGGCTAGTGCCCAAGATGGAGCTGACTAGATTTACAACCTTCTGCAGCTTCTTTCGGCCCATTAGTCTGACCTCAGTGGTTGGGAGGATACTGGTGCCAATTGTTATGTGGTTTCGGAATACTTGGAGGTTCATGATAAAATAGACGGTCAGCAGTGTTTCCTCAAGGGAAAATCTTGCGTGACAAATCTGTTGGAATTCTTTGAAGAAGTAACATGCTGGATAGACAAAGCAGAATTGGTTGAAGTTGTGTCCTTGAGTTCTCAGAAGGTCTTTGACAAGTTGCTACACATGAGGCTGCTTAACAAGCTATAAGCCCATTGTATTGCAGGAAGGATCCTAGCATAGATAAAGCAGTGGCTGATTGGCAGGAGGCAGAGTGGGAATAAAAGGAGCCTTTTCTGACTGGCTGCCAGTGGCTACTGGTGTTCCACAGGGGTCTATGTTGGGGCTCAATCTTTTTACAGTATAAGTCAATGATTTAGATGATGGAATTTGGATAATGGCTTTATTGCAAAGTTTGCAGACGATATGAAGATAGGTGGAGAAGCAGGTAGTTTTAAGGAGATAAAGAGGCTACAGAAGGACTTGGATAGATTAGGAGAATGGGCAAAGAAACGGCAGATAGAATACGGTGTTAGGAAGTGTATGGTCATGCACTTTGGTATAAGAAATGAGAGGGTTGACTATTTTCTAAATGGAGAGGAAATACCAAAAACTGAGTTGCAAAGGGATTTGAGAGTCTTTGTGCAGAATTCCCTAAAGGTTAATTGAATTGAATTAACTTTATTATTTACATTCTTCACATACATGAGGAGTAAAAATCTTTATGCTATGTCTCTGTCTAAATGTGCAATGTGTAATTTATAGTAATTTATAATAAATATTATGTACAACAGGACTGTCAATATAACATAGAAATACAGTTGTGTCAGTATGAATTAATTAGTCTGATGGCCTGGTGGAAGAAGCTGTCCCGGAGCCTGTTGGTCCTGGCTTTTATGCTGCAGTACTGTTTCCTGATGGTAGCAGCTGGAACAGTTTGTGGTTGGGGTGACTTGGGACACCAATGATCCTTCGGGCCCTTTTTTACACACTTGTTTTTGTAAATGTCCTGAATAGTGAGAAGTTCACATCTACGGATGCGCCCGGGCTGTCCGCACCACTCTCTGCAGGGTCCTGTGATTGAAGGAAGTACAGTTCCCATACCAGGCAATGATGCAGTTAGTCAGGATGCTCTCAATTGTGCTCCTGTAGAAAGTTCTTAGGATTTGGGGGCCCATACCAAACTTCTTCAAACGTCTGTGGTGAAAGAGGTGCTAGTGTGCCTTTTTCACCACATAGCCAGTATGTACAGACCACGTGAGATCCTCAGTGATGTGTATGCTAAGGAGCTCCCAACCCCACCAACCCTCCCAACCCCAGATCCACTGTCTCCATTCCTCCTGTAGTCCACAACCAGCTCCTTTGTTTTTGCAATATTGAGGAAGAGGATGTTTTCTTGACATCACTGTCTCAGGGTGATGACTTCTTCTCTGTAGGCTGCCTCGTCATTATTTGAGATTAGGGCACTCAGTGTAGTACCGTCAGCAAATTTAATTAGCAGATTGTGGGTGGTGAAACAGTCATGGGTATACAGAGAGTAAAGGATGGGGCTTAGGACACAGCCCTGAGGGGCACCTGGATTGAGGGTCAGAGGAGCAGAGATGAGGGAGCCCACTCTTACCAACTGCCGGTGACCTGAGAGGAAGTCCAGTATCCAGCTACACAAGGCAGGGAGAAGGCCAAGGTCTCTGAGCTTCTTGTTGAGCCTGGAAGGGATTGTGGTGTTCAATACTGAACTGTAGTCCAAGAACAGCATTCTCACATAAGCATCCTTCCTCTCCAGGTGTGTAAGGACAGTGTGTAGAGCTGTGATTATTGCGTCGTCTGTCGATTGGTTGTGTCAGTAGGTGAATTGTAAAGATTCCAGTGTGGGTGGTAGCAAGCTGCAGATGTAGTCCTTGACCAGCCTCTCAAAGCATTTGGTTACTATTGAGGTGAGGGCAGCAGTCTTTTTAGGTACAGGATGTTTTGAAGGGGGGGCACTCTATAAATATCTATAAATACATCTGCCAGTTGTGCCACGCACATCCTTGAGCACCCGCCCTGGGATGCCGCCCGGTCCCACAGCCTTGCAACTATCCACTCGTTGGAAACACCTGCGTACTTCAGCCTTAGAGATGACCAAGCTGCCGGTCTCTTTGCCGGCTCTCCTTGGGGGCTCCGTGTCGGCAACATCGAATCGAGAGTAAAAAAGATTTATCTCATCTGGGAGAGAGGCAGTGATGTTGGAAGCTCCACTACGTTTAACTTTGAAGTGCTGATGTGCAGAGCTTGCCATAAGCTGCGTGTGTTGTTGGTGGAGGGTTGTGGCTGGATCTTGTCCCTGTACTTGCAGGTAGAGTCTGTGGTGAGGAAGGCAAATGCATTGTTAGCATTCATTTCAAGTGGACTAGAATATAAAAGCAAGGATGTAATGTTGAGACTTCAGAAAGCACTGGTGAGGCCTCACTTGGAGTATTGTAAGCAGGTTTGGGCCACTTATCTTAGAAAGCATGTGCTGTAACTGCAGATTGTTCGAAGGAGGTTTACAAAAATGAGTTCAGGATTGAATGGCTTGTCATAAGAAGAGCATCTGATGGCTCTGGGCCTGTGTTCACTAGAATTCAGAAGAATGAGGGTGACCTAATTGAAATCTATCAAATGGTGAAAGGTCTTGACATAGTGGATGTGAAGAGTATATTGACTGGCTGTACCACAGCCTGGTATGGAAACTCCAATGCCCTTTAATGGAAAATCCTACAAAAATAGTGAATATGGCCCAGTCCGTCACAGATAAAGCCCTCCCCACCATTGAGCACATGTACATGATATGCTCTCGCAGCAAAGCATCATCCATCATCAGGGACACCACCCCCTCCCACCACCACCAAGGCCATGCTCTCTTCTTACCGCCGTCATCAAGATGAAAGTACAGGAGACTCGGGACTCACACCATCAGGTTCAGGAACAGTTATTACCCCTCAACCATCAGGCTCTTGAACCAAAGCAGAAAACGTCACTCAACTTCACTTGCTCCATCATTGAAATGTTCCCACAACCAATAAAATTATTATTTCTTCTTTCTGTATTTGCACAATTTGTCGACTTCTGCACTCTGGTTGAACACCCTAATTGGGCAGTCTTTCATTGATACTCTTACAGTTATTAGCCTATAGACTTATTGAGTATGTCCACAAGAAAATTAATCTCAGGGTTTTATATGATGACATATATATACTTTGATACTAAAATTTATTTTGAATTTTGTACCTTGAAGGTGTGTTGAGTAGAAATGCTTACAGTACTCCATTTGTGACAAGGATGTGCAATGATGGCCCAACTACAGATGGAGAGACACTGAAGTGGGTGAATAGTTTGCTAACTTTTAATAAGAAATATGCAGAATTAAAGGAAAAACAATAAATGCTAGGTCAACAGGGCTGTTAACTAAAACTCTCAAACTGAAAGCTTACACTGACACTGCAGCTCGGAAGCAATAACTCATCGCTAATAAATTACGCTCCTTTACAGCGTCAATCTAAATGGTCGTCTTCTTTCTCGGAACAAGGATTCAGGTAAGCAGGGAGTGTTGACCTTGTTGTGCTTTTGGTGAAGATTTGACAAGATTGAAACAAGAGGAAGGGAGTTAAATACCACCACAATGAAACACTAATTGGTTGGAACGTTCATATTCACGAGTGTGATTGTTGATCCTGTTCCACAGCCCGCCTACAAGGGCATCCAGGTCCCATGGCAGGGACCATTGTTGTGACAATATGAGGCATAATGAGCATTTGTTTCACGTAGCATAACTTCTATCCTCTTTACTCCTGTCTTCCTGATAGAAAGGCCATCATTCCATTGATTTATTTTTCTTTTAAAGGTCACTTTAACAAATTGTATTATTTAAAATGTCATATTTCATATCATTTTTCACTCTTGTTTATCCAGAGTACCTGGATAAACAAAATGAAAGTACCTGTCTTAACCAGACTGGCTGGTGAGAAGTCAGGCATTGGTTTAAACTCATAAACTCTTGTTTCATAAACACAAACAAATTCTACAGATGCTGGAAATCCTGAACAATACACAAAATGCTGGAGGAATTCAGCAAGTCGGGTAGCATCTATGCAGGGGAATAAACAGGAGACTGAGACCCTTCCTCAGGGAAGATGCTAAGTGAGGGGTGTGGTGAAATAAGAAGCTAGGATGTGATAGGTGGAAGAGGTAAAAGTCTGAAGAAGAAGGAATCTAATTGGAGGGGAGAGTGGTAGATGCCTGAGTTAAACCCAGCTCAGGACCAACTGGTTGGATTAAAATCAGACTTGGACCTGGGAAATAAAATACACAAAGTTGAAATAAGACAGTTTACTTTTTATTTTAATAAATCACTTCACTCAAGTTTCATTTATTTCCTTCAATTTGAATAGTAACCTTGAACAATCTTCTCAGGGAGAGACCAGAGGGAAAACAAATGGGAAGTGATGTACAAACGTATAAGCAATTAGCATTAAACTTAGCATTTGCAAGATGTGTCGGCTTCAAGGTACCATTATGCATAATATAATTAATTCAAGGCCACATTATGGCTTCTCCAAGTATCAAAAAAGCAGATGCTACTGACTTTTGTGTCAGCTTCTCAATATCTGAGCCTCACTGTGCTTCATAACATAGCTAATGGTTGTTCATAAACATGAGGGATTCTGGAGATGCTGGAAATACTGAGCAACACACACAAAATACTGGAGGAACTGGGCACACCAGGCAGCATCAATGGAGAGGAATGAACAGGATTCATTGGTCCTCATGAAGGGTCTCCAATTAAAATGTCAACTGTTTATTCCCCGCCATGGAGGCTGCCTGACTTGCTGAGTGCCTCCGGTATTGTCCATGCTTACCTGAGAATGTATCTACTGCAGGTGGATATAATTCCAGATCAGGTGGGATGACATACTTACCATTTAATGTTCATGTCAGGACTTTCCAGCAGATAGCATCTGTCGATCATAGAGCATTAATAGGATTTTGTTCATACAGCTAATCCCTATAATGATGTTGAAGAGGGACCGGAATATCAATACCCATATTTAACATTGACCTACTGAGTCCTACACTAGTTAGGTGAATTACTGCTTCGCTTATTCTCCTCCTTGAGCATCAAAGAAGATAAAAATGAGCACAATTTTGACTATATTTTACAGTAGAAGATACTTGAAAGTGTTACTTTCATTCAAAGAGTACTTCAAGACTTATAGACCCAGATTATCCTTGGTGGCATAAAATAGATGTATGTGTATAATGTTGTCTTGTTTTCCAATATGTTTCGGTTGAGGCCATTACCTGGAAGAAGAACAAAGGAATTCCTCTGTGACCCAGACAATAATTGCCCCTTGAAACAAATAATCCTGCTGGCCCAATACACACAATGGAGGAGTTCAAGCAGGTCAGGTGGCATCTATGGATGGGAATAAACAGTCAGCATTCAGGACCATGAAGGGTCTCGGCCTGAAACGTTCTCTATTTATTCTGCCCATTGATGCTGCCTGACCTGCTGAGCTCCTCCAGTACATTGTGTGTATCGCTGTAGAATTCCAGTATATTTTGTGTCTACAATCTTGTTGGCATTACTTTACTGTTTGGAGAGGTTTGCCTTACACAAATTGGCTGCTATATCTCCAACTTTATAAGTAAAAGTGACTGCACTCCAAACCGCTTCATTGACTAAGAGGCATTTAAGGACATCCTCTAGTTATAGAAGACACCGTGGAAGTTCTTGATTTGGTTTCAGACCAGTGATGAAAGGTACTTGTGTCAGAGGACACCCGTCTACTTCCTTTCAGATTGCAGTGTAAGATTAACCATCTACAGAATATGACACCTAATAAAGTCAAAAAGTCAGCTAATGACTCTTAATGGTTAGGTCAAATCGGCTGTGATTTGATTGGAGTTAAAAGCTATTGCTTTCTGTCATTGAGGTAGAGATCACATATAATTAGCACGATCGGGTTTGCCTCAGGATTACATTTTTTACCTAGTGGTACGAATTGGTGGAAATGCAGCCCAATTATGTGTTGGTAACAGCTGTGGAATAAATATTTCTAAATCTCACAACAATTGCCTGGTACCCTGAACTAAATCAATACCAGTGGGATCTCACTGTGTGTAAACTTCATTTTCAATAAAAAGAACAATATTTTTTCAAGATTGGCTTCACTTAACGTGGCTTAAGGGAGTTTTTAAGCTGAAGGAAAGTTAAAATGATGAAGCAGGCACCAATCACAATGAACGACAATTTCCTCAAAAAGAGCAATGGATGTGAAGCTTGCCTTGATGGTCATTAAAAGGCC